>NW_025920211.1:0-667040 GCF_902686445.1 Sciurus carolinensis
TCGCACAGAGCCAGTTCCAAAACGTGGAACCAGTAGGGGGCTAGGGGCAGTATTCTTCGAATGAGCTGCTTTATCAGATTCCTCCAAGACATCAGGCTACTGAAGGCTGGGAGGTGATACACTGGAAATCTACTGGGACACTATAAGCCAATAGTGGAAAACTGCAATATCTCAGGGTCCCACTGACAACTGACCATTATGAGAAAACAAGGGAAGAAAATGTCCCAAACAAACCTAGATACTACATCAATAAAACCCAATGACAGCACAGCAGAAGAAATGTCAGAAAGGGAGTTCAGAATGTACGTAATTAAAACGATCAGGGAAGCTAATGAGGAGATGAAAGAGCAAATGCAGGCATTGAAGGAGGAGATGAAAGAGCAAATGCAGGCATTAAATGATAGCACCAATCAACAGTTAAAAGAGCAAATACGGGAAGCAAGAGATCATTTCAACAAAGAGTTAGAGATACTGAAAAAAAACCAAACTGAAATCCTTGAAATGAAGGAAACAATAAACCAAGTTAAAAACTCCATAGAAAGCATAACCAATAGGATAGAACACCTGGAAGACAGAACCTCAGACATTGAAGACAAAATATTTAACCTTGAAAACAAAGTGGAACAAACAGAGAAGATGGTAAGAAATCATGAACAGAATCTCCAAGAACTATGGGATATCATGAAAAGGCCAAATTTGAGAATTATTGGGATTGAGGAAGGCTTAGAGAAACAAACCAAAGGAATGAACAATCTACTCAATGAAATAATAACAGAAAATTTCCCAAATCTGAAGAACGAAATGGAAAACCAAGTACAAGAGGCTTATAGAACTCCAAACATACAAAATTACAACAGACCCACACCAAGGCACATTATTATGAAAATGCCTAACATACAAAATAAAGACAGAATTTTAAAGGCCGCGAGAGAAAAGAATCAAATTACATTCAGAGGGAAACCAATAAGAATATCAGCAGATTTTTCAATCCAGACCCTAAAAGCTAGAAGGGCCTGGAACAACATATACCAAGCCCTGAAAGAAAATGGATGCCAACCAAGAATCTTATACCCAGCAAAACTTACCTTCAAATTTGACGATGAAATAAGATCCTTCCATGATAAACAAAAGCTAAAGGAATTTACAAAAAGAAAGCCAGCATTACAGAACATTCTCAGCAAAATATTCCATGAGGAAGAGATGAAAAACAACGATGCAAATCAGCAACAGGAGGCGCTAGCCTAAAGGAATAGCCAAATAAAGGAGAAACCGAATCATGTCAAAAACAAATATGAGTCAATTGACTGGGAATACAAATCATATCACAATAATAACCCTGAATGTTAATGGCCTGAATTCATCAATCAAAAGACACAGACTTGCAGATTGGATTAAAAAGAAAAATCCAACAATATGCTGCCTGCAAGAGACACATCTCATAGAAAGAGACACCCATAGACTAAAGGTGAAAGGATGGGGAAAAACATACCATGCACATGGACACAGCAAAAAAGCTGGAGTATCCATCCTCATCTCAGATAATGTGGACTTCAAACCAAAACTAGTCAGAAGGGATAAAGAAGGACACTACATGCTGCTTAAGGGAAGCATAAATCAGCAAGACATAACAATCATAAATATCTATGCCCCGAACATTGGCTCATCCACGTACGTCAAACAAATCCTTCTCAATTCCAGAAATCAAATAGACCACAACACAATAATACTAGGCGATTTTAACACACCTCTCTCACCACTGGATAGATCGTCCAAACAAAAATTGAATAAAGAAACTATAGATCTCAACAACACAATCAGCAATTTAGACTTAACGGACATATATAGAATATACCATCCAACAAAGAACGAATACACTTTCTTCTCAGCAGCACATGGATCCTTCTCTAAAATAGACCATATTTTATGCCACAAAGCTACTGTTAGTAAATACAAGAAGATAGAGATACTACCTTGTACTCTATCAGATCATAATGGATTGAAATTAGAAATAAATGACAGAATAAAAAACAGAAACTTCTCCAATACCTGGAGACTAAATAATACACTATTATATGATGAATGGATAACAGAAGACATCAGGAGGGAAATAAAAAAATTCTTAGAAGTAAACGAGAACAAAGACACATCATATCAAAATCTCTGGGACACTATGAAAGCAGTACTTAGAGGAAGATTTATTTCATGGGGTGCATTCAAAAAAAGAAGTAGAAATCAACAAATAAACGAGTTAACACTACAGCTCAAAGCACTAGAAAAAGAAGAGCAGACCAATACCAAAAGTAGTAGAAGACAGGAAATAGTTAAAATCAGAGCCGAAATCAATGAAATCGAAACAAAAGAAACAATCGGAAAAATTAATAAAATAAATAGTTGGTTCTTTGAAAAAATAAATAAAATTGATAAACCCTTAGCCACACTAACAAAGAGAAAAAGGGAGAAAACTCAAATTACTAAAATTCGGAATGAACAAGGAAACATCACAACAGACACGAGTGAAATACAAAACATAATTAGAAGCTATTTCGAAAATCTATACTCCAACAAAACAGAAAACCTTGAAGACATCAACAAATTTCTAGAGACATATGAACTACCTAAACTGAACGAGGAGGACATACACAACTTAAATAAACCAATTTCAAGCAATGAAATAGAAGAGGTCATCAAAAGCCTACCAACAAAGAAAAGTCCAGGACCAGATGGGTTCTCAGCCGAGTTCTACAAAACCTTTAAAGAAGAGCTCATTCCAATACTCCTCAAACTATTCCATGAAATAGAAGAGGAGGGAACCCTACCAAACTCGTTCTATGAAGCCAATATCACCCTGATACCTAAACCAGACAGAGACACATCAAGGAAAGAAAATTTCAGACCAATATCCTTAATGAACATCGATGCAAAAATTCTCAACAAAATTTTAGCAAATTGCATACAAATATATATTAAAAAGATAGTGCACCACGATCAAGTGGGTTTTATCCCAGGGATGCAAGGTTGGTTCAACATTCGGAAATCAATAAATGTCATTCACCATATCAACAGACTTAAAGTTAAGAATCACATGATTATTTCAATAGATGCAGAAAAAGCATTTGATAAAATACAGCATCCCTTCATGCTCAAAACACTAGAAAAAATTGGGGTAATGGGAACATTCCTAAACATTATAAAGGCCATCTACGCTAAGCCCATGGCTAATATCATTCTAAATGGTGAAAAACTGAAAGCGTTCCCCCTAAAAACTGGAACAAGGCAGGGATGCCCTCTTTCACCGCTTCTATTCAACATCGTCCTTGAGACTCTAGCCAGAGCAATCAGACAAACCAAAGAAATTAAAGGGATACGAATAGGAAAAGAAGAACTCAAACTATCCCTGTTCGCTGATGACATGATTATATATTTAGAGGAACCTGGAAATTCCACCAGAAAACTTTTAGAACTCATAAGTGAATTCAGTAAAGTAGCAGGTTACAAGATCAATGCTCATAAATCCAATGCATTTTTATACATAAGTGATGAATCTTCAGAAAGAGAAATTAGGAAAACTACTCCATTCACAATAGCATCGAAAAAAATAAAATACTTGGGAATCAATCTCACAAAAGAGGTGAAAGACCTCTACAATGAGAACTACAGAACACTAAAGAAAGAAATTCAAGAAAACCTTAGAAGATGGAAAGATCTCCCATGTTCCTGGATAGGCAGAATTAATATCGTCAAAATGGCTATACTACCTAAAGTTCTATACAGATTCAATGCAATTCCAATTAAAATCCCAATGATGTACCTCGCAGAAATAGAGCAAGCAATTATGAAATTCATCTGGAAGAATAAAAAACCTAGAATAGCTAAAGCAATCCTCAGTAGCAAGAGCGAAGCAGGGGGTATTGCAATACCAGATCTTCAACTCTACTACAAAGCAATAGTAACAAAAACGGCATGGTATTGGTACCAAAATAGACAGGTAGATCAATGGTACAGAATAGAGGACATGGACACAAACCCAAATAAATACAATTTTCTCATACTAGACAAAGGTTCCAACAATATGCAATGGAGAAAAGATAGCCTCTTCAACAAATGGTGCTGGGAAAACTGGAAAACTATATGCAATAGAATGAAACTAAACCCCTATGCTCTCACCCTACACAAAACTCAACTCAAAATGGATCAAGGACCTCGGAATCAGACCAGAGACCCTGCATCTTATAGAAGAAAAAGTAGGTCCAAATCTTCAACTTGTTGGCTCAGGATCAGACTTCCTTAACAGGACTCCCATAGCACAAGAAATAAAAGCAAGAATAAACAACTGGGATAGATTCAAACTAAAAAGCTTTCTCTCAGCAAAGGAAACTATCAGAAATGTGAAGAGAGAGCCTACAGAGTGGGAGAATATCTTTGCCAACCATACCTCAGATAGAGCGCTAATTTCCAGAATCTATAAAGAACTCAAAAAACTCTACACGAAGAATACAAATAATCCAATCAACAAATGGGCTAAGGAAATGAACAGACACTTCACAGAAGAAGATGTACAAGTAATCACCAGATATATGAAAAAATGTTCAACATCCCTAGTAATAAGGGAAATGCAAATCAAAACTACCCTAAGATTTCATCTCACCCCAATTAGAATGGCGATTATCAAGAATACAAGCAACAATAGGTGTTGGCGAGGATGTGGTGAAAAAGGAACACTCATACATTGCTGGTGGGGTTGCAAATTAGTGCAACCACTCTGGAAAGCAGTGTGGAGATTCCTCAGAAAGCTTGGAATGGAAACACCATTTGACCCAGCTATCCCACTCCTTGGCCTATACCCAAAGGACTTAAAATCAGCATACTACAGAGATACAGCCACATCAATGTTCATTGCTGCTCAATTCACCATAGCCAGATTGTGGAACCAACCTAGATGTCCTTCAGTTGATGAATGGATAAAGAAACTGTGGCATATTTATACAATGGAATATTACTCCGCAATGAAGAATGATAAAATTATGGCATTTGTAGGCAAATGGTCGAAATTGGAGAATATCATGCTAAGTGAGATAAGCCAATCTCAAAAAACTAAAGGACGAATGATCTCGCTGATAAGCGGATGAGGACATATAATGGGGGGTGGGAGGGGCTAGCATTAGGTTTAGGGTTAGGTTTAGAGTTAGGCTAAGGAGAGCAGTAAGAATGAAGGAAAGAAGGACTGTGTAGAGGGAAAAGAGGGGTGGGAGGGGTGGGGGGGGGGGGGGGGGTGGGGGGGGAGGGGGAAAAATATAATAAACATCATTACCCTATGTAAACGTAAAAAAAAATAAAAAAAAATAGAGAAACAACATGTATCCCATTTGTTTACAATAAAAAAAGCAAAAAAAAAAAAAGATTAGGATTTACTAAATACTGTAAATATTATTGGCCACCTATCCCCTGGAGAAAAAAGTTCCTCAATGTTAAGTTCAGACAGTAGAAGATGATGTCATATTATTGTTAGCTTAAACTCTCTAGTACTTATTAACCACAGCAGTAGCCACACAACTGTCATTTACTCAACCTTGCTGAACTTGCTTTAACCTTTATGATTTGTTAAGCAATATTAATATGTCTTATTGCTTAGTTATAGGTTATCATGAGTAAGCAATTACTAAAATTAATTAGAATACTTCATTGCCTGGTCTAGTAATAATTATACAAGATATTTTTGCTATTTTTCCTTGTGATCTTTTTCTGTTCTGGAAAAGCATGTGTAACTGTCAACCTTTTAATGTATAAAAAGCTGAGTTGAAAAAATAAAATTTAGAACTTAGTATCCATTCCTTCAGTTTGTGTTGCTTTGTTCTTCACCTTGCCGATGCCTACTCCATCACCTGTGAACATTACAACCCGTGCTAGGGTTGGAACCCAGCATATTAGAGACTACTCCAATGCCTGGAGACCAAATAATACACTGCTGAATGATTCAAGAATAGCAGAAGACATCAGGGAGTAGATAAGAACAATCCTTATAGGTAAAAGACAGAACTTATGAACATATCAAAATCTTTGGTACACTATGAAAGCAGGGGTAAGAGGAAAATTCATTGCACTGAACTCATTCAATAAAAAGAATAAAAAGTCAACAAATAAAAGACCAAACATTACATCTCAAACCCTAGAAAGAGAAGAACAGATAAACACACAAAGTAATAGAAGATAGAAAATAACTAAAATCAGAGCTGACATCAGTGAAATTAAAACAAAGAAACAATTGGATAGGCAGAGTTAATATTGTCAAAATGGCTATACTACCTAAAGTGCTATACAGATTCAATGCAATTCCAATTAAAATCCCAATGATGTACCTTGCAGAAATAGAGCAAGCAATTATGAAATTCATCTGGAAGAATAAAAAACCTAGAATAGCTAAAGCAATCCTCAGTAGCAAGAGCGAAGCAGGGGGTATTGCAATACCAGATCTTCAACTCTACTACAAAGCAATAGTAACAAAAACGGCATGGTATTGGGACCAAAATAGGTAGATCAATGGTACAGAATAGAGGACATGGACACAAACCCAAATAAATTCAATTTTCTCATACTAGACAAAGGTTCCAAAAATATGCAATGGAGGAAAGATAGCCTCTTCAACAAATGGTGCTGGGAAAACTGGAAAACCATATGCAATAGAATGAAATTAAATCCCTATCTCTCACCCTACACAAAACTCAACTCAAAATGGATCAAGGACCTCGGAATCAGACCAGAGACCCTGCATCTTATAGAAGAAAAAGTAGGTCCAAATCTTCAACTTGTTGGCTTAGGATCAGACTTCCTTAACAGGACTCCCATAGCACAAGAAATAAAAGCAAGAATCAACAACTGGGATAGATTCAAACTAAAAAGCTTTCTCTCAGCAAAGGAAACTATCAGAAATGTGAAGAGAGAGCCTACGGAGTGGGAGAATATCTTTGCCAACCATACCTCAGATAGAGCGCTAATTTCCAGAATCTATAAAGAACTCAAAAAACTCTACACAAAGAATACAAATAATCCAATCAACAAATGGGCTAAGGAAATGAACAGACACTTCACAGAAGAAGATGTACAAGTAATCAACAGATATATGAAGAAATGTTCAACATCACTAGTAATAAGGGAAATGCAAATCAAAACTACCCTAAGATTTCATCTCACCCCAATTAGAATGGCAATTATCAAGAATACAAGCAACATTAGGTGTTGGCGAGGATGTGGTGAAAAAGGAACACTCATACATTGCTGGTGGGATTGCAAATTAGTGCAGCCACTCTGGAAAGCAGTGTGGAGATTCCTCAGAAAGCTTGGAATGGAAACACCATTTGACCCAGCTATCCCACTCCTTGACCTATACCCAAAGGACTTAAAATCAGCATACTACAGAGATGCAGTCACATCAATGTTCATTGCTGCTCAATTCACCATAGCCAGATTGTGGAACCAACCTAGATGTCCCTCAGTTGATGAATGGATAAAGAAACTGTGGCATATTTATACAATGGAATATTACTCCGCAATGAAGAATGATAAAATTATGGCATTTGTAGGCAAATGGACAAAATTGGAGAACATCATGCTAAGTGAGATAAGCCAATCTCAAAAAACTAAAGGACGAATGATCTCGCTGATAAGCGGATGAGGACATATAATGGGGGGTGGGAGGGGTTAGCATTAGGTTTAGGGTTAGGTTTAGGGTTAGGGATATGGAGAGCGGTAAGAATGAAAGAAAGAAGTCCTGTATAGAAGGAAAAGAGGGGTGGGAGGGGTGGAGGGGAAGGGAAAAAAAATAAACATCATTGCCCTATGTAATCGTATGATTACACAAATGGTATGCCTTGACTCTATGTACAAATAGAGAAACAACATGTATCCCATTTGTATACAATTAAAAAAATAAATAAATATAAAAAATTTAAAAAAAATTCTGAACACAAAAAAAAAACAATTGGAAAACTTAAAAAAACAAAAAGTTAATTCTTAGAAAAAATAAACAAGATTAATAGAACATTAGCCACACCAACAAAGAGGATAGAGAAAACTCAAATGACTAAAATTCATGATAAAAAAGGAAATATCATGACAGACACTACTGAAAAACAAAATTAGAAGCTATTTTGAAAATCTATACTTCAACAATATAGAAAATCTAAAAGACATCAACAGATTTCTAGACACATATGATTCACCCAAACTAAATCAGGGGGACATACACAATTTAAGCAGATCAGTTTCAAGCAATGAAATAGAAGAAGCCATCAGAGGCCTACCAGAACAAGAAAAGCCTGGGACCAGAAGGATTCTTGACATTTACAAAACTTCAAAGAAGACCTAATTCCAATACTCCACAAAGTATTCCATGAAATACAAAAGGAGGGAACCTTCCAAATTCATTCTATGAAGCAACTATCACACTGATACCAAAAACAGTCAAAGACACATCAAGGAAACAAAACTTCAGACCCAATAGCCCTAGAATCATATGATCAACTCAATAGATACAGGAAAACTTTTAAAAAATACAGTACCCCTTCATACTCAAAACACTAGAAAAAATACGGATACTAGTAACATATCTCAACATTATAAAGGCTATCTATGATAAGCCCACAGTCAACAGCACATGAAATGGAGAAAAACTGAAAGCATACCCTCGAAAACTGGAACAAGACAGGGATGTCCTCTTTCATCAATTCTATTCAAAAGTGTCTAGGAAACTGTAGAGAAAGTAAATAGACACACCAAAGAAATTAAAGGATACTAAGGGAAAAGAAACACTCAAACTATCACTACATGTCAATGACATGATTCTGTGTTTCAAGGATCCAAAAAATTCCATCAGAAAACTTCTAGAATTCATAAATGAATTCAGCAAAGCAGCAGGATATAAAATCAACAGTAATAAATCTAATGCATTTCTATTCATAAGTGATGAATCCTCTGAAAGAGAAATTAGGAAAATTACCACATTCACCATGGCCTCAAAAAAATAAAATTATTGGGAATCCATCTACCAAAAGAGATGAAAGTCCCCTATAATGGAAACTACAAAAGACTAAAGAAAGAAATGAAAGAAAACCTTAGAAGATGGAAACATCTCCCATGCTCTTGGATAGGCAGAATTAATACTGTCAAAATGGCCATATGGCTTAATATAAATCTTATAAACATTTCAGCATTTTTACACATAACCAGAAAGACATAATCAAAAAGAAGACATTAGAGAAAATAATAAAAATACATTCCCTTGGTTTTTAAAATGTTTTCACATCAAAACATTTTGCTGCAAATAATTTTTTCTCTTTCACACTACTAGAGATTGAATCCAGGGCCTAGTATATGGAAGTGCTCTACCACTGACCTACACCCCAAAACCATTTTTTTTCATTCCATTTTAAGACATAGTCTTGCTAATTGCTGAGGCTGACTTCCAACTTGCAATCATCCTCCCTCAGACCCCTGAGTAGTTGGGATCAGAGGTTTGTGCCACTTGTTCCCAACTATAAGTGACTTTTTAAATCCACACAGGACTCTCTAAATGACATTTGAATCTATTGCAAATTCAGTTTTGAAACAGACCATTATTTAAAACATGTTTCACACTCACTTCATCAAATCTGGCGCTCCAGAATACACTGTGCAGTGGTGAACTATTTGATGCCATCTTCATACTCCAAGGGAAAAAGCACTGTTGCAAATGAAAAAACTCAAAACAGACTAAAAACAGGGAAGAATTCTACAATGTTGTCTGTAATAACAATTCCCTTCATAGACTACAAAGCGATTGACAATTTTAAGCATTTTACTTCTAAAGAATTGTCACAGAAAATAATGACTCCAAGCATCCCCAGGCACAGCTACACTAGCTCTCCTTCTTATCACATTAACAGTGACACATCCTACTCCAGACAGTCCAAAGGCTTCCCCCTGTGTTCTCTAAGGTCGATCACATTCATAATCATGCTTCTGTTACACAAGCAATTGTAATTATTTCTGGGGTATTGTGAATTGCTGCATTTTCCAAACAGGTGTAGGTTTCTGTGGTTACTCAGAGGTTTCCCAGGGTGCCCCTCCCTAGACTGAGCTGTCATACCCAGAACAGCCCATCTCCCCATAAACATGTGGCCCATTCATCTCACACACATGGAACCACAGTTATGGAAACCACACAGGTGAAACCAACAACCAGAAAGCAATAAAATGCTGGTCCAGCCATAGTGAATGGGAATTATAAAATGCTAAACTCTCCTCTAGGAAACATTGCTGTCACAGCTCTGCAGTCCTGAACGGGTTTGTGTATTAGCTTTTCCCACATACATCCATTCTCATTATGTCTGCAGCTCTTCCTTCCCCTTTTGTCCAGTACTTGAAATTGCTGCCACCTGCTCCCTAATGTTGTCACAATCACTACAAATTTTAACAACCTCTTAACTGACAGACATCTATCAGTTCAGGGATCCTCTTGAAACACTGCAAGGATGACCAGTTCAACACCTATTTATATGCCTGGATAATCTGTTGCTACAAACACTTTACATACCTATGTCCAACATCAAGAAAAACTTCAAGAGGTGTATGAATTTCTTTTGTACACTGTGGTCCCTGGAGTGAGAGAAACTTTCCACATTCCAGGTCTGTGACATAGGCAAGTAGTTCAGGATCTCCAAACATTAATTCCTAAAATGAGAATGAATGCTAATAATGTAATGAAGGAAAAATTAGTTACAATATTACAATACTGCATAATTCCTACAGAATGATTTTGTCATTGTTTTTATTTTTGTTTCATTATTATTACCAAAAACAGGATGATTTTGATGTTACCACTGTTTATATTTTTACTGCATGATTGCCAATTTAACTTTTCCTTGCTACATAAAACTACACACAATTGTCGTATATTGTTTCCAGAATTAACCAATTAATTTTCTAAGATAAAAAGATATGTTTAATAACTACTAGAGACTTACAGTTCTGAGAAGCAAGTGAATATTCTTTGAAATAATTTTTTGATTCCCTTTTTTGAACATGATATTTAGTGGGTTTCTACTAATTTACTTTGGTGTTAAAGAATTGTCTTCTCTACTCCCAATTACTGCTGCTTTCATGGTTAATGAGCTGCACTCATGCAGTTCTTCAAATTGACTCTGTTCTCTCCACACTTCCTATGCACACCTTCTCCTTGGTGCTGTCTCTCCAGCCCTTGTGTGAAATCCAGGGTCCTTTTAGCTTACCTGCATAGGTTTAAATAAGGAAAAATCCACAGGTTACAGTAATTACATTGCCAATCCCAGGTTAATAGTCAAAACAGGACACTGCATTGAAACATGAACTTTCTCCCAGGAACAGTCAGGCTTGCTGAAATCCTGTACAGACAGGCCAGCAAGCAGGATGCAGACTTTTCAAATGGCATTTGATATATCTATCTCCTCCACCAGACCAGCCTAGTGATTGTGTCTTCTGACCACTTCAAGTCCAGCAGCTACCCTGAGAGTAAAAGAGGAAGAAAATATCACTTGGTGGATGCTGCTCTTCCCTGAGCCCACAAAGATGCTCTCTGGAATGGACATTTGTTCAGAGGGGACCCCTTCAAGGGCATTCCCTGCATTTTCCAGGGCCCTGCCCCTGTAAGTCTCCCAGCTGGTCCTCACAGCTTTCTACTCTCATGGGGGTAGAACTCTTGCTGTCACCATTTCTTTCCCAACTTCAGGGCTCTTAAGATGTAGCCTAACTTTCGACCCTCTGGTGGGAATGCACTTATTCCCATGTCAACCTCTTCAGTGTTCCTGGGGACTTTAGGTCACTTTACTTCTACATGACTCAAAGATAGTAAGAAAATGGTCTCTGATCCCCAAATGTCAGAAGGAACGTAGGCAGGTTCTCACAGTTGGTCCATAGATTGGAACCATTTAAAAAAAAATGGAGAACAGTTGATTTGGAAAGCTTGCAGTAAAGAAAAAGAAAAAAAATAAACGGTTCTAATACCAGATTTCACTTGGGACTGAAGACTGTTAAACACCTCACCACTGCAGATTACACTCAGTCAGAAAGAGGAAGCTCCATCTGGAAGTCACCCGATTGGCTGCAGTCAGCACTTTTGACCACAAGCACGTGGTCAGATCAATTCTCAGCACAGGATTTCCTGAAGCTGTCCTGCTATGATTGGCTAAGATTTAGTTGCTTGGTTACAAGGGAATTCCTACAGTTAAGATAGCTTACACATTATTTGCATATCAAGATACGTTAGAGTTCACCATATATGGAGGCCACTTTGGGACAAACTTTATCACCCAAGTATGGAGACCAGTTTGGGGCAAATTCATTTCAGTTTAACAATTAGCACCATTTTGTTCATATTTTTAAATCTTTGAGAGAGTGACCAAAAATTTAACATAGATACCAACAGTATCTTCTAGAATCATCAAAATAGGACTGCTTGAATTTAATTTCCCAATATCAAGTTATTTAGATGAGCTGAGCAATCTGGAGCATGGCTATATTCCTACCAGTCAGGAAACTGAGGCAGGAGGATCACAAATTCAAGTCCAGCCTCTGGAACATCAGAACTGGAAGCAAATCTGGAGACCCTAATAAAAATGAAATATAAAAAATAAAAAACCGGGAGATGTAGCTCAGTGGCAAAGCACTCCAAGGTTCAATCTCTGGTAACGCCACTGCCCCCAAAATGAAGTTAGATGTCTAACCATGACATGTCCACAAGATGTGTCAGGACAACACTGCATGAGTGTTTGAACTGAGTACACGATGCAGTGTCCTCCACAGTCTGGCGAAGGTTGTTCGTTCCTCTCATTATTATAAGAAAATGTGACACAACCCATTCACATGAGGCCCTGGGCCTCCAATTCTGTAATCATCATGTAAAATCCATTCTTTTACATCATGGAATTAACTTCTGATTCTCTGTTTTAAGCCTATGACTTAGAAATGAAAACATGTAACAAATAAAATTAATAAAATCAAACTTCTATTTTAAAAATTGCATTCATTTGCTCAATTTTTCTCTTTTGAAACAAAAGCACTTATAGATTTTAATTCACTAAAAACAGAAAATAAATGACACAGACATTAATGTGAGAAATAATTGTTTTGGCAAAAATGCATAGTGGAGTAACTTACTAGAAAAGCTTGAGACAAGAATTGTTTCACACTTCAGAATTTTCAATTTTGAAATATTTAAACACATTTTACTGGTTGAACATCCCTAATTCAAAAAGGTAAAATTTAAAAAGTTCCAAAATCTAAAAGTTTTTGAGCAGTGCTATGATGTTCACAAAATATCAAATTTGGGGTCATTTTCTATTTTGGTTTTCAGATTGGGTATGCTTAAACTGTATGTAAATTATGGCATATGAACACTTCATAATTTTTGTCTTCATTCTTGTGAACTTGAACTCCTAGGAGGTCCTGGCTCTGTTTCCCTCTCTGATTCAAAAATACAATGAGAAATGTCCAACAGGATGCAACATATGATATTGTTAGCAGATCAAAAACTCCAAACTTGGATCCTAGAGGAATAGGTGCAGGTGGAAATCCAATGAAGTGCATAAAACCAGCAGAAGGGACACAGCTGACACTGGGGTCATCTACTCACAGTAGTTTTAAAAGGCAGTAAGAGCACACCTGAGGGGCAAGTTGACCCCAGTGTACAGTCAGCAATGCTGCAACTGTAGCTCCCCCAGGTGGTTCAGTGGTGGCAGTTGGCAGAAAATACATTTGACAAACATTTTCTCTGTACCCTACTGACCTTTGGAATGCAGCAAAAGATTTCAGTTTTATGAAAGCATTTTCCTTTTTCATTGCAGGGAGGGATATTTCACACACACCCCTTTCCTCTGTGAAGCAGTAACTTTTCTTTTATATCACCGAGTTCTTTCATCAAATGCACTCAAGGGCACCTGCATGTTGCTGGCACCTCCCTGGGTGTGGGTGACTTTCACCATCTCCTAAAGGGCAGGAGGTGTCCCTGCAGAGTTCTCACTGGCATGAGGAGCTTTGTGTATTAAGGGGTTTACAGCAAGCTCCTGAGAGTGCTCTCTGGTATTCAGAATCTAGAAACTTGGTATCTTTCTCTTTGTTCATTAATATAGTTCATAAGGACCTATAGTGTAGAAATGATGCTTTAGCTTCTCCCTGAGCTGAGATTTTATTTTATCATTTTTTGGAGAAGTCACATTTCCTCTATTTTTATCATAATTTCTATCACATAATAATTGTATAAAGAAAGGGAACTCACTGGGATATTTCCACACTTGCATACATGGCCCTCAAACCATCTCCCCCATCACATTTTCCAATCCCTAGCAATTTTCTTCTACTTACAGATCTTTCTTGTTACGTTTCCACACATGAGAGAGAATGTGCAGCATTTGTTCTCATGTCTCTCTGTGTAATTTCATTTAACACAATAACCTCAGTTCCATCCACTTTCCTGGAAATGATAGGACTTCATTCTTCTTTATGGTCTAATAATAGTCTGTCATATATTTGTATATTTATATATATGAAGAAGCTATATATACATGTAAATAAGATTGAAATTATTTACATATTCATATAAAGTATACATGTATATACATATATACATATATAAAGTATATATGTATACATACATAGACATTCACCTATATATATGTATCTGTATACATATATACATGCTCACACACACCCACATATGTGTAACCATAGTTTTTTCTCCATTCCCCTGCTGATGGACACCTAATTGATTCTGTACCTTAGCTATTGTGAACAGTGCCACAATCATCATAGGTATACAGACATCTCTATAGGGAAACTTAATTTCCCTCAGAGAAACACTTAGATCTGGGACAGCTGAGTCATAGGACAGTTGTATTTTCAGGTTTTTGACAAGCCTCCAATCTACTCCCACAGTAAATATAATAAATTACTCTCCCAAACCGTATACGTGTTCCTTTTTATCCATATCTTAGTCAGTATTCATTAATTTTGATATGATAGCTATTCTAACCTGAATAAAATCAAATCTCATAATTTCAATTTGTGTTTTCTTGATGGTTAATGATATTGAGCATTTTTCATATGTTTATTGGTCATTTGTATTTCTTCAAGAAAGTGTTTATTCAGATCATTTTCCCACTTTATTGGTTTATTTGTTTTAAGTGGTTTTGAGTTTTTTATATATTCTATATGCTGAGAAAAAATAATTGACAGCCTACACACAGCCCTTCTTGTGGGAGACATCTCATTCCTGTCCCACCCCCCCACAGAATCCACAAGGACCTGGTCTTCCAACTTCTCTGTAAAGAGCCAAGTCCACTCATCCTCTCACGTGACTCATATGCCATCAACCCACAAACCTGCTCCTTCTCATGTGAACCAGCTCACATGAGGAAACTCTCCCTATCTCTCATCTTCTAGAAGATTTTACACTACCTGGAGACCCTGTTCTCTAAGAGTCAGCCACCTTTGGTTACCCAACCAGTCAGGATTCAGCCCTTCTTACCGTTCCCTGGTCACAGATTTGGAACAACACCTCTATGTGCAGCCAGGATGTTCTACAACTGAATCCTCACCAGACCACAATAGTTTATTGGTTGATTTCATTTAATCTTCATATCACTAATTTCTTACACCCAGAGAAAAAACGTTTGGTCAGTAGTTACTGTTAAACTGAAATTCCTGAGACCAAGGATATCTTTCTGTCCTTTCTACCCAAATGGACTTATAAATCTAATACAATCTTGATCAAAATCCAAGAAGGCTTTTTTTTGTAGAAATTAACAAGCTGATTATAAAACATATGTGGGACTTCAAATGACCTAGAATGGCCAAAATAATTTTTGTGGAAGACCTAAGGATTTATATTACCTGATCTCAGAGATGAAATGATAACGAAAGCTACAGCAATCAGTCGTAGGACATCAGCATGAAGCCTGGAATACAGACCAGTGGAACTAAAGAGACAGCTCAGAAACAGATCCACATACAAATGATCATCTGACTTTCAAAAAAGATTCTAAGATGATTTAATGGGAAATGAATGGTTTTTCAACAGACAATAGAAATGACTATCCAAATGGAAAAATAATGACCTACAAATTTCATCTCACATCATGTGTAAGAGGTTGGATTGTGATCCACCAAGATAGACATCTAAGTCATAGTTTCCAGCATCTGCATGGATTTCAGGTCAGTCAATGTATGAGCGAAAATCCTTCAAGTTGAGCACACTCCTCAGGATAAAAGGTGCTCTGTTTGAATGGCTTAGATAAACTCTGCAAATCCTCTGTCCTTGAGGTCAGGAGATATTAATTTGTTATAATAACCTTTGGTAGTAGTGGATTCTGAGATGTAAGCAAGATATGTGATCTGCACACGCACAAAGCTAACTATAATATGTAACCTAGGTAACATGATATGACCCTGAATAGAAAATAAACTGGACTGGTTTCCCATGGAAGCCACTTTTCACTCTTTCCCATCTTGTATGCTTGCCTCCTTATTAGCTCTCCACTTAAGCCTCATAGCTGGACTCCAATTAACCTGTACAGTTATCTGTAAGAAAAGACCACGTGCTTGGTTAAGAGACCATCAAAAAGGCAATAAAATCAAGGCTTTCAAATGAGATTGTCCTGGGTTTGTTGGGCAATCTCTATATTCAATGAGAAGCATCTTTACACAATGAGGGGGAAATACAGATAAGAGAGGAGAAACACAGGAGATAGCCAAGGAAAAAATTGAGGGAAGCCTATGGTTATGCTTCCATATGCCCAGAATGCCTGCAGCCCAGCAGCTGAAAGAGGTTGAGAGGACTCTCCCTCAGAGCTGGCTGAGGAAGAAGGAACCTGACAACACCTTGATTTAGGTTTTGGGCCACTGGAACTGTGAGATTGTAAATGTCTGTTGTAAAGATCCACCTGTGTGTGATCATGTGTTACAGCATCAGCAGAAAAATAACAGAACACACAAAAATTAATTCAAATATCTGACAGTTCTAAGTTTAATCTAGGATAATAATCTAATCTAGAACTATAAAGTTCACACAACAAAATAGGGAAAAGTCCACATTAACTTGGTTGAGGTAGGAAGTGACTTATGAGAGAAAAAAATGAATGCTATCCATTAGCAAAAATAAAAATAAATAAATATAATTTAAAACAATATATTTTAAGAATACACCATGAGGGAGCAGCTGAGGAGAGCAGGAGGAGGTAGTGGCAGCTAGAAGTTGCTGCTCTTTAGTGTAATTTGCAATCCATTGGGTATCCTTTCTCAGACTCTAGTTAGAAGTGAGTATTGAGATAAGTAAGGCTGCCATTGCTGCTCTGAACTCCTGAAGGAGAGAATGGATTTATGAGGAGTGAAAAAGAAGAGTTTCATAGGAGTCAAAAAATAATAAAACATCCAGCACTAGGGATCCCCCTCCTACCAAGGACTGCTCTAAAGTCAGATGGACCACCAAGGACATGAGTGAGAAGGATTATGGCAAGAATAAGCCTTGGAAGAGTTTCAGTGCTTCCAGTGGAAGCAGCAGTGATATGAATTCTCTGTGCAGTTCCACCTTCAACTCAGGATTCAGCAGCAGCACAGTATCCAGCAGTGTCTCCAGCACCTCCTCTGCATCCAGGTGCTGGGGAAGCTCCAGCACATCCTGCTGCTCCCATTCCAGCAGTTCCTCTGGATCTCCCAGTCTTCTGGGTGCAGACATGGCAAAGGTGGTGATCCTGCTCCAAAAGTCAAACCACCTCAAATACAAAAAGGAGAGGAAATGCAGAGCCTTTCCCCTAAACCCAAACTGCATGTTGGAAGCCTCACCAGGAATGTGACCAAGGATAATAACATGGAGATATTTTCCACCTTTGCAAAATTAAAAAGATTGACATGCCTGTAGAACAGGTGCATCCTCATCTATACAAAGGCTATGCATGTGTGGAGTTTGAGAATCGGATGAAGCTGAGAAGCCACTGAAGCTCATGGGTGGAAGAAAAATGGATGGCCAGGAGGTCACTGCTACTGCTGTGTTGGCCCCTGGTCTAGGCTACCCACCCTCCCAGTGATTCAGTCCTCCAAGAGAATGCTGCTGCCACCTCCTATATGGCATATGTCACCCCCACAGAGGAGGAGGAGATTCACTTTACAAGACACAGGTCTTCCATGAGCAGACAGTCCTGCTCTGCAGGACACTGCCATCACAGAAACTGCTCCATTCTAACTGCTCCAGATAAACAGACCCACCAAAACTCATCTATACCTTATGTTCCACCCAGCTCAGTGCTGTCACTTTCCTAGCTAAAGGAGTGTTGGCAGGAGAGGACCCTTCACTTGGGCTGGCTTAAAAGGCAGCAGTTGAGGCCTTTCTTCTGCAGGCAGGTTCTGGCTACAGAAGTGCTGATGGTTCAGGAATGTGCCCATTGAGGTGCCCTGCAGGTTTCTGGTTAGAAAGCTCAACCATACTGTCTCTCCAGTGGCAGGGTCCGCAGGGACCAGCAAACTTCCAGGTGGTACTCTGACCCAGACTTTTCATAGATGACTTGAGTCAGTCTGGCACTCTTGGTTACACCCTTTCTGTTGCTGAGCTGTGTTCACAGGAAGGGGACCAAGCCCCATTCCTGTTAAGTCTAGTCTTTTACCTGCTGCTTGAATAGACTGCCAAACTCTAGGGTTGCCTCCCACCTGTTAGATGCTACAAATGTTTCTGTCTTTCTACACCTTCCCACACACCCCTGCCCCACATTTCCCTTATTCTCTGAAATTGGTGAGCAAGTTTTGAGCCAGCTCTGCAAGATAATGACTGCCATCATGGTGATCCTGCAGGATACCTTGGGGACATGCACTTAATTTTTCCTCTTTCTTATTGTATAGTCAGTACTATAACTTTGCTTTGAGTTCTGTTACATGTACTTAATTTTCCCTCTCTCTTATTGTATAGTCAGAACTATAAACTTTGCTTTGAGTTCTGTTACATAGTAGCAGTTTAGATAAGGTTGGGTTTGTACTTTTATATGTAGTGATGAAAATGTATTGAATAAATCTAGCATGAGAATGCAAAATAAAAAAAATCCAACACTAGGAATGTAAAAGGCAAGCCAGTAACTGGAGGAAACATCTCACAATACAGATACCTGACAATGAACTCATATCTACATGTACAGAACAAACTTACCATTTTGTAGAAACAAAAATTCTAATTAAAAATTAGGTAAATTATTTAAACAGACCTAAATTTAGGAGAGAAGGGAACTTGGGATTGAACTCAGGGGCACTTGAGCATGGACCACATCCCACCTCTATTTTGTATTTTTTTTTTTTTTTTTGCGGTGCTGGGGATCGAACCCAGGGCCTTGTGTTTGCAAGGCAAGCACTCTACCGACTGAGCTATCTCCCCAGCTCCCTATTTTGTATTTTATTTGAAGACGGGGTCCCACTGAGTTCATTAGTGTGCCTGGCTTTTGCTGAGGGTGTCTTTGAACTCATGATACTCCTGCCTCTTGAACTGCTGGCATTATAGCATATGCTACTGTGCCCAACTAAATAGACAAACAAATTTTAAAAGAAAACATATGAATGGTCATTAAGCACATAAAACCCACTCAGTCAATAAGAAAAAACACATGAATACCACAATAAAAGATGTCCAAGTATGGTACTTATTACAATGGATCAAATAAAAAATACCTGACAATACAGACTCATGATAAGAATACAGAGAAATAGAACTCACACTCTGCTGCCAGATTAAAATGGTACAAATACTTTCTTAAACAGTTCAGCAATTTCTCTAAAATGTAAGCATGGAACTACCTTATTATTCACTATCCTATTCCTAGATATTTACCATGGAGAAATGAAATCCTGCAATTATACAAAGATGGGTATGTGGGTAATCATAACAGAGAATTAGAAACCACTTTTGCTAAAAGCACTCTTTACACAGTCCTTTCACTGCCCAAACAGTAACTTCAAGCAGGATAAAATTTGCCATCTCTGGTTTCAATTTGATTTTTATCATCTGAGACTTTGGATTAGATCTCTTTTCAGTTCTGTACAAAAACTACAAGGTTTATGAGCTTAAATTTAGCTAATTTATCTTGTCCCACTTTACAATTAAGGACACCAATATAAGAGTAAGTTTTAAGATTTTCAGGGACATTCAACTGCCAGATTTTGTAACTTCCTCTTCCAGATCCATTCAGTGGTTCCTACCAGTCTCCTGTCACTGTCCTAAACTGGCACTCAGTTTAGGTTCTAGGAGCAGCAGAGCATTACAGACAGATCATTCCACTAAATTTGAACAATTACCCCCCACTGGAACTGAGGCTGCCACACTAAGCTGGAGCAATTATGCCATGTGTACTGATGGCTCCCCTTGTCTGATAAGGCCTTCTCCAGAGTCACCTCATAGAACCAGTTCTGAGAGTAATGACCAACCAGAACATAGCCTGATGAGATGAACTGCTTTATAAGCTATGGAAACCCCTATTCAAACCCCACACACTTGACTTTTCAGACTTTTCTGTAAAACCTCAAGGTTCCTGTCCATGCCTTGAAGCAAATCTTTGGTCATTGTACCCCTACCCCTGTTCTTCCTGGTGTGACCACACTGATTAAAACCCTTCACCAGCCCTTCACCATTGCTTGTCTCTTTGATTGGCATATTTGGACAGGTGGCCACAGTCACTGAGGTGCCATGACAAGCATGACTGCATCCCACCTGCTGGATGCTTCTCAGTTATCTCACCACCCTGAAATCTGAGTACTGATATATGACATGTCCAAGCCTGAGCATCTCTCAAAACCTGAGAGGCAGCCTGCACTTCCCTAGGACTTGAAGCACCTTACATACAACCTCTTCCAACTTGAGGCTGAAGAGGGGAGGGTCCCTTATGTCCCCTCCTGCCTCAAACAGTCCCATCCAGGGCTGCAAGAGAGAGATGGCTCCTTCATTCTCTAGGTGGAGTAGGAAATTCCTGAAGAAGGACTGGCACTTCCAAGTCTGTTCTCCAGAGGAGATGCCACCTGAGTCCCTATCAGGGGATTAATGCACTGATTACATTAAGGCTCTCATAATGAAAATTTTTCCTCTAAATCTTCATTGTCTCACACATGAGTTTTGCAGGTCTCCTCATATCTGAACAATGACATCTTTTCCTTCACATTATTGGTAAATTGTATGGTCTTTCTGGTATTTTTTTCTTTTCTTTTTAGAGATTTATCAGCATAGTGCTATTTTAAAAGAAGTGCCTCTTGGTTCCATTGATATTTCTCTGCTGTTTCCAATTCTATGTATCTGTTCTTTTCTGTTTCTTTCTTTCTGCATCCATGGGCTTAAGTTTTTTGGTCCTCATTGTCATTTTTCCTGAAGTGAACACCAATGGCAATGTTTCTTGAGTCATCTTTTTATTAATTAATTCAGTTATCTTTCTTGAGTTATCTTTATATTAGTTGACTTCTTTTTTGTAATGTGGGCATTTCAGTGTGACAAATTTTCTTCTAAGCACTGCTTTCATCTATAATCCTGAGTTTGATATTATATTTACTTCAAAACATTTTCTAAATTTCCATGAGCATTTGTCTTAGACCCATGGACTATGAGAATTGAACTGGTTAATGTGTTTAAGGAATTCAATGTTATCTTTTTCTTGGTGATTTCTAACTTAATATCAGGTCATATAAGTGTTTTATGTAATTTCCATTCTTTCAAATCTGCATAAATTTGATCTAACACTTAAGAAGTGATCATTCCTGGTTTACATGGGAAATGGTGCCATCATCATGCTGGTTTTGTTACTATTACTCTGTAGTATAATTGAAGGTCTGGTATTGTGATACCAACTGCTTTGCTCTATCTGCTAAGGATTTCTTTAGCTATGCTGGGTTTGTTATCCTTCCAAATAAATAAACTAAAAGCAGTGTGTCAACACACAACTAAAATAAATAAACAAAATAAAAATAAAAAAATGTATTGTGAATGAGATGCCATATTAGGAGGCTAAGTTCACTTCCCTGAATGTTTTCATTAACCATTAGGACATAATCACAAGTCCACAGCCTAACAAGATCACCAGGGATCGAGTTAGGAGGGCTGAAGTTTCCACAAACTGCCAAGAAATAGCCAACCCATCTCTGGGGACCAAGTCACATGAACCGGCAATAAATTGTTCCCTATCCTGGATTTAATGCTTGCTGGGTGCAAAACAGCAGAGCTCTTTGTCTTTGTATCAACTCTGGGAGTATACCATCTGGATGCACAGCTTGGACATGGATGGTTGGGGCAGGGGCCACAGTTCCCAGGTGCTCATTGGACAAGCATCCCAGACTTATGACCATTTAAACTTAATAACATTTCTTTTGTTATTTGTTCTTTTGAGAAATACATGCCAGTAAAGTGTATTTTGGCATATTATACATATATTTCTCTAAAGATTCCAGTCCAACTGGTGAAGGTGGTTTTCCTAATATGGCCAATATCCAATGCTTAAAGAAGACTTTCTCTCTCTACCAAACCTGCTTGCTGCCTTAGGATTTTATGGCAGATGGAAGTTTCATGATGCATCATGTCCTTAGGACCAATGCTGATCCCATGGTCTTGGAAATGGGGGTCCTGACACTGACAACACAGTGTGCATACCCATCATTACATTACCATCTCAAGACCTTTGAAAGTGGTGGCTTGAATAGCTCTCTTCCTAGGGAAAGATACACAGATTAAAGCATATTTGTGTCCTTTATTAGCAGGCAAAAGGACAATATGATCAATCTGCCAATCCCACACTAGTTGGACAGTTCAGTGTATTTGTTCCTGCATGTCCCTTAGAGGACAGGGCTGGGGGCAGGGGCACACCTGTCACTGGGATGTGGCCAAGAGCAAGTCATGATATTTTAGAAAAAAATTCTGTCCCTTATCCAAGTTCCATTCCATTTTTACACTTTATAAATTGCTTTTTCTGTACCTTTTTCATCTGGTTGACTTCCTGGGTCCAGGCCAGAGCCTGCACATAGTCAAAGCATCCAGCTTAACATTTCCAGGGACAAAGGTGAGGGTGTTAATCATTTTTACCATTTTCATGTCACATTTTTTGTCACATATTGCCTTCCAAGGAAGGTTCTCCCAGTAAAGACCAATTCCACTTGTGAACATGCCATCTACAATGTAAGGCCATGGTAAAACTTTCAATTGTTAGTACAAATATCTAGTGACCAGCTCACAGGTACTACAAGCAATACTGCATAAGTATGTCTTCTGCCTGCTCAGCTTTTCTCCTGTCACATGCCAGATAGTATGGATAACAGATTGTATTGAAAAATGAGTACACATACTTGGCTTCACCCATGCTCAACCCATTTCTCACACCAACAATTTTCAGGTAGGGCGATACTCCTCCTTAGGTTTGTGAGATCAATGGTACTGGGGCAGCCACCTGGGGTGGTAAGGAATAGGTAAAGACACCTCTTCAATAAGCTGTTGGTAAGAACTCTACATTGCTGTAATACACATGCCATTTATTTAGGACTGTATGCTATAGGAAACTGATGGTGGTGAAATAAGTCGTCAACTCAACTATATAGGTATGCCAATTCACCTTATGTTCAGTTTTCATACCTATGGAAAAAATTCTCAAAGTACATTTTCCATTCTTGTTTTTCTTTTCAGAAAGCTAAGTTCATGTCATTGCTGGACATGTTACAGGTGACAGTTATCCACATTGGCAGCCCTGGTAGAGAAGTGCCCAGAGATTGTACCTGGGCTATCAAATTTGCTTTTTCAAATGCTGTCTGCTGGGGAGCATCCTAGTTCCATTTGGCTCCCTTCTTCATCAGCCCAGTAGTGGGCATGGATATTGAGTGGGATGAGGAGGGAAAGGCTGCTAATGATCCAGGGGCCTGAAGAACCTTCTACTTTCTTCACATCATGGGTTATGATAAATGTGTTCACTTTATCTATTGACATGCATGGAATCAAATGTTTCTTACCTGACCTGAATGCCCCCACAAATTTCATGGGGCCCTGGATTCTGTTGAGGTTGAAAGCCCATCTCCTAGTATATAAATGAATTGTTCTACTACATCCTTTACACAGGATGATCTTCTCCTGCTAGCAGAATGTCATTGATATAATGGAACCAGATAACATCAGTAGAGAATGAGAACAGATCAAGGTTATGCGTCACCATGCCATGACAGGTGACAGGACTCTGTAGATATCCCAGAGGCCAAACCTGGAATGTCCACTACCTTTCCCAACAATTGAATGTAAACTTGCTTAGCAAGCCCAGTTGCAAGAGGTTGTAGAGAAAAGCATTAGCTAAGGAAAGAGAACCATGCACAGAGACAAAGGAGATTGTATTTCATGAGAAAGGTTTTAATTTTGCAAGATGAAATGTTGTGGAGATCCATTACACAACATTTTGAATATATTAACATGGTAAAACTATATATTTAGAAGTGCTTAAGAGGTAATATAAAACACACAAAAACAGATTTAATAACTTAAATATGTTCTGCATGTTCAGTTTATGGCAAGTCAAATGTACCTAATGAACCGGTTCAAAGTAAAATTAAATAAATAAGACAATCCACAGAATGAGAGAAAATATTTGCAATTCAAATTTGATGAAGAATTATTATTGAGATCCTATAACTCATCAAGCAAGCATCACAATTTGAAAATGGATGAAGAACAACAAGCAATAGGCATTTTCCCATAGAAGATGTACAAATAGTCAATAATCATAGGAAAAACAGCACTGTCATGAGGAAAAGCAAATCATCCACTCCATGGTATCACCTTGCATGCATTACAATAGATATTTTAAGATAAATGGGAAATAAATGTTGATATAGAGAAAATGAAAACCTAACATTTTTTTGGTGGGAATTTATACAACTACTATGCAAAACAGTACGATTGTTCCTCCAAATGTTGAATGTGAAATTATTAGATGATCAGGGAAATCTACTTCAAGATATATTCCCAAGAGAATTGGAAGGAGAGACTAAAACCAACACCTGCACACCAATGTTAATGGAACATTTATTCACATTAGCCAAGTGGGGTAAACAACCCAAAATTCCCTAGATAAACAAATAAAAAATTATCCAACATGTTGCACATCAATGCCAAGTTGTTCATTCACTCTTGAAAATTAATGAAGCTCTTAAATATGCAATAATGTGGGTGAAATGGGAAAACATTCTAAGTGTTAAACCAGAAAAAAATTATGATTCCACGTATCAGGTCTTTACAACAGGCAATTACATAGAGACAGAAAGTGGAGTAGAGGTTACCAGCAATGGGAGAAGAGGAGGAATGGGACATTCTTGTATAACAGTATCGGAATTTTGTTGGGCAAACTGTAAAATATCAGGAAACAGAAAATATCCATGGTGTACAATATTGTGAAACTATTTTTTTTTTTTTTAGGTGATCAGATAAGGTTTTTTTTTTTTATTGTACACAAATGGGGATACATGTTGTTTCTCTATTTGTACATGGCGTAAAGGCATACCATTTGTGTAATCATAAATTTACATAGGGTAATGTTTGATTCATTCTGCTATTTTTTTACCTTCCCCCCCACCCCTCCCACACCTATTTTCCCTCTATACAGTCCTTCCTTCCTCCATTCTTGCCCGCCTCCCTAAACCTAAATCTAACCCTAACACTAACTCTTCCCACCCCCCATTATGTGTCCTCATCCACTTATTAGTGATATCATTCTTCCTTTGGTTTTTTGAGATTGGCTTATCTCACTTAGCATGATATTCTCCAGTTTCATCCATTTGCCTGCAAATGCCATAATTTTATCATTCTTTATGGCAGAGTAATATTCCATTGTATATATATACCACAGTTTCTTTAACCATTCATCAATTGAAGGACATCTAGGTTGGTTCCACAATCTGGCTATTGTGAACTGAGCAGCTATGAACATTGATGTGGCTGTATCTCTGTAATATGCTGATTTTAAGTCCTTTGGGTATAGGCCAAGGAGTGGGATAGCTGGGTCAAATGGTGGATCCATTCCAAGTTTTCTAAGGAGTCTCCATACTGCTTTCCAGAGTGGCTGCACTAATTTTCAGCCCTACCAGCAATATATGAGTGTACCTTTCTCCCCACAACCTTGCCAATACCTGTTGTTGCTTGGATTCTTGATAATCGCCATTCTAATTGGGGTGAGATGGAATCTTAGGGTGGTTTTGATTTGCATTTCTCTTATTACTAGAGATGTTGAACATTTTTCCATATGATTGTTGATTGCTTGTATATCTTCTTCTGTGAAGTGTCTATTCATTTCCTTAGTCCACTTGTCAGTTGGATTATTTGCCTTCTTGGTGTAGAGTTTTTTGAGTTCTTTATAGATTCTGGAGATTAGTGCTCTATCTGAAGTATGATTGGCAAAGATTTTCTCCCACTCTGTAGGCTCTTTCTTCGCATTGCTGATAGCTTCCTTTCCTGAGAGAAAGCTTTTCGGTTTGAATCTATCCCAGTTAGTTGATTCTTGCTTTTATTTCTTGTGCTATGGGAGTCCTGTTGAGGAAGTCTGGTCCTAAGCCGACATGTTGAAGCTCTGGACCTACTTTTTCTTCTATAAGATGCAAGGTCTCTGGTCTGATTCCGAGATCCTTAATCCATTTTGAGTTTAGTTTCGTGCATGGTGAGAGATATGGGTTTAGTTTCATTCTGTTGCATATGGATTTCCAATTCTCCCAGCACAATTTGTTGAAGGGGCTATCTTTTCTCCATTGCATATTTTTGGCCCCTTTGTCTAGTACGAGAAAATTGTATTTATTTGGGTTTGTGTCCATGTCCTCTATTCTGTACCATTGATCCACCTTTCTATTTTGGTACCAATACCATGCCGTTTTTGTTACTATTGCTTTGTAGTAGAGTTGAAGATCTGGTATTGCGATACCCCCTGCTTCACTCTTTCTGCCAAGGATTGCTTTAGCTATTCTGGGTTTTTTATTCTTCCAGATGAATTTCATAATTTCTTGCTCTATTTCTGTAAGGTACATCATTGGGATTTTAATTGGAATTGCACTGAATCTGTATAACACTTTTGGTAGTATGGCCATTTTGACAATATTAATTCTTCCTATCCAAGAACATGGAGATCTTTCCATCTACTGAGGTTTTCTTTAATTTCTTTCTTTAGTGTTCTGTAGTTCTCATTGTAGAGGGCTTTCAACTCTTTTGTGAGATTGATTCCCAAGTATTTTATTTTTTTCGAAGCTATTGTTAATGGGGAAGTTTTCCTAATTTCTCTTTCTGAAGATTCATCGCTCATGTATAGAAATGCCTTAGATTTATGTGCATTGATCTTATATCCCGCTACTTTACTGAATTCACTTATGAGATCTAAAAGTTTTCTGGTGGAATTTCCTGGTTGCTCTAAGTATACAATCATATCATCAGCAAATAGGGATATTTTGAGTTTCTTTGCCTATTCATATCCCTTTAATTTCTTTGGTCTGTCTAATTGCTCTGGCTAGAGTTTCAAGGATGATATTGAATAGAAGTGGTGAAAGAGGGCATCCCTGCCTTGTTCCAGATTTTAGAGGGAATGCTTTCAGTTTTTCACCATTAGAATGATATTAGCCATGGGCTTAGCATAGATTGCCTTTACAATGTTAAGGAATGTTCCCACTATCCCTATTTTTTCTAGTGTTTTGAGCATGAAGGGGTGCTGTATTTTATCAAATGCTTTTTCTGCATCTATCGAAATAATCATGTGATTCTTGACTTTAAGTCTATTGATATGGTGAATGACATTTATTGATTTCCTGATGTTGAACCAACCTTGCATCCCTGGGATGAAACCCACTTGATCATGGTGCACTATCTTTTAATATGTTTTTGTATGCGATTTGCTAAAATTTTGTTGAGAATTTTTGCGTCGATGTTCATTAAGGATATTGGTCTGAAATATTCTTTCTCGATGTGTCTCTGTCTGGTTTAGGTATCAGGGTAATATTGGCTTCATAGAATGAGTTTGGGATGGTTCCCTCCTCTTCTATTTTATGGAATACTTTGAGAAGTATTGGAATGAGCTCTTCTTTAAAAGACTTTGTAGAACTCGGCTGAGAAGCCCATCTGGTCCTGGACTTTTCTTTGTTGGTAGGCTTTTGATGACTTCTTCTATTTCATTACTTGAAATTGGTCTATTTAAATTGTGTATGTCCTCCTCGTTCAGTTTAGGCAATTCATATGTCTCTAGAAACCTGTTGATGTCTTCGAAATTTTCTATTTTGTTGGAGTATAGATTTCAAAATAGCTTTCTAATTATGTTTTGTATTTCAGTCGTGTCTGTTGTGATATTTCCTTGTTCATTCCGAATTTTAGTGATTTGGGTTTTCTCTCATCTTCTCTTGTTAGTGTGACTAAAGGTTTATCAATCTTGTTTATTTTTTTGAAGAACCAACTATTTATTTTGTCAATTTTTTGTATTGTTTCTTTTGTTTCAATTTCGTTGATTTCAGCTCTGAGTTTAACTATTTCCTGTCTTCTACTACTTTTGGTGTTGGTCTGTTCTTCTTTTTCTAGGGCTTTGAGCTGTAGTGTTAGGTCATTTATTTGTTGAGTTTTACTTACTTTTATTAAATGCGCTCCATGAAATAAATCTTCCTCTAAGTACTGCTTTCATAGTGTCCCAGAGATTTTGATATGATGTTTCTTTGTTCTCGTTTACCGCTAAGAATTTTTTAATTTCCTTCCTAATATCTTCTGTTATCCATTCATCATATAATAGCATATTGTTTAATCTCCAGGTGTTGGAGTAGTTTCTGTTTCTTACTCATTCATTCATTTCTAACTTCAATCCATTATGATCTGATAGAATACAAGGTAGTGTCTCTATCTTCTTGTATTTGCTGACATTAGCTTTGTGGCATAATATATGGTCTATTTTAGAGAAGGATCCATGTGCTGCTGAGAAGAAAGTGTATTCGCTCTTGGTTGGATGGTATATTCTATAAATGTCTGTTAAGTCTAAATTATTGATTGTGTTATTGAGATCTATGGTTTCTTTGTTCAATTTTTGTTTGGAAGATCTGTCCAGTGGTGAGAGAGGCGTGTTAAAATCACCTAGTATTATTGTGCTATGGTCTATTTGGTTTCTAAAATTGAGAAGGATTTGTTTAACATACATGGATGAGCCACTGTTTGGGACATAGATGTTTATGATTGTTATATCTTGCTGATTTATGCTTCCCTTAAGCAGTATGAAATGTCCTTCTTTATCCCTTCTAACTAACATTGGCTTGAAGTCCACATTATCTGAAATGAGGATGGATACTCCAGCTTTTTTGCTGAGTCCATGTGCATGGTATGTTTTTCCCCATCCTTTCACCTTTAGTCTATGGGTATCTCTTTCTATGAGGTGAGTCTCTTGCAGGCAACATATTGTTGGATCTTTCTTTTTAATCCAATCTGCCAGTCTATGTCTTTTGATTGATGAATTCAGGCCATTAACATTCAGGGTTATTATTGAGATATGATTTGTATTCCCAGTCATTTGGTTCATACTTAAAATTTTTGACACATCTTGGTTCCTCCTTTATTTGACAGTTCCTTTAGGATAATTCCTCCCTTTGCTGATTTGCTTCTTTGTTTTTTATCTCTTCCTCATGAAATATTTTGCTGAGAATGTTCTGTAATGCTGGCTTTCTTTTTGTAAATTCTTTTAGCTTTTGTTTATCATGGAATGATCTTATTTCATCGTCAAATTTGAAGGTAAATTTTCCTGGGTATAAGATTCTTGGTTGGCATCCATTTTCTTTCAGAGCTTGAAAAATGTTGTTCCAGGCCCTTCTAGCTTTTAGGGTCTGGATTGAAAAATCTGCTGATATCCGTATTGGTTTCCCCCTGAATGTAATTTGGTTCTTTTCTCTCACAGCCTTTAAAATTCTGTCTTTATTTTGTATGATAGGTATTTTCATTATAATGTGCCTTGGTGTGGATCTGTTGTAATTTTGTGTATTTGGAGTCCTATAATCCTCTTGGACTTGATTTTCCATTTCATTCTTCAGATTTGGGAAATTTTCTGATATTATTTCTTCAATAGATTGTTCATTCCTTTGGTTTGCTTCTCTAAGCCTTCCTCAATCCCAATAATTCTCAAATTTGACCTTTTCATGATATCCCATAGTTCTTAGAGATTCTGTTCATGATTTCTCACCATCTTCTCTGTTTGTTCAACTTTGTTTTCGAGGTTAAATATTTTGTCTTCACTATCTGAGGTTCTGTCTTCCAGGTGTTCGATCCTATTGGTTATGCTTTCTATGGAGTTCTTAATTTGGTTTATTGTTTCCTTCATTTCAAGGATTTCTGTTTGTTTTCTTTTTCAATATCTCTAACTCTTTATTGAAATGATCTTTTGCCTCCTGAATTTGCTCTGTTAACTGTCGATTGGTGCGATCGTTCAATGCCTGCATTTGCTCTTTCATCTCATTGTTTGCTTCCCTGATCATTTTAATTATGTACATTCTGAACTCACTTTCTGTCATTTCTTCTGCCATGCTGTTGTTGGATTTTATTGATGTAACATCTAGATTTGTTTGGGGCATTTTCTTCCCTTGTTTTCTCATATTGTTCAGGAATCAGTGGGTCATTAAGATATTGCAGATTTCCTCTATCAACTTATAATGTCCCTGAAGATTGCTAGTATATCCCCTCTTATCTTTCAGTAGCCTGAAGTCTTGGAGGAGGTTGAATATGCGGAGCTCTACGAAGAAGCTGCCTCTCTAGGGGTGGCAACCCTCAGGTGGCGTATATTCCCTGCTAGTGGGCAGAGGTGCCTCCACTTGTTGACCAATGGTCATCCAATGGGGAACTAGACTGCGGGCTGAGGCAAGGCCTGTTTGTGCCTGTGTCTCTGGTTTTACCGTCCCTGTGGGAAAACCTCCCCCCAGCCGGGAAGAGTCACTCGGTGGTCACGTCTCGCTGGTCAGTTCCCCTCCTAGAGTTTCCCCTCAATCTACAACTACAACCTGGGCTGGGCTGTCTTCCTCTGCAATGATCCCAGGGGCCCGGACCTACGTCCTGGGCCTGGGATCCTCACCCTTCGCAGGCGAGTCTCCTTAGGCTGCCTCTCCCAGGGAATCTGCCCCCAGTCCTGGAAACTTCGCTCCGCCCCTAGGCGTGTCTCTGTGCGGCTCTTCCAGGAAGAAGCCACCTAGCTCCTGGGACCCTGCTCTGCACCTAATCGCCTGGCTATTCGGCCCCTCCTCTGAGCCGCCACCTGGAGCCCTGTACAATAGCTCCGATACCCAGAAACCTGCCACACACCTCCTCCTCTGGACAGAGGCCCGGTTTCCGACGCAGTCACTAGGAGTCCAAGCAACTCACTTTGTGTCTCCTCCTCCTGCCAACCGCCCGTAGCCCTAGGCAGTCACTCCAAGCTCAAGTGACCCGCCCTGTTCCTCATCCTCCTCCTCGGGGTAGCCCCCCGGGTGTTCAGGAGCGGTGGCTCCGAGACCAAGTGACCCACCATGCTCCTCCTCCAGGCAGGCCACTGGTGTTCAGGAGCGGTCGCTTTGAGTGCAATCAACTCACCACTCGCCTCCTCCCCTGGCAACCGCCTGTGGCTCTGTTGCAGTCACTCCTAGACCAAGTGACCCACCGTGCTTCTCCTCTTCCTCCGGGCAACCCCCGGGTTTTCAGAAGCAGTTGTTCTGAGTCTAAACAGCTCGAGATGCAGCTCCTCCTCTGGCAACCGCCTGTGGCTCTGATGCAGTCACTCCTAGGCCAAGCGACCCGCCGCACTTCTCCTCCTCCTCCGGGCAACCCCCCAGTGTTCAGCAGTGGTCGTTCTGTGTCCAAGCAGCTCACCACGCCGCTCCTCCTCAGGCAGCCGCCCGGAGCCCCAGTGGTTGCTCCGAGACCAAGTGCTGTGATGAGCTGCCTCCTCTATGATGATCCCAGTTGTCCGTGTTTTCCGCTCCAGGAGGGGAGGGGCATCTTGTCGAGCAACTCTACTTCACAAAGTTCCCTGCTTTCTGGGGCTACCGCCCCATCTGGGACGCCTCCCCAATGGGAGAGACTCACCCGGCGGCCTTGAGCTGGTCCCAAGTCTCTCACTATCTCCTCTTTTGAATCCTATGTCCTGGAGCAACATGAAATGCAGCCGCCCTCTAGGCCGCCATCTTGAAACTCCTCCAATATTGTGAATCTATTTAATGCCATTTAATTATATTCTATGAACAGTTAAAAGGATAAGTTTTATTTTATGTACACATTGCAATAAAAACCCAATTGTGATATGCTTGAAACAGCTCAAGAGAATATTATTGAACATTAATTTGATAGTATTCAAGACGATGGTATACAGGCACACAAGGTAGATGTTCCATGTGAGAAATGGCTCTGGTGTGTACAGAGCTGAGTTGAATTATTAAAATACATGAATTCATCCAGGTGCAGTGGTGGTGGAGGACTCTTGTAATCCCAGTGACTATACAGAATGAAGTTAGGGGATCACAAGTTGGAAGTTGGCCTAGCAATGTAGCAAGGCCCTCAGGAATTTAGCAGGACATTTCTCAATATAAAAAATGAAATGGACTAAAAACAACAAAGCATGTAGTTCAACAGGACAACTGTAAGTGGTTCAATACACCAATCATAAATATATATATATGCATGTGTGTATTTTTGTGTGTTTGTACACATTTGTTTATACTTATATATAAATTTACAACATATTTTTTAAATCCCCCAAAATTCACCATTTAGGAGAAAACTCAGTCAAATACAAAGACAACTCAGCCAGGAAAATGATCCTGAGTGACAAAGGATTTGCAGGAGATCAATGAAGAAGAACAGGGAGAGATTATTTTCCAGGTCTCTCAGAAGACCATTAAAAAAAATTGTTCTTTTTACTTATACATGACAGTATAAGTAGTCACTTCACTTATACATGGTAAGTGACATATTATATACACACATGGATTATAATTTCACATTCTTGTTGTTGTACATGGTGTGAAGTTTCTCTGGTCATGTATTCACAAATTAGTATAGGAAGGAAATGACTGATTCATTTACTGTCTTTACCATTCCTGTCCCCTCTCACTTCCTTTCATTCCCTTGGTCTAATCCAAAGGAATTCTCTCCTCTCCCCTTATCATGTGTTCATATACACATATCAGAGAGAAAATCTGGCCATTGGTTTTTTGGGTTTGGCTTACTTCAACTACCATGATAGTCTACAGTTTCATCCATTTACCAGCAAATGACATAATTTTATTCTTCTTTATGGCTGAGTAATATTCCATTGTGTAAATTTATGACATTTTTAGGAGGCCTCTTAAAATACTATTTCCCATGCACCATGGTTAATACATTAAAGAGCTGGCAGAAAGGTCTGGAGAGAGGGAAAGAGAGACTGCAGCCAAGCTGGGTCAATGAGTAAAATGAGTGACACTCCTATAAAAGCAGGAGTCATAAAATACATATTGGTGAAAGTGTTATATACCAGGAACTCACTAGTGAAAACTCAATAAGAACTCAGAATGTTCATACCTCTAGAAGTGAATGCAGTAGACATGAGGAGCAGGAATAGAAAGAAACAGAGAAAGAAACACAAAGCCATAATGAAAAATAGAGAGATGCTAGCTCCACTCTTCTTGAACGGGTTCTTGATTACTTCTTGGGTTCTCTGAGGATATACTGGACTCTTACTTCCTCACTGCTCCAAAGTGGACATTGCCAGTGATTCTCCAGACAGTGTTGTGAGAGATCCAAGATGGTGGACTAGAGGGTGACTGCATCTCCCGTTGCTCCAGAACCCAGGATTCAAGAAGGGGAGATATTGAGAGACTTAGACCAACATAGAGCCATGGAGTGAGTCTCTTCCACTGGGTGAAGCTCAGCCTGGGTGCCTGGTCTGGACAGGAGCAGCTTCTTGGAGCAGGGCAAGGCAGCTAGAGTCTTGCCCAAGCAGCCCTGCTTTCTCTGGTGGCAGACTCGATCCACAGCCAGCTTCTAGGAGGAGGCCCGCCCAGTGAGAGCTTTTCTGCAAAGAGCCAACCCCAAGTCCTGGACCCAGCAGTGGGCCCCGTTCCACAGGTGGCTTCTGGGACCAGGGCAGGGCAGTCAGAGACTTCCCCAAGCAGCCCTGCTCCCTTTGGTGGCAGGCTCAATCCACAACCAGCTTCTTGGAGCAGGTCACCCAGTGAGAGCTTTTCTGAACTGAGTCAACCACAAGCCCTGGACCCAGGGGCAGGTCCCAGCACTCAGGCAGCTTCTGGGACCAGGTCAGGGCAGCCAGAGACTTCCCAGAGAAACCCTGCTCCCTCCAGTGGCAGGCTCAAACTACAGACAGCTTCCTGGAGCAAGCCACCCAGTGAGAGCATTTCCGCACACAATGAATCCCAAGCCCTGAATCGAACAGTGGGCCTCGGCTGGCAGGCGGCTTCTGGGACCAAGGCAGGAAAGGGAAAGGCTTTCCCCAAGCACCCTGGCTCCCTAAGGTGGGGGCAGGCCCTGTGTATAGCCAGACTGTAGGAGCAGGACCACCAAGTGAGAGGATTTGCACGCAGAACCAGCCCCAGCCCTGGACCCAGTAGCGGGCTAGGAGTAGCTTTCTATGGAAGCACTGCATTATCCAGTACTTCCAAGACTTCAGGCAACTGAAGGCTGGGAGATGATATACTGGAAATCTACAGGGTTACTATAAGCCAAAGAGGAAAACTGCAATATCTCAGAGTCCCACTGATATATGAACAATATGAGAAAACAAGGGAAGAAATGTCCCAAACAAACCCAGATACTATATCAATAAAACCCAATGACAGCATGTCAGAAAGGGAGTTCAGAATGTACATAATTAAAACAATCAGGGAAACAAACAAGCAGATGAAGAGCAAATGCAGGCATTGAAGGAAGAGATGAAAGAGCAAATGCAGGCATTAAATGATAGCACCAATCAACAGTAAAAGGAGCAACTATGGGAAACAAAAGATCATTCCAATAAAGAGTTAGAGATATTGAAAAAAAAAAACAGAAATCCTTGAAATGAAGGAAACAATAAACCAAGTTAAAAACTCCATAGAAAGCATAAACAATAGGATAGAAAACCTGGAAGACAGAACCTCAGACATTGAAGACAAAATATTTATTCTTGAAAACAAAGTTGGCCAAACAGAGAAGATGGTAAGAAATCATGAACAGAATCTACAAGAACTATGGGATATCATGAAAAGGCCAAATTTAAGAATTATTTGTATTGAGGAAGACTTAGAGAAAAAAACCAAAGGAATGAACAATCTATTCAATGAAATAATATCAGAAAATTTCCCAAATCTGAAGAATGAAATGGAAAACCAGGTACAAGAGGCTTATAGGACTCCAAATATACAAAACTACACCAGAACCACACCAAGGCACATTATTATGAAAATACCTAACATACAAAATAAAGACAGAATTCTAAAGGCCACGAGAGAAAAGAATCAAATTACATTCAGGGGAAAACCAATAAGAATATCAGCAGATTTTTCAGTCCAGACACTAAAAGCTAGAAGAGACTGGAAAAACATTTACCAAGCCCTGAAACAAAACAGATGCCAAACAAGAATCTTATACCCAGGAAACTTACTTTCAAATTTGATGATGAAATAAGATCCTTCATGATAAACAAAAGCTAATGAAATTTACAAAAAGAAAGCCAGCATTACAGAACATTCTCAACAAAATATTCCATGAGGAAGAGATGAAAAACAACGACGCAAATCACCAACAGGATGAACTAGCCTAAATGAATAGCCAAATAAAGGAGAAACCAAATCATGTCAAAAAACAAAAATGCGTCAAATGACGGGGAATACGAATCATATCACAATAATAACCCTGAATGTTAGTGGCCTGAACTCATCAATCAAAAGACATAGACTGGAAGATTGGATTAAAAAGAAATATACAACAATATGCTGCCTGCAAGAGATTCATCTCATAGAAAGAGATAGCCATAGACTAAAGGTGAAAGGATGGGAAAAAACATACCATGCACATGGACACAGCAAAAAAGCTGGAGTATCCATCCTCATTTCAGATAATGTGGACTTCAAGCCAAACTAGTCAGAAGAGATAAAGAAAGACATTACATACTGCTTAAGGGAAGCATAAATCAGCAAGACATAACAATCATAAATATCTATGCCCAGAACAGTGGCTCATCCATGTACGTCAAACAAATCCTTCTCAATTTCAGAAATAAAATAGAACACAACACAATAATGCTAGGAGATTTTAACACACCTCTCTCACCACTGGATAGATCTTCCAAACAAAAATTGAATAAAGAAACCATAGATCTCAATAACACAATCAACAATTTAGACTTAATGAACATTTATAGAATATACCATCCAACAAAGAACGAATACACTTTCTTCTCAGCAGCCCATGGATCTTTCTCTAAAATAGACCATATTTTATGCCACAAAGCTACTGTTAGCAAATACAAGAAGATAGAGATACTACCTTGTATTCTATCAGATCATAATGGATTGAAATTAGAAATAAATTCCAGAATAAAAAACAGAAACTTCTCCAATACCTGGAGATTAAATAATATACTATTATATGAGGAATGGATAACAGAAGACATCAGGAGGGTAATAAAAGTAAAGGAGAACAAAGAAACATCATATCAAAATCTCTGGGACACTATGAAAGCAGTACTTAGAGGAAGATTTATTTCATGGGGTGCATTCAACAAAAGAAGTAAAAATCAACAAATGAATGACTTAACACTACAGCTCAAAGCCCTAGAAAAAGAAGAGCAGACCAACACCAAAAGTAGTAGAAGACAGGAAATAGTTAAAATCAGAGCCAAAGTCAATGAAACTGAAACAAAAGAAACAATGAAAAAAATTAACAAAATAAAGAGTTTGTTCTTTGAAAAAATAAACGAAATTGATAAACCCTTAGCCACACTAACAAAGAGAAAGAGGGAGAAAACTCAAATTACTAAAATTCATAATGAACAAGGAAATATCACATCAGACAAAAGCGAAATACAAAACATAATTAGAAGCTATTTTGAAAATCTATATTCCAACAAAACAGAAAACCTTGAAGACATCAACAAGTTTCTATAGACATATGAATTACCTAAACTGAACCAGGAGGACATACACAACTTAAATAAATCAATTTCAAGCAACGAAATAGAAGAGGTCATCAAAAGCCTACCAACAAAGTAAAGTCCGGGACCAGATGGGTTCTCAGCCGAGTTCTACAAAACCTTTAAAGAAGAGCTCATTCCAATACTCCTCAAAGTATTCCATGAAATAGAAGAGGAGGGAACCCTCCTTAACTCATTCTATGAAGCCAATATCACCCTGATACCTAAACCAGACAGAGACACATCAAGGAATGAAAATTTCACACCAATATCCTTAATGAACATTGATGCAAAAATTCTCAACAAAATTTTAGCAAATTGCATAGAAAAATATATTAAAAAGATAGTGCACCACGATCAAGTGGGTTTTATCCCAGAGATGCAAGGTTGGTTCAACATCCAGAAATCAATAAATGTCATTCACCATATCAACAGACTTAAAGTTAAGAATCACATGATTATTTTGGTAGATCCAGAAAAAGCATTCTCTTCTATTGCCCTACCTCCAGTGTAATCTATCCTTCCCACCACCAAGGAAAAAGGAAAAATCCAAAGTAAGAAATTCTCAGGCCAGACTCACCCAAAAAATAGATTCTCTATTGTCTACTCTTCTTTCCACTTTTCCAAAATAAGTACAGACCATTCAAAAAATAGAAATCTCAGGTCAGCACAGAGCATCATTCTGGGCAGGGCAGGGCAGGAAGTCTGCACAAGGTCTTCTCCTCTCTCAAGCTCTCAAACCATCCAAGGGGAACTGCAGGTCCCAGAGAATATCATACATTGTTACTCAGTGTTTAATGTCTGGACTCCTGAGAGAGTTGGGAACCTGTGAAGAAGGACAGGCTTTAGGACTGGTCCATTAGTCACCTTCTCCTTGAAGGTGTCTTGGGAAAAAATTCGCTCCTTTGTTTTTTACTGATGTGAGGGCTGTGCTGAGCACTGAGGGCCTGCATCACAGGTGGCAGTCACCTCTGGCCTCAGGGAGCAGAACCCTGTCTGACAGCCTAGATGAGCCTATGGAAATGAGTCTGATCCTGAGTGGAGGAGCAGTGACTGAGGACATCCATGATGCAGTTTAGATAGAAAATTCCCCATTTGTGTTTTCCAAAGAAGAAAAAAGAAGTATTTTGCCACTAGATTAACTAACATTCTATGAATAAACGTGTCTTCACCATTTAATTGTAGAATGTTATATTGTTCAGAAACATGGAATGTCTACAGCTGGACTAGGAAAGCACAGGGACAATAGGGCACCAACCTCTTTTTCATTTTTGTTGGTCAACATCCAAAGGTGAAGAAGGGACAGAGCAAGAAGTGGAAGAAGAGTGGCGTTCAGAAAGGTAAGGCCCTTCTCTTCAAACCCAGAGGTGATTTGCTGTAACCTGTCCCAGGAGACTGGAGCCATGTCCCAGAAAATGTCAGCTCCAGAGACAAGAGAGGAAGAATGCTGGGAAGGAAATCATGACACCACAGACACTTCTTAGATTCTGTGCTCAGAATGAAGTTGTGATGGGCCAGGGATTGGTGATGTCTAGTAGGATGGTGTGGGCTGTTCTGGAGTCATGCTGTCTGAACTTGGAGGTGGAACTTCCTGGTCAGTGTAGAGAAGCTCTCACTTTCTTAAGACCCATTCCTCTTTGAGATGGTCCAATCTTTCTCCCCACAGAGCGGTTATAAAGTGGTTAGTGGAAGTGGAAGGAAATGACCAAGAGCTGCCATTCTGTGTGCCGTGTGATCCCTGTCACATGTCAGGAGGCCTTGAACAGTGGTGCTTGCCCTCCAGAGATTACCTCTCACACAGTCTGCCCCACATGGACATTCCACTCACCCTAACTCACAATAACCCAGTCTCCATTTTCAGATTACAGGGATTGCTGGATGGAAATGGAAGAGACGGAAGCTCTGGTTTCACTTGTACAAAGGTAAGTAACTTTCCACTTCTTCCTGTATCCTTCTAACTGCTGCCTATGATATTATCCAACATCACAAAGCCCTCATGGGTCAGGGAAAGTGCTCAGTTTGGCCAGGTTGTGGCTAAAGCTCTGGGATATGGGAGAGCAAAGGCTTTGTAAACTCAGAGTGTGGTACAGTGATGTGCCACGGACAACAAGTTCCCACCACTGACCCTCCTACCCTACCTTCTGGCCCCATCTACTCCTGGCTACAGCCTATGCCTTCTATCTCTTGCAGCCACCTAGGGAAGCTTCATGAGCTTTCACCATTTCTTACAAGGAAATGACCCAGATAAAAATTGCAAACCAGGGTCAGTTATAGTCCACCAAAATTGATTACTGTCTATGCAGGATGCTCTGGCCACTGTGTTCTTCCCTTTGGCTTCCCCAGCTTCTTTGTACAAGCACCCTGTATTTCTGGCTTCCATTTCCTCACCAAACCTAATGACATGCTCCATATCTGTTGGGTCACACTCACCCCTGATGCCTCTCAGTCACCAGAGTCTGTTTCCTCTGGAATGAAATTTACTACAGCCTAATGAACCCCTCTCTCTCATCTCATCCTTCTGATTCCATCGTTTGCCCCCCCATCTCTGCCAGATCACAGTCTGACTCCTTCTCAATGTAACTCAATGACACTCTCATGGGGAAAAACCCCAAAGAGTTCTTCATTACCCCATTGCTTGTTGCATGCTTCTGAGACAATACCATTTCCCGTTCCACTGCCTTCTCCTGTAACATCCCCTTCTACATCCCATCCCCTTTCTCCTGGCCCACTCCCTTCTCCTGTGCAATGGCATCCTCCTGTCCCATCATCTTCTCCTGTCCCATCATCTCTTCCTGTCCCATGGCCTCCTCCTGTCCCATGGCCTCCTCCTGTCCCATTGCCTTCTCCTTTCCCTGAAATCTCAGGGCATGTCCCCTCCACCTATCCCATCTCATCCCTGTCACCTGTCATGTGGCCTTGAACACTGGTGCTTGCTCTCCAGAGACTACTCTCACAAAATCTTCCCCATATGGACATTCTACTCATCCTCCCTCTCCACAATAATCCAATCTCCATTTTCAGGTTACAGGGATTGCTGGAGGGAAGTGGAAGAGACTGAAGATCTGGTCTCACTTCTACAGAGGCAAGTAATATTGCACTTCTTCCTATATCCTTCTGACTGGTGCCTATGATATGATCCCAAAACACAAAGCTCTCATGGGGCAGGAACTCACTAAAGCTCTGGGGTATGAAAGAGTAAGGGCTTTGTAAACATGGAATATGTGGCAGTGAGAGGTTACAAACCACAGGTGCCTGCCCCTTCCCACCTGCCATATCACCTGGCCCCATCTACTCCAGCTAGAGCCTGTGCCTCCTGTCTCATGCAGTCACCTAGGGAAGTTTCATAAAGACAGCAGCTTTCACCATGTCTTGCAAGATGACCTAGATGAAAAGTGAAAACCAGAGTGAGACACAGTCCATCAATCACGAACACTGCCTGTGCAGGATGCTCTGGGCACTGCCTTCTTCTCCTTGCCTTCCCTGTCTTCTGTGCACAAGCACCCTCTGCTACTGGCTTCCACCTGCTCACAAGAATTAATGACTTTCTCCTTGTTTGAGGGTTCACAGTCATCCCTGAGTGCCTCTCAGTCACCACAGTCTGTGATTCCTCTGGAATGACATCCACCTCAGTCACATGGACTTTCTTCTCCCCCATCTCATCCTCCTGAAACCATGGCCTGCCCTCCATCTCTGCCAGGTCCCAGCCTGACTCCTCATTGTGACTCAAGGACACTTTCATGGGGAACCACCCCACAGAGTTCCTCATCTACTAACTGCTTATTCCCTGCTTCTGTTCCAGTGCCATCTCCTGCTCCACTTCTGTCACATTGCCTTCTGTCCCATCTCCTACTCCTATCCCATTACCATTTCTGGACCCATTACCTTCTCCTCTGCTAGGGCATCCTCCTGTCCCATTGTCTCCTCCAGAACCATGGCCTCCTCCTCTCCCATCACCTTTACCTCTCCAATACCTGTCTCCTGTCCCATTGCCTTCTCCTTTCCCTGCAATCTCATGACATGTCCCCTCTACCTATCCCATCTCATCACCCTCATGGTGGCAGAAGACTGCCACAGTCTGGTACTTCTCCCATGACCAACAAAATAAAGCCCAGATAGACCGTGATTCCCACCAACCAGAGGACTCATCCTCGGCAAATCATCCACTCTCTCAGGTAGAGGCTGAAGTATCCTCTTTCACTAGCCCTGATGTCGAGAAACTGCTGAAATATCAATCAACCAGGCAGAAAAACAGAACATTTGTAATGAGAAGACAAAAGATGAATCAGACCACCCCCTGAATTCTCTGAAAAGCACAGCAAAGTCACTGGGCAGGGAGCAGGACATCAACATGCCACAAACCTGGAACACAAAGGGAAAGCCAGAGCCGCATTCTTTCCCTCAGCACCTCTTTGACACCATCATGCTGGGGGACCATTTACAGGAGAAATATAGCCAGCTTTTTTGGGGCCTCCTCATTCTTCACAGTGAGTCCCCGGTGACTACTCTCCACATGTCTGGAACCTCAGCAGACTTTTCCTCCATTTTATTCAAAGAACTTCCTAATTACATTTCAGAGTTGTTGCTCACTAAACCTGAATGACTCTTTTCCTCCCAGGTGTTGCTCCAACCTGTTATCCAACTCCAAATTGTTACTCCAACATTGACCTGGTCCCAGTCCCCATCACTGGTTCAAATCCAGAATCAGGACCATCTCACATCCTATCTCACAAGCATGCCACTCCACCATCCCCTGAATACCGCCTGTGAATTTTCAGGCCCTACAAGTCATCATGGGACTTGCTTTCCCTTTCTTCTCTTCAACACCTAGATAATCACCTTTACAGGAAACAACTACAAAGTAGAGAGGCTTTACCTTCTTTGGTCCAAAAGTCTCAGAATGTCTTCTGTTATCTCACATTGGAGAACAGGGCCTCCTATGAGCTTAAGACCATCAACAACACCTCAGGGGAATTCAATAGCCTTGAGCTCCAGGAGAAACTGGAGCAACACCTTCAAAGGACGTTTATGCACCACCAGTATGGACTCCCACTCCACATCTACCCATATATCAAGGAGTCATGAGAGAGTCCCAAGATCAGGTCAGGTGAAGAATAATTGTGGGTTTTTCTGCACCTCCAGGTTTACACATAACAGCAGCCCTTCTGTACAGGATAATGGTTCAGACAGGCCAGAAATGTTTGAAGAATGCATGATTCCTGTGGGGTTTGGTCTTTCCAGGTGTGGCATTCAACATGTCTCTGTCCCACCTGGAAAGTCAAACACCCACAAGAAAAATGGGGATGGACCATCCTTAAAAGGTGAGGAATCCTTCACAAAAACCTCCCAGGAGCACACCCTCCTTGATGCTGGCACTTGGCAGGTACTGGAGGCACATGTTACAAGTTGAAGAGTGAGGCACAGGTGGGAACTTCCCCTCAAGATCTTCAAGTATATGAATCTGTTCAAGATGAAACACTCTGAGGCTTTACCACTTCCACAGCCGCCCCTTCCCTCCTCAGTCTCCTGTAACTCCAGGGGTGACTCCAATGCCTGTAATACCAATGTACTGTGAAAATCCATTCACAAAGGTCCAGGATTCAAGGAGATTGCAAAACCTTCAGTTCCCACCCTGAAGTGTCCTCTCTCTGGCCCTTCACTTGAGTCCCTGAGCACAAATGCATCTGATGACATCATTGGGCTCTCAGATACTTCAACTACTACACAAGAGGGCAGTTTGCCCTCTGAGTCTCACAGTTACATTCTTATGGGAATAAACTGGCACAGTGATGCTCTCCTCAGTTCTGGAAGAGACCCCATGGAACCAAGTCTCAGCCTTGAAATGGGCATACAAGAGCCACTGGGAACTACAGATGTGAGCTCAAAAGGCTCATGCCACAGTCTGTCATCACTTGGGGTAGGGTTCCACTTTTTAAAACCTAAAGAAATCAAAGAGCTTGAGGATGACAAAGAGTGTTCTGACTGGGCAGTCTCCATGGAAATCAGGAAGTCATCAAACTCCCGAAATGTTCACATTATTCTGGGGAATTCAGAATCTTGGGGAACCAGTAAGAGCCACTTCCCCTTTAGGAGTTCTATTTCCCAGTACCAGAGATACACATTCCTGAAAGCACACACTGAGCCACAGATCCAGACTCATGTTCTGGCTACTGGTGTCATCCTACAAGACTATGCCACTAAATTGATTCATGAGACTGTGCCTCTGAGGTACTCTTGGCTGCAGACATCCTAGCCTCCCAGGAGAGACTGTCCAGCTCCCTCTGCATGTCAAGTGGCAGTGTACCAACTTCCCAGGGGCTGAACAGACTCTTAACCAGTGAAGAGAGCAGCCAGGATCTGCAGGAGCCCCAGAACCTTCAATTCCAGAATCCACGGAAATGTAAGACAAATAAATTTAAAGTAACTGTCCAGAGAGTGGAGAGTGTATGGCCCAGGTCATAAGGACATAAACAGAGGTTCGCAGGAGAGAGGCCCTCCTCTGCTTGGGAAATTGACCCCTCTGTCCCTATAATGGAGGTACAAGATACTCTGGGGGAGAAGTCCTCTCAGTTCCTTCAAAGAAGCACTTTGGGGACGAAATAAAGATCTTTCTTCAGTATATATTTCCCTGGAAATGCAAAGGACAGGACAATTTCCTACCCAAAATCATGACCTCATCAACTTCTACCCAAAGTCGATGGTCAGTCACAAGCCGACTCTTTACAGAAAACACGACATCAGAAGCACAGGTACTCATGAACACTGTTAGATGGCTCATAGAGCAGTAAAGAAGGGGCTTTCATCACGACCCTTCTGCCTCAAATAAAAACATGCTCAAAGAGAAACCTCAGGCCCCTGATGGTAGGCAGTACCATTATTCCAGGGGTTTCACCTCCATGGACAAAATGAGAGTGATGGAAGCTGTGACTTCTGATCACCAGGCCAACCCCAGGGGCCACAGCCATCCTATAAACAGGTGGATCAGAAACGACAACAATCAGGCTTTGCTGCAGAAGGACTCTGCACCTCTGGCCAGCCCCTGCCAGCATAGGCACAGGATGGTGGGTATCTAGGGCCACAACGTCCACTGTCCAAGACACTGTGCTCTGCAGACACATTTCTTGTCTATTGATCATCAACATGCTTCTTACTCCTGTCCTGCTGGGACAAAGTTTTCCCCATAACTGAGATCATAATGATAAAATTGTCCCTGTGTGAGCCCATCCTTTGTGATAATGGCTTTGCCCTAAATGAGGTGACAACTGCTTTATAATAATACTGTTCTTTATTACCAGAAAGGCTTCTGTTGTGCTGGGTCATAGGGAACAAGGTCATGATTGTTATAAATTAAAATGGATTCTAGAAGACACTGGACATGCATGGAGGTCACAGGAGCATTGAGTACCTACAATTTTATCAGATCCCCTCATTATACCTTAAGAATTCATGATATTTTATCATTACAGAAATAATACAATGCATTTGGAATTCTTCAAGATGGGACAATCCTATGAGGACCCCACCCCCTAAGGTCAGAATCAGATTTTCCCTCCACCCTCAACTTTGTAGGTTTAGGGACTGGTGTACAGGGTTACCATGGGACTTAGTAGCTTCCCATGCCACAAAATGGGCCCAGGAAAGTTGGAGAGAAGGTGGTTTCCTGGCCTTGAATTTAGAGATGGTTAAAGAGACTTGGTGTCTGTGGGCGCATGTACGCATGCAATCACAATCTCCATTTTTGCTAGGTTGTGCACACACGTAATCAATCCCAGTTGAGCTAGGAGGACTACCAGTTCAAAGTCATCCTCAGGAAATCATTGGGGCACTAAGCAGTTTACAAAGACCATGTGTCTAAATGAAAATATAATACAGGACTGGAGGTGTAAATCAGTGGTTCAGTTCTCCAGGGTTCAATCACTGAAAATAAAGACATAACCATCTACAGTGGGGCACTGTGTGCAGAGAGTGTGATGTGGAGAAATGGAAAGGGTGGAGCCAGGAAAGCAGGCAGAGTAGCATGAGATTCATATACAGGCTGTGGTGAATGGGAAGAACACAAAGGAAAACAAAGGAAACATAAGGGGATGTGACACTCATCATGACCCCACCCCCTGTGCCCTAAGATAGAGAGTCTTAGGCAGGAGGTGCCCATGATAACATGGGTGAGAAACTGCTCTCATGCCAGACAATAATGCATATGTGGGTTCAGACACCCACTCCTGGTGCAGGATCAGGTACTATAGGTCATTCCTGAACCAGGTCCTGTCCCTTTATTAACAAAGGAAGACCCCAGGGTGGTCCTAGCATCAAGAATAGGCCCAGAAACCAGATGGACTACAAGAGTGTAGGGTCATTGAATATGACCCTGCTGTGTCCTCCAAGACACAAAGAGGCAGATTTCTGGTGCAGAAGAGTGAAACATGGACACAGGGATCTGGAGGAGATAATGACACACATAGTGACAGTGATGGACAGCCAGAGGCATTAGGGATGAAGACATTGTGCCCTCTGCTTTCTAATTCCTGTCATCTATGAGGGGCAGTAATGTCAACAACCAGGAGCCCCCACAGAAACACGAGACACCTCACAACAGATTCTCACAGAATTCTCACAGAATTCTCACCAGACACAAGTGAGACCATCCAATGGAGACCTTTGGAGACCCAGCTAGGTGACTGCCCCAGAGACCAGAACAGAACCTCCACCACAGTAGACACAGAAACACAAGAACCTCCCTCAGATACAATACAGGGTCCTCAAAGAACCCCTGATATAGACTTCCCAGAGAACTCTGACTCAGACTTGTACAGAGAGACACCTAAAACTACCACAACCTCTCACTGCCACATGATCCTCATGCAGTGACCCCTCACAGAGACCTCCCACAGAGTTCCAGATATTGGAGAAACAATCTCCACAAATATGTATAACAGATTCCTCACAGAGAACTTTTCACAGAGACTAAGACATAGTACACAGACACCACACAGAAACAGAGACCTCACAGACAGTCCACAAAAAGAGACCTCATACACACTTCACATAGATTTTGAGAGACCACACAGATGTTGCACAGACACCTAACAAACTTCCCATGGAGACTTGACACACAGAGATTTACATCCCACAGAGACCCAACATCTATCTATTCCTCCTTCCATGTGGACCTGAAACCACCTAGCCACCCAGAAGTACAAGAAGGACACAACCAGCCTTTTCCTGCCACCAAAAACCTGAGAAACTGGGACACTGTCAACATGACCTTCCAAATGGTGTTTTCAGTTTGGAAAAATCCTCAGGAACTTCTGAACTTTTGTAATGTCACTGCCTCTGAACAGAAAACTAGCGGATTCCAAGTGAAGACCTGCAAAATTCCTTTTTATACAGGTTTACACTACACTCTTTTCTCACCCACAGATAGAGAATCACAAATTATAACTCGAGTAAAATGCTGCCAGCCTCCAGTGAGAGAAATTTCCTATTTGTCCAATTTTAGTTATTATCTTGTCAAATGGATGAATGTCATTTTTTTACAAAACATTCCTTGGAGACAAGAACTAAATGCGGGATTGTTGACTACTTTGGAAACATGATAAAGACCTATAGCAAATGGACACTAGGAATGAAATAAACAAAGAGGCATCTAGACTCATTGTACCTCCCAGGGACTGTGCACACAACCATTATCCTAGCCAGTCACACAAACAAAATATGCAGAAAAGATGGTGAGGAATTTATGGAATTACAAGTGTAAAGTGAGAAACTGGGAAAGAAAAAGAGAAGTTTCCACTAAGATAAAGTATGAAATCAGTCAGTCTGTCTGTCTCTCTTCCCTCACCATTCCTCCCTCTTTCTCACACACATACAAAGAAAAAAAAACATAATTTGAGAAACTACTACACACCACACACAGTAAGAGTGGAATACATTTTGATTTAAAAGAGAAATAATCTTCTGTCACTATGAACTGCACAGTGCAGGGCAGAAAACACAAAAGTATTAATAACCCCTCAGCCATCCAGCTGCGAATATAAGGGCTCATAATCCTGGGCTTCAACAAGAGAACAGTCAGACTCTTCTGCACTGAGATTCTACCCTCTGTCCTCATCCTTCAGAACAGTGCTCCACAGGTGCAGGCCTGGAGCACATTACAGTCTTCTGGGGAGACAGAGAAAATGGCTCAATCTCCCATATCTGGAAGCAGATTGGAATGTCAGGAACACAAGTGGGTGAGACATCCCCTGGACACTCTGCAACACCCTCCTCATCAATAAGACAGCATCTTTCCCTGGACTGCCCCATGATTCTTTTCCTGTTCACTGAGACTCCATATCCTAACAGAGAAAGCAATGTGAGCCACTAATTCCTCAAAATCCTCCTACACAGTTCACCTTGTTATAATAAACTCAGGTTCACACTCAGTTCCCCAAGTACTACAAGGTGTGGTTCATAGGGCCTTTGGGGCCTCAATCTATGTCCCTCCTCCATGGCACTCCATCCATACTGTGGGTTTCCTTGAACCATTCTGCACGCCATTCCTTCCCAGAAATCCTGCTTGACTTCCAAGTGCTTGGAATGCCCACACCGCAAATCTACAGGGATACTTTCCTTCTCAATGGACCTCTCCTTGAATGCCCATCCCAAAGATCTCCCATGGTCCCCAGGAGGGCCAGGTATTTCTTACTAGTTCATGCACCTGCCTAGCCCACTGCTACCTGTGGTATTTAGGTATTTATTCATTGTCACTCCCCATTCCTCCAAGTACAAGGTCATGGGAGGCTGTGGGCCATAATCAGGCACTTGGAATATACCCACAAGTACTGGTGAGTACATGAATGATTTCTAAGCAGAGTGGAAAAATAGGGCCATGGATGCAAGCAGAAGGACCCACTCTTAAGAGGTCATTTCCCTGAACCCAGAACCCACCTGGCACCTTGGGCTAGTGCTGGCTCTGGAGGCAGAAGGGTGATGTCTCCAGCAGATTTGAACAGGCCACTGTACAGAGGATGCTGACCTCTGGGATCCTATTTTACTCCACTGAGTAGCCACAGAGATGAATGGAGAGGCCTGGGGAGTGAAAGACATGGGAACCTGCTTTGTCATCAGGACCAGCTGAGCCTAGTGTCCTGTCAGAGCCCAGCTTTGCTGACTGAGAACCACCAGCAACTTGTCTCACTTGTCATTTTCACAAGGAAGGAAAGCAGTTTCCATGGAATTATGAACAGTGGTTATGAGGATGAGACAAGGAGTCAAGGAATAACTTGAATGGAAAAACAGAAACCTGAAAAAAATGAAAGACCTAATTAGGAACATTTAAAATGTTATAAAATACAACATTTTCTATCTGCAGTTGCTAATAAGATAAGAATCCTACAAGAAGTTGTTATGCTCATTAGTCAAAATAATATTAACTTCCATAAATTACTGAAATGTGATGACGACCATGAGAGTGAGCAAGGTGAACTTTCTGATGTCTTTATCTTCTTAACCTCACTAAAATTCATGAATAAAATGATAATGGGAAAATGCAAACAATGTGAATACATTTTATCCTATTATATTAACATTTCCCTAATAATGCCAATGGGATTCAACTCTTGATTTAAATTTACTGTGTACCTTCCAAAGTATTAGCTGAAATAATATTAGTAATATATTACTTATCTTTTATGTGTAATGAAAATGATTTATTCTAATTTTCTTCAAAAAATGCATTGTAGGCTCAGGTTCTCTAATGAAAACTTCTCACAATCAGAATTGTACAGAGGGAAGGCACATTGTCTTCTGAAAAAGATTCTCTACCCTATGCACTTTCACCTCTTTTCTATTGCCATAGATTTCATGTTCACAACAAAGGAGAGTTCAACACCACAGCCCAGATGAACAGCAGTTTCTTCCTTCCATCCTCTGACATCAGATTCCCCCAAGGACACCTGCACAGTGCTGGCACCTCCCTGGGTGTGGATGATACACTCAACATTTCCCTCCCAAGGGCAGAAGCAAGTCCTTGCAGAGTTCTCCTTTGCATGAGGGACTTTCCATGCTCAGGTGTTTACAAGAAACTGATGAAAGGGTGCTTGAAATGGGTACTTTTCTTTGTTCATCAATATGGTTCATGAGGACAGTTGGGGATTTCTTATGTTTTGCTAAAGAGAAATTGGGCATCTCTCAGCTTTCGCATATGTGTGCTTCCAACAAACAAAAGGCTTATCCTTTCCACAGGGAACTCTGCATTATCCCATGGAAGGTGGGGAACAACTAACACCTGCCCCAGGAGCTGCTCCCTGGGTGAGCAAAGGGGTTTAACTCTTTCTATATTTAGAGTCATTAGAGAAACACTAGTGCCTGCCTATAGCCTCATGAGCATATCTGGAGGATCAGGAGTACTGACACATTCCAGATGGTCCATAAACCCATAGTAAGTCTGGAATACAGAATATGCTGACAGGTTCAAGCACTAACTATCACCCCCACACCAGCCCCAACAACACCACTGTGTGATTCAGAGCAAGCCTCCTATTTCCATACCTGAATCATAAGGACATGGCAATTTACTTCATTCATGCAAAATGGTGGGAACTGTGTCTGGCAAATGATACCTGTGGGCTGCCATTAGCGCCTGGGACCCAGGCTCACTATCAGTGAATCAGTTACAGCTATGCCAGTCAGGACCCCTCTCCCAGGTATACTCACTGCACCCTGAGCACCCCACCTGAAAGAGAGAGGGCAACTTCAAGCATGTCAGTCTCAGTTCTGCCTCAAGACACCCCAAATCAGGATGCTCCCCAGCCCAAGGGCCACAGTCACACCTCACAGGAGTATTCCCAGTGTGTGGAACTGCAGATGCTCTGGGAGGCCTTGTGACCTGCCCCCTCATGACACCCATGGGCTGTGGGGCAGGTAAGTTGTTAATACAGAGTACTGTTTAGGGAATAATAGCAAGGGGAAATATCTGTATATGTCTTCAATATAGACACATTATTCTTTCTCAATATTTTTTATTTCAGGTTAGTTGAATCCATGAATGAGGATGGCAGATAGAGAAGGTTAACTCTATATTATATAAACCACAGCACATTGTACAAAAGGGACTTCTCATAATTAATTCAAATAAAAGCCTCTGTTTCTAATGGCTCTGCTATGACCATCAGGGCAAGTTTCTTGCTACTGGCATGATAATAAATGTGTTTCCAAGGTCCTCTCAGCAATGCCTCATTTGCTGCAGTTGTAATTAATTTACAATTGGTTTCACTAGGCAATTAGCAGATGAAGTCCTCCTACATGGAGCAGGATTCTATCAGGGTCCTGCTTGTTCCCATCCCAGTCTATAGGTTCTTGGTAGAAACCTTACTAGCCACAAGGCCAGTATGGCTTATTCAATTATAACTAGAAAATGTGCCCTCACAGTTGAGGGGCACCCACAGCTGGGGTCATCACCCTTCTGCTTAGAAGGAAACCCTGACAGAGAATGTCCCTTCAGACCTTCTGCATGAAGGAGGCTCCTCTAACTGTGGACCCCAGGATTCACAGCGACCTGGACTGCCAATGCCCAGGGAGGTATCTCTATCACCTGCTAACAATGAGGAAGACAAGGATGCCCTTTCTGCTTGATATGCACACACAGGTTCCAACACTTTCTCCCTCATGGCACCTGCCTATATTGCCCAGTTTCTGGACCTGCCCTGGGGCCAAGGAGATGCTGCTTTATATGAACAATCTTCAACTTGATACTTTTATGGAGCCTCTAAATAAACAAAACACTTGATATTCGCAAATCAAGGTATGATGTATTTTCTTTGTTTTGCCTTGGTCAAGTAAAGAAGTAAAAATATTTAAAAGAAAGCAGGAAGTTAAAAACTTCAAACTGATTTTATGCCTTCAATTTCTTAAAAGTAAGTATATTTTAATGAAAAATTTAAGAAGGGCCCAGTCTAAGAACTGAGGACAGAACTTTTAATCAGACACATGTTACTTAAGACAAACCACATCATTATTGCTACTCTCATTCCCCACAGACCTGGACCCACAGTGACCCTGGTTTCTGTCTTGGCCATCTGGTAGGAAAATGCAAAATAAACCCATTTTATGCTACAGTGTTGAAAAGACCCACTGAGGCTTCACCACATCCTTTTGGGACAACTGCTATTGGTGGGGTGGCCTAATGTAGAGAGATGGGAAGCAATGTGTGTTTTACCTTCTAGCAGTATCTCCAAGCTGATCATGTATTTGAAGTATTGGTTACTCTCACAATATCACTATAAATATCAGATTGGCCCCATGGATGAATTAAGTCAGTTTTTTTCCTTCAAGGAGAGTTATCACACTAGATCTTTTTTCTAGGTTTTATCACATGCATTCATAATTCATAATATTTTGCACAACCACTTTGGATTTTGAATTTATACACTACATATGACTACTAATAATGTACAGAACACCACTCACTTTTATCAAGCAAGCAAACACTTGACAAGTCTCCAAGACCCTGGTTGTCCATGGCAGTTTACTAACAGATTCATGAATGAGGTCACTTATTATCATTTTCCAGGGAAATAAAAGCAGAGATTTTCAAGCCATGCCACTCCACCCTCATCCACAGGCCCCATGAAAATCCCTGATACAAATATTGTGGTGACCCTGAGGTCCCTGCTTCTCACCATAGACAACCAAACTCTCCATATTTTCCTATTATGGTTGAGTTATGTTCCCCAAAATTCATATGTGGTCTCAACTACCATTACTCAAGAATGTGACTTTATTTGGTAATTGGGCCTTTAAAGAAATAATTAAGGGGACTGGGGTTGTGGCTCTGTGGTAGAGAACCTGCCTGGCACGAGTGAGGCACTGTGTTCAATCCTCAGCACCACAAAAAAATAAATAAGTAAAATAAAGGTATCGTGTCCACCTCCAACTAAAAACGTATTTTAGAGAAAGGAAATAATTAAGGAAAATGAGGTCCTTATGACTGACTATAGTCCATTCTGACTGGTGATCTTTAAAAAGAAGAAAGTAGTCTGGGTAAAGGAGTGGAGTGTCAGAGAAGTCTGTTATACCCAGCAGTGTTAATCTTCAAGAAAAGGAGGAGAGATAAAGACCTTGGATGAGAATAAACTAAGGGAATGCATGACCACTTGATCAGCATCACTGAACACAATTGTTAAGTTTTAGATATAGCATACTCCGGAAAGGCTCATACTCTGGCAGCTTGATACCCAATGCAGTATTATTCAGGGGTGGGGCTTTTAGGACATGATTAAATTGTGAGGACTCTGATCTCCTAAGTGTATTAATCCATTGATGGCTTCATAATATGAATGTATTACTTGGAGGTGGTAGAAACTGTAGGAAATAGGATCTAGTTGAAGGGAGTGGGTCCTTGGGGGCACTACCTTGGGACTATATCTTGTCACCAGTCCCTTTCTCTGCTTTCCAGCTGACAGGAGTTAAGCAACTTTCCTCTTCCAAGTCCATCTCCCATGATGTTCTGCTTCATCCCAGGCACAAAGTAATGGAGTTGGCCAACCACAAAGGAAACCTATGTAACCAGGATGCAAAATAAATATTTCTTTGTTTTTCTCAGGTATTTTTTCACAGTGATGAAAAGCCAAAATAATGCAAAAGGGAATCCAGAAGACAAAGAAAGATTAAATCATCAGTAAATGTGAAAAATTAAATTTCACTAGTGGAGTAAATATGCAAATGAGAAAGAGTAAAGGATCATAATTATCAATATAGTAAACCATCAAACTTCTAAGATGAATAAAACAAAAAGAAAATAAAACATGGAATATTCAAAACCACTACAAGGAAGAAGAGCAAGATGACAGGAATAACAACATACCTTCAAAGAATCACCCTGAATGTAAATGCTTTTAATTTTCCATATGAAAGAGGTAGACTGGATAAATGGATTAAAAAATAAGATCCAACAATGGCTGCCCCATGAAACTTAACCTATGTGCAAAGACATACACACAATTAAAGCAAACAGATTGAAAGTTATGTTCCAACCAAAGAGAATCCAAAAGCAAAAAGGAGCAGATATACTCATAATTGCAAAACAGACTTTAAAACAAAATCAGAAGGAAAAAGAAGGTGACTATATATTTATCCAGGGAACAATTCATCACAAAGATATAATTTTTAAAAATGCATAAGCAGTAAGTCTTGAAAGACCCAATTTTAAAAAGCAAACATGATTAGAGATAAATGGAAAGATAGGACACAAGAAATACATCATCTAGACACCCCCAAAAAATCAACACAAAAACATCAGATTTACATTAAATTACAGATGAAATGGACATAATGAACATATATAAATTATTCCATCCAAAAGGTGAAAATACACATTATTTTCTTCAGCACAAAAAATATTTTCCACAATAGAACATATTTTAGGCAATTGAGCAATTCCTAACAATTTTTAAGTTTAAGTATATTTTATTATTTGTAGTTAGAGAAAATACCTTTATTTTTTTAATGTGGTGATTATTGAAAAAAATGTCTCACACATGTTATGCAAGTGCTCCACTACTGAGCCACAACCCGACCACTAACAAATTTTTTGAAATGAAATGATATCTTATATTTTACCTGATGTCAATGAAAAGAAGCTAGAAATAACTGCAGAAATTTCACAAACACATGGAACCTGAGCAACACACTACGAAATCAACAGTGGACACACTACTTTCTTCTAGGTCATGGATAAAATTAGAGGGAAAATATTAAAATTTGTTCCTGTCTTTTTTGTTTTTGATACCAAGGACTGAACTGAGGGACAATGGACCATGAGTCCCAACCCCAACCCTATTATGTATTTCTCTGAGAAGGATCTCATGGAGTAGCTTAGGACCTTGCTTTTGCTGAGGCTGGCTGTGAACTTGCGATAATCCAGTTTCAGCCTCCTGAGCTGCCGGCATTACAGGCATGCACCACTGTGCCCAGCATAAAATTTCAAGAAATGGAACCACAACTTACCAGAAGAGGGAAAGCAGTGCTAAGAAGCAAGTTTGTAGGAATAAGTGCTTATATAAACAAAAATAATTTGAATCAATAATATTGTGATTCATCATAATGTCTTACAAAACCAAGAACAAACCATATCCAAAATTATTGGAAGGAAAGTAATAGTAAAGATCAGAAAGAAATAAATAAAGTAGAGACTAAAAGAATAATACAACCCTCATACCAAAACCAGACAAAGACACATCAAGGAAAGACAATTTCAGACTATATCCTTAATGACCATAAATGAAAAAAATCTTAACAATTTTAGCAAATCACATAAAAAATATTAAAAAGATAATGCACCTAGATAAAGTGGGTTTTATCCCAAGAATGTAAGGTTGGTTCAACACCCGAAAAATCAATCAATGTAAATCACTACATCAACAGACTTAAAGTTAAGAATCACATGATTATTTCAACAGATGCAGAAAAAGTACTTGATAAAATACAGCACCCTTCATGCTCAAAACACTAGAAAAAACAGGGACAGTAGGAACATTCCTCAACATTGTAAAGGCTATCTATACTAAGCTCATGGCCAACAACATTCTACATGGAGAAAAACTGAAAACATTACCCCTAAAAACAGGAACAAGGCATGGATGCCCTCTTTCACCACTTCTATTTAACACTGTCCTCAAAAATCTACCCAGAGCAATTAGACAGATCAAAGAATTTAAAGGGATACAAAGAGGAAAAAGAAGAACTCAAACTGTACCTATTTGCAAATGACATGATTATATATTTAGAGGAGCTTAAAAATTCCACCAGAAAACTTCAAGAACTCAAAATGAATTCAGTAAAGTAGCAGGATAAAAAATCAATTCTCATAAATCTAAAGCATTTTAATTCATAGGAGATGAATCCACTGAAAGAGAAATTAGGGAAACTACCCGTTCATATTAGACTAAAAAAAAAAAGTAATTGGGAATCAATCTAACAAAAGAGGTAAAAGACCTCTACAATGAGAACTACAGAACACTAAAGAAAGAAATTAAAGAAAACCTTAGAAGATGGAAAGATCTCCCATGTTCTTGGATAGGCAGAATTGATATTGTCAAAATGGCCATACTACCAAAGTGCTATAAAAATTCAATGCAATTCCAATTAAAATTCCAATGATGTACCTCACAGAAATAGAGAAAGCAATTATGAAATTCATTTGGAAGAATAAGAGACCCAGAATACCTAAAGAAATCCTTAGCAAGAAGAGTGAAACAGGGGGTATCACAATAGCAGACCTTCAACGATACTACAGAGCAATAGTAATAAAAATGGCATGGTATTGGCACCAGAATAGACAGGTAGATCAGTGGTAGAGAACAGAGGACACAGAGACAAATCCACATAAATACAGTTTTCTGAAACTACACAAAGATGCCAAAAAACTACAATGGATAAAAGATAACCTCTTCAATAAATGATATTTGGAAAACTGGGAATTCATTAGCGGCAAAATGAAAGTAACTCCTATCTCTCACCCTGCACAAAACTCAACTCAAAAGCGATCAAAGACCTCAGAATCAGACCAGAGACCCTGCACCTTCTAGAAGAAAATGTAGGTCCAAATCCGCATCATGTTGGCTTAGGACGAGACTCCCTTATGATGACTCCCAAAGCACAAGAAATAAAAGCAAGAATAAATAATTGGGTAGATTGAAACTAAAAAGTTTTTTCTTGGAAAAGGAAACAATCAACAAAGTGAGCAGAAAGCCTACAGAGTGGTAGGAAATCTTTGCCACACATACTTCAGATAGACCACTAATCTCCAGAATCTGTAAGAACACAAAAACTTTATACCAAGAATACAAATAATTCAATCAATAAATGGGTCAAGGAAATGAGCAGACACTTCACAGAAGAAGATGTACAAGCAATCAACAGATATATGAAAAAATGTTCAACATCTCTAGTAATAAGAGAAATGCATATCAAAACTACCCTAAGATTCCATCTCACCCCAATTAGATTGTCTATTATCAAGGACACAAGCAACAATAGGTGTTGGTGAGGATGTGGGGAAAAATGTACACTCATACATCGCTGGTGGGGTTGCAAATTAGTGCAGCCACTCTGGAAAGCAGTATGGAGATTCCTCAGAAAGTTTGGAATGGAACCACCATTTGACCCAGCTATCCCACTCCTTGGCCTATACCCAAAGGACTTAAAAATCAGCATACTACAGAGATACAGGCTCATCAATGTTCATAACTGCTCAATTCACCATAGTCAGATTGTGGAAACAACCTAGATGTCCCTCAACTGATGAATGGATAAAGAAAATATGATATATATATATATATATATATATATATATATATATATATACACACACACACACACTATGGAATATTACTCAGCCATAAAGAGTGATAAAAAAATGGCATTTGCAGGCAAATTAATGAAATTGGAGAATATCATGCTAAGTAAGATAAGCCAATCTCAAAAAACCAAAGGATGAATGGTCTTGCTTATAAGCAGATGATGACACATAATGGGGGGTGGGAGGGGTTAGTGTTAGTGTTAGGGTTAGGGTTAGGGAGGGGGGCAAGAATGGAGGAAGGAAGGACTGTATAGAGGGAAAAGAGGGGGGGAGGGGGGAGGGGAAGGGAAAAATAACAGAATGAATCAAACAACATTACCCTATGTTAATTTATGATTACATAAATGCTGTGCCTTTACTCCATGTACAGAGAAACAACATGTATCCCATTTGCTTACAATAAAAAAAAAATCAGCATCTTGGCCAGGCATGGTGGTGCACAACTGTAATCCCAGCATCTTTGGAGGCTGAGGCAGGAGGATGCAGAGTTCAAACCAGCTTCAGCAAAGTAAGGCGCTAAGCAACTCAGTGAAGCCCTGTCTCAAATAAAACACAAAATAGGCCTGGGGATGTGGCTCCGTGATTGAATGCCCCTGAGTTCAATCCCCAGTACTCTCCCACCCCACCATAAAAATCAGCATCTCTTCATGATGAAAAGCTTGAATAAATTACATATAAAAGAACAATGTCTCAACATAGCTAAGGCTATGCATCATACTAAATTGAGAAAAGCTGAAAGGAATTCCTATAACATCAGGAACAAGACAAATATCCCCACTCTCACCACACTTATCAACATAGTACCAGAAATTTTAGCAAGAGTAATTAGGCAAGAGAAAGTGAATGAGAAAAAAGACCCAGAAAAGTTAAAGCAATTTTCACAAAAAAATAACAATTCTAGGAGCACCACAATACCTCATTTCAAATTATACCAGAGAACCACAGTTATAAAAACAGTATAATATTGTCATAAAAAGAGGCAGGTAAACTAATAGGACAGAAGTGAGAACCCAAAATAAGTACACACTGCAACTATCAACAAAGGTCCCAAAGTATTGGGAAAAGAACAACTGTCTTCAATAAACGGTGCTAGAAAAACTGGATATTCCCATGGAGAGCACTGAAACTAGATCCCTATCTCTCACTGTACAAAAATCAACTCAAGATTAAAGAGAACTTAATTTATGACAGGGTCCTTTAGAACTACTAGAGAGAACATAGGGAAACACTTCAAGATCATGGCAAAAGCAATGATTTTCAAGTTAGTACTCCAACAGCTCAGGAAATCAGAACGAGAATGAACAAGCAGGATTTCACATACAAAAACACATTAAAAAGGTAGTGCACCACGATCAAGTGGGTTTCATCCCAGGGATGCAACGCTGGTTCAACATCCAGAAATCAATAAATGTAATTCACCATGATAATAGACTAAAGAAACGTGATTATTTCAGCAGATGCAGAAAAAGCATTTGATAATATACAGCACCCCTTCATGCTCAACATCCTGGGAAAAAATAGGGATATTAGGAACATACCTCAACATTGTAAGGGTTATCAATGCTAAGTCCCTGGCCAAAATTATTCTAAATGAAGGAAATCTGAAAGCATTCCCTCTAAAAACTGGAACAAGCAGGATGCCCTCTTTCACCACTTCTATTCACGATCATACTGGAAACTCTAGCCAGAGCAATTAGACACACTAAAGAAATGAAAGGGTTACAAATAGCAAAAGAAAAACTCAAACTATCAGTATTGCCAATGACATGATTCTATATTTAGAGGATCCAAAAAATTCCACCAGAAAGCTTCTGGAACTAATAAATGAATTCAGCAGAGTAGCAGGATATAAGATCAACATTCATTAATTGAATGCATTTCTATTCACAAGTGATGAGTCCCCTGAAAGAGAAATTAGGAAAACTACTCCATTCATAATAGCCTCAAAAAACAAACTTGAGAATTGATCTAACAAAAGAGATGAAAGATCTCTACAAAGAAAACTATGGAAAACTAAAAAAAAAAAAAAAAGAAATTAAATAAAACCTTAGAAGAGGGAAAGATCTCCCATGTTCTTGGACAGGCAGAATTAATAATGTTAAAACTGTCGTACTATAAAAGGCACTGTACAGATTCAATTCAATTCCAATTAAAATTCCAATGATGTACCTCACAGATATAGAGAAAGCAATTATGAACTCATTTGGAATAATAAGAGACCCAGAATAGCCAAAGAAATCCTTAGCAGGAAGAGTGAAGCAGGAGGTATCACAATACCAGATTAAACTATACTACAGAGCAATAGTAATAAAAACAGCATGGTATTGGCACCAAAATAGGCAGGTAGACCAATGGTACAGAACAGAAAACACAGAGAAAAACCCACATGAATAAAGTTATCTCATACTTGACAAAGGTGCCAAAAAACATACAATGGAGAAAAAAATAGACTCTTCAACAAATGGTGCTGGGAAAACTGTAAAATTATATGAATAAAATGAAATTAAACCTCTATCTCTCACCCTGCACAAAACTCAAAAGGGATCAAAGACCTATTAATTAGACCAGTGACCCTGCACCTAATAGAAGAAAAAGTAGGTCCAAATCTTCATCATGTCCTCTAAGGTCCAGACTTCCTTAACAAGACTCCCAAAGCACAAGAAATGAAAGTAGGAATCAATAAATGGGATAGATTCAAGTTAAAAAGCTTTTTTTTCAGTAAAGGAAAGAAACCAAAAATGTGAAAGAGACCCTACAGAGTGAGAGAAAAACTTTACCAGTGCACTTCAGATTGAGCACTAATCTCCAAAATTATAACTCAAAAAACTTTACAGCAAAAATACAAATAACCCAATTAATAAATGAGCTAAGGAACAGAGCAGATATTTCATAGAAGAAGATACACAATTAATCAACAAATACATGAAAAAAATGTTCAACATCTCTAGTAATTAGAAAATGCAAATTAAAACTACCCTAAGATTTCATCTCACTCCAATTAGAATGGCTATTATCCAGAATATAAGCAACAATAGGTATCGGCAAGGATGTGGGGAAAAAGGTATACTCATGCACCGGAGATGGGATAGCAAATTGGTGCAGCCATTCTGGAAAGCATTATGGAGTTTTCTTAGAAAACATGGAATGGAACCCTCATTTGACCCAGTTATCCCACTCCTAAACCTATACCCAAAAGGCTTAAAATATACTACATACTACAATCATGCAGTCACATCAATGTTTATAGAAGCTCAATTCACAATAGCTAGATTGTGGAACCAACCTAGATGCCCTTCAATAGATGAATGGATAAAGAAACTGTGATATAAAGACACAATGAAATATTAATCATTCAAAAAAATAAAATTATGGCATTTGTCGGTAAATGGATGGAGTTGGAGAATATCTGTAAGTGAGATAAGCCAGCCTAAAAAACCAAAGGTCAAATGTTTTCTCTGGTAAGTGGATGGCAATATATAATGGGGGAGCAGGGAGGTAAGGGAATAAAGGAGGAATTTGGATGTGTAAAGGGAAATGAGGGGAAGAGAGGGGACAGGGGAAAGGAAACATAGTGGAATGAGACAAACATCATTAACTTACGTACATGTTTGATTACACCATTTTCTACATCATTTTCCAGAGAAATGAAAAGTTTTACTCCATTCATGTACAATGAATCAAATTGCATTGTGCTGTCATGTATAACTAAACAGAACAAACCATAAAAATATGCATATAAACTTTGACCAAAAAAAAAGTCACCTTCAACATAGTTACAAATTTATACCTATTATTTTTCTACTCTAAGCTCTTATAATGTTATCAAATCAAAAAATGAAGCAATATGATCATGGATGTCCTCTAATACTCTCCATTGGACTATATGGTTGCTTATAGTGGACCTTATACAGGGTAAGTTCAGGTCATCAATGCAACAGGAAACAAATTAAGAAAGCTCCTATACAGAAAATGCTTTACTATGAATAGTGTATCCTTTTTCAAATTCATTTTTAAAATGATAAATTAAGTGATTGCTCCTCAAACATTAGAAGTAGTTGTAAAGTCTAAAATCAGAGAAATGTTCATAAGCAAACAGTTCATTACTATGACATGCTGAACACTTTGTCCCTAGTAGCAATTCATCGTTCAATAAGCTGTGCAAAAAGCAATGAACAGTTTGCATTTAAGCAACACTCCCATCAGTCACTGCACATGCATCTGTCACATGTCACCTTGATGATTTGTGTGTCCAGTTTTCATGGCAGAAACCCAGAACTTAAACCAGAAGAAGTAATCCAGGGAGTTCAATCCATTACAAATATATTTACATTACAGATATTATGACCACCTGTATTTTTTTATTTAGCTTTTAATTTTTTACGGACTGCATTTTGATTCATTGTACACAAATGGGGTACATCATTTCATTTCTAAGGTTGTACACAATGTACATTCATACCATTCATATAATCATATATGTACATAGGGTAATGATGTCTGTCTCATTCCACCATTATTCATACCCCCTCCCTCTCATTTCCTTCTATATATTTTAAAGTTCCCCCATCATTCTTTCATTCTCCACTTCTCAGGGAAAATATTCAACCTTTGCTATTTTGGGCTTCGCTTATTTCACTTAGCATGATATTCTCCAATTCCATTCATTTATTTGCAAATGCCATAATATTCTTCCTCTTTATGACTGAATAGTATTCCATTGTGTATATATAGCAGAGTTTCTTTATCCATTCATCTGTTGAAGGGCCTCTAGGTTGGTTCTACAATCTAGCTATTGTGAACTGAGCTTCTATAAATATTGATGTTGCTGTGTTACTAATAATATTTCCCTACTGTAAATCATATAAATATTTCAGCATTTTATACATATCAAGAAATAGATAACCACAAATAAGACATTAAAGAAAAAACAAAAATACAGCTCCTTTGTTTTTAAAATATTTCAAATCAAAGCATTTTGCTGCAAATGAAGTAATTTTTTCTGTTTTGTTTCACAGTACTAGAGATTGAATCCGGGGCCTAGTACAAGTGTTCTACCACTGAGCCACACGCAAAGCCCCTTCTTTATTTCCTTTTGCAACAGGTCTGCTAAGTTGCTGAGACTGGCTTCCAACTTGCAATCATCCTCCCTCAGACTCCTAAGTATTTGGGATTAAACATTTGTATCACCTGCCCTGCTTGAAGTGACTCTTTAAATCCACAGATGAAAGACTCTCCAAGTGACTTGAGAATTTATTGCAAATCTAGTTTTGGAAGACTTTTATTTAACACAGGTTTCAAACTCACTTTACTGAAATCAGACACACCAGAACACATTGTGGAGTGGTAAAATATGTGATACCATCTTCATACTCAAAGGGAAAAACTTCTTTTGCAAATAAGGAAAACCAAAAAGAACAAAAACAGGGGGCCTTCTACAATGTTATCTCTAAGAACAATCTCCCTTCATAGACTACAATGCTGTTGACAATCTCAAGCACTTGAACTTCTGAAGAACTCCCATGGGAAGAAATTCCTCCAAGCTTCACCAGACACAGTTATAGCTTTTGTCCTTCTCACCACCTTAACAGTATGACACATTCTGCTCCAGACAGACCCAATGACTTCCCCTATGTTCCCTAAGGTTGGTCACATTCATAATCATTCTTGTAACACAATCAATTGCTGTAATTAATTCTGAGGCCAATGTGGATTGCTGCATTTTCCAAAGAGGTGTAGGTCTCTGTGATTACTCAAATTTGCTAGGGTGCTCCTCCCTGGGCTGAGTTTTCATACTCAGAAGAACCCATCTCCCCATAAACATGTGGTCCATGCTTCTCACACCCATGGTACCACTGTTTAACAAACCACACAGGTGAAATTAACATACAGAAAGGTCTGAAATAATGCTGTGCCAGCCACAGTGAATGGGGATTAGAAAGTGCTAAACCTCATTTAGGAAACATGGCTGGCATGGCCCTGCAGTCCTGAACATTTTTGTGCATTAGTTTTTATCACCCTCATTCACTCTCATTATGTCTGCATCTCTTTCTTCCCCATTTGGCCAGTACTTGAAATTGCTGCCACCTGCTCCCTGATGTTGTCACAACCTCTACCATTTCTTGCCAACAACCACTTGACCAGACAGACATCTATCAGCTCAGGAATCCTCCTGAAACTTTGCAAGCAAGACCATCTCACCACCCTTTCATATTCCTGCCATGATCTGTTGCTAGGAACACTTTACATACCTATGTCCAACAGCAAGAAAAACTTCAAGAGGTGTATGAATTTCTTTTGTACACTGTGGTCCCTGGAGTGAAACTTTCCATATTCCCAGTATATGACTTGGGCAAGTCACTCTGTATCTCCAAACATCAATTCCTAAAATGAGAATGAATGTTAATAATGTTATAGTGAAGAGGAAATAAGTTACAATATTCGAACACTCCATAATTTCTATTGGATAATTTTGATATTATCATTGTTTTTATTTTTATTTCATTATTATTATGAGTTAAGAGGATGATTTTCATATTATTGTTGTTTTTATTTTTACTGCATGATTGCCAACTTAATTTTTACTTGCAAAATAAAAGTACAAACAATTGTGATATAGTGATTCAGGAACTCACCTATTAATTTTCTAGCACAAAAGTTAATGCTTAATACATACTAGAGAGTTACAGTTCTGAGAAGCAAATGAATATTCTTTCACGTAATTTTTCGATTCACTTTTTTGAACACAATATTTATCGGGTTTCTACTAATTTACTTTGGTGTTAAAGGACTGTTTTTTCTAATCCAAGTTACTGCTGCTTTGACTGTGAACAAGCTGCACTCATGGAGTTCTTCCAACTGACTTTGTTCTCTCCACATTGAATATGCACGCTAGCTCTTTGGTGCTGGTGTTTCCAGTACTTGGGTGAAATCTAGGGTCCTCATGGCTTACCTGTTTATGTTCAAATAAGGAAAAATCTATGGTTCTCTCCAGAGACAAAATGAAGTCTGGTTACAGTAATTACACTGTCAGTCCCAGGTTAATAGTCAATACAGGACACTGCATTGAAACTACATATATGCTCTCAGGAACAGCCAGGCTTACTGAAATCCTGCAGAGTCAGGCCAGCAAGCAGCAGGTAGACTTCTCCATTGGCATTTGGTACATATACTTCTTCTGCCTCACAGGTCTAGTGGTCATGTCTTCTGATCACTTCAAGTCCAGCAGTTACCCTGGGAGTGAAATAGCAAGAAAATATTACTTGATGGGTGCTGCTCTTCCCTAAGCCCACAAGGATGCTGTCTGGACTGGACATGCATTCAGAGGAGACGTTTCATAGGCATCCCTGCATTTTCCAGGGCCTCACTCCTGCAGGTCTCCTGGCTGGTCCTCATAGTTTTCCCCTCGACCCACTCACTGGGTACTACGCTTGCTATCACAATCTCTCTCCCAACCTCAGGACTCTCAAGCTGTGATCTAACTTTTGACCCTGTGGTGGAAAAACAGTTATTCCCAAGTCAGCCTCTTCTGTGTTACTGGGGATTTCAACTTACTCTACTCCAAGATGGCTCAAAAATGGTCAGAAAAAAAGTCTCTGAATTCCCCCATGTGCCAGAAGGAAAAAAGAGGTAGATTCTCATAGTGTTTCCTATATTTGAATTGTTTATATAAAAGCTGAGTACAACTTGATTTAGAAAAGCATGTGTAAAAAGAAAAAAAAAAAGTTGTAGCACCAGGTTGCACTTGGGACCAAAGATGGTTTAACTGCATCACCTCTGCACATTCCACTCACAGTCAGAGAAAACAAAGGGCCATCTGGAATGAATCTGATTAGCTGCAGTGTGACCAAAAGTCAGTGGTCAGGTCAGTCAAGAGCATGTGATTGTCTGAAGCTGCATTGCTATGATTGACTGAGACGTACTTGGTTACAAGTGCATTCCTACAGTTAACATAGGTTACAGCATATATGTGTATTAAGCTAGGTTATAGTTTACCATATACCACAGCCACATTGGGACAAATATTATCACCCAAATACAGAGACGAGTTTAAGACAAACTTATTTCAGTTTAAAAATTAGCCCCATTTTGGTCACATTTTTAAATCTTCAGAGAGTGACCAAAACCATGAACGTAGACAGTGACACTATCTTCTACAATCGTCAAAGTGGATCTGTTTGATTTCAGTACAGACTTCACAATTTCACAATATCAAATTAGTTAGATGAGCTGGGCATAGTGGCACATACCCATAATTCTAACCAGTCAGGAAGCTGAGACAGTAGGATCACAAGTTGGAGGCCAGCCTCAGCAACTTAGAGACTGGAATCCACTTCAGGAGATCCCAATAAAATAAAAATAAAAATAAAATAAAAAATCAAAAGAACTGGGGATGTGGTTCAGTGATAAAGCATACTTGGGTTCACTCTACAGAACTGCTCCCCCTTCCCCCCAAAAAAGAAGGTATTCTGCCTACTATGGCAGTGAGAATTGGAGGGGTAAAAATGAAGATTTCAGGCACATACATTGGTGTTGAAAATGGAAGTGAATATAAAATTGCAAAGCACTTAAAGGTGCATTCCAGTCACTCAATAGATACTCAATACAGAGAAAACACTTCACATAAATATGAAGCCCTCTCAGATAACTCTTCTGGGATGTAGTTACTCTGGGACACTGAAGGGGAACACAAAGTAGAGGATCACCCAAAATAGACCCTTTTGAGTATTCACTGTCAGCACAGACAGAAGACTCCTAACTGCCAAGCCACAATTTTATGATATGTCTGTTCCCACGAAAGGCCCGGGCTTGTCTACCTGGGATCCCTTCAGCCACATTGGCCCCAATTCCTGAATGGGGTCTGAAGTGTTCTCACACAAGAGGCCTTGGGCACCCTTACATGCCCCAATTCTAATGTGGGGACATTACTGACATGTTTGTGGCTCAAAAGATGAGTGAGTGAAGTATTTGCAGTTCCCTGCTACTTACAGAGGAGGTGACTTTTTTAGAGGCAGGGCCTGGGGGCCTCTTGTATTTTGGACAGGAACTGTCCTGATCACTTTCCAACCCTGTGACAAGTACCTGAGATCAACACCTTCTATGGAGCAGAGATCTATTTTGGTTCATCATTTCAGATCTATGGTCATTTGCCACTCCTGCATCTGAACCTGTGGCAAGGTAAAACATCTGGCAGAGCCTGTGTGGCAGAGGAAACTGCTCACCTCATGGCACCTGAAAAGCAAAGAGAAACAGAGCCAGAATTGTACAGGGGTCGCAGTACCCATTCAGTGGAACATCCCAAATGAACTAATTTCCATCAACTGGGCCCCACTTTCTAAAATGTTCCACTACCTCCCAATAGTGCCATCAGCTGGGAACCAGAGGTTTAACAGGGAAGTCTTTGGGGAACATTGAAGATCAATACCAGAATATATACCCTTGTCCCCAAAAACTCATGTCTGTCTCAGGAAAAATAAATGAACTCAGTCCATCTCCAAGAGTCCACAAACCTCAATGGTGCCTGCATTTCTCAATAGTCCTCCAAAGTCTCCTCTGAGACTCAAGGGAACACAGTTATGCTGAACCCTGAATTAAAAGGTTTTTTCCTCCACTCTTTCTTCTTTTGGATTCATTAGCATAATTTTCTTTCCTCCCTACACACTCATCCTCTCTTAATGACTAACCACAGAATTAGTTAAAACACTATCCTTTGGACAGGGCACTCCCCCTCTCTAGGTACAAGAAATGTCCAAATTCAAAGGCATTGGCAGAAGTGTAGAGAAGAGACAGACTAGGGTGGAAACCAGGTGCACACACCTTCAGAATCTAGCAAGTGTCTAAACAATTGCATAATCCTAGATTCAAAAGTCTGGGATGGTTCAGTGTACACTGGACCCAGATAAGACCCACACAACCCCAGCTCCTGAAAAAGCACATCTGTCAAGAATAGTGAAATACCCCCTTGTTCCCACCAGCCCAACACTGAGAGAACAATCCCTCATATCACAGTATATACACTTTTACTCTGCAGCACTAAGCATGATGAAACCAGCAGCTACCCATTCATGTTGAATTACTGCAAAATGAACTCTTTTCTTCTCCCACCTCTCTGCCTCTTCAGGTACTCACTGACTCAGGTGAAAGCAAAGCACCACAATCAAACCTTTTGTGGTTATGTTAGCTATAAACCTCTCTAATAATCAAAAAGAAAATAAACATATTTTCAAGATACAAAGGCACAAGGGGAAACACAATTAGCCCCAAAGGGAAGAACAGGAAACTAACAAGGAAAAAATAGCAAGCAGGGCATTCAGTCTAGTGCTCCAAGTGGGGAACTAGGGCATGTGATGGTGTGATATGGATCCCTGAGGCTTAGACAAGTTTACCTCTCCTGCCTTGTCTCCTATGGGGCCACTTCCTGGAGCTGGGTGTACTCACTGCTTGTGACTTCTCTTGGCAGTCATTTCATTAGACTGGCATTACTAACTTAGGTCTCCACTATAACACTGGCTCCACTCTCAGAGTTTGACAAATCACTCTTTCTAGAGCTAAAGACCTGAACTCCAACTGTGACATACCCTTCCTGGCCAAAAACCTTTCCTCAGAATTATCAGCGAAAGCCCACAGTTTTTAAAAGATATTCATTGCACAATACCCAAAGACACGATCGACTCCCAAGCACACAATGAACCTCTTGTATCTGCCAGAGTACACAGGCCAAGAGCCCCATGAATTCAAGACACACTCAGCCGCCTACAACCTAGACTTCTCAAATGCATGAGACGAACCATAATTAAACACCAGGACCACACATTTTACTAACATCACCAATATCTTGAATAATTATGTGCCACAATAAACACAAATGCAATTCCTCAGCATTTGTATAAACACAGATTCTAAATACTGCATCCACAATCCATGAACATACACCTAATCACTTGTGTGCCTATAAACAAAACACAAAAATGATAATCTTGCATGCATGAGACAGAGAGTTCCAAACCAGCACACACGAAAAACCATGCACCATTAATCTGTAAATATGCAACAATATATACACACTTTCCACACAGAAATGGACAGACACACAAACATTTTCAAACATGAATACAGAGATTCCCTAAAACTACAGCATTCCACATCTCCAGAAAGCAAACTGCCAAACTCTGCAGCCAAACATTCCCATATGAACCTAGAAATGTCACACATTCTCTGAAGAAATACATTTTCAATACTCCTAGCAACTTTATTCCCAATGAAGAAACACAGAATTCACGTACCCATGTTAGAATCCAGAAACCAATTTGCATGCCCAAGACACAAAACTACCTCCAGCTACACATAAGCTCACTTACAAATCCCAAAATATCACACCCTACTAGAACAAACTTTATTTCTAACAAATACTAACAAAGAACTGTATCATTTATCACTAAAGCAAACCGAATTTTCACATCCCCTGTTTAAAAGCACAATGTCACCTTTCCATCCCATATATATTTCCTTCCTTCCCACTTACATACAAATAACTTTCTACTTAATACAGACATCAACTTCCATATCCCTTGAATACACATATTGACACCTAAATATTCTTCCTTCTCACAACTATTGCTAGTACATGCAACACAAAAACAAACACGTGCACTTGTGCAAACACACACACATGCACACATACACTTCTGCGGTGTGACAGCCAACACAAACTCAATATCGAGTAACTCTCCATGGGCATCTCTACAGTTACCCACTACATAGGAATAGGCAAATATCCCCCACTATTCAAAAAATTTAATACTACCTTCAAATACAAGCTCACACACTCCCAGATAAGCTCGCTTCCAGGAGAGGAGACGCGGACCGCGCAGGGCCTGGTCTTTGCTCCGCCTGCGTCCAGCTGAGAATGGGTTGCAGGGCAGGGTCGCCCGCGTGGAAACACGACGGGGAGGCCCAACGCCCGGGACTTTAGACCGGCGCAGGATGGACTCAGGAAGGGAGAGGCACGCGGGTCCAGTACCTCTGGACTGGGAACACACTCTGGACGCCGCCATGGGAGCCACAGCGCTCGCGCCTGCGAGTCATCCCCGCAGCAGCCCAAGCAAAGGACTCTGGACAGTTGGATGGCCGCCCGCTAGCGCCACAGAGCCTCTGGCCAAGGGTGTGCACATGCGCGAGGGCTGCTGGCGGGAAGCGCGGAGCGCCTGCAGGACAGGATGGAAGTGCTTCAGCATCTGTGAGGTGTCATCTGCAAGGCGGCTCCACCTGGGCGAGCCTCGGGCTGCTCCTTCTTCCAGCGTGTGCACCTGAGACGACCTCGGTGATGTTCACTGTTACAAACCTGCCATGCCTGCATTGGAGAACGCCCTGGCTGCAGCATTGCAAGTTCTCTACCCTGAAGCTCAGGCTCCTTATTTAGGACCATTGATTTGACCCCCTTTGCACTCGCGTCCCTTTGATTCTTGTTCACTGGTCCAAACATCAGTGTGTGCCTTTCTCATGCTCCATCCATAGGTTCCATTCTGGCAAAGAATTAGGTCTGGGTAACACTCTAAATCCCCCATTCCTTGAATTTGCCTGCTGGATTTACAGTACTCAGCTATTATTACATACGTAGAGCCCTCCCAATAAATACGGAGGCTCAACTGCTTTCTTTGAAAGCTTTCCTTAACCATTTTTGAGGACTTTGCAATGTGGACTAATTTCAGTAGACAGAGCAAGGTAATGTTCTTCCTTTTCTACTACATGGCATGATTTTAGTTGGAACTTTAAAAAATGTACCATGGATTCACTGAACCTTGCAATACATGGGGAAAAAAAAATCCCTCGATGCTCTTTCTGGGACTTGGGTAATTACTATAACTTCCTTCCAAAGAATAATGTGGAAGATACTATGTCATATGTGACACTGCTAATTGCCCCCAATGTGCAGATCTAACCTGTATGCAGGAGGCAGACAGGGCCTTTGCCATTCCTCCAAAGTTCCCTGATTAGGTAAACATCCATGTTCAGAAATGTGTGTGTGTGTGTGTGTGTGTGTGTATACATACATATATCTGTGAACAGTGTTAGCTCTAGACTTTACGACAGCAATGGATAGATGGTAGGGCAAAAGTCATTTAACTGCTCCTTCCCATGGCAATTCTATACAAATTGAATTTGGGCTAGTAAGATTATGTGTGCATCTGCAGTCTAACTTTGTGAATCGGTACAAAACTGATTGCATAGGATTAGGAGTGTAGTTCAGTGGTAAAGTGCTTAAAGAGAGTATGCAATGGGCCTGAATTGGATATTGGTCTACCAAATAAATTATGTTTTGGAAATCTTGTCTTAATCATTCATTACAGTAAAGTATTATTTAAAGAAAAAGAAGAAAGAAATAATTGTGGAATTAAGAGAGAAGACAGTTTTTCCACACTGCACATTTTATATCACTTATTCAAAAACATAAGCCTATCAATTCTAATTAATACCAGTTACATGAATGAAATCTGTGGGAAATAATCAGCTCTCCTGAAAAGTGAAAGAAGAAGAACCAAAGAATCCCATTTTTAGTGCCTGGATAGCATGTTTTATAATAAGGTGCTGAATACTCATGAACACCCAAGTGTGAGTTTTGCACGTGTGATGAGGTGCAAAAACCACTATATCCATAAAATGCAAGCCACACCCTACAGTTTAGAGTAGAGGTTGTTTATACTCATTATTGTTTATAATTAATATGGTAGAGGAGAGCCATGGCTCACTTGTTCTGCCCAGCAGGGAAGCAAACAAAGATGATTGATGGTGTTGGATTAGGGTTGCATCTACCAACTCATTGATGAATAGGGTTGTTTCTGTCATTCATCTGTGAATCTGATTATGTATGCAAGGGCCCTGAATTCAATCTTGGTCTAGCAAATACAGCTTGCTTTGGTAGTTTGGTCTCCGCCATTCATTATAGTAAACCATTATTTTAAAAAATTAAATGTGGAAATAGGAGAAGACAGTTTACCACATTATATTTCATATCACTAGGTCAAGAAAAAAATAAGAAAGAAACACTCCAGGTCTAATACCGATGACATGAATGAAGACTGTAGGAAATAATAAGCTGATATGACAAGTGAAAGAGACAAAGAAGTCTATTTTCAGTGTCTGAGTATCCTGTTTTGTCCCATTCCCTTTAAAAGGCTTGTAATATGGTGTTAAATATATCATGGACACCCAAGTGTGTGTTTTGTAGACATGATTGGATGAAAAAAAGCACTATATACATAAAATGCAAGCCACATCTTACAGTTTAGAGTAATAATTGTTTATACTCATGATTGTGTGGCTGGTGAGAGCCACAGCTGATCGTGCTCAGCAGGGGAAGCAATCAAAGACAATTGATGAGGTATTGGAATAAAGTGGCATCTGTCACCCACCCTCTGTGTTTCTGAGAAATTATTTAAAAAATGGCCCAGAGGCACACACCACTTGTGGCACCACTATATTATTTGAAGGGAACTCTTTTTTTTTTTTTTTTTTTTTTTGGTGCTGGGGATCAAAAACAGGGCCTTCTACATGCAAGACAAGCACTCTACAGACTGAGTTATCTCCCCAACCCCAGCCAAAGCTCTTCATGGAATGTCTTCCCAGTCCCACCAGGGCCTGCTACCCCTTTACCTTCCCCCCATGAAGAATGTCTTGACCCATCATTCCACTGTGCTTTACATTTAAACTTTGCCCAGTGCTCTGAGAATCTGCTACAGTCAGGTCACACTCTGGGTCTTATTGACATTTTCCATGTAGCAGACTGTGAGACTCTGTGTCCAGTGTCCTGGCCTTTAGAAGAAGAGGAGCTTGGAGGGTCAGGGACTTGTTCTCTGACTGACATTCACTGTGTAAATCCTTGGGAATTTGAAAGGAGCAATTCCTCTGTGTGAGGAGAAGTAGAGGAAGGAAAGACCACTAGATGACACATTTGATGTGACTGGGGAAGTCCAGGGAAGACTGATAGTGCTCATGGGGAGGAGGGCTCCTAAAGACAGATAAGACAACTCAAGGGAAGTACACTGGGTCAGCAGAAGGAGAGAGACCAAGGGATTGATTCCTTGTAGAATGGATACATGTCACTGTGTGATATTTTTAGGGAGTCAGAGGCAGGGTAAGTGTGGTGGTTAGTTAGGGCTCCCACGAAAATAGAGGATGAGACTATGCCCATTCTTCACACAGCTGGAAGCTGCCTGTGATATAATTCTGAAGGGTTTGACACTAGGGTCTCAGATTATAAGTGGGCAGTGGAAAGAAATGTTCTCAGCTAGTAAACTGCCTAGTAGAGTTATTACTGACCACATATGCAGTGTGATACACTGTGGGAGAGGTTGCAAGGCACTCCAAGTGCCACAGCCCAGGGCCTCTCACCAAACCCCTGCCCTTCAGTCCAGTCAGCAGGTGTCCTTGATTCCTGAAGGGCAGGGAACCAGGGAAACTCAACCAACCTATATTTGGACCTCCATGATGTCTTCTGAATTATTATAACTTTCATGGAAAGAAGAGGAATCTCAGAGCTGCTTGGTGTTGGCCACTCTTTGTGGTGTAGTGTCAGTCCTTCATTTTATGTTGGCAGGAAGACTCTACTCATTTCCTTAATAGTAATCCATGAGAAGTGAACACATGTGGGGTGTCCTTCAGTTTCCAGAATCAGATATGAAGACAACTGTGTTCTTTTCAAGAGAAAAAGGAGAATAGCACACAGTTCGGAAGGGCCCCTACTTGTATTCTGATTTGAAGTTAGGCAGGTGTATTGATTAACATGTGCAAGTGTTGAAGTGTTGTGGACCTTGAAATCCTTGACTACACTATGTATGACATCATACTGAACAGGGATGGCCTCCAGACAACCTTGCCACAAGTGTCAGTTGGCTCATACCTGGTTCTCTGTGACACTTCCCTTTCCATTATTGGGAGCTCAAAGGAAAAGGACCTCAGAATGGCTCCAATACCTAGGCCAATAATATGACCAGTGGCTGTGAAAATATCTGAAAGCTGCATCACTCTCCATCACATCACATTTCATAAACCTCAGCAGCCTTTGCATATCATGGCAGGATCTCAGGGAACTCAATGACTATCACACAGACCTTTTCCCTGGGAACAGAGCTTCTTGTGTCATGGTAGGAACCAGTGAACGCTGGGGACAGGGCTGGCCAGATTCTGTCCTCCCATTAGGGAGTGCTGCAGTAAGTGCTGGGAGAAGCACCCACATGCTAGGAAGGATGAACTTCAGGGTTCCTTGGGCTCTAGCCAGGGAGAGAGTTTATTCAGGTGCTTTTTTGTTTGTTTGTGTGAGCCTAGGAAAGAATTGGAGGGGTATATAAGGAGGTGTCAACAAAAGGAAGACTGAGGAGGTGATGGGTCAATAATCTTTGGAAACTGTCACCTTCAAAAATGACCTTGAAATGCTTGGAACTACCCTGGAGAGATGCTGAGGGACACGGTGCCACTGAGCACACTCAAATTGATCCATTTCTAGGAGTCACGTAGGAGGTTGACAGATTATCTGAAAAGGCTTTTCAAGGGGAGTTTCAGAGGCAGAGAAAGCTGAGGTGTCACATTCAACAGAAAGTGTTCAGGGAATCCTAGTGTACTGGAAACAAGTTTTCTCTTGGTATTCCTACGACAAATGTAACATAGCATGAAATTCATGCAGGAACATTTACACACTACCCAAACTCCTTGCACAGAGATTTCTGATCTTTTTCCATTTGTCCTAAGATTCTCACTGACTAAGGAACAGGGAGGCATCAATCCTGCTGACATTTTCCCTCCACCATGCTCCTTTTTGCTTTGCATCCACAGCATCTGCATGAAATTCAATCCTGGTGCCCCCTTGCTCTCTTCAGAGACCTGCCATTTTTTCTCTGCTCCTGTGCCAACACACCACCTGTTCTGGGATGTGCCTCTGCCATCATGGGTGACTGCACCCATCTACCAGCATAAACTTCTTCTGTTGTCTGCTTAAACTGGAAAACTGAGTGTGGCTGATCTGTTCACCTTTGAAACATGAGGGCCAGAACTGAGGCCAGGAGAGCCTCCTCATATTCAGAACATTGGCCACACTCAGGAACCCCTTATCTGGAGGGCCCCAGGGGCCTACTGTGGGGGTGTGGAGCATCCTGCTCCCTTCCTCACAGCAGCTTCTGCCCTGAGGACCACTGTGGCTGCCTCAGTCAGTGGGGCAACCTGAAACTATGGGGGCCACTGGCATCAGGGCCTTGCCCCTCCAGCACCACCACCATTTGCTCAGCTGAACCCCATCGCCTTCCCAATGTGTGCCCACCAATGGCCAGGTGGACAGTTTGGAGAGGACACACTGCCCACCTTCCATACTGCAGTGCCAACAGGTGCCTCCAGTGGACCTTAGAGCATCAATGAAAACTTCACCACGGGCAGGGCTTTAAGTCCCTGGTCTACAGGCACCTTCCTTAGTATCCAGATGTAGTAGCACTCTCCTGCTTCCTCATATGAGTGCTCTCCCCAGGGTCCCAGAACTCCTCCTAGAGCTCTGACATGAGGAAAAGCATGGGATGGAAAAAGGAGGCTGGGATGTAGGGGAACTGGAAGGAAGGTCCTGAGGTTTGGGGGACAAGTTCAGAGACCTATATTCCCAGAAATATTTATCTCACACCAGGAGAAGAAATGTGCCTTAACTCAGTTGCCCATCACAGCCCCATGAGTATAGGCAATCTGTTTCAAATTATCATCACCATCACATGGAGGACTCAAGGTCAGAGCAGGTATGTGAGATAATGTAAGCCAGGATTTGGAGTTGGCTGTCTGACTCCATATGATGATCCTTCCCCCAGTCATTTCAGATTCCAGCATCAACCTGATTGTTCATGGCACAGAAGACATCATAATCAGAAGTAAGTATAGGGATGCTGGCCCCAAGACAAAACTCTACAGATACCCCCACACATTGTCCTGAACTCCTGATCACAACCCTGTGGTTATGGGGCACTCATGGGGAAGTTCACTGTCCTTGGATTCTGGATGGGTATGTTCATCTTTGCCCAACTCTGTAATCGTGCTCCCAGGCCATTGTGTGTACCACCTCAGTTAACTTGGGCTGCCATACCAGATGCTATAGACTCATGGCTGAAACCCCAGATATTCATTTCTCACCATTCTGGAGTCAGGAGTCCCAGAAAAAGGATGCCTGATACAAAGTCCCATGAGGACTCCCTCTCTTTCTTGAGAATATGCCTGGCTGCCTGTTTCCTCACCTGACCAGCATCCCTTCAGTGTTTCCTCCTTCTTCTACCAAAACCACTATTTCCCTCATGAAGCCTCACCCTCAGGATCTCATGTAACCCTCCTAAAGAATAAAACCAATCTCTAAATACCATCACATTGGGGGTTAGAACTTCAACATGTGAATTTCAGTGGATAAAGTCATTTACCACATAATACCCCACACCATTGAGGAATTCAAGTAAAATCATACAGTCCAATGCAACTCTTAATGTTAATTTTGGTATAAGGTACATTGTCCCAGGGCCCCAGTGCCAATACTTTTGACTTGAACATGATGGGCAGATGCAACAAAGTAGGAGAGTGTATTGATCCAGGTGTGTTGAGAACAGAGGGTGACCTTGTGGTCCCTGACTACTCCTGATGAATTCCAGTACTTTGGTTTGGTGCCAGTCCCAACTAGAGCCAACCATATCCTGGGGGAGTGTGGGAAGCCATCCTTACTTAGCAGAATCAGACTAAATTGAGTCATGGGATGCAGAGGCCTGTCTTCCAGGAACTAAGAGCCACAGAAACCTGTCCCAGATTGCCAGAAAGCATGTGACACTGTGTGAGAGTGATTCCCTGTCTCCTTCTGAAATATTCCCCCTAAGAAAATGACTCCCCTAACTCCACCCTATCCTGTCCATCACAGAAGAATCTCCTCCTGGTTTTTCCCCCTTTACCTGTGTGTCTATAAATAAAGGAGAGTTGAACTACTCCAAGTTGTTGTAGTTGTTAGAGGCCAGAGCTGGCATGGCCAGACCTGTCATGCCCACTCTCATTTAAAAATGGTATTGGCTCTTGTGTGTTTATTGAGTAGATAAGTTTGGGGGTAATTGAGTGATATGTAGCCAAGGTCTTCCTGCACCAGTTAACCCTTTTCTCATCCATGTGGGACATGTCTGAGAGAACTCCCACAGAGGAGGGCCTTTGAAAGAGTTTCCAGGAATGGCAGCACAGAAGCATCTTTGATCATCAATGAAACCCCAGAAATGTGAGTCAGGTTTCAGGGCCCAGATCCAAGTGGTGCAGGATTATGTATTGCACACCAGGGTCTGGTGGGTTCTGCCAACTATCTGTGTGTTGATTCTGAGGCATCTAGCTCTCCAAACTGCAGCCCCCTCTAGCTAGAGGTCTAGGCAATCACTCTGCAACTGTACCAGAAATTCTAAGCTCAATGTTCCTGATTCCAACTCTGCCTTGAGGTTTAGGGTCAGTTTGGGGAGGAGTAACCAGTCCAGCCACAATTTCTCCTTCTGTTTGTGGGCTCTGCAGAGGCCACTAGCCTCACACCTGCCTGGAAATGGTCACTTCTTTGGAGTGGGAAATGTCAGAAGTCATGAAAGTGGTCACTACTTCAACCTGATATTTCAGAAGAGGATGGAAGTGGGGAGTGTATGGAGGGGTTCAGCACCACATCTCCAGTCTATATCAGCATGGCTCTAAGTAATCCCCGCCATTCTAATTCTAACAAGTGAAAAGAAGTAAAAGAAACAGCCCTCATTTGGAAGCAACCCAATGTTCTCAATTAAGCTTCCACTTTCACATGACCTCTCCTGTGCCTCTGTCTCCGAGGTGATTCTTCCAGGGCTCATGGTCCCAGCATCAAAATCCCTGAATTTGTCATGGTGTTCCCTGATATGAATCAAATCCCTGACCAGATTCTGGCAGTTCCCTGATCTGTGTAGTTCCTGGCAAGAACAGGATAGACCTGGAACAAGAGTCACTTAGGGGTTCTGCCTGGGTCCCTCAGATCTGATTCTCTTCAGGTGCTACTTGATATAGTGTTTCTCCAGAACTGTGATTCTTCCTTTGTAACAGCCCCCTTCTTGGACTGATACAGTCCACTGCAGAATACAACTCCACAACCCTTCCACCAGCTCCTGCTTGGAATTGAGCTAGCACCTGCCTAGTATGCCTTACTTGATTCTCAACTCAGCCTTTACCTCCCTTACCCAAACCCCACCAAGATTTGTGGAAATTGAGACTTGACACCAAAGGGTGCCAAGGGCCAAGGGAGGTTGCTGTCCAAAATAAGAACTTTTCGTTCAGTATGGGGAATTTAATCTTTCATGCAGAAGTGCCTCTTAGCACCTATGGTCCCTCCTAAACTGTTTTTTTAACTGTGTAGTGATGAGGCCCAGTATGTGGCTCCTTTCTCTCCTTACCTATTCAAAGAACCAATACACCATCTTTGGAGGACTTGGGTCCTGTGTGGGGATAGTTCATGGACTATCAGTGGCTCCAAATGTCCTCCCACATGACTGTACTCGATGTTCCACCTCATGCACTGTCACCTCCCATGGGTCCTAAAGTCAGGTTGTCCTGGATTTGGGCAGACCAGGCTAAGTCCCTGAACCCTGCCTTCTACCATTTTTTGAAATGAAGTTGGATTCCCCATCCATGCACTACTCTGGTCTTCCCTGTCCTGGTGTGCACCTCCAGAAAGACAATGCTTAAGTTATGACATGCCTGATTTATAGCAGCCAAACCCAAGGTGCCAGAGATCAAGGCACCCAAGACCTAGGCACCCAATGAGATCACACCTGAAGCCATCTATTTGTGCAGCTGGGGGTCCACAAACTTTGCCACATGGAAACCCTCCCACTTGTCCACTGGACAGTCTTCTGCAAACTTGTGAGAGGAAGGACTGGAGCAGTAGCCAAGAAAGGATGATTTATACCCAGATCCATCTCCTGAGCTGCATTAATGAGGACTTTGTCAACAAGGTGGGCTGGGTCTACAATCTTTGTTTAACTTCATAGTTTAGATTCTCAGCATTGTGTGTGTGTGTGTGTGTGTGTGTGTGTGTGTGCATACACACATATATACATTTGTAAACATGTGTGAAGCTGGTGGTTGGGATTTAACAACTCCATGGTGCAGACCAGGATGGGATCATAACCACTTTCTGTTTGTCCTAGAAGTCTTCCAGACTTGGAGTCATTTCCTCCTAAGGTCACTCCCACTCTCTTTCTTCTCTTCCCAGGTGTAGACTATGATTCACCTCTGCTTCCTGGAAAATTCTTCTATTCTCTGAACCATATATAAATATCTTGGCCTTAACAAAAGAGCAGGAGCAGGAGGAAGGACTCACCCCTAACCAGATGTAAAGGGGAAGGAGGGTCTCCAAGTAGATTAGGGGCTGGTGATACACTGGCTATAAAAGAGAAGCAAGAACATTTGACAAACAAGTGCAGGATCACCAGGAACACAAGGGGTTGATGAGAAACAAAAGGTAGACCAGGAGAAAGAAGCACCAGGTAGAACTACAGAGTTAAAGACACAAGGTGTACTGGGGCTTGGGGACAGACACCAAGTGAAAAAGGCAGAGAGAGACACCTGGTAGACTAGAAGAATAAAGGACACAAGTAGGTAAGAAAAGGAGTTGCGACCGATGGACAGGGGAGCAAGAGATAGAAGGTAGATGAGGCATATACGGGACCCTGTTCACATGGCACACAGGATTTCTTCTATCCCCACCCTGCCTGTGATACATGACTCCTTGATTGTGACTGCTCCAGAACAGAGGATGTAGGTCAGGATAAGACATTCAAACTCATTTTATGCATTCAACATCTTAAAAAGATTTTAATGCAAAACTTAAGAAAGGCACAGTCTCAGAACTGAGGACAGAACTTTCAATCAGACACATTTTACTCAAGACAAACCTGTCATATCATTTTTGCTGTTCTCAGAAAGGTGTGTTCCATGGCTCAAATAAGTGTGACTGTGTGGATTATTACAATATTGAAATACTTCCATACTGAATACTGAGGAGTCCTGAGTAGCCCCCTGCTGGCATCCTGTACCTGCTTCTCCTCTCACACTTGGGCTGTCATGACAAAGCACCCTGACAGATTTGCTTGAACAACAGAATTTTATTGTTTCACAGTTCTGAGTATTTTAAGACTGACAATTCAGATGTCATTAGGAAATGTTCTTCTGATAGTTTGCTCCCTGGGTTGTGTATACGGTCTTCTCCTATGTCCTCACATGGTTTTCTGGTTGTGTATCTTTTTCCTAATCTTTTTTCATGTTCATAAAATAAAGAGTGAATATATATATATATATATATATATATACATATATATACTCACATGAGTATATATATATATGTATATAGTCACATATTAGTTGTATAAATTAATGGGTTTCATTGTGTCTATTCCATATGTGCATATGTCATGCATGTCTTTTTTTTTTTTTTTTGGTGTCAAGGATTGAACTGAGAGACAATGGACCACAGAGTCCCACCCCCAACCCTATTCTGTATTTTTCTGAGAAGGGTCTCACAGAGAATCTTAGGACCTCGCTTTTCCTGAGGCTGGCTTTGAACATGTGATCCTTCAGTTTCAGACTCCTGAATCACTGGTGTTATAGGCATGCACCACGGTGTCCAATTAAAATTTAAAAGAAATGGAACAACATACCAGAAAGGGGAATGCAATATTGAAAGGCAAGTTTTTAGCAATAAATGCCTAAACAAAATGAATTCAAATCAACAATATTATGATTCATCATAACGTTTTAGAAAATAATGAAGAAACCATATCCAAAATTTTTGGAAGGAAAGAAATGGTAAAATTCAGAAAAAATAAATAAATTAGAGACAAAAAGAATAATATAGCCCTGATACCAAAACCATACATAGACACATCAAGGAAAGAAAATGTCAGACCAACATCCTTAATGAACATACATGCAACCATTCTTAGCAATTTTATCAAATTGCATATACAAATACATATTTAAAAGATAATGCACCACGATCAAGTGGGTTTTATCCCAGGGATGCAAGATTGGTTCAACATCCAGAAATCAATAAATGTAATTCACCATATCAACAGACTTAAAGTCAAGAATTACATGATTATTTTGATAGACGCAGAAAAAGCATTTGATAAAATACAGCATCCCTTCATGCTCAAAACTAGAAAAACTAGGGATAGTAGGAACATTCTTTAACATTGTAAAGGCTATCTATACTAAGCTCATGGCCAACAACATTCTACATGGAGAAAAACTGAAAACATTACCCCTAAAAACAGGAACACGGCAAGGATGCCCTCTTTCACCACTTCTATTCAACATTGTCCTTGAAACTCTACCCAGAGCAATTAGACAGACCAAAGAATTTAAAGGGATACAAAGAGGAAAAGAAGAACTCAAACTGTACCTATTTGCTGATTACATGATTATGTATTTAGAGGAGCTTAAAAATTTCACCAGAAAACTTCAAGAACTCAAAATGAATTCAGTAAAGTAGCAGGATATAAAATCAATTCTCATAAATTTAAAGCATTTTAATTCATAGGAGATGAATCCACTGAAAGAGAAATTAGGGAAACTACCCCGTTCGTATTAGACTAAAAAAAAAAAAAAAAAAAAGTACTTGGGAATCAATCTAACAAAAGAGGTGAAAGACCTCTACAATGAGCACTACAGAACACTAAAGAAAGAAATTAAAGAAAACTTTAGAAGATGGAGATATCTCCCATGTTCTTGGATGGGCAGAATTAATACTGTCAAAATGGCCATACTACCAAAAGTGCTATAAAAATTCAATGCAATTGCAATGAAAGTCACAATGATGTACCTCATAGAAATAGAGTAAGCAATTGTGAAATTCATTTGGAAGAAAAAGAGATCCAGAATACCTAAAGAAATCCTTAGCAGGAAGAGTGAAGCAGGGGCTATCACAATACCAGGCCTTCAACAATTCTACAGAGCAATAGAAAATAAAAACAGCATGGTACTGGCACCAAACTAGACAGGTCAATCATTGGTACAGAAGAGAGGACTCAGTCACAAACCCAAATAAATACAATTTTCTCATACTATACAAAGGTGCAAAAAACATACAATGGAGAAAAGATAGCCTCTTAAACAAATGGTACTGGGATAATTGGAAATCCATATGAGGCAAAATGAAAATAAACTCTGATCTCTCACCCTGCACAAAACTCAACTCAAAAAGGATCAAGGACCTTGGATTCAGACCAGAGATTCTGCAATTTATAGAAGAAAAAGTAGACCAAATCTGCATCATGTTGTCTTAGGACCAGACTTCTTTCAAATGACTCCCAAAGCACAAGAAATGAAAGCAGGAATCAATAATTGGGATAGACTCACACTAAAAAGTCTTTTCTCAGGAAAGGGAATTATCAACAATGTGAGGAGAGAGCCTCCAGAGTGGGAGAAAATCTTTGCCACACATACTTCAGAGAAAGCACTAATCTTTAGAATCTATAAAGAACACAAAACTTTACACCAAGAATAGAAAAAAAAATCAATAAATGGGCGAAGGAAATGAGCAGACACTTCACAGAAGAAGATTTATAAGAAATCAACAGATATATGAAAGAATGTTCAACATCTCTAGTAATAAGAGAAATGCAAATTAAAACTACTGTAAGTTTCCATTTCACACAAATTAGAATGGTGATTATCAAGATTACAAGCAACAATAGGTGTTGCTTTTATGTCTTTTGCTATGGGAGTCCTGTTAAGGAAGTCTGATGCTATGCCGACATGTTGAAGAGTTGGACCTACCTTTTCTTCTATAAGATGAAGTGTCTCTGGTCCAATTCCGAGGTCCTTGTTCCATTTTGAATTGAGTTTTTTACAGGGTGAGAGATAGGGGTTTAGTTTCATTCTGCTGCATATGGATTTCCAGTTTTCACAGCACCATTTGTTGAAAAGGCTATATTTTCTCAATTGCATATTTTGGTACCTTTGTATAGTATGAGAAAATTGTATTTATTTGGGTTTGTGTTCATGTCCTCTATTCTGTGTGATTGATCTACCTATTTTGGTACCAATATGATGCCACTTTTGTTACTATTGCTTTGTAGTATAGTTTCAGTACTGGTAATGCAATACCTCCTGCTTCACTCTGCGTGCTAAGGATTGCTTTAGCAATTCTGGGTATATTATTCTTCCAAATGAATTTCAAGATTGCTTGCTCTATTTCTGTAAGGTACATCATTGGAATTTTAGTTGGAATTGCATTGTATCTGTATAGCAGTTTTGGTAGTATGACCATTTTGACAATATCAATTTTGCCTATCCAAGAATATGGGAGATCTTTCCATCTTCTAAGATTTTCTTTAATTTCTTTCTTTAGTGTTCTGTAGATCTCTTTGTAGAGGTCTTTCACCTCTTTTGTTAGATTGATTCCCAAGTGTTTTATTTTTTTCGAGGCTATTGTGAATGCGGTAGTTTTCCTAAAATCTATTTCCGAAGTTTCATCACTCATGTATAAAAATGCATTCAATTTATGAGTATCAAAAGGCAACTATGTGAGGATAGAGCCTCCAGAGTGGGAGAAAATCTTTGCCACACATACTGCAGAGAGACCACTAATCTTTAGAATCTATAAAGAACACAAACTTTACACCAAGAATAGAAAAAAAAATCAATAAATGGGCAAAGGAAATGAACAGACAATTCACAGAAGAACCTGCTACTTTGCTGAATTCATTCATGAGTTCTAAAAGCTTTCTGGTGGAATTTCCTGGTTCCTCTAAATATACAATCATGTCTTCAGCAAATTGGGATAGTTTGAGTTCTTCTTTTCCTATTCGTATTCCTTTAATTCCCTTGGTCTGTCTAATTGCTCTGGCTAGAGTTTTGAGGACAATGTTTAATCGAAGTGGTGAAAGAGGGCATCCTTGCCGTGTTCCAGTTTTTAGGGGGAATGCTTTCAGTTTTTCACCATTTAGAATGATATTGGCCATGGGCTTAGCATAGATGATCTTTACAATGTTAAGAAATGTTCCCACTATCCCTATTTTTTCTAGTGTTTTGAGCATGAATGGATGCTGAATTTTATCGAATGCTTTTTCTGCATCTATCAAAATAATCATGTAATTCTTGACATTAAATCTGTTGATATGGTGAATTACATTTATTGATTTCTGGATGTTGAACCAAACTTGCATCCCTGGGTTAAAACCCACTTGATTGTTGTGCACTATCTGCTTTAATATATTTTTGTATGCGATTTGCTAAGATTTTGTTGAGAATTTTTGCATCAATGTTCGTTAAGGATATTGGTCTAAAATATTCTTTCCTCAATGTGTCTCTGTCTGGTTTAGGTATCAGGGTGATATTGGCTTCATAGAATGAGTTTGGGAGGGATCCCTCCTCTTCTATTTCATGGAGTAATTTGAGGTGTATTAGAAAGAGCTCTTCTTTAAAGGTTTTGTAGATCTTGGCTGAGAACCCATCTGGTCCCGGACTTTTCTTTGTTGGTAGTCTTTTGATGACTTCTTTTTCACTACTTGAAATTGATCTATTTAAATTGTGTATGTCATCCTGGTTCAGTTTAGGTATTTCATATATCTCTAGAAACCTGTTGATGTCTTTGAGATTTTCTGTTTTTTTGGGGTATAGATTTTCAAAATAGCTTCTAATTATGTTTTGTATTTCACTCGTGTCTGTTGGGATATTTCCTTCTTCATTCCGAATTTTAGTAAACTTGGGTTTTCTCTCTCATTCTCTTTGTTAGTGTGGCTAACGGTTTATCAATTTTGTTTATTTTATTAAAAAACCAACTATTTATTTTGTCAATTTTTTCTATTGTTTCTTTTTCCTTCAATTTCTTTCATTTTAGCTCTGATTTTAACTATTTCCTGTCTTTTACTACTTTTGGTGTTGCTCTGTTCTGTTTCTAGATCTTTGAGCTATAGTGTTCAGTTTTTTATTTGTTGATTTTTTTCATCTTTTAATGAACACGCTCCATGAAATAAATCTTCCTCTAAGTACTGCTTTCATAGTGTCCCAGAGATTTTGATATGATGTGTATTTGTTCTTGTTTACTTCTCAGAATATTTTTATTTCCCTCATGATGTCTTCTGTTATTCATTCATCACACAATGGTGTATTATTTAATCTCCAGGTGTTGGAGTAGTTTCTGTTTTTCATTATGTCATTTATTTCTAATTTCATTCCATTATGATCTGATAGAATACAAGGTAGAATTCCCATCTTCTTGTATTTGCTAACATTAGCTTTATGACATAAAATATGGTCTATTTTAGAGAAGGATCCATGTGCTGTTGAGAAGAATGTGTATCCGCTGTTTGTTGGATGGTATATTATATACATGTCTGTTAAGTCTAAATTATTGATTGTATTATTGAGATCTATGGATTCTTTTCTAATTTTTGTTTAGAAGATCTATCTGGTGGTGAAAGAGGTGTGTTAAAATTGCCTAGTATTATTGTGTTGTGGTCTATTTGGTTTTTGGAATTGAGAAAGGTTTATTTGACATATATGGATGAGTCAATATTTTGGGCATAGATATTTATGATAGTTCTGTCTTGCTGATTTATGCTTCCCTTAAGCAGTATGAAATGTCCTTCTTTATCCCTTCTAACTTTGACTTGAAGTCCACATTATCTGATATGAGGATGGATAGTCTGGCTTTTTTGCTGAGTCCATGTGAATGGTATGTTTTTCCCCATCTTTTGACCTTTAGTCTGTGGGTATCTCTTTCTATGAGATGAGTTTCTTGAAGGCAGCATATTTTGGATCTTTCTTTTTAATCCTGTGTGCCAGTCTATGTCTTTTGATTGATGAGTTCAGGCCATTAACTTTCAGGGTTATTATTGAGATATGATTTGTATTCCTGGTCATTTGTCTCATTTTTGTTTTTGGACATGACCTGGTTTCTCCTTTATTTGACTATCCCTTTAGGATAGTTCCTCCCTTTGATGATTTGCATCTCTTCATCATGTAATATTTTGCTGAGAATGTTCTCTAATGCCAGCTTTCTTTTAGTAAGTTCTTTTACTTTTATTCATCATGGAAGGATTTTATTTTATTGTCAAATCTGAAGGTACATTTTGTTGTGTGTAAGATTCTTGGTTGGCATTCATTTTCTTTGAAAGCTTGAAAAATGTTGTTCCTGGCCCTTCTAGCTTTTAGGGTCTCGATTGAAAAATCTGCTGATATCCGTATTGTTTTCCCCCTGAATGTAATTTGATTCTTTTCTCTCACAGTCTTTAAAATTCTGTCTTTATTTTGTATGTTAGGTATTTTCATAAAAATATACCTTGGTGTGGGTCTGTTGTAATTTTGTGTATTTGGAGACCTATAAGCCTCTTGAACTTGATTTTCCATTTCATTCTTCAGATTTGGGAAATTTTCTGATATATTTTATTTGAATAGATTGTTCATTCCTGTGGTTTGTTTCTCTAAGCCTTCCTCTATCCCCGTAATTCTTAAATTTGGCCTGTTCATGATATCCTATAATTCTTGTAGATTCTGTTCATGATTTCTTACCATCTTCTCTGTTTGATCAACTTTGTTTTCAAGATTAAATATTTTGTGTTCAATGTCTGAGGTTCTGTCTTCCAGGTGTTCTATCCTATTGGTTAAGCTTTCTATTGAATTTTTAATTTGGTTTATTGTTTCCTTCAAGGATTTCTGTTTGGTGTTTTTTTTTTTTTTTTTTTTTGGTATCTCTAACTCTTTATTGAAATGATCTTTTTCTTCTGTGTTTGCTCTTTTAATTATCAATTGTTGTGATAATTCAATGCCCACATTTGCTCTTTCATCTCCTTGTTTGCTTCCCTGATCCTTTTAATTATGTACATTCTGAACTCCCTTTCTGACATTTCTTCTACCATGTTGTCATTGGGTTTTATTGATATAGCATCTAGGTTTGCTTGGGACATTTTCTTCCCTTGTTTTCTCATATTGGTCATGTACAGTGGAACTCTTGAGATATTGCAGATTTTCTCTATTGACTAATATTATCCCTGTAGATTTCCAGCATATCACCTCCTAGCCTCCTATAGCCTGATGTCTTAGAGGAACTTGATAATGCAGTGCTCCACAATTACACTGCCCCTCTAGGGGTGGTGTGCTTCGGGTGGGGTATATGCCTTGCTAGAAGACACAGGCATCTCCACTTGTTGACCTGTGATATGCCAAAGGGTAACTAGACTGCAGGCTGAGGCATGGCTGGTCTGGGCCTATGTCTGGCCTGTCGCCAAGGCCAGGAGAGCCTAGTTGTGTGCAGAAACCTCTCACTGGGTGGTCGTTCCCCGAGAAACTGCTGCTGTCCGGGCCTGCCGCTGGGTACATGGGTGGGGGCTGGCTGTCTGCTAAAGCCCAAGACTCTCACTGGACAGTCCTACTCTGAGAAGCTGCCTGTGGACCGGACCTGCGACCAGAGGGAGCCTGACTGTGCATGGAAGGGGAAGACTGGCTATTCACATTAGCCTCTTGCTATCTGGTCCTGCTCCGAGAAGCTGCCTGCAGTCTGGGCCGATCCTCTTCCAGTGGGAGAGACTCACTTTGTGGCTCTGAGTTGGTACTGAGTCTCTCAATACCTCCTCTTCATGAATCCTGAGTTCTGGAGCAACATGAGTTACAGTCACTCTCTAGTCTACCATCTTGGTATCTCCAAGAGTTGGATTTTTGAAACAATAGTAATGACAAATCTGTAGCTAAACTAGAAAAAAGAAAAAGAGAGAAGGCCCAATTAAACTAAATTACACTTAAAAAAGAAGTTTAAAGCCAGAAACAATGAAATTCAAAGGATCATTAGGGAAAATTTTGAAACACCCTATGCCAAAAAAATTATAAAATCTAGAAGAAATGGAAAAGTTTCTGGATACATATGACTTACCAAAATTGAAGCAAGAGGATACAAAATACCTTAAAAGATCACAGTCAAGTATTGAGGATGAAGCAGTAATATAAAGTCTTCTGATTAAAAAAAAGAAGAAGAAGCATGATCCTAGGACCACATGAAAATTGCTGAATTTTACCAAATTTTTAAAGGATTAATGCTGTTCAAACTAATTCATAAAACAGGGAAAGCAAACTTCAAACACATACTGTGAAAATGGTATTACCTTGCTAACAAAACCTGTAAGGGCACAACAGAAAAAGACCTACAGATCAATATCTCTAATAAACCTATGTATAAAAATCTTTGATAAAATGCTTTCAGATGAAATTTAAGACCACATTAAAAGAATGATATGCAATGACCAAGTTTGTTGCCTTCCAAGGATGCAAGAATGGTTCAACAAATGAATAAACGTAACAAGCATATAAATAAAATCCAAGATAAAAATCCCATGATTATCACAATAGATGCAAAAAATCCTTTCATAAAAATCAGCATTCGAACAGGCATGGTGGTGCACAACTATAATCCTGGCATCTTCGGAGGCTGAGGCAGGAGGATTCAGAGTTCAAACCAGCTTCAGCAAAAGTAAGACACTAAGCAACTCAGTGAAGCTCTCCCAAATAAAATACAAAATAGGCCTGTGGCTCAGCGGTTGAGTGCCCCTGAGTTCAATCCCCAGTACCTTCCTGCCCCCCATACAAATCAGCATCTCTTTATGATGAAAAGTATGAATAAATTACATATAATAGAATCATGTCTCAACATGAAGGCTATACATCATACTAAACTGAGAAAATATGAAAGCAATTCCTACAACATCAGGAACAAGACAAAGATCCCCACTCTCACCACACTTATCAACATAACATTTGCAAGTATTATAAAATACCTTATTACTAATTTCATCTTAGCTATTTAGCAAAAAGAACAGATAAGCACTATTAACTCTCCTTTAAATTTTAAAAACCTCAAGAGTAAAGTTACCAAATTGATTACTGGTTCAGAGCCACGATATTCCCTTTAAGAAATACAGACTGAAGCTACTGAACTCTGCCAGGAAGGAATAAAAAAAAAAAAACCCACAAAATTCCTTTTGCTGTATATGGGGGGAGGGCAATGGTGAAATTTCAAGCTTCAAAAACCCTCCTGGGCAACAAACATAATCCTGAATTACTTATGAACATTTGAGATGTATGTACAATTGAATACTGGAGTTTAAATAAGTTTTCCTCTTTGAAGGCCAATCTTATGACACATGTGAAAACTTATGGCTAAATACTTGAAAACACCTTTCTATACAGAATAGTGGGCAAATGGCTCATATGAGGCCAAACACTGGAGGGGTGACATTCCAGTCCACTGTGGATATGATGTTTATCATGGCCAATCTTACAGACTTAAACTACCTGTCTCATCACTTATTAGACAAATCACTGCTGCTCTCATGCATGAAAATGAAGCCTCTGAAGGACAACAGTGTAGAAAACCTAGATACTAAAGAAGTGGAAAATGCTGCCCAAGCTATGCAAAGATGGTTATCCTTAAAAAATAATTTTGGTATTTCTACTGGACCCTGCCCCTCTTTTTTAACATGGCATCTTTGGGAGTTGGCAAAAAGGTTAAGCCACAGAGTCCTTGTGTCTTTCAACATACCACAGTGCCAGTTAAACTTGTATTTTTGTTTGTTGCTTTGGGGAGTTATTTTCATTAGGAATTCAGCAAATCTTGTGATAAAGGACAAGTCCAAAGAGCTAATGAGCACAGACTAGGAGGATTCTGGTGAAGAAGGAAAAATCTGTGCACTAAAATGTAATGATGTGGACAGTGGAGGGAAACTAGAGGTGGAGCCAGGGCCTCACCATTATGAAGAGCATCTACTGGGGCTGCAAATGGGCCCAGGAGCAGCACCATGCTGCAGAGATGGCCATCCCCACTTGACTTCTCCTTGAAATAAAATTTCAGCTGCATTCTGCATCACTGGAAACTGCAACATAATATTAAATCTGTTGGTTGATGTGTGGCTCTGTGTTTCTTAGGACCCATGTGACAGGGACAAGTGCCAGGCATGCTGAACAGAAGCCTGGATAGCCACAGTGGTACTGTCAAATGATCTTGTTAAGAGAGCAATTTGTACAGGGCCATTGATCTTATTTGGATCTCTCAGAGACAACACTTAAAAGCTAGAAGAGTAAGTGTTGGAGGGAACAGGCCTATGAGGGAGACATCTCTCACAGAAACCAAATCAGTAAAATATGAAGTTGGGCCATGTGTACAAGGGCATTCTCTTTCAGATGAGCTGCTGTTGTAGACTAGGGAATGGTAAACTTTCCTGTAAAGGGTCAGGCAATAAGTATTTTAGACTGGGCAAATGGCTCAGACTCTGCTGAAACTACTCAATTGTGCCATAGATTCTATGGGAAGAAATGGGTAGGTCTTTTTCCACTAAATTTTACAAAAGCAGGAGGTAGCCCAATTCCAGTATACAGAGCTTCTCAGGCAGACAGAGAAGAGATAGAGGTAGGGGAATGGGAAGGGGAAGGGAAAAGCAGCAGATGACCTAAGTGGCCTGGTTTAGGAATCCATATTGAGGGCAAGAATTCACAGATTTGCAGAAGAATGGACAGGTTTGCTGACAAGGGCAATGACTACTAAGAGTCTGCAGCACAGCACAGAGGAAGCATGAGTGACACAATCACCAGGCTCAAGACTCTATCCCTCAAAGGTTTTGGGATCCCATACAGTTTACAATGCTCTATCATCTTCTGAATTAGGATACTTCACTAATTGATCAAAACGTGACTCTCTCTCCCCTCCCCCTGTGAAGTGTAGGTGGTCAACATGGTGACCAGTTTGCCACGATGGCAATGACTGACAATGAAGTTTCTGATTTCCTTTTCTGCAGCCTTGACATTCTCTTATACATGGCGCCCACTGACTCTGAGAAGACTTGGGAATGCTAAAGGCACCACTTACACATGCAAAGACCCAAACTTTCCAACACTAGGCTTTGGTGCGGGGTTCACAGAGAGCTGTGCATGCTGTGAAAGTTCCCTCGGGATGCATGGCAGTCAGGCTGCGCACTCACATTCCTCTATAAAAGTGTCCTGTGTAGGTCCTGAAGCCTGTCTATCCCTTTGTCTTGACATGTGACACAAAAGGCTGTGAATCCTTGTCCTTGACATGCACGACAGTTCAAAACAAAATGGTGGCACTTGGGAGTGGAGCAGAGTTTATACTGGTCCCACTGTGCTCCACAGTATGAATATTCTGATAACACATCAGTGTTGTAGCACAGGGTATAACCCTCATCAAAAACAAATGACTTCCCCTTATAAAAACCATTGGAATACTCTTCCAGGTACTTGTGGATACTACCCTTGAGCTGGAACACATCCTTACACACTCCCTTGGCCTTCAGGTAGGCTGAGCCACACTCACAATGGATGCCCCCAGTGCAGTACATCAGCACCCTCTTCTCTCTGAAAAGTTCTAGATTTTTGTGAACAAAGCTAGGAAAGTAACTGAATTTCCTGATGTCTGGGGCTAAGCAGCCTTTGCAATTGATCTATTTTAATTTCATAGAAGTTTCTGCAGTCCAGTAGAATAGTATTATTTTGTTTTTGATCTGGTTGAGATAAAAACTTTTCTACTTCTTTATGAAATTCACCTGGGGATAAATGGATTCCAGGCTTCTTGTAGGAGATCTTATTGGGGCTGATCCACATGGGCACGATTTCTTCAAATACACCAACATGCAATTCTAGAAAACAGTGAGCTCCTCCTCTGCTGGTCTTAAAATCTTCCTTACAAAGATAATTCTTAAATAATGGACAAGAAAGCATGGCTTCTACATAGAGTCTGGTAGTCAATTTACTTCCACCAACTGTCCCATTGATTCCTTCAGTAGCAATTCCAATGTTGCCTGTGAGGTGCAAGTGGTGACACAGAGTTCTCTGCCAGGCACAGATCCACTGGGGATCCTCTAGGTCACAGTATCAGTAATAAAGTAGCATCTCCCCTCCTTCACTGCCCAGGTCACTTTTCATCTCATGAGGACTAAAGCAGCTTGTATCAGGGAGCCACGCAGACACCTTGTGGTTACGAGTCAGGTACTCTTTTACAGGGTTCTCTTTGTCCACAGATATGATACTCTTTGAGGTACTCAATGTCACGGCCAGTTGCTTTAAAATAAAAGCAGTCTGGTGATAAATTTCATCAGCATGTTATGTTGCCACATGTCTATGGATGCTGGTCTTGCTCATGAATAGCTGATGACAGCATTTCCACCATTTTTTTTTTACATTCATAAGGAGATGCAAGAACTTGTTTGGTTTTGATGAAAACAGCAAAGACCCAACTGTCCAGTCTTTCCCAGGTTTTTCTCTGAGGACCTGCCTCTGCCTGACAATGGTTACCTTTTCTTGTCCTTGAGCCCACACCCAGGCTGTGAGTTTGCTAGGTTTGCGAGGCACCTCACTACAGAAGTCATCGTGCATTCTTTTCATAGGTCTCAATGCCTCACCTTCTGGGTTGCTCAATAAATGCTGGTGCTCTAACTGAACAAATAAAACATTTTTCTCTCCATGTAACTTGAACATCCTAAAAAAGTGTAGAATGACCCATGTAGAACTACTTTCTGAATGGAAATAATTTTTGATGAGCCATTTTCACATTTGGCTGAATGGTGAGTGCTTTCTCACAGACTATTTTCCTTCAAAGGTTCATGGGGGGAAAAATGAGGTCTGTATCTAAATTTTAAGTCAGAAATTCCCCACCTTGGAATACATGGCATGCACAGGGTGGTTGATGAAGGGTGTTTGAGGCAGGGACCTCACACAGAGCTGTGGGCAAAGATGAGGAGTCCACTGATGGACCACCTAAAAGGAGGATGCACATCCAGGTGTGACAGGAAGAGACATGCTCCTGGATCTTGGCATGAGGTCACGATGGAAAAAATACTACCACCTCAGCAGTGGGCTCAGTAATCAGTCCCTGCCAGGGTTGTGTCCAAGCAATAACACAGAGCTCAGGGAATGAGCACCCTGGCCTCTTCCCCCTCTAGCTTGCCTCCCTTCAGAAGTGTCTTTCATTAGGTGAAGATGAATCATTTCCAGAGGTCCAAGAAGACAGGTTGATGCAGGATGGCATGCAAACAGGATACTGCTGAGGGGTGACATGCAAAAAAGAACTAAATAGTGCAGAGTTTGTGAATGCCATACATGTATATGTATCTGATACATATATGAATATGTATCTGCATTAATGATTTGAGAGTTTTAAAATACTTCTCACTTAACCAACATCAGAAGAGAAGATGTTAATAAAGAACATGCTTCATGACATTCAGTGATAATTTGTCTATCTCTTTAGTGCACCACTTTACTTATGTTTCTCTATGTATGTGTTTAGACTGTTGCCAAGGTCAGATAATGGTTAAGAGGATTTGTGAGATGGAAAAGATAAAAATCAACAACATGAACTCCCAGGACTGAGATGTAGTATCTAGTGTGGATACATTGAAAGCTTATGAAAATGCAAAGCTAAAAAGGAAGAAAAGTATACATTACAGGGACCAAGAAGATTAAGAACAGAAATGGGCAATTATTTCTTAGCAAACTCATTGATGAAGAAAAAAAGAACAAAAAAAGAAGAAATACAGGAAAGAAAAAGATTCTAACTGACATCAGGAACAATTAGAACAAATAGTTACTTAGTCATTAGAGCAATCAGCAAGAGGGAACTCTGTAATATTTGAAAACATTTAAATAATAGAGTTCTACATCCCTCTGCATCCTCTTTGTACTCCATTTGAAATTGCAGACCTTATTACAAATCTGTTTGTTTTACTGAAGATAATATATGAACTCATTCTGTTTATTATGACAATTTTGTTATTGTCCTCATAGGGGCTATTTGGTCTAGTATTGCATAGAGTCTGAAATGGGCACTGCTAATATTGATCTCCCCTTAAAGAAAGAGTTTTGGAAAACTATAAAGCCACTATAAGATGATAGGGGGAAATCTGCAATACCACAGATCTGCACAGCTAGAGGAGAAGATACATGCACAACATGAAAAAACAAGGGAAGAAAATGATCCAAACAAATCTAGATTCTACATTAATAGAATCCAATGACAGTATGTTAGAAGAAATGTCAGAAAAGGACTTCAGATGATACATGATTAAGATGATTGATGAAGCAAAGGATGAGATAAGAGAGCAAATGAAGGCAATGAATTATAATACAAAAAGCTGAAAGAACAACTGCAGGAAGCAAAAGATCATTTCAACAAAGAGATAGAGAATCAAAAAAAAAAAAAAAAAAAAAACCAAACGGAAATTCTTGGAATGAAGGAAACAATAAACCAAATAAAAAACTCAATGGAAAGCATCACCAAAAGACTAGACCACTTGGAAGACAGAACCTAATACAATGAAGACAAAATATTTAATCTTGAAAATAAAGTTACCCAAACAGAGAAGATGGTTAGAAGTCATGAACAGAATCTCTAAGAACTATGGGACATCATGAAAAGACCAAATTTAAGAATTATTGGGATTGAGGAAGGCACAGAGATACAAACCAAAGGAATGAAAAACCTATTCAAAGAAATAATATCAGAAAATTTCCAAAGCCTGAAAAATGAAATGGAAAATCAAATACAAGAGGCTTGCAGAACACCAAATGCACAAAATCACAACAGATCCACAGCAAGGCACATTATAATGAAAATGCCTAACATTCAAAATAAAGATAGGACTTTGAAGGGTGCAAGAGAAAAGCATCAGATTACATATAGGGGGAGACCAATACAGATAGCAGCTGACTTGTCAACGCAGACTCTAAAAGCTAGAAGGGCCTGGAACAACGTATTTCAAGCTCTGAAAGAACATGGTTGCCAACCAAGAATCCTTACCCAACAAAACTAACCTTCAGATTTGAAGATGAAATAAAATCCTTCCATGATAAACAGAAGTTAAAAGAATTTACAAATAGAAAGCCTGTGCGACAGAATGTTCTCAACAAAATATTCCATGAGGAGGAAATGAAAAACAACAATGGAGGACAACAAAGGGAGGAACTACCTTAGAGAAAAACCACTCAAAGGAGAAACCAAGCCAAGTTAAAAACCAAAAATAAGCCAAATGACTGGGAATGAAAATCATATCTCAATAACAACCCTGAATGTTAATGGCCTAAACTCATCAATCAAAAGACATAGACTGGCAGAATGGATTAAAAAGAAAGTCTCAAAAATATGCTGCCTGCAAGAGATTCATCTCATAGAAAAAGACATCCACAGATTAAAGGTGAAAGGATGGGAAGAAACCTACTATGCACATGGACTCAGTAAAAAAGCGGGGGTTTCTATCCTTATATCAGATAAAGAGAACTTCAGGCCAAAGGTATTCAGAAGGGATAAAGAAGGACATTTCATACTGCTTAAGGGAACCATAAATCAGGAAGACATTACGATAGTAAATATTTATGCCCCAAACAATGGTGCATCCCTGTACATCAAACAAATTCTTCTCAATTTCAGGAATCACATAGACCACAACACAATAATTCTGGGTGACTTCAATGTACCACTAGACAGATCTTCCAAAGAAAAACCAACCAAAGAAACCATAGAACTCAATAACACAATCAATAACCTAGACTTAATAGACATATATAGAATATTTCATCCATCAACGAGCAGATTCACATAACATATGGAACCTTCTCAAAAATAGACCATATGTTATGCTACAAAGCAGCCTTAGGAAATGCAAAAAAATAGAAATACTGCCTTGTGTTCTATCAGATCATAATGGACTGAGAGTAGAAATAAATGACAAAATAAAAAAGAGAAATTACTCCAACACCTTGAGACTAAATAATATGCTATTGAATGAAAGATGGATAACAAAAAACATCAGGGAGGAGATAAAAAAATTATTAGATTTCACTGAGAATGATGATACAACATATCAAAATCTCTGGGACACTATGAAAGTGGTACTGAGAGGAAAATTCATTGCATGGAGTACACTCCAGAAAAGAAAGAAAAGTCAACAACTAAATGACCTAATATTACAGCTCAAAGCCCTGGAAAAAGAAGAACAGAATAACAGCAAAAGTAGTAGAAGACAGGAAATAAGTAAAATCAGAGCAGAAATAAATGAAATTAAAACAAAAGAAACTATTCCAAAAATTGACAAAACAAAAAGTTGGTACTTTGAGAAAGTAAACAAAATAGACAAACCCTTACCCACAAAAACAAAGAGAAAGAGAGAGAAGACTCAAATTCCTAAAATTCATGAAGAAAATGGAAATATCACGACAGACAACACTGAGATGCAGAACATAATGAGAAGCTACTTTGAAAATCTGTATTCCAACAAAATTGAAACTACTGATGACATTGACAAATTTCTAGAGACATATGCTCCTCCCAAACTGAACCAGGAGGACATACCCAATTTAAACAGATCAATATCAATCAATTAAATAGAAGAAGCCATTAAAAATCTACCATCCAAGAAAAGCCCAGGACCAGACAGATTCTCAGCCGAGTTCTACAAGACCTTCAAAGAAGAACTCATTCCAATACTTCTCAAAGTAATCCAGGAAATAGAAAAGGATGGTACCCTACAAAACTCATTCTATGAAGCTAATATCACCCTCATACCCGAACCAGGCAGAGACACATCAAGGAAAGAAAATTTTAGACCAATATCGTTGATGAATATAGATGCAAAGATCCTTAACAAAATATTGGCAAATCATATCCGAAAACATATTAAGAAAGTGCACCACAATCAAGTGGGGTTCATCCCTGGAATACAAGGATGGTTTAAAATCTGTACATCAATAAACATAATCCATCATGTCAATAGACTTAAGGATAAGAATCATATGGTTATTTCAATTGACACAGAAAAAGCATTTGACAAAACACAACACCCCTTCTTGCTCAAAACACTAGAAAAAATAGGGATAGTAGGAACATACCTGAACATTGTAAAGGCTATTCATGCTAAGCCCATGGCCCACATCATTCTTAATTGAGAAAATCTGAAACCATTCCCTTTAAAAACTGGAACAAGACAGGGATGTCCTCTTTCACCACTTCTATTCAACATTGTCCTCGAAACTCTAGTCAGTGCAATTAGGCAGATGAAAAAAATTAAAGTGATATGAATAGGAAAAGAGGAACTTAAGCTGTCACTATTCGCTGATGACATGATTCTATATTTAGAGGATCCAAGAACCTTTTCCAGAAAACTTCTAGACCTCATCAATGAATTCAGCAAAATAGAAGGCAATATAATCAACACACATAAATCTAAAGCATTTTTATACGCAAGTGATGAAACATTTGAAAGGGAAATGAGGAAAACAACTCCATTTGAAATAGCTTCAAAAAAATAAAATACTTGAGAATCATCTAACCAAAGAGGTAAAAGATCTCTACAATGAAAACTACCAAACATTAAAGAAAGAAATTGAGGAAGACTGTAGAAGATGGAAAGATCTCCCATGCTCTTGGACAGGCAGAATTAATATTGTCAAAATGGCTATACTATCAAAAGTGCAATAATGATGCAATGCAATTCCAATTAAAATCCCAATTATGTACCTTACAGAACTAGAGCAAGCAATCACGAAATTCATCTGCAAGAATAAGAAACCCAGAATAGCTAAAGCAATCCTTAGCAGGAAGAATGAAACAGTGGGGATCACAAAACCAGAACTTCAACTATACTACAAAGCAATAGTAACAAAACCGGCATGGTATTGGTACCAAAATAGACAGGTAGATCAATGATACAGAATAGAGGACATGGACACAAACCCAAATAAATACAATATTCTCATACTAGACAAAGGTGCCAAAAATATGCAATGGAGAAAAGATAGCCTCTTCAACAAATGGTGCTGGGAAAACTGGAAATCTGTATGCAATGAAACTAAATCCCTATCTCTCACCCTGCACAAAAATCAACTCACAATGCATCAAGGACCTTGAAATCTGACCAGAGACTCTGCATCTTTTAAAAGACAAAGTAGGTTCAAATCTTCAACTTGTTGACTTAGGATCAGACTTCCTCAACAGGACTCCCATAGCACAAGAAATAAAAGCAAGAATCAATAACTGGGATAGATTCAAGCTAAATAGCTTTCTCTCATCAAAGGAAACTATCAGCAGTGCCAAGAGAGAACCTACAGAATGGGAGAATATCTTTGCCACTCATACTTCAGATAGAGCACTAATTTCCAGAATATATAAAGAACTCAAAAAACTCTACACCAAGAATACAAATAATCCAATAAACAAATGGGCTAAGGATATGTACAGAAACTTCACAGAAGAAGATTCACACGCAATCAACAAACATATGAAAAAATGTTCACCACCTTTAGTAATAAGAGAAATGCAAATCAAAACTACACTAAGATTCCATCTCACCCCAATTAGAATGGCAATTATCAAGAGCACAAGCAACAATATGTGTTGGCCAGGATGTGGGGGAAAAGGTATACTCATACATTGCTGGTGGGGATGCAAATAAGTGCAGCCGTTCTGGAAAGCTGTATGGAGATTCCTCAGAAAGCTTGGAATGGAACCACCTTTTGACCCAGCTATCCCACTCCTGGGCCTATACCCAAAGGACTTAAAATCAGCAAACTACAGAGATACAGCCACATCAATGTTCATAGCTGCTCAATTCACAATAACCAGACTGTGGAACCAAACTAGATGTCCTTCAATTGATGAATGGATAAAGAAACTGTGGTATGGTATATATATACAATGGAATATTACTCAGCTATAAAGAATAATAAAATTATGGCATTTGCAGGCAAATGGATGAAATTGGAGAACATCATGCTAAGTGACATTAGTCAATCTCAAACATCCAAAGGATGAATGATCTCACTGATAAGCAGATGAGGACACATAATGGGGGGTGAGAGGGGGGCAAGAATGGAGGAAGGAGGGACTGTATAGAGGGAAAGAGTGGTGGGAGGGGTGGGGGGAAGGAAAAAATAACAGAATGAATCAAACCTCATTACCCTATGTGAATGTATGATTATGCAAATGGTATGCTGTTACTCCATGTACAAACAGAAACAACATGTATCCCATTCGTTTACAATAAAAAAAAGTTCTAATACTCAGTAAAAAAAAAAAAGAATAGAGAAATTTGTTATTTGTTATGGGTTGCAATGTGTCCCCCAAAAGACTGTGACATCTTAACCCCATACCAACATATTTGAATCCATAAAGAAATAGATTTTGAAGACTTTCAAGTTAATATGAGCACATCGAACGGACCCCAATTCAATGTGACTGTGTTCCACCTATGTGATGTGATCATCATACTCCAAGGGAAAAAGCACTGTTGCAAATGAAAAAACTCAAAACAGACCAAAAACAGGGAAGAATTCTACAATGTTGTCTGTAATAACAATTCCCTTCATAGACTATAAAGCGATTGACAATTTTAAGTATTTTACTTCTAAAGAATTGTCACAGAAAAAATTGACTCCAAGCATCCCCAGGCACAGCTACACTAGCTCTCCTTCTCATCACATTAACAGTGACACATCCTACTCCAGACAGTCCCAATGGCTTCTCCCTGTGTTCTCTATTGTCAGTCACATTCATAATCATGCTTCTGTTACACAATCAATTGTAATTTTTTCCAGGTCCAATGTGGATTGCTGCATTTTGCAAACAGGTGGAGGTCTCTGTGGTTACTCAGAGGTTTCCCAGGGTGCTGCTCCCTAGACTGAGCTGTCATACCCAGAACAGCCCATCTCCCCATAAACATGTGGGCCATGCTTCTCACACCCATGGAACCACACTTATGCAAACCACACTGGTGAAACTACCAACCAGAAAGTGATAAAATTCTGTGCCAGTCACAGTGAATGGGGATTAGAAAATGCTAAACTCTCCTCTAGGAATCATGGCTGGCACAGACCTGCAGTCCTGAACAGGTTTGTGTATTAGCTTTTCCCACATACATCCATTCTCATTATGTCTGCAGCTCTTCCTTCCCCTTTTGTCCAGTACTTGAAATTGCTGCCACCTGCTCCCTAATGTTGTCACAATCACTACAAATTTTAACAACCTCTTAACTGACAGACATCTATCAGTTCAGGGATCCTCTTGAAACACTGCAAGGATGACCAGTCCAACACCTATTTATATGCCTGGATAATCTGTTGCTACAAACACTTTACAGACCTATGTCCAACATCAAGAAAAACTTCAAGAGGTGTATGAATTTCTTTTGTACACTGTGGTCCCTGGAGTGAGAGAAACTTTCCACATTCCAGGTCTGTGACATAGGCATGTCATTCAGGATCACCAAACGTTAATTCCTAAAATGAGAATGAATGCTAATAATATTGTAGTGAAGGGAAAATGAGTTACAATATTACAACACTGCATAATTCCTACTGAATGATTTTATCATTGTTTTTATTTTTGTTTCCTTATTATTATCAAAAACAGGATGATTTTTTGTTACCACTGTTTATATTTTTACTGCATAATTGCCAACTTAACTTTTACTTGCTACCGAAAACTACACACAATTGTCGTATATTGTTTCCAGAATTAACCAATTAATATTCTAGGACAAAAGATCCTGTGAAATACCTACTAGAGACTTACAGTTCTGAGAAGAAAATGAATATTCTTTCAAGTAATTTTCCTACTCCCTTCTTTGAACATGATATTTAGTGGCTTTCTAGCAATTTAATTCGTTGTTAAGGAACTGTCTTCTCTACTCCCAGTTACTGCTGCTTTCATGTTTAACTAGCTGCAGTCATGCAGTTTTTCAAAATGATTCCATTCTGTCCACACTGCCTATGCACCCCTGCTCCTTGGTACTGTCTCTCCAGCCCTTCCGTGAAATCTAGGGTTCCTTTAGCTTACTAGCTTATGTTTAAAAAAGAAAAATCCACTGGTTCCCTCCAGACACAAAATGAAGCCTGGTTACAGTAATTACATTACAATCCTAGGTTAACAGTCAAAAGAGGACACTGCATTGAAACATGAACTTTCTCCCAGGAACAGCCAGGCTTGCTGAAATCCTATAGAGCCAGGCCAGCAAGCAGGATGTAGACTTTTTGATTGGCATTTGATATATCTATCTCTTCTGCCCGACCAGCCTAGTGATCTGTCATCTGACCACTTTAACTCCAGTCAACTACCCTGAGATTAAAAGAGCAAGAAAATATCACTTGATGGATGTTGCTCTTCCCTGAACCCACAAGGATGCTCTCTGGAATGGACATGTGATCAGAGGAGACATTTCATGGACATTCAATGCAGTTTCCAGGGCCCTGCTCCTGTACATCTCCTGACTGGTCATCACAGTTATCAACTCTCATGGGGGTAGAACTCTTGCTGTCACCATCTCTTTCCCAACCTCAGGGCTTTCGAGCTATAGTCTAACTTTGGACTCTCTGGTGGGAAAACACTTATTCCCAAGTCAGCCTCTTCAGTGTTACTGGGGACTTCAGCTTTCTCCTATTTGGATCAAAGATGGTAAGAAAATGGTCTCTGGTCCCCAAATTTCAGAAGGAACGTAGTCATGTTCTCACAGTTGGTTCATAGATTGGAACTATTTTAACAAAAACTGACAACAGATGATTAGGTAAAGCTTGCAGTTAAAAAAAAAAAAGAAGAAAGAAAAAAGAAATGGTTCTAGTGCCAGGTTGCACGTGGGACTAAAAACCATTAACCGCCTCACCACTACAGATTACACTCAGTCAGAAAAGAGGAAGCTCCATCTGGAAACCATCTGATTGGCAGCAGTCAGCACATTTGACCACAGGCACATGGTCAGATCAGTCTTCAGCACAGGATTACATGAAGCTGTGCTGCTGTGTTTGGCTAAGACATAGTTGCTTGGTTACAAGGGAATTCCTATAGTTAGATAGTTTACACCTTACTTGCATATCAAGAGAGGTTACAGTTCACCGTATATGGAGGCCACTTTGGGACAAATTTTATCACCCAAGTATGGAGACCGGCTTGAGACAATTTATTTCAGTTTAACAATCAGCACCATTTGTTCATATTTTTAAATGTTTGAGAGAGTGACCAAAATGTAGACACCGACACTATCTTCTACAAACATCAAAATCAAATTGCTTGAATTCAATAAAGACTTTGTAATTTCCCAGTGTAGTTATTTAGATGAGCTGAGCATTCTGGAGCATGGCTATATTCGACCAATCAGGAAACTGAGACAGGAGGATCATGAATTCAAGGCCAGTCTCTGGAAATTCAGGACCAGAAACAAATTCTGGAGACCCTAATAAAAATAAATATAAAATATAAAAAATTTAAATTCTGAAGATGTGGCTCAGTTTCAAAGCACCCCAAGATTCAATCTCTGGTAATGGCACTGCACCAAAAAGGAAGTTAGATGTCTTCTAGGTTTTATGCCTACCATGACATGTCCACGCAATGTGCCAACAGCAGTGCATGACTGTTTGAGTACACGATGCAGTGTCCTCCACAGTCTGGGGAAGGTTGTGCATTTCTCTCATCATTACAAGGAAATGTGACACAACCCATTCATGAGTGGCCCTGGGCATCCAATTCTGAAATCATCATGTAAAATCCATTCTTTTACATCACATAATTAACTTCTGATTCTCTTTTATATGCCTATGATTTAAAAATAAAAAACAAATAACAAATAAAATTAATAAAATCAAACTCCTGTATTAAAAATCACATTCATTTGCTTGATTTTTCTCTTTTGAAACAAAATCACATTTAGCTTTTAATTAACTAAAAACACAAAATAAATGACATAGACATTAATGTGAAACAATAATTGTTTTGGCAAAAATGCATAGTGGAGTAACTTACTAGAAATGCTTGAGACAAGAATCATTTCACACTTCAGAATTTTTAATTTTGGAATATTTAAACACATTTTACCAGTTCAACATTCCTAATTCAAAAAGGTAAAAGTTAAAAAGTTCCAAAATCTAAAAGTTTTTGAGCAGTGCTATGACGTTCACAAAATTTCAGATTTGGGATCATTTTCTATTTTCATTTTCAGATTGGGTATGCTTAAACCATGTATAAATTATGGCATATGAACACTTCATAATTTTTGTCTTCATTCTTGTGGACTTGAACTCCTAGGATTTCCTGGCTCTGTTTCCTCTTGTTCATTAAATACAATGAGAATTGTCCAACAGGATGCAATATATGATATTGTTAGCAGATCAAAAACTCCAAACTTGGATCCTAGAGGCATAGGGGTAGGCGGAAATCCAATGAAGGGCATAAAACCAGTAGAAGAAGGGACACAACTGACAGTGGGATCATCTACTCACAGTAGTTTGAAAAGGCAGTAAGAGCAAGCCAGAGGGGCAAGGTGACCCCAGGGTACAGTCAGCAATGCTGCAAATATAGCTCCCCCAGGTGGTTCTCGTGGTGGCAGTTGGCAGAAAATACATTTGACAAACATTTTCTCTGTACCCTACTGACCTTTTGAATGCAGCCAAAGATTTCAGCTTCATCAAAACATTTTCCTTTTCCATTGCAGGGAGGGACATTTCACACACACCCCTCCCCTCTGTTAAGCAGTAACTTCTATTTTATGTCACCCAATGTCTTTCATCAAATTCACCCAAGGACACCTTTAGAGTGCTGGCACCTCCCTGGGTGTGGGTGACTTTCACCATCTCCTAAAGAGCAGGAGGAGTCCCTGCAGAGTTCTCATTGGCATGAGGGGCTTTTTGTGTTAAGGGGTTAACAGAAAGCTCCTGAAAGTGCTTTGAGGTACCCAGATTGTAGAAAAGTGGTCTATTTCTTTGATCATTAATACAGTTCATAAGGACATATAGTGTAGAAAGGATACTTTAGCTTTTCCCTGAGCCGAGATTTTATTTTAACATTTTTTAGAGGAGTCACATTTCCTCTATTTATTTTTATGGTATTTGCTATCACATAATAATTGTACAAAGAAAGGGAACTCACTGGGATATTTCCACACATGCATACGTGGACCTCACACCACCTCTCCCAGCACCTTTTCCAATCCCTAGCAACCTTCTTCTACTTTCAAATCTTTCTTTTTAAGTTTCACATTTGAGGGAGAACATGCAACACTTTTCTTCATGTCTCTCTGTGTCATTTCATTGAACAAAATAACCTCAGTTCCAACCACTTTCCTGGAAATAATAGAACTTCATTCTTCTTTATGGTCCAATAATAGTCTGTCATATATATGTATGTATACATATACATGTATATATATATTTATGTATATGAAGAAGATATATGTACATATAAATAACATTGAAAATATGTACATATGTATATAAAGTATACATGTATATACATATATAAAGTATACATACATACATAGACATACACCTATATATGTGTATATGTATACATATATACATGCTCACTCACACCCACATATGTGTAACCATAGTTTTTTCTCCATTTCCCTGCTGATAGACACCTAATTTGATTCTGTAACTTAGCTATTGTGAACAGTGCCATAATCATCATAGGTATGCAGACATCTCTATGCGCAGACTTAATTTCCCTCAGATAAACACTTAGATCTGGGACAGCTGAATCATAGGAAAGTTCTATTTTCAGTTTTTTGATAAGCCTCCAATCTATTCCCAAAGTAAATATACTAAATTACACTCCCACACTGTATACGTGTTCCTTTTTATCCATATCTTAATCGGTATTCATTAATTTAGATATGATAGCTATTCTAAATTGAATAAAATCAAATCTCATAATTTTGATTTGTTTTCTTGATGGTTAATGATATTGAGCATTTTTCATATGTTTATTGGTCATTTGTATTTCTTCAAGAAAGTGTTTATTCAGATCATTTTCCCACTTTATTTATTTGTTTTTTTTAAGTGGTTTTGAGTTTTTATATATTTTATATGCTGAGAAAAAATAATTGATAGAAAGCCTACCCACAGCTTTTCTTGTGGGAGACATCTCTTTCCTGGGACCTCCCTAGAATCCACAAGGACTTGGTCTTTCAACTTCTCTGTGAAGAACCAAGTCCACTCATCCTCTCACTTGACTCATGTCCCATCAACATGTGAACCTACTCCTTCTCATGTGAACCAGCTCACATGAGGAAACTCTCCCTACCTCTCATCTTCTAGAAGATTTTCCACTGCCTGGAGACCCTATTCTCTAAGAATCAGCCACCAGCCAGGATGTAGCCTTTCTTTACCCTTCCTTGGACACAGACTGGGAACAACACTTCTCTGTCTACAGCCAGGATGTTCTACAAATGAATCCTCACCAGACCCCAAGAGCACACTGGTTGATTTAATTTAATCTTCATATCACTAATTTCTTACAACCAGAGGAAAAAGATTGGTCAGTGGTTACTGTTAAACTGAAATTCCTGAGACCAAGGATATCTTTCTGTCCTTTCTACCCAAATGGACTTATAAATCTAATAAAATCTTTATCAAAATCCCAGAAGACTTTGTTTTGTAGAAATTAACAAGCTGACTGTAAAATGTATGTGGGACATCAAATGACCTAGAATGGCCAACATAATTTTTGTGGAAGACCTAAGTATTTATATTACCTGATCTCAGGGATGAAAGAATAATGAAAGTTAGAGTAATCAGTCATAGGATATCAGCATGAAGGTTAGCATACAGGCCAGTGGAACTAAAGAAACAGATCCACATACAAATGGTCATCTGATTTTCAAAACAGATTCTAGGGGCTGGTGTTGTGGTTCAGTGGTAGAGCACTTGCCTAGCACATGTGAGGCACTGGATTCAATTCTCAGCACCACATAAAAATAAGTGAATAAAATAAAGGCCTGTCAACATCTAAAAAAGAGAATTCACAATCCACTTATTTAAAAAAAAATTCTAAGATGATTCAATGGGGAATGAATGGTTTTTCAACAGAACAATAGAAGTGACAATCCAAATAGAAAAATAATGACCTACAAATTTCATCTCACATCATGTGTAAGAGGTTGCATTGTGATCTGCCAAAATGAACATCTAAGTCATAGGTTTCAGCATCTGCATGGATTTCAGGTCAGTCAATGTACAGAGGAGTGAAAATCCTTCAAGTCAAGCACACTCCTCAGGATAAAAGGTACTCATTTGAATGGCTTAGAGATACTCTGCAAATCCTCTGTCCTTGAGGCCTGGAGACATTATTTTTTGATAATAACCTTTGGGAATAGTGAAATCTGTGGTGTAAACAAGATATGTGATTTGCACATGCACAAAGCTAACTATAACATGTAACCTAGGTAACATGATATGACCCTGGAATAGATAATAAAATGGACTGGTTTCCCATGGAAGCCACTTTTTGCTCTTTCCCATCTTGTATGCTTGCCTCTTTATTAGCTCTCCCCTTAAACCTTATAGCTGAACTCCAATTAACCTGTACACGTATCTGTAAGAAAAGACCATGTGCTTCATTAAGGGACCATCACAAGTTAATAAATTCAAGGATTTCAAATGAGATTGTAGTGGATTATTTGGACAGGCTCTATATTCAATGACGAGTGTCTTTACAAGATGAAAGGGAGATACAGATGTGAGAGGAGAAACACAGGAGGTAGCCAAGGAAAGAAGTGAGGGAAGCCTATGGTTATGCTGCCATAAACCCAGAACACCTGCATCCCAGCAGCTGAAAGAGGTTGAGAGGGCTCTCCCTCAGAGGTGACTGAGGAAGCAGGGACCTGACAACACCTTGATTTAGGCTTTGGTCCTCTGGAACCTTGAGGTTGAAAATGTCTGTTTTAAGGAGAAACCTTGTGTGTGAACATGTGTTACAGCATCAGCAGAAAAATAACAGAACAAACAAAAATTAATTCAAATGTGTGACAGACCTAAGTTTAACCTAGAACAGTTATCTAATCTAGAATGATAAAGTTCACATGCTGAAAGAGGAAAAGTTCTTATGACCTTGGTTGAGGTAGGGAGTGACTATTTTTGTTAGAGAATAAATGAATGCTATCCATTAGCAATAAATCAAAATAAATAAAAAATTAAAACAATTTATTTAAAGAATAAACCACAAGGGAGAACCTGAGGAGAGCAGGAGGAGGTGGTGTCAGCTAGAAGTTGCTGCTCTTTAGTGTAATTGGCAATCCACCAGGGGTCCTTTCTCAGACTCAAGTTAAAAGTGAGCGATAAGTGAGGCTGCTCTGAACTCTTCAAGGGGAGAATGGATTTATCAGGAGTGAAAAAGAAGAGCTTGATAGGAGTAAAGAAAAACCTACAAAAGGTCCAGCATTAGGTATCCCCCTCCTATCAAAAGCAAGGACTGCTCTAAAGACAAAGGGACCACCAAGGACATGAGTGAGAAGAACCATGGCAGGGATAAGCCTTGGAAGAGGCATAGTACTTCCACTGGAAGCAGCAGCAGTACCAAGTCTCTGTGCAGTTCCACCTGCAGATCAGGATCCAGAAGCAGCACAGGCTCCAGCAGTGTCTCTAGCACATCCTCTGCATCCAGGTACTGGGGTAGCTCCAGCACATCCTGCAACTCCATTGCAGCAGTTCCTCTACATTCCCCAGTCCTTCTGGGTGCAGACATGGCAAAGGTGGCAATCCTGCTCCAAAAGCCCAGCCAACTAAAAGATGAAAATGACAGCAAAAGGCAGAGTCCTTCCCCTGAGCCCAAAATGCATGTTGGAAGCCTCACCAGGAATGTGACCAAGGACAACAACATGGAGATAAAATTAAAATGATTGACATTCCTGTAGAATGGATGCATCCTCATCTATCCAAAAGCTATGCATGTGTGGAGTTTGAGAATCAGATGAAGCTGAGAAGCCACTGAAGCACAGGGATGGAGGACAAATGGATGGCCAGGAGGTCACTGCTACTGCTGTGTTGCCCCCCTGGTCTAGACCACCTACCACCCCAGTGATTCAGCCCTCCCAGAAAAATGCTGCTGCCACCTGCTTATGTGGCATAGGTCACCCCCACAGAGGAGGAGGAGATCCACTTTACAAGACACAGGTCCCCCATGAGCAGACAGTCCTGCTCTGCAGGATACTGCCATCACAGAAACTGCTCCATTCTAAGTGCTCCAGATAAACAGACCCACCAAAACTCATCTATACCTTGTGTTCCACCGAACTCAGGGCTGTCACTTTCCTAGTTAAAGGAAAGTTGGCAGGAAAGGGCCCCTCGCTTGGGTTGGCTTCAAAGGCAGCAGTTGTGGCCTTTCCTCTGCAGGCATGTTCTGGCTTCAGAAGTGCTGATGCTTCAGGAATGTGTCCATTGAGGTTCCCTGCAATTTTCTGGTTAGAAAGCTCACCCATTACTGTCTGTTCAGTGGCAGAGCCAGCAGGGTCCAGCAAGCTTCCAGGTGGCAGTGTGACCCAGATTCTTCACAGATAACCTGAGACAGTCTGGCACACCTGGTATACCCTTGCTGTTGCTGGGCTATGTCAACAGGAAGGGGACCAAGCCCCTATTCCTGTTAAGCCTAGTCTTTTCCCTGCTTCTTGAATACTCTTCCAACCTCTAGGGTTGCCCCCACCTGTTAGTTGCTATGCAGTCCTGCCCCACATTTCCCTTATTCTCTGAAATTGGTGAGCAAGTTTTGAGCCAACTCTGCAAGATCATGACTACCATCATGGTGGTCCTGCAGGATACCTTGGAGACATGTACTTAATTTTTCCTCTCTCGTATTGTATACTCAGTACTATAAACTTGTTTTGAGTTGTGTTACATAGTAACATTTTAGATAAAGTTGGGTTTGTGCATTTTTATGTAGTGATGAAAATGTATCCAATGAAACTAGCATGAGAATGAAAAATTTAAAAAAAAACCACTATTAGGAATGTAAAGGCAAAACTGTAACTGGAGGAAACATCTCACAATACAGATATCTGAGAATAAACTCATATGTAAATATACAAAGCAAACTTACCATTTTGTAGATACAATAAAATTCTAATTAAAAATTAGGTAAAATGAACCTAAATTTAGGAGGGGAGGGTACTTGGGATAGAACTCAGGGGCAATGGAACATGAACCACATCCCAAGCCCTATTTTGTATTTTATTTGAAGACAGGGTCTCACTGAGTTTATTAGTGCCTGGCTCTTGCTCAGGCTGGGTATGAACTCATGATAGTCCTGCCTACAAAACTGCTGGCACTAAAGCATATGCCACTGTGCTCAACTCAGTAGACATACAAATTTTAAAAGACAATATATGAATAGTCACTAAGCACATAAAAACACACTCCGTCAATAAGTAAACACAAATGAATAGCACACTAAGATATGTCCATGTATGATACTTATTAAAATAGATCTAATTAAAAAGACTTGACAGTAAATATTCATGGTAAGAATATGGAGAGTCTAGAACTCTCACACTCTACTGTCAGATTAAAATAGTACAAATACTTTCAAAAACAGTTCAGCAATTTCTCTAAAATATAAGCATGGAACTACCATATTCTTCACTATCCTACTCTTAGATATTCACCATGGAGAAATGAAAGCATGCATTTATACAAAGATGAGTATGTGGGTAATTATAACAGAGAATTAGAAACCACTTTTGTTAAAAGCACAGACTCTTCACTCAGGCCTTTCAATGTACAAACAGTAAATTCAAGTAGGATAAAGTCTGCCATCTCTGCTTTCAATTCAGTTTTTATCCTCTTAGACTTTGGACCAGATCCCTGTTCAGTTCTGTACAAAACCTACCAGGTTTATGAGTCCTAAATTTAGCTAACCTATCTTGTCATACTTGACAACTGAGGACACCAATATAAGAGTAAGTTTCAAGATTTGCAGGGACATTCAACTGTGAGCTTTCATAACCTCCTGTTCCAGACCCATTCAGTGGCTCCTACAAGTCTCCTGTCACTGTCTAAACTGGCACTCAGTTTAGGTTCTTGGAGCAGCAGAGCCTCACAGACAGATAATTCCACTAAATGGGAACAATTATCCCCCATTGTAACTGAGGCTGCCACACTAAGCTGGAGCAATTATGCCATGTGTACTGATGGCTCCCATTGTGTGATAAGGACTTCTCCAGAGCCACCTCATAGAACGAGTTCTGAGATAATGAGCAACCAGAACATAACCTGACAAGATGAACTACTTTGCCAGCTATGAAAACCCACATTCAAACCCTACACACTTGACTTTTCAGCCTTTTCTGTAAAACCTCAAGGTTCCTGTCAATGCCTTGAAGCAGACCTTTGGTCATTGTACCCCTAAACCTGTTCTTCCTGGTGTGGCCACACTGATTAAAACTACTTTCCAGCCCTTCACCATTGCTTGTTTCTTTGATTCACATATTGGGACAGGTGGCCGTGGGCATTGAGATGCCATGACAAGCATGACTGCATCCCACCTGCAGGATGCTTCTTAGTTATCTCACCACCCTAAAATCTGAGTACTGATGCATGACATATGTCCAAGCTTGAGCATGTCTCAAAACCTGAGAGGCAGCCTGCACTTCTCTAGACTAGAAGCACCTTACATGCAACCTCTTCCAACTCGAGTTTGAAGAGGGGAGGGTCCCTGATGCCCTCTACTGCCTCCAACAGCCCCAGCCAGGGTTGCAAGACAGAGATATTTCCTTCATTCTCTAGCTGGAATAGGAAGTTCCTGAGGAAGAACTGGCACTCCCAAGTCTGTTCTCCAGAGGAGATGACACCTGAGTCCCTATCAGGGGATTAACGCACTGATTACATTAAGGCTCTCATAACCCAAACTTTTTCTCTAAATCTTCATTGTCTCACACATGAGTTCTGCAGGACTCCTCATATCTCAACCATGACAGCTTTACCTATAATTTATTGCAAGTTATATCATCTTTCTGGTATTTTTTTGTCTTTTTAGAGATTTATCAGTATATTGCTATTTTAAAAGAAGTGCCTCTTGGTTGCATTGATAATTCTCTATGTTTCCAATTTATCTATAATCTTTTATCTTTTATCTATAATTCTGAGTTTGGTATTACATTTACTTCAAAATATTTTCTAAATTTCCATGAGTATTTCTCTTAGACCCATGGACTATGAGAATTGAACTAGTTAATGTGTTTAAGGAATTCAATGTTATCTTTCTCTTGGTGATTTCTACCTTAATATCAGGACATGTAAGGGTTTTGTGTGATTTCCATTCTTTCAAATCTGTGAAAGTTTTATCTAAGATCTAAGATGTGATTAGTCCTCATTCATGTGAGAAATGGTGTCATTACCATGCTAGTTTTGTTATTATTACTTTGTAGTATAATTGAACGTCTGGTGATACCAATTGCTTCGCTCTATCTGCTAAGGATTGCTTTATTTATGCTGGGACTGTTATTCTTCCAAATAAATAAAGGCAGTGTGTCCATACACAATTAAACACATTAAAAAATAAAAATAAAAAATGAATCGTGAATGACATGCCACATTAGGAGGCTAAGTTCACCTCCCTGAATATTTTATTAAACCCATTAGGCCAAGGTCACAGGTTCAGAGTCTAACAAGATTCCCAGGGATCCAGTTAGGATGGCTGAAGATTCCTCAAACTGTGCCAAGAAATAGCCAACCCATCTCTGGGAGTGAAGTCACTTGAACCACCAATTAATTGTCCCCTATCCTGGATTTAATGCTTATTGGGTGCAAAACAGCAGAACTCTTTGTCTTTATATCAACTCTTGGAATATACCATCTGGATGCAAATCTTGGACATGCATGGTTGGGGTAGGGGTCACAGTTCCCAGGTCCTCATAGGACAAGCATCCCAGACTTGTGACCATTTACATTTAATAACAATGCTTTTGTTATTTGTTCTTTTGAGATATACATGACAGTAGACTGTATTTTTGGCATAATATATATATTTTTTTGGCATAATATATATATATATATTTTTTGCATAATATATATATATATATTATATATATATAAATATATATATATTTCCCTAAAGATTCCAGTCCAGCTGGTCAAAGTGGGTTTTCCTAATATGGCCAATAACTAATGCTTAAAGAAGAATTTCTCTCTTTACTAAACCTGCTTGCTGCCTCAGGGTTATATGGAAGATGGAAGTTTCATGACTCATCATGTCCTTGGGACCAATGCTGAACACCATGGTCTGGAAAATGGGGGTCCTGACACTGTCAACACAGTGTGGATACCCATACATTACATTAGCTTCTCAAGACCTTTGAAAGTGCTGGATTGAATAGCTCTCTTCCTAGGGAAAGCTACACCGGTTAAGGCATATTTGTGTCCTTTATTATCAGGCAAAAGGACAATATGATCAATCTGCCAATCCCACACTAGTTGGACAGTTCAGTGTATTTGTTCCTTAGAGGACATGCCTGGAGGTAGGAGCACACCTATCACTAGGTTATGACTAAGGGCAAGTCATAATATTATAGGGATAAGCCTATCCCTTTAGCCCTTTTCCATCCCATTTTAGCACTTTGTAAATTACCTCTGTACCTTTTTCATCTGGTTCACTGACTGGGTAGTGGCCAGAGCCTGCACATATTCAAAGCCTCCAGTTTCACATTTCCAGGAACAAAGGTGAGGGTTTCAATCAATTTTTCCAGTTTCATGTCATACTTTTTGCCCCTTGTTGGCTTCCAAGAAAGGTTCTACCAGTAAAGACAAATTCCACTTGTGACTGTGCCATCTACAATGTAAGGTCATGGTAAACCATCCAATTATCAGTACAAATATTCAGTGAATAGCTCCCAGGTACTACAAGCCATACTGCATAATTCTTTCTTCTGCCTGCTCAGATTTTCTCCTGTCTCATACAACATAGTATGGATACCAGGTTGTATTGCTAAATCAGTACACATACTTGGCTTCACCCATGCTCAATCCATCTGTACAGCAACAATTTTCAGGTAGGGAGATATTCCTCCTTAGGCTTGTGAGATCAATGGCACTGGGGCAGCCACCTGAGGTGATGAGGAATAGGTAAAGGCACCTATTCAACAAGATGTTGGTGAGAACTCTGCATTGCTGTAATACACATGCCATTTATTTATGGCTGTGTGCTATAGGAAACTGATGAAATAGGTCATCAACTCACCTATGTAGGAACACCACTTCACTTTATGTTCAGTAAAGTTTTAGACGGTGGCTCACCTGTGGTAGGTCATTTCACACTCCTAGAAACTGCTGTTATAAAGGGCTGTATCTACTAGTTTCAACTCCTTTATACATCAATGGACAAAATTCTTCAAGTACAGTTTTAAGTCTTTTGCTTCTTGTTAGAAAGCTAAGTTCATGTCATCTCCTGGACTGGTGACATTTAACCACATTGGCTCCCTAGTATGGAGCTACCCAGAGATTATACCTGGGTTATTAAATTTGCTTTTTCATATACTCTCTGCTGGGGATCATCCTAGTTCCATTTGGCTCCCTTCTTCATCAGCCCAGTCATGGACATGGTTATTGAGTAGGATGAGGAATGAAAGTCTGCTAATAACCCAGGGGCCTAAAGGTCCCTTCTACATTCTTTACATCATGGGTGATGGTAAAGGTGTTCACTTTATATATTGCCATGCCTGGAATCATATGGGCCTTACCTGACCTGACCGCCCCATGAATGTCATGGAGTCCTGGATTCTGTTGAGGTTGAAAGCCCATATCCTAGAATGTAAATGAGTTGTTCTACTGCATCCTGTAACACAGGATGATATTCTCCAGTTAGCAGAATATCATTGATAAAATGGAACCAGACAACATCAGTAGAGAATGAGAACTGAAGGTTCCAAGTCATCATGCCATGACAGATGATAGGACTCTCTAGATATCCCAGAGACCAAACCTGGAAAGTTCACTGCCTTTCCCAATAATTAAATGTGAACTTGCTTTGCAAGTCCAGTTTCAAAGGGTTGTAGAAAAAGCATTAGCTAAGTAAAGAAAACCATGCACAGAGCCAAGGGAGGGTGTATTTCATGAGTATAAGCTTTAATTTGGAAGATGAACATGTTCTGGAGATCCATTACACAACATTTTGAATATACTTAACATGATAGAACTACATATTGAGATGTGCTTAAGAGGTAAGTTAAAACAAACAAACAAAAAAACAGATTTAATAATTTAAATATGTTCAACATGTTCAGTTTATGGCAAGTCAAATGTACCAAATGAACAGTTAAAAGTAAAATTAAATAAAGAAGGAAATCCACAGAATAAGAGAAAATATTTGCAATTCAAATTTGTTGAAGAATTATTTTTGAGTTCCTATAACTCACCAAGGAAGCATCCCAATTTGAAAATGGACCAAGTACAACAAACTATAGGTATTTTCCTATAGAAGTTGTACAGTGAATAATCGCAGGTAAAACAGTACTGTCATGAGGGAAAAGCAAATCATCCACTCTATGGCATCACCTTACATGAATTACAATGGATATTTTAAGATAAATGGGAAATAAATATTGATAAGGAGAAAAAAGAAACCCTAAATTTTTTTTTGGTGGGGATTTACACAACTACTATGCAAAACAGTATGGGAGTTCCTCCAAAGGTTAAACATGGAATGATTACATGATTAGTCAAATCCACTTCTAGGTATATTCCCAAGAGAATTGGCAGGAGAGACTAAAACCAACACCAATGTGCACACCAATGTTCTTGGCACTTTATTCACATTCGAAAGTGGTGTAAACAACCCAAATTTCCCTAGATAAACAAACTTCCCTAGATAAACAAATGAAAAATTATGCAACCTGTTGCACGTCCATTGCAGCAGGTGTGTGCCAGCATACCTGCGTCTTAATGCTATTTGTCAGCCATGAGGTGAGCAGCTTTCCTCTGCCGTGCTCTTCCACTGAGATTCTACCTCACCTAGGCCCAGCATGGAGATGGTAGGACCCAAAATAAAGTTTCTTTCTCTAAGTTGTTCTTGTCAGGTATTTCATTTACAGAGACAAAATGTTGATTAAAATAGTGATGATAGTTAATATTGTATATTTCAAAATTGCTAAAATGTAGACTTAAATTTTCTAACAAGGAAATAAGCATGTGAAGCAATAGATAGCATATAGTAATTGACCTGACATAATGTATCAAAACATTACATTAGGCCTATTATGCCATATAAATATGTGATTATTTGCTAAATCAAAATTAATATAGGGGCTGTGGATGTACCTCAGTGGTAGAAAACTTGCCTAACAAGTGTGAGGTACTGGGTTGGATGCTCAGCACTGCATAAAAATGAATAAAAGAAAAGTATTTTCAAAAACCCTATAATCTTTGACTCTCTAGACAACATAGCAAAGAAAAATATATAAATGATGAAGATTGGAAATTAAAAGGGTAGCATCAATACTAAATGCATAGACCTTAAAATATAGTCAAGAAAGTCACAAACAACTCAACGTTCTGAAATTCAAGAAACTGCATGAAATCTATTGATTTCTTGAAAAAAAAATGCCAGATTTAACACACAAAAAAATGTTCAATCGGAATAGAACTATAATTTATCAAACATTCTGAACCACTAAGGTTATCCCACCAGCTCAAGATATGTTTTTGGTTAATCACTTCCAAAAGATAAAAGCAAAAAAACTACTTTCTGACTCATTGTTTTGGCCAGCATTAAAGAAATAACGAAAACAGACAAAGATCAGGAGACAACTACAGACTTAAATCTGTCATGAAAGTAGATAAGAAATGCAATGAAGTATTAGGAAGTATTACCCAGAAACAGACCCACATCAGTTTAGCCAATTGTTGCCAGGCAGAAACAACAGGAAATGAATTAAGGCCTCCTAGGGCAAGGTGAATGGGTAGAGTTGGAAGTAGGGACCTTGAAGACCCAGGAGGGTGGAGGGACATACTGGACTGGAGGGTGGGGCAGGGGTGTAGTGAAGCCTCTTCTTTTTGACCCTCCCCAGCTCTCAGGATCCTTTTGTGATGAGATAGCACATCCCTGTGATACAGGCCTGGGCCCTACTCCCCATTACTGAAGAGACCTCTCAGGACTCATTTGTCCAAAATGGACAGTGTGATTTGTATTAAGGAGAATTCTTTCTTTCCTGTGAATAGCATTAGTGCCTCATGACTGAATTCCAGCTTCACCATCTGGGCAATGGATATGATCCTTGGCTTTGTGTGTGAAATGGGGCTCTTTCTCCTTCTGTTTCCCTGCCTCCAGGGTAATCCATCTTTCCCAAAACCAAGGAAAAAGTAAAAACCCAAGGTAAGAAACCCTCAGGCCAGACCCACCAGAAAAATAGATTCTCTATTGTCTACTCTTCTTTCCACTTTTCCAAAATAACTAGAGATACTTCAGAAAACAGAAATCTCAGGACAGAATGGAGCATCATTATGAGATGGGTGGGGCAGGACAGGGCAGGGAGTTTGCACTAGGTCTTCTCCTATCTGAAGTTCTCAGACCATCCAAGTGGTGAGCTGCAGGATCAAGAGAAAAATAAACACTGGGACTCAGTTTCTGAGGTCTGGACTCCTGAGTGTTGGGAACCTGTAAAAAAGGACAGGCTTAAGGACTGGCCCATCAGTCACCTTCTCTTGGAAGGTATTTTAGGGAAACAACTCTTTCCTCTGAGTTTGGCTGCTGTGAGGGCTGTGCTGAGTCCTGAGGGCCTCCATCACAGGTTGGTGTCACCTCTGGCCTCAGGGAACAGAACCCTGCCTGGCAGCCTAGAAGAGCCTATGGAAATGAGTCTGATCTTGAGTGGAGGAGCAGTGACTGAGGACATCCATGGTGCAGTTAAGAGAGAAAATACCCTTTTGTTTTCAAAAGAAAAATCAAATATTTTGCCACTTTATTAACATCTGTGAATAAAAGAGTCTTCATTAGCTCACTATAGAAAGTTATGCTGTTCAGAAACATGGAATATCTTCACTGGACTAGGAAAGCAGAGGAACAATAGGGCACCAGACTCTTTTTCATTCTTGTTGGTCAGCGTCCAAAGGTAAAGAAGGGACAGAGCAAGAACAAGAAGAAGAGTGGCATTGTGAAAGATAAGGCTCTGCCCTTTCAACCCAGAGGTGACTTGCTATTCCCTATCCCAAGAATCCAGAGCCATATCCTAGAGAATGTCAGCTTCAGAGACAAGAGACCTCAGAAACTGAGTCTCAGTGTTTGTTTTTCTCTTGATCCTGCAGCTCACCACTTGGATGGTCTGAGAGAGGAAAAATGCTTGGAAGGAAATCATATCAGAGACACTTCTCAGGTTCTGTGCTCAGAATGAAGCTGTGGTGGGCCAGGGATGGGTGATGTCCATTATGACAATATGGGCCATCGTGGAGCCATGCTGTCTAGATTTGGAGGTGGAACTTCCTGGTCAAAGAATGGACAAGCTCTCACTTCCCTAACACTCATTCCTCTTTGAGATAGTGCAATCTTTCTCCCCACAGAGTGGTTATGAGTACAGTGGCACTAGTGGAAGTGGAAGGAAATGACCAAGAGATACCTTTCTGTGTGCCTTCCAATACGTGTCATGTGTCAGGAACACTTGAACACTGGTGCTTGCCCTCCAGAGACTACTCTCCCACAGTCTTCCCCCCATGTATTTTCCACTCACTCTCCCTCTCCATAATAACTAGATCACCATTTTCAGGTTACACTGGTTGCTGGAAGAAAGTGGAAGAGACGGAAGCTCTGGTTTCACTTTTACAAAAGTAAGTAACTTTCCACTTCCTGTATCCTTCTGACTGCTGCCTATGATATGATCCATCATCAAAAAACCCTCATGGGTCAGAGGAAGCCCTCAGTTTGAGCAGGATGTGGCTAAAACCCTGGAATATGGGAGAGTAAAGTCTTTGTAAACTCAGGGTATGTGGCAGTGGAGGACCATGGACTACAGGTGCCCACCATTTCCCCACCTGCCCTACTTTCTGGCCCCATCTGCTCCAGCTACAGCCTGTGCCTCCTATCATTTGCAGACACCTAGTGAAGCTTCATGAAGAGGCTACCTTTCACTATGTCTTACATGGAGATGATCCAGATGAAAAGAACAAACCAGAGTCAGCTAGAGTCCACCAATCATGAACACTGCCTGTGCAGGATGCTCTGGACACTGCCTTCCTCCCCTTGGCTTCCCTTGCTTCACTGAACAGACAATCTGTTTCTGCCTTCCACCTCCTCATCAGACCTAATGACTTCCTCTGTGTCTGTTGGGTCACACTCATCCCTGAGTGCCTCTCAGTCACCAGAGTCTGTGATTCCTCTGGAACAAAATTCACCTCAGCCTCATGGATTTCTCTCTCCCATCTCACCATTCTGATCTCATGGCCTGCCCTCTATCTCTGTTGGACCACAGCCTGAATCCTCCTCAATGTGACTGAATGACACTCTCACAGGGAACCACACCTAAGAGCTCCTCACCACCCAATAGCTTGTTGCCTGCTTCTTAGTCAATGCCATCTCCTGTTACACTGCCTTCTCCTGTCACATCCCCTTCTACTTCCCATCCCTTTTCCTGTTCTCTTCCCTTCTCCTGTACCATCACCTTCTCCTGTCACATTGCCTTCTCCTGTCCCTGCAATCTCAAGCCATGTCCCCTCCACCTTCCCCATCTCATCCCTCTCACAGTGGCAGATGGCTACCACAATCTGGTTTCTCTTCAATGATCCAAAAACTGAGCCCAGAGAGACCATGTTTCACACCCACCAGAAGACTCATCCTGGAAAACCAGCTACTCTCACAGGCAGCAGCTGAAGTTACCTCTTTCAGTAAGCCTGATATCAAGAAACTGTTGGAAATACTGATCAGCAAGATAGAAGAACAGAACATTCGTAATGGGAAGACAAAAATGACCACCTGAATTATCTGGGAAGCACAGTAAAGTAACTGGGCAAGGGACAGGACATCACCATCCCACACCCTAGGATACAGCAGGCAAGCCAGAGCAGCTTTCTTTTCCTCAGCACCTTTTACACCAGAAGCCTGGGGGACTATTTGCAGAAGAAATGCAGCCAGCTCTTTAGGGTCCTCCCCTTTCTGCATAGCAAGTCCCTTGTGGCTGCTGTCAGCATGTCTGGACCCTCTGAAGACTTTTCCTGCAAACTTCCTAATTCCATTCCAGTTTAGGAGCTGGCTCCACTCAGACGACTCTATTTCTCCCAGTTCTTTCTCCACTCTGTTGTCCAATTCCAGCCTGTGACTCCAACATTGATCCGGTCCCAGTTCCCATCACTGGCTCAGATCCAGAATCAGAACCAACTCACATCCTATCTCCCAAGCATACCATCCCACCTTCCCCTGAACACTGACTGTGAATTTTCAGGTCCTACAAGTCAAGAGGGTACCCATCTGCTTTGCCCTTCTTGTGAACACCTAAAATATCACCTTTTGAAGAAACAACTACAACATAGACAACCTTTATCTTATTTGGTCCAAAAGTCTCAGAAGACCTTCAGTCATCTCACTTTTGAGAACAGGGCGTCCAGTAACCATAAGCCCATCAACAAGACCCCAGTGGATTTCCTCAGCCTTGAACTGAGGAGAAACTGGAGCAGCACCTTCAAAGAATCTTCATGCAACATCGATTTGAACAACCACCCAATATCTACCCATATCTGAATCTGAAGGAGTCCTGGGACAGAGTCCCAAAAACAGGTCAGGCAAAGAATAATTGTGGGTCTACTTGGAACTCCATGTTTACAGATGACAGCAGCTGTGCTATTTAGGAATATGGTTCAGAGAGGCCAGAAATATTTCAAGGGGGCACGATTCTTGTGTTGTTTGGTCTTTCCAGGTGTGGAACTTATCATGTCTCTGCACCACCTGGAAAGTCAAAGACCCACAAGAAAACTGGGGATGGGCCATCCTTAAAAGGTAAGGAAGCCTACACAAACCTCCTAGGAGCTCTCCCTCTTTGATGCATACACATGGTATGTGCTGGAGGGACATGTTACAAGTTTAAGTGTGATGCACAGGTGGGGCATACCCCTCAAGGTCCTCAAGCACATGAATCCATTCAAGATGAAATACTCTGAGGCTTCACCACTTCCATATCCTCCCCTTCCCTCCTCAGCCTCCTGTAACTCCAGGGCTGACTCCATTGCCCATGATACCAATGTCCTGGGAAAATCCATTCACAAAGGTCCAGGATTCCAGAAGGTTGCAAAACCTTCAGTTCCCACCCTGAAGTGTCCTCTCTCTGGTCCCTCATTTAAGTCCCTGAGCACAAATGCATCTGTTGACATCTGTGGGATCTCAGAATCTCCATCACCTACACATGAGGGCAGCCTGTTCTCTCAGCCTCACAGTTACAATCTTGTGGGAAGAAATTGGAACAGTGATGCTCTTCTTGGTTCTGGAAGAGACACCCTGGAACCAAGTCTCAGCCTTGAAATAGGCAGACAGGAGCCATTGCAGACAAGAGGAGTGAGCTTCCAAGGATCACGCCACAGTCTGACATCAGTTGGGGTAGGGTCCCAGTTTTTAAAAGCTAAAGAAATCAGAGACCTTGAGGATGACGAAGAGTGTTCTGACTGGGCAATCTCCATGGGAATCAGGAAGTCATCAAAATCCCCAAATGTTCATATTAATCTGGGGAATTCAGAATCCTGGGGAACCAGTAAGAGCCCCTCCCCTTTAGAAGTTCTATTTCCCAGGACCAGGGATATTCATGTCTGAAAGCACACACTGAGCCACAGAACCAGACTCAGGCTCTGGCTACTGGTGTTATTCTGCAAGACTATGCCACTCACATGTTCCATGAGGACTGTGCCTCTGAGGTACTCTTGGCTACAGGCATCCTAGCTTCCCAGGAGAGACTATCCAGCTCCCTGTGCATGTCCACTAGCAGTATACCAACTTCCCAGGGGCTATACTGACTCCTAACCAGTGAAGAGAGCAGCCAGGACCTGCAGGAGCCCCAGATCCTTCAACCCCAGGACCCACAGAAGTGCAAGGAAAATAAGTTTAGGGCAACTGGCCAGAGAGGGGAGAGTGTATGGCCCATGTCACAAGCCCAGAAACAGAGGTTTGCAGGAGAGTGGCCCTCCTGTGCTGGAGAAATGAGTCTCTCTATCCCTGTAACAGAGGTCATAGACACTGTGTGGGACAAGTCCTCCAAGGCTACTTCAAACAGGCCTTTTGGAACAGAATAAAGAACTTTCTGCAGTATATTTTCCCCAGGAAATGCAAAGGGCAGGCCAACTCCCTACCCAAAATCATGACACAATCAACTTCTACCCAAAGTCCAGGGTCGGTCACAAGCTGACTTTACAGACAAAAGGGCATCAGAATCCCAGGCACTCATGACCACATTTGGAAGGATCATAGAACAGAAAATCAAGTTTCATCATGACATTTCTGCCTCCAAGAAAAACGTACTCAAAGAGAAACCCCAGGCACCTGTGGGAGGCAATCCCATTATTCCAGGTTTCCTCCCTGCCTGGACCAAAGGAGAGTTATGGAAGCTATGGCTTGTGGTCACCAGTTAAGCTCCAGGGACCACCACCATCCAATGAACAGAAACAACAACAACCATCAGGTCTTGCTGCACAAAGGGTCTGCACCTCTTGCCAGCACAGATTCAGGGTGGCCAGGTATCTCCAGCCACAACATGTACTATCCAAGACACTGTACCCGTCAGAAACTTTTGTTCTCTGGTCAAAATCAACATGTTTCTCACTCCTGTCCTGCTGAGACAATGTTTTCCCTATAACTGTGACCATACTGAGAAAAAGTGTCCCCATGTGAGCCCGTTCTTTGTGTGATAATGGCTTCTTCCTAATTGAGATGATGACTGCTTTAGAATATTGTTTTGAATAATTGGAGAGGCTTCTGTCTGTTGTGGTGTATCATAGGGAATGAGGTCATGTCTCTTCTTCATTACAATGGATTCTAGAAGAGACTGGACATGCAGGGAGGTAACAAGAGCAGTGAGTACCTACACCTACACCATATTCCTTCATTATACCTTAGGAATTCATGACTTTTAATCATTACAGAAATAATATAATGGTCTTGGAATTCTATAAGATGGGACAATCCCATGAGGACCCTCCTCCTAACGTCTGAATCATCTTTTCCCTCCACCCTCACCTTTGTGGCTTGTAGGGACTGTTGTACAGGGTTACCATGGGACTCATTAGCTTCCCATGACACAAAGTGGGCCCAGGGAGATTGGGGAGATGGGAAGTTTCATGGCCTTGAGTTAGAGGTGGTCAAAGCGTCTTGGCTGATAGATACCTTGGTAGCAACAGAGGTGCTTTGAAACCCTGCCTTATAGAGGCTACCATGGATATGGGCCTTGCCAACTCCTTTTAGCTCAGGCTGAATGACATGGACATGTCACCTACTTTTGCTCCTGCCTTCTTCATCTAGAGCCAGAATAAGAATTACTAGACTGGTTGCCCAAATGGAATTGCAACTCAGTGTGTGAGGGAACTACAAGTCAGTCTCTCAGTGCTGTGTCACATGTAGCATGCCACCCATCAAACGTGTCCCCCATCACCATCGATGGCACAAATATGCATACAATATGCATCTGACATTTGGGGGACAGTGGGCATAGATAGGGATGTGAAGGATTGAAATGGTGCCAAAGAAAGAGGCAGAATAGCATGGTGATACCACAAATTGTGTCCTCAATGGGAAGCCCCTGAACTCCCAGTACCAGAGACCAAACTGGGGGTAGGAGACATCATGGTTTCATCCTGTCTCCAGTCCTGCACACCCTGCTCTGGCTCACAGGTCACAGGTCTGGAGAAGATGCTTTAGCAATGACACAGGCTATAGAGGATGTAACCCCTTTGGTAGGGAAGATTCACTTCCAGACATTATGTTGAATCAGGCTCCCCATAATTGCCTCTTTAATTACAGAAGGGATGAGTTAACAATTGGTGAATTAGCCAGGACTAGGGAATTCTACCTATGACTCCCAGTTTACTGACATTTAGACATAAAATGGTCCTCCCACGTCATCTTCAGTGGAAAGGTGGGGACCAACAAAGGCCAAAAGGGTGGTCTGGGAACATGCCCACAAGTACTAATGAGTACATGAATGGATTCTATGGGAATTGGGAACTTAGGGCCACAGATGACCTGGATTTCTCCTTTGAAGGCAATAGTAGCCACTCTAAGAGGTCATCTCCCTGAGTAGAGGAAGAACCTCTCAGCCTGGGCTGGTGCTGGGCTCTGAAGGCAGGAGAATGGTGTCTTCAGCAATAGATTTGTAGGGGCTAGTGTGCAGAGGCTGCTGACCTTGTGGGATCCTTTTTTACTCCAGTGAGTAGCTACAGAGCATGGGTGGAGAGGCGTGGGGAGTGAAGAAACTGTGAATCTGGTTTGTCATCAAGATCAGTGGGGCCTGATCCTAGTATCCTGGCAGAGCCAAGTTTTGCTGACTGAGACCACTTCCTATCAGCCATTTTCACCTCAAACATCTGGGCCATTGGACGCTGTTGTGACCATTCTTTCTTTCTGCATCCAGTGAACCCAAGAGGATTTGAGCTACTCCCATGAGGTAATGGTCATCTCTGTTCAGGCTGCTCAGGGTGGCTCAGAACACATGCAGAGGACCTGTGGCAGTGGGCATGGCTGGGAGCCACAGCACTGAGGCCTCAGAGGTCAGGGTAAGGCAGTGAAACCAGAAATGACACAGGAATTTGATGTGTCCTGAGAATCACCTCCAGGCAGCCCATGCACTAGAAAACTGCCCACCTCCTCCTCCTTCCCTCTCCTGCTCCAGTCAGGGGACAAAGGCACAGTGATGACCTGGATTCTTCTGTGCCCTGAGTCCTCTTTCTCTGACACCAGCCCTGCCATAGCACATAATCTACTAGGTGCTCAGTATGTTCTAACTTTACTATTCTTTCCCCAGGGTCCTGAGACTCAAAAGTCACCCCCAAGGGATTGTGAATAAGGATACAGACCCACAAAGTGGAATGATGACTTGGTAGGGCTCCTACTTATTAAGAGGACACCACAAAGGATTGGCAGACCCGTGCTATGAGGAAGGTTGTACATGGTTTCCCTGGGTTTCTTTTTAGCTCACCTCAGAGAGTTCCTGGTTTCTACAGGGGGTTTTGATACACCTCTTCATCTTGGGTCAGTTAACTTGACCATATTCCTTGCTGTCATTTCGCTTTATTTCCATTCCATTTTTATAGTACTAGAAATCCAGTGCCTTCAGAGATGCACCCTCAATGACTATACCATTACTATTCTCACCTCCAGAGAATGCCTATGTATTCCAGGTATTGTTTTCCCTATTATTTACTCAGCATCCTCCCCAGACTCTGTCCTTCCCTCATGAATCAGGGGTAGTTGGGATCTGAGCATGTGACCATGAGCCAAAAATATTCAGCTGACGATCATGAGCCTCAGGTCCCAAGAGCAGAGGTCTGTGCCAGAGCATTTTCTCTGGAGCATGCAACTTGTTCCTTCATAGAGCTCAGCAGAAGAAGCAGAAATTAAGTACCTACCACCAGTAACTCATGCTTCATTGAGCTTATTTTTAGAATCATGTCTACATCAGGTGCTAGCCTTCCAAGCAAAGACTTCATTTCAAAGGAAGTTCATGGAGATGAGCTGTGATTCATGACCAGGACAAGTTCTTTAAAATCTCAGCCATGTTGCTCCACTGCAACTGTACACAAAAACCCCCTGATGAGAAGTTCATTTTGCAGGTGATTCTTATGCATTTGAGCAACTAGAACTAGGAGTACAGTTTAACATGTATGAAAATCATGAAATTACACTGGTGTGCATAGTGTCTGTTTATTTAAAATCAGAAATAAATGCTGTAACAATTTATGCTTCTTTCATCACTGCCCTTTCCATCATTAAAGAAAGTCATTTCCATAGAATTATGGATAAAAACATTGAGATTAAAATAATCTAAAAAAATAACTGGAATGGAAAAAGTGCTGAACTAATTGAAGACTTAACTAGAAGCTTTTAAGATATTTTATAAAACACAAGGGTTACTATTTTAGTCTCATTTCTCACTGCTCTGCCTAAAGGAACCAACCAGAATAACTGTGAAGAAGAAAAAAGTTTATTTCAGAGCTCATACTTTCAGAGGTCTTAGTCCATAGAAGGTCTGCTGTATTCCTCAAGGCTTGAGGTGAGGCAGACAATCATGGTGGAAGAGTTTGCCAGAGGGAAACAGCTCACATGGTAAGAAGGAAGCAGAGACTATTCTTTAGATACAAAATATATACTCCATAGCCATAACACCAATGAACCACTCTCTACAGCCACACCCTACCACTTCATTTATCATTTATTCAGTTAGACCCTATCAGGGAATTAATTCACTGATTGGGATAGGAATCTCACAACCCAATCATTTCTCCTCTGAACCTTCTTGCACTGGCTCACACATGAGCTGTTGGGGGACACCTCACATCCAAACCATAATATTTTCCTATCACCATCTTTTTTTCCCTTCACCTTCTATCCTATCACCATTCTTCAGGCCCATAACTTTCTCCAGTTTCATCACCTTCTTCTGTTCCATTGCCATCTTCTGTCCCATTGCCTTATCCTCTCACAACAGTCTCAGGCCATGTTCTCCACCTATCCCATTTCATTTCGATCCCAGTGGAAGATGGTTGACAAAGTCACATCCCTCTCCAACTCCTCACACAGTGAATTCAAGAGAGATCATGTTCCCACCACCAAAGGACTCATTCTGCGTAAAAAATTCATGATTGCAGGTAGAGGCTGAAGGTACCTCTTTCATTAACTTTTGTCCAGAAACTGCTGTAGGCACTGGTCAGCAAGAGAGCAGAACTGAAAATTTGTAATTTGAGAATAAAAAAGTATGGGGCTGGGGAGATAGCTCAGTCGGTAGAGTGCTTGCCTTGTAAGCACAAGGCCCTGGGTTCGATCCCCAGCACCCAAAAAAAAAAAAAAAAGTAATCAGATGACCCCCTCATTCACTAAGGAGCACAGAAAAGTCATTGGGCAGGGAGCAGGACACTTACACCCCACAAGCCTTGTAGAACAAATAAGGCAAGCACCAATAGCTTTCTGTTCCTCAGGGCTTTCATTAAAAAAAAAAAAAAAAAAAGTCTTGGAAGACCACTTACAGAAAAATGTAGCCAGCTTTTGTGGGGCATTCTAAAGAGCATCGCTCTGGAGCCTTCCATAGGAATCCCCACTAGGCATCCCATTTTAAGCAATGGACTCTCTACTTCCATACCAGTACAAGCTCAGACTAAAGCGCATGCCACTTTTCTCCCAGTTCTCACTCCACCATGTTCTCAAACCTCAATCTTTGACTCCAACCTTATCCTGGTCTCAGTCCCCAAGACTGGCTCAGATGCAGAACCAGGGTCACCAAACACTGTCTCTTTAAATATTTTCAGCCATTTCCCTCTGGATAGTATCTGTTGCATTTTACACCTTACAACCCAAGATGAGGATACAATATTATGTTCTAACTGCTTTTTAAAACTTAGAACACCAACTTTTGAAAAATCAACTAAAAAGCATGAGGGTTTTTCCCTATGTGATCAAAACAACCCACGAAATCTTTAGATAACTCACAGCCAGCACATGGCCTCCCAGAAACAAGTCCACTGCCAGACTGACAAGGCATTTTATCAGCAATGAACAATGGAGAAAACTGCGGAAACACCCATGAGAAGAGGATCATTCAGCACTAGTGTGGAGTATTCCACAAGATCCAGCTATCTTCAGACCTAGGGGAGCCCAGGATAAAACTGTCAACCACTGATATGACAAAGGATGATAATGGATCTTTCTAGAGCTCCACAATCCAGATGTCAGCAACCAGAAGGACAGGGAACCCAGAAATACTCCAGGTGAGGATATACTTATGCAAAGATCTGGGGTACAGTCTCAGATGATCCTAGAAGAGTTTCCCAATGAAGTTTCTAAAGGTCATCTCTGAGAAAAAAATCAGGAAGGAACTTGATGAAACCTTCAATAAATACACAGGAAATGATTCACCAAGAGACCCAGACAAGAAACATATACATATATTGCATATACATTCAAGAAGGAATTTGGAGCAGACCAAAGAGGGCATTATTCCTGTAGGTAGTTGTGATTAAATGCTTGCAACATACCATCTGTCTGTTCTGCCTGAAAATTCAAACACATGGAATTGGGGATGGACCATTTATGAAAATTTGGGAAACCTGCAGAACACCTCCCAGGAGCTCTACCTCATGGATGCTGAAACTCAGCAGGTGCCAATAGCACATATTAAAAGTCTCTGTGTGAGGCAAACATGGGACCTAAATCTCAAGGTCCTCAATTACATAAACCTCTTCAAGTTGAGGAAGTCTAAACCTCAGTCCTTTCATAGTCTAACTTTCCCTTATCAGCCTCCTGTGACTCCAGGGGTAACTCCTTTGTTCACAGTGTCAGTGTCCTGTGAGAACACACTCAGGAAGGTATCACGCTGCAGAATCCTCTCCCTGGCCTCTCACTTGAGTCCCTCAGCAGGACTCCAATTCATGAAAACTGGGGGCCCACAGAGGTCTTCCAAATGAATAAGGTGGTAGCCCGCCACTCAGGGCCCACACATAGGTCCTTGTGGGTAAAACCTGGCATAGCAATATTGTCCTGGGATCTGGAAGGGGCACCTGGGAGTCAAATCCAAGTCCAGAAGAGGGAGGCATGAGCAGTTGGAGAGTAGCGTGTGGGCTCACAAGAACCATATCACAGCATGCCAACACTAGGTCAATGAAGACTTCCAAACTTTAAAGACTGAAGAAAACAGGGAGAGACAGCTGAGAATCCCCTGATAAGGTAGTCACTATGAGAACCAGCAGGATGTCCAACTCTCAAATTGTTCATGTGAATTTGGGAAGTTCTGGGAAAAGTAAAATCCCCTCCCACCTAGCAGAATACTCCTGCCTGAGAACAGAGGTTGAGTCAGACATCCAGCTTCAAGATATGGCCACTGACATCATCCTTCGAGGCTGTGGTCGTACTGCACCCCTGACATCCTGGCTTCTCAGGAAACTCTGTTCACCATCCTGAACATATCCAGCAGCAGCCCATCAACACCCCAGGGAATGTGTGATCTCTTAACCATCAAAAATAGCAGGCAGGGGGGGGCCAAGATGGCGGACTAGAGGGTGGCTGCATTTCACGCTGCTCCAGGACGCAAGATTCAAAAGAGGAGATAGTGAGAGACTTGGGACCAACTCAAAGCTGCCGGGTGAGTCTCTCCTGTTGGGGAGGCGTCCCGGATGGGGTGGTAGCCCCGGAACGCAGGGAATTTGTGAAGTGGAGTTGCTCGGCGAGACGCCCCTCCCCCCGCTGGAGCGGTAAACACGGACAACTGGGATCATCGTAGAGGAGGCGGCTCAGCATAGCGCTTGGACTCGAGCAGCCGCTGGGGCTCCGAGTGGCTGCCTGGGGAGGAGCTGTGTGGCGAGCTGTTTGGACCCAGAGTGACCGCTTCCGAACACCGGGGGATTCCCCGGAGGAGGAGGAGAGGTCCGGCGGGTCGCTTGGGTCTAGGAGTGACTGCATCAGAGCCACGGGCGGTTGCCAGAGGAGGAGCTGCGTGGTGAGCTGTTTGAACTCAGAGTGGGCGCTCCTGAGCGCCGGGGGACTGCCCGGAGGAAGAGGAGGAGCGCGGCGGGACGCTTGGTCTGGGAGTGACTGCATCAGAACCACAGGCGGTTGCCAGAAGAGGAGCTGCGTGGTAAACTGTTTGAACCCAGAGCGAGCGCTCCTGAGTGCCGGGAGGTTGCCCGGAGGAGGAGGAGGAGCGCGGCGTGTTGCTTGACCTGGGAGTGGCTGCGGGCGGTTGCCAAAGGAGGAGCTGCGTGACGAGCTGTTTGAACTCGGAGCAGCTGCTCCAGAACACTGGTGGCCTGCCTGGAGGAGGAGAGCGGTGGGACGCTTAGCCTGGGAGTGACTGCATCAGAACCACAGGCAGTTGCCAGAGGAGGAGGCGAGTGGTGAGCTGATTGGACTAAAAGCAACCGCTCCTGAACACCAGTGGCCTGCCTGGAGGAGGAGCGTGGTGAGTCACCTGGTCTCGGAGCCACCATTCCTGAACACCTGGGGGGCTACCCCAAGGAGGAGGAGGAGGAACAGGGCGGGTCACTTGGACTTGGAGTGACGGCCTAGGGCTACGGGTGGTTGGCGGGAGGAGGAGACCCGAAGTGAGTTGTTTGGATTCCTAGTGACTGCGTCGGAAACCGGGCGGCTGTCCGGAGGAGGAGGTGTGTGGCGGGTCTCTGTGTCTCCGAGCTATTGTACAGTGCTCCAGGTGGTGGCTCAGGGGAGGGGCTGCATAGCCAGGCGATTGGTGCAGAGCAGGGTCCCAGGAGCTAGGTGGCTTCTTGCTGGAAGAGCCGCACAGAGACACGCCTAGGGGCGGAGCGAAGTTTCCAGGGCTGCGGGCAGATTCTCTGGGAGAGGCAGCGTAAGGAGACTCGCCTGCGAAGGGTGAGGCTCCCAGGCCCAGGACGTAGGTCCCGGACCCTGGGATCACTGCAGAAGAAGACAGCCCAGCCCAGGAGGTAGTTGTAGATTGAGGGGAACCTCTAGGAGGGCAACTGACTAGCGAGACATCCCCACCGAGTGACTCTTCCCGGCCGGGGGAGGTTTTCCCACAGGGACGGTAAAGCCAGAGACATAGGCACAAACAGGCCTTGCCTCAGTCCACAGTTTACTTCCCCATTGGATGACCATTGGTCAACAAGTGGAGGCACCTCCGCCCACTAGCAGGGAATATACGCCACCTGAGGGTTACCACACCTAGAGAGGCACCTTCTTCGTGGAGCTCTGCATTATCAACCTCCTCCAAGACTTCAGGCTACTGAAGGATAAGAGGGGATATACTAGCAATCTTCAGGGACATTATAAGTTGATAGAGGAAATCTGCAATATCTTAATGACCCACTGATCCCTGAACAATATGAGAAAACAAGGGAAGAAAATGCCCCAAACAAATCTAGATGTTACATCAATAAAATCCAATGACAGCATGGCAGAAGAAATGACAGAAAGGGAGTTCAGAATGTACATAATTAAAATGATTAGGGAAGCAAACGATGAGATGAAAGAGCAAATGCAGGCATTGAACGATCGCACCAATCGACAGTTAACAGAGCAAATTCAGGAAGCAAAAGATCATTTCAATAAAGAGTTAGAGATATTGAAAAAAAAACCAAACAGAAATCCTTGAAATGAAGGAAACAATAAACCAAATTAAGAACTCCATAGAAAGCATAACCAATAGGATAGAACAGCTGGAAGACAGAACTTCAGATATTAAAGACAAAATATTTAACCTCGAAAACAAAGTTGAACAAACAGAGAAGATGGTGAGAAATCATGAACAGAATCTCCAAGAACTATGGGATATCATGAAAAGGCCAAATTTGAGAATTATTGGGATTGAGGAAGGCTTAGAGAAACAAACCAAAGGAATGAACAATCTATTTGAAGAAATAATATCAGAAAATTTCCCAAATCTGAAGAATGAAATGGAAAATCAAGTCCAAGAGGCTTATAGGACTCCAAATACACAAAATTACAACAGACCCACACCACGGCACATTATAATGAAAATACCTAACATACAAAATAAAGACAGAATTTTAAAGGCTGTGAGAGAAAAGAACCAAATTACATTCAGGGGGAAGCCAATACGGATATCAGCAGATTTTTCAATCCAGACCCTAAAAGCTAGAAGGGCCTGGAACAACATTTTTCAAGCTCTGAAAGAAAATGGATGCCAACCAAGAATCTTATACCCAGCAAAACTTACCTTCAAATTTGACGATGAAATAAGATCATTCCACGATAAACAAAAGCTAAAAGAATTTACAAAAAGAAAGCCAGCATTACAGAACATTCTCAGCAAAATATTTCATGAGGAAGAGATAAAAAACAAAGAAGCAAATCAGCAAAGGGAGGAATTACCCTAAAGGAACTGTCAAATAAAGGAGGAACCAAGATGTGTCAAAAATTTTAAATATGAACCAAATGACTGGGAATACAAATCATATCTCAATAATAACCCTGAATGTTAATGGCCTGAATTCATCAATCAAAAGACATAGACTGGCAGATTGGATTAAAAAGAAAGATCCAACAATATGTTGCCTGCAAGAGACTCACCTCATAGAAAGAGATACCCATAGACTAAAGGTGAAAGGATGGGGAAAAACATACCATGCACATGGACTCAGCAAAAAAGCTGGAGTATCCATCCTCATTTCAGATAATGTGGACTTCAAGCCAATGTTAGTTAGAAGGGATAAAGAAGGACATTTCATACTGCTTAAGGGAAGCATAAATCAGCAAGATATAACAATCATAAACATCTATGCCCCAAACAGTGGCTCAACTGTGTATGTCAAACAAATCCTTCCCAATTTTAGAAACCAAATAGACCATAACACAATAATACTAGGTGATTTTAACACGCCTCTTTCACCACTGGACAGATCTTCCAAACAAAACTTGAACAAAGAAACCATAGATCTCAATAACACAATCAATAATTTAGACTTAACAGACATTTATAGAATATACCATCCAACCAAGAGCGAATACACTTTCTTCTCAGCAGCACATGGATCCTTCTCTAAAATAGACCATATATTATGCCACAAAGATAATGTCAGCAAATACAAGAAGATAGAGACACTACCTTGTATTCTATCAGATCATAATGGATTGAAGTTACAAATTAATGAAAGAGTAAAAAACAGAAACTACTCCAACACCTGGAGATTAAACAATATGCTACTATATGATGAATGGATAACAGAAGATATTAGGAAAGAAATTAAAAAATTCTTAGAGGTAAACGAGAACAAAGAAACAACATATCAAAATCTCTGGGACACTATGAAAGCGGTACTTAGAGGAAGATTTATTTCATGGAGCGCATTTAATAAAAGAAGTAAAACTCAAAAAATAAATGACCTAACACTACAGCTCAAAGCCCTAGAAAAAGAAGAACAGACCAACACCAAAAGTAGTAGAAGACAGGAAATAGTCAAACTGAGAGCTGAAATCAACGAAATTGAAACGAAAGAAACAATACAAAAAATTGACAAAATAAATAGTTGGTTCTTCGAAAAAATAAACAAAATTGATAAACCTTTAGCCACACTAACAAAGAGAAGACGAGAGAAAACCCAAATCACTAAAATTCAGAATGAACAAGGAAATATCACAACAGACACGACCGAAATACAAAACATAATTAGAAGCTATTTTGAAAACCTATACTCCAACAAAATAGAAAATTTCGAAGACATCAACAGGTTTCTAGAGACATATGAATTGCCTAAACTGAATGAGGAGGACATACACAATTTAAATAGACCAATTTCAAGTAATGAAATAGAAGAAGTCATCAAAAGCCTACCAACAAAGAAAAGTCCAGGACCAGATGGGTTCTCAGCAGAGATCTACAAAACTTTTAAAGAAGAACTCATTCCAATACTTCTCAAAGTATTCCAGAAAATAGAAGAGGAGGGAACTCTCCCAAACTCATTCTATGAAGCCAATATTACCCTGATTCCTAAACCAGACAGAGACACATCGAGGAAAGAAAATTTCAGACCAATATCCTTAATGAACATCGACGCAAAAATTCTAAACAAAATTTAGCAAATCGCATACAAAAACATATTAAAAAGATAGTGCACCATGATCAAGTGGGTTTCATCCCAGGGATGCAAGGTTGGTTCAACATCAGAAAATCAATAAATGTCATTCACCATATCAATAGACTTAAAGTCAAGAATCACATGATTATTTCGATAGATGCAGAAAAAGCATTTGATAAAATACAGCACCCCTTCATGCTCAAAACACTAGAAAAAATAGGGATAGTGGGAAAATTCCTTAACATTGTAAAGGCCATCTACGCTAAACCCATTGCTAATATCATTCTAAATGGTGAAAAACTGAAAGCATTCCCTCTAAAAACTGGAACAAGGCAGGGATGCCCTCTTTCACCACTTCTATTCAATATCGTCCTTGAAACTCTAGCCAGAGCAATTAGACAGACCAAAGAAATTAAAGGGATACGAATAGGAAAAGAAGAACTCAAACTATCCCTATTTGCTGATGATATGATGGTATACTTAGAGGAACCAGGAAATTCCACCAGAAAACTTTTAGATCTCATAAGTGAATTCAGTAAAGTAGCGGGATATAAGATCAATGCACATAAATCTAAGGCATTTTTATATATAAGCGATGAATCTTCAGAAAGAGAAATTAGGAAAACTACCCCATTCACAATAGCTTCGAAAAAAATAAAGTATTTGGGAATCAATCTCACAAAAGAGGTGAAAGACCTCTACAATGAGAACTACAGAACACTAAAGAAAGAAATTCAAGAAAACCTTAGAAGATGGAAAGATCTCCCATGTTCTTGGATAGGAAGAATTAATATTGTCAAAATGGCCATACTACCAAAGTGCTATACAGATTCAATGCAATTCCAATTAAAATCCCAATGATGTACCTTACAGAAATAGAGCAAGCGATTATGAAATTCATCTGGAAGAATAAAAAACCCAGAATAGCTAAAGCAATCCTTGGCAGAAAGAGTGAAGCAGGGGGTATCACAATACCAGATCTTCAACTCTACTACAAAGCAATAGTAACAAAAACGGCATGGTATTGGTACCAAAATAGAAAGGTGGATCAATGGTACAGAATAGAGGATGCGGACACAAACCCAAATAAATACAATTTTCTCATACTAGACAAAGGGGCCAAAAATATGCAATGGAGGAAAGATAGCCTCTTCAACAAATGGTGCTGGGAGAATTGGAAATCCATATGCAACAGAATGAAACTAAACCCATATCTCTCACCATGCACGAAACTAAACTCAAAATGGATTAAGGATCTCGGAATCAGACCAGAGACCTTGCATCTTATAGAAGAAAAAGTAGGTCCAGAGCTTCAACATGTCGGCTTAGGACCAGACTTCCTCAACAGGACTCCCATAGCACAAGAAATAAAAGCAAGAATTAATAACTGGGATAGATTCAAACTAAAAAGCTTTCTCTCAGCAAAGGAAACTATCATCAATGCAAAGAAAGAGCCTACAGAGTGGGAGAAAATCTTTGCCAATCATACTTCAGATAGAGCGCTAATCTCCAGAATCTATAAAGAACTCAAAAAAACTCTACACCAAGAATGTAAATAATCCAATCGACAAATGGGCTAAAGAAATGAATAGACACTTCACAGAAGAAGATCTACAAGCAATCAACAAACATATGGAAAAATGTTCAACATCTCTAGTAATAAGAGAAATGCAAATCAAAACCACCCTAAGATTCCATCTCACCCCAATTAGAATGGCAATTATCAAGAATACAAGCAACAACAGGTGTTGGCGAGGATGTGGGGAGAAAGGTACACTCTTACATTGCTGGTGGGGCTGCAAATTAGTGCAGCCACTCTGGAAAGCAGTGTGGAGATTCCTTAGAAAACTTGGAATGGAAACACCATTTGACCCAGCTATCCCACTCCTTGGCCTATACCCAAAGAACTTAAAATCAGCATATTACAGAGATACAGCCACATCAATGTTCATAGCTGCTCAGTTCACAATAGCCAGATTGTGGAACCAACCTAGATGTCCTTCAATTGATGAATGGATAAAGAAAATGTGGTATATATATACAATGGAATATTACTCAGCCATAAAGAACGATAAAATTATGGCATTTGCAGGCAAATGGATGAAACTGGAGAATATCATGCTAAGTGAGATAAGCCAATCTCAAAAAACCAAAGGAAGAATGATATCGCTAATAAGTGGATGATGACACATAATGGGGGGTGGGAAGGGTTAGTGTTGGGGTTGGAGTTGGGTTTAGGGAGGGGGGCAGGAATGGAGGAAGGAAGGACTGTATAGATGGAGGGGAAGGGTGGGAGGGGAGGGGGGGAAGGGGAAAAAATGGCCGAATGAATCAAACAACATTACCCTATGTAGATTTATGATTACACAAATGGTATGCCTTTACGCCATGTACAGACAGAGAAACAACATGTATCCCATTTGTTTACAATTTTATAATAATAAAAAAAAAAGAAACAAAAAAAAAAATAGCAGGCAGGAACTTCAGAAGCCCAAGATCCCAAACTTGCAGAACCCATGGAAGAACAATAGCAAAAGGTTTGGTTCAACTGACAAGAGAGAGGGCTCTGTGTGGCCCAGGTCAGGCATCCAGGAGCAATGGTTTTCAGGAGGGAAGCCTTGCCATGCTACTGCATGAAACCCCTGCACAGGTAGGGAAATAGGAGACACTATGGGGACATGTCCTCCAAGGCTCCCTCTAGACAAAGGAGAGTTTCCATCTGAGGCATTTTAGGAACAGGATAAGTAACTTTTTGAAGAGTATATTCCCCAATAAAGGTAAAGGGAAGTCACATTACTAGAAAAAGGTAAATTGTCATTAGCCATTTCCCAATCCTCATGTCAGTTGCAAGCATAAAGTTTACAGATGGCAGTTGGGGGTGGGGGTAACTGCTGATGCCCAGATACCCATAACAATTGTTTAATGGATCCAGGAACAGAAAGTGGGGCTTCAGCATGAACCTTCTCCCTCCAAGGATAATTTGCATAAACAGGAACTGCAGACCATGGTTGGTCGATATTCCTGTTGCCACAAGAGTTCCTCCCCCTAGAGCAAAGGAGAGTGATGTGTAATTTTGACCTGTGGTCACCACGCTTACCCCAAGGGACACAGCCTTCCTATCAAGAATAGATGGATGAGTGACAGGGATAGCAATCAGACTTTGCCTCCTAGGGTGTCTACACCACTCACCAGCCCCTGCCAGCACAGGCCTAGGATGGCAGGCCACCTTTTCACTGCCACACTGTTGTCTTCAGAGAAGTTTGTTGTCTGATGAATACCATCATGCTTCTCATTTCTTTCCTCTTGGCAAACTTTCCCCCAAAAAACATCTCATTCCACATGGAGGAAAAGATTTTGTCATGACCATATCGTGGTGTGCTAAGAGCATCTTCCTACTTAGATGTCTATTGCTTTTGAACAAAGGATCTTTCTCATCTGAGGTAGGGTCTTCTGTATTTCCCGTGGTGGGGCATTGGGAAGGGGTCAGCTTATGCTCTTCCTCACAGTGCATTCTAGAAAAGAGAGGACAGGAAGAGATGTAAAACTGACACTGAGTACCACCCTCATCTGATTCCTCATTGTATTATGTATTTATCATTTGGTTACCACATACACAAATAATAGAAAACTCTCAAGACTTGCCAGTATGGGTCCCCCCTACACAAACCATTCCCAAAGATCTCAACCTGCCTTCCCCTTTCTTTCCTCCTCCCTTGAAATTTGGGCAGCTGAAGAGAGAAGTGTATAGAGGCACCATGGGACTTAGTGGTTTCACATATGAGAAGATGAGCTCAGGAAAGTTGGGGAGGGGCTTGGTGTGCTGGTCCTGAGTTCAGAGTTGGGAGAGTCTAACCCCTCATATATCTGTGGGGGGCTGGAGATTGAACTGATGACTCTTTACCACAGAGCTTTAGGGTATTCCCCCAGGGCTGTTAGATTTTTACTTTGAAACAGGGTCTCTCACTAAGATGCTGAGTCTGGTCTCAAACTTGGGATCACCTTTATCTCTTTCTGTCTTCTCTTTCTGTCATGCACACACACACACACACACATGCACACACACACAAACACCCACAAACACTAATATACCCCATGTTGTGGAAGTGCTTCACACCAGGCACTGTAGTTAAGTTGGAATAAGTATTGATTTAAAAGAGGAATAGTTTTCTGCTTCTAGGAATTGTACAGTGCAGGGCAGAAAACACAGAATTACCAAGAACCCCTCAGCCATTAAGGTGGAACTATAGTTAGGGCCCATAAGCCCTGGCTTCAGCAAGGGAACTGTCAGACCCTCTCTGCACCAAGACTCTGTTTTTGTGCCCTCATCCCTCAGAACAGTGCTCCACAGGTGCAGGCCTGGAGTACATCATAGTCTTCTGGGAGACAGAGGAAATGTCTCAGTCTCCCACTTCTGGAAGCAGATAGGAATGTCAGGAACACAAATGGGAGATGCCCCCTTGGACCTCCTCAATAGCCCTTCTCAAGAGACCAGTATCTTTCCCAGATCTCCCCTTCCTTCTTTCCTGTTCACAGAGACCCCATAATCCCTACAGTGAAAGCCACGTGAGCCATGCCTTCCTCAAAATCCTCTTCTGAGTGCCCATCCCAAAGATCTCCCATGGTCCCCAGGCAGGTCAGGTCTGTTCTTCCTTGTTCATGCACCTGCCTGGCCCACTGCTATCTAAGTATTTAAGTATTTATCCAATGTCACACCCTCTTCCTCCAAGTACAAGGTCATGGGAAGCTGTGTGCCAGAATCAGGTACTTGGAGTATGACCACAAGTACTGAGGAGTGCATGAATGGATTCTATGGGAATTGGGAACTTAGGGCCACAAATGACCTGGATTTCTCCTTTGAAAGCAGTAGGAGACACTCTGAGAGGTCATTTCCCTGAGCCAAGAAACTTTCCCTCAACCTGGACTGCTGTTGGGCTCTGGAGACAGGAGAATGATATCTTCAGCAGAAGATCTGGAGGGGCTGCTGTGCAGAGGCTGCTGACCTTGTGGGATCCTGGTTTACTCCAGTGAATAGCTACAGAGCATGGGTGGAGAGGCATGGGGAGTGAAGGAACTGTGCATCTGGTTTGTCATCAAGATCAGTGGGGCCTGATCCTAGTGTCCTGTCAGAGCCCAGCTTTGCTGACTGAGACCCACCACACACCACACTTCTCACTGTCATTTCCACTAGGAAAGAAAGTAGTGGGTTTCAAGATGGCGGACTAGAGGGCGGCTGCATTTCATGTTGCTCCAGGATGCAGGATTCAAAAGAGGAGATAGTAAGAAACTTGGGACCAACTCAAAGCCGCCTGGTGAGTCTCTCCCATTGGGGAGGTGTCCCAGATGGGTCAGTAGTCCCGGAACGCAGGGAACTTTGTGAAGTAGAGTTGCCTGTCGAGACGACCCTCCCCCCACTGGAGCGGTAAACACGGACAACTGGGAACATCGTAGTGGTGGCTGCTCAGCACAGTGCTTGGACTCAGAGCAAACACTGGGGTTCCAGGTGGCTGCCTGAGGAGAAGCTGCATGGCAAGCTGTTTGGACTCAGAGCGACCACTTCTGAACACCCGGAGGCTACCCAGAGGAAGAGGATGAGGAGTGCAGTGGGTCGCTTAGTCTAGGAGTGACTGCATCAGAGCTACAGGCGAGCCTGCTGGATGGGTGGTGCCCGGGCTCCCGCCAGGCCCTGGTCCACAGGATGCGCTGGGGTTGAGGGCTGAGGTCGGGGGTTGCTGGGCCCACCTCCTAGGCCGTGTGACCCTGGGGACGTCCTGTTTCCTCAGAGGTAAAATGGGGGAAAGCAGCACCCCTGGAGCTATAGATCAGCAGCCTGTTGGCAGAGCCACCCATGCCTTGCTGGCCCTGCAGTCCCTGTCCCAGGTCCCCATTCCAGGGAGACCACCCTCCTGGACAAGCTCGTCTGGCCTTCAAAGGCAGAGCCACTGTCTCCCCTGTGGCCAGGCTGTGTGGCCACCCCACCTGCTGTCAGGCAGGACACATGCTGCTTCTGGGACTGTGTCCCCAAGACAGCGCAGCACCAGGCAGGTCAGTGATCCCAGCTGATCTTTTTCTCAGCAAATCCCTTGTAAGCGCCTGTGAAAAACCAAGCGTTGCTCCCCCCAGGAAAGGGCTGCTGGCCACCAACTGCTCACGGCTGGGGGCTGCAGGGCCTCCCTGGTGTTTTGCAAGGAGGCAGAGGCTGATACTGCTGGCGGAGGGCTACAGAGTGAGGGTGGACAGTGCTGCCCCCAGCCTGGCTCCGTCCTTGGCTGGACAAGCTGTGTGGCCCTGGACAAGTATCCTAACTGCTCTGGGTTTCTGCTGCCTCCCTGGAAGTGAGTAAGGGAACAGAGGAGCCTGACTGGAAGGGTATGGAGCGTGACTGTGGTTAAGCTGTGGCAGTCAATGATGTCACCTACTCAGCAGAGAAGGGGAGGTGAGATTGGGGTGGGGGAGGCGAGGGCAGTGAGCTCGCCTAGGGCCCAGAGTGTTGGGGGCTTCATACACCTCATTCTGGCCTGCTGAGTCCACCCTGCCCATGGGAACCCAGTTCAGAGAGGCACAGTGTCTGGCCTGGGCCACACAGCCCCCCACTGAGTCCCACAAGATGGCTGTGTCCCCCTCCCCATTTTAGGTAAGAGGAAACTGAGGCAGGGGACAGCCAGACTCTCCTGAGTCGCAGGGCTGGTCAGCAGTAGCACCAGGGTCAGGCTGTCAGACAGCAGCACTCAGGCCTCCAGTGTCCTGGTGTCAGGAGGACAAGGGTGCCCAGGGTCCTGGCCCTCCTGGGGCAGCAGCCCACCTGTCCTGGGCTGCACAGCCATGGTCAGGAGGAGCTTGGAGACAGGAGAACCCCATTCTCAGCTGGGATGGGAGGCCCTGCAGGGCTCCCCCATGGTCCATGCCAGCTGGACACCAAGCGTCCCAAAAGGCCACACCCTCCGCCTTTGGCCGGATGGCAGCTGCCTCTTTCCACCCCCAGGAAGCCCCATGTCCTCTGTCCTCCTCAGAGGCAGGAACTGAATTTGAAGGCTTCCCTTTGGCCATGGTGCTGTGGCCAAGGCTCCAGCCTGCTGCCCGTGGGGACCCTACTCCCGAGGCGGGCACAGCACTGGCCCCCTGGGGCCTGCAGCTCTCAGGTCTTCCTATTCCAGTCACATCGTGCCCACACCTGGCTGCTGTCTACCCCTGCCACTCTCCTTTCCCAGACCCAGTTTGGGGTGAAAGCTTTGCTTATTAGTCAACTTGGGTCCCCTCACTGATTGACATGCAGAAGTGGATTCATCTGAAACCCCAGGCAGTCACATGCCCATGTCCCCACCTGGGGAGGCTGAGGACACTGTGACTGTGTGGTCTGGCACATGGCGTGGGTCCTCAGAGTGGGACCTCACAGTGCCCTGTGTGTGGCCCCTGCCTGGCCACTCTCCTTCCCTGCAGGCCCAGCAGTGGTAGGCGACAGAGAAGGGGCTGGGCTGGCACTGGCTCCCACTGGCTCCTGGCTGTGCCCACTACAGGGAGTGCGTCTCCCCTTCAGCCAGAACATTCTCCCTTAGCTTCCTCACCCCTCCTTCCTGGTGCATGGTCCTGTCCCTGCCTGGACCACAGCGTCACAGCTGCTCTGGGGAGGAGTCCATGGGGCTGGACCTTTAGCCTGGCCTCACCAGCCTGGTGTTGGACAGTGATCAGCAGGTCTGAGGGACGAGGGGTTCAATTACCTCCCACGGACCTCAGAACACATCCCTGGGGTCTGGTAGTGGCCTGGGAGGTTCAGTCTCGTCCCCGTGAGGAGGCAGGTGCAGATTCACAGGAACCCAGAGAGCAGAATCCAGGCAGGGGGGATTTACGGCCTGTGCTTCTGGTGCAAGGGGACATCTGAAGCCACCATGAGCTGAAGAGCCAGGGAGGGTCCCTTGGCCTGCTGACACCCTGACTTCAGATTTCTGGCCTCTCAACTGTGAGAGAAGCATCTCTGTTGTTTGCTCCACGCACTCCTTGGGTTTCTCCTGGACACTCCTGCTCAGGGGCTCAGAGGGTTAAGAATGGTTGACTGCAATCGACTTTTGGACCCAATATGCTTACGTGGCTGAATTCTAAAGCCAGCTCATGAGGTGGGCATCAAGGTCAGGTTCATCTTGAAAATGCCCCAGGCAGCAGCCAGAGCTGTCCCAACCTGGGGGGACCTACCACCTCCAGGGTGATGACTCCATTTCCCAGCATCCCTTGCAGCTAGGCTCAGCCATGTGTCCATGTCCTGGCCAAAGGGCTGTGGGTGGGGACATGGGAGGATGTCCATTCTGTGTCCCTGAAGGGCATGAGTTCATATCCCTTCCCCTCATGCTGGCTGGGGGGCAGCCCTGGGCAGTCCTCTGGGTTTTGTAAGGGGATTAACTTGGTGTCCCGTGACAGTCCCTGTCAGACCAGGACACTCACCTCCCACCAGTCCCCTGGGGGAGAACTCCCCTACCTCACATGCACCTGCTGATGTTTGTGTCTGGCACCGCAGCCAAACACACCCTAACCTACCATGGATGAGAGGTGGGATTGGCCCCCAGAAGACTCAGCCCCCGAGGCTGCTGTTCAGATGGCAGTGCCCCCACAACCCTGGCTTTCCCTGAGGAGGGGACGGTGGCATGGCCATCACTGCAGGGAAGCCCACTGCTCCTGCTCCTCCTGGCCACCCTGGGGCAGCCTGCTGCAGGGTCTCCCAAGTCCCCGGGACCTGGTGGTCCCTTGGTAGCACGCATCCTCCTGGTCATGTCCAGCTTCTGCCTGCTGCCCAGGCGTCCTTCGGGCTGCCACCCAGACCTGGCTCAGGGCTGCCCGGGCAGCTCTATGAATGGTGCCCTGTCTGCAGGCCTGTGGCCCCTCACCCAGGCCATGCGGTCATGTCCTGTGTGAGCCGTAGGTAATGGACTGCGGGGTGGAGCAGGACCCTGGGAGGCCGCCTGGCTGGGCCATGGGATGACTGGGCTTTTCCAGGCCTGCTGAGCGTCTAGTCTGCCCACCATCTGGCCTGACTGCCAAGACAAACAGGGCCTCCCTGCCCCGCCCGGCCATGCAGAGCCGGGTCAGGGCACAGCCTGCAGGGCTCCCGACCCAGCCAGAAGGCCTTTGCGGTGCACCCTGTGCTGGCCTCGGGAACTGGCTGGCCCCCCAGGGCTTCACAGGTCTGCAGGGCCCTGTGAGGTCCTGCTGCCAACCTGGGTTCTGTGACCTGTTTGTGCAGCTCCCTCACCTGAGGATGGGAAAGCTGAGATCCAGGAAAGGGAAGGGTCCTGGCAACGCTCAGCCTGAAGCCCTGGGGGGCCTGTGTGGGCATGGAAGCAGGGATTCTGGACACACCCAGCTATTTTACATCCAACCATTCTGCTGATGGGGAAACTAGGACAAGAGTGGACGAGGAACTTCCCTGAGGTCCTGCTGTGGGGCCAGGAGAACAGTACTGTCGCCATAACAGTCGACAGCTCTTGAGCTCTTCATATCCCTGATCTACAGATGAGGACACTGAGGCACAGAAAGGTTAAGGCACTTGCTGGAAGTCACACAGCTAATCCTTATTAGCAGATCCAGGATTTGCTGAGCCAGGGCTCCCTGCTATCCTTCCTGTTTTGCCCTTCTGGTCCTCTCTGGCCTCAGAATCCTCATCTTCCCTCTGTTGTTCGGGGATCTCTGGTGGAGGAAAAGTCTCCTGCATGGTCTGCAGTGCAGGGCGCCAGGTCAGGCGGGCTCTGCCTGGTGCACATGTGGAGAGGTGGTTCAGTTTTTGGTTGGGGAGTTCTCTTTGCACTTCTGGTGCTCTTAGCGTCTCCTGGGGGACTGATCCCCAGAGCCACCTGGGAGCAGGGTCCACTTTACCGCTACAATTCTCCCACACACCCCACATGGTGGGCAGGGGTTGCACCTGAAGCAGAGGCCTGGGGAGGCCGTGGAGGAGACCCAGAGGAGGGCGCCGCCTTGGGAGTAGCTGTTGAGATGGGAGGCACAGCACAGGGAGGACCTGGGGATGGAGCTGTTCCCCTGGGCAGGGGGCCAACTGGACTGCGGGTTTGTAGCAGGCGGTGTGAGTAGTGAGTTTAAGGACCCAGAGAAGGTGGGCACCAGGAGTCAGCCATGTGTGCCGGATGTGTGCTCAGGGCAGGTAGGTCAGTCCTTGGGCATGGTGAACCCAGGGTGAATGACCAGGAAGCAACCTTAGGCTGGGAGTCACCTTCCTGTGCTAGTCAGCTTTCTGTTACTGTAACAAAATACCTGAGATATCAACTTAGAAAGATAAAAGGTTTATTTTGACTCACAGTTTTGGAGGCTTCAGTCCATGATCTGTTGTCCCCATTGTTTTGGGTCTGTGGTGGCATATCATGGGAATACATGCATGGTGGGGTGGAACTGCCCACCTCATGGCTGAGGCGCAAAAGAGAGAAAGAGGAAGAGACTGGGGTCTCACAATCCAGAGCACACCCCCAATGACCTAAAGACTTCCCAGAAGTCCCAGCTCTTATAGGTGCCACCACCTCTCAATAGTGTGCTGGAGATCCGGTCATCAGTACATGGGGCTTTGGGGAACACTTGTCAGAACCCCAGGGCCTTTGCATCACTCACAGTCTTAAGAAGTTTGCTGGAGAAAGGAAGATCGTCATTCACCCTGTGTGTATCAAGTTCAATGGGGATCCCCCTTCAGTGTACCCTCCCCCAAGCACATGGAACTTGTGTCCTGATTATTTGTCCTAAGAAGTGAGTTCAAAACTTCCAAGGACTGAAACAATTTCAGATCCACTAGTTTTATACAAATCAGCTGTCTCCTAATATGGAGAAAAGTATTAGAACACTTCAGAGCTATCCTGCCAGGTTGGTGCAGATAAATGGGCTCAACAGACGAGGAGACTGAGGCCAGAGAGGCCCACGTGCCAGCCATCACAGCACATGGAGAATCTGAAGGACCTGGATGGGAGAGAACCACGGGCCCTATGTTTGCAGAAGCTGAAGGTGTTCGTCCCACCTGGAGGCTTGATTGGGGCCATGAAGGTACCCAGAGAGTATCAACACCTGACTCACTGCACCCCAGGAGTGGGTTCTGGGGGGTTGCCAGGCACCACCCTGCCCAGAATGGCTCCACCTCCAGGCCCTGGGAGTTACTGTGCTTGACAGGCGACCCTCTCCTCTGAGGCGACCCATCTGGGCCCGACACACTAGGGCCAGTTCTCCTGCCTCAAGGACGGCCAGTCCTCTTTCCCCATTTCTGAACTGTTTTGGAGAGCCCTTCCCCCACTGTTCTGAAGAGGAGGAACATCTGGGACCTGTCTGGCAGGGGTGCACTGAGGAACATCACTGATGTGACCCCAAGAAAGCTGGGGCACTGGGGGTGCCAGGAGTCCACTCACTGACCTGCACCGCGGTCCCCCACGCCTCAGTTTACCTCTGAAGAGGGAATTCTGGCAGATGCTTTGGGACACAATTTCCGTGTAAGTCGCTGCATGGTCAAGGGTTCCTCCTTCCAGGGACCTCTCCCTGTCCCCCACGGGGTCTCATATTACTGCCCCTGTGCCCACCTTGCTCCCTGGGGACCCCACAGCTTCTGCCCCTTTGGCATTTCTGAGGAACTTCTCTGCTTCTGTCACCTTGATGAATAGTCCCAACCCCAGGAGGCTGGATGGAGAGACACATCGAAGCGGAGGCTCAGGGAAGGGAGGACAGTGATCTGCCTCAGGTCAGCTGACCCTGGATGGACGAGGAGGAGCCGGGACTAACAGCAGGACTTGCAGTGGGAACCCCCCTAGTCTAGGCCTCCTGCATATGGTCAAAAAAATCCCCTCTGATCCTCCATTATGGTCAAACACCTGCCCAGTTTTCAATTTCAAGGCAAAAATCCAACCAACCAAATCAATACCCAAAAAACAATGTGCTCCCTTGGCCAAAGTTCCCCATTCCCTGCTCCTCCCAGAAGACCAGGGAATTCTTTTCTGGCAGATCTGCAGGAAGTGGGGCCCAGCCAGGGAGGACGGTGGCCTCTGTCTCTTTGTGGCTCACTGGGGAACAGGGGGTGCATTTCTGAGGCTAGAGCTTTGGAGGCCCACTGGCCCCTGCAGCCCTGGACCCCTCATGGTTCCCAGGTCTCCTGGCAGGGCCCAGGGGAGCCGGAGGTATCAGTGCATCTTGGCAATCGGAGTGCCCTCTGACCCTGCCTCTGCCTCCCCTCCAGCTCTGAAGGCTCTGTGTTTTGGAGGCCTTGCCCCTCGGCCTTCTGGAAACAAACAGGGCCTCGTTGGGTCTGTGTGTGGCTTGGGCAGCGGGAGGCTGCTTCTCTGTCTTTTTTGGAGTCTCCTGAAGCTCCAAGGAGTCCAAGGACTTTTATTTTGCACTGGGAGGATCAGTGGGTGCTGAGAAAGTGCTGTTGGGGACAGGAAGGGACCTACTGGGGCAGGAAAGGCCACTATCTGGGTGTCCGCCCCGCATGGGGTTCTGGCTGGCTTTTCTGTACAGCAGTGGGTCCAGGGCCTCAGGGGCTCTGAAGGGGACTGGGGTCCTGTGTGACTTGAGGGCAGGGCTCTGTTTTCTAGAAGCCCCTGGAAGGAGCCCTCGAGGGGAGGGTGGGAAGGGACAGGTGGGGGGCAGCCTGGCAGCCGCACTACCCAGAAGTCAAGTAGCTGGCCCGGAACATTCTCCCACCTCACTTCTTCCTCAGGGAGCATCTGTGCTGAGTGCCACATTGGCAGTGCTGGGTGACTCTGGGCTCCCCTAGCTGAGCGGGGAGGGGACCAGGTTCTTACCCTGCTCTGCCCGGGGTGGCCTCCACCAAGGGACCTCTCCCACTTTCCTCCACAGAAGCCAAGATGACCGGATGGCTCTTCTTTTCTTCCCTCCCTCCTGTTACCCCTCCTTTTCTCTCCTTTCTTCCTTCCTTTCTCCTTCTTGGTGCTGGTTAGGACCCAGACCCTCCCGTGTACCTGGCCAACTCTCTGCCACTGAGCTCCACCCAAAGTCCAGGCTGGCTGCTGGCACCATAGACCAGGCTTGGCACACTTTTTTCTTTCCTCTAAAGGGCCAAATATTTTAGGGGTTGTCGTCTCCCTTGCAGTTTCTCACCTCTGCCATTAAAATATGGAAGGTGTTACAGACAATGTGTCATCAAAGGAGTGCCAATAAAACTTCATTTGTAAAAACAATCAGAGGGCCAGTTTTGGCCCATGATGGGTGATAGTTCACCCACACCCACCTCTTGTTCTTGGTGTCTTGAGCAGAGATCCTCGGAACTGTCACGTAATGGGTCCCTGATCACAGCATGATGATGTCGAAGGTGGTGGAGGGGCCATAGGGATGGGGGAAAGCTTGGGGCCGGGCAGGCCCAGGCTCTGTTCCTAGCTCTGAAGAGTGCGTGACATTGGCCAGTGGCTTCCCTTCTGAGTCCTGGTTCCCTCCACTGTATAATGAAGGTGACATGAACACCAGGTCACACAGTCGTTGGGATGACAACTTAGCGGTGACCTCTAGTGCCCAGTGAACCCTGGACTCATGTCAGGCACTGGTTTTATCCCTGATTGGAATGGAGCACTTCCTGACTGTCCCCTTAGGTCCTCAGTGAACAGAAAGGGAAGATAAATCCTCCCCGAGTCCCCAGAGGGTGGAATCCCAACTCTATGACGAGATTTCTGATACCTGCAAGCAGGGCTCTTCTCTGAGCCCAAGGCCTCTCTGTTTCTAGAAGGGCTGATGATCTCTTGCTCTTCGGGTCACTGCCCATGGAGGGAGTGCCCTCCCCTTCCAAGGAAGCCCTCTTTGTGAAGGTCATGCTCTATCAGTCACCTGGTAGCTCGAGAAAAACTATCCTGCCCCACCACCAGCCTCTCCTCCCTTAGCCTTGCTCCTCTCTATTAATGTCACCATCATCTAACCAGTGGCTCCACCAAACCCCTGGGCTATCCTGAGACCCATGCCCCACCCAGGCACCTCCCATCTGTGGTGGGGAGGGGCTTGGCAAATATGGCACCATGGATTCCTCACTTCCTGCACTCAGTCCCCCAACCAACATGGGGCACTGTTTTATTTGCCCTTGATGCTGATCTCAGTCATGTGACTTACTGCAGCCAATTGGATGTGGAGGTGACTGTGTCCCTTCTGGGCTTGGACCACAAGAAGCCCAGCAGCTTCACTTGGGCATTTTCCTGCTAACCTGTGGGAGACAGAAGCACCCCAGAGGAACCAAGGTGCCCTGGCCTACTGACAGTCAGCCCCACAGCCATGGCATGTGAGGGCATGTGTCTGGACCATCCCACCCAGTCCCCAAAGGTGGCCCTGTGAGAGGGGCCATGCCACCGGAGGTAGAACAGAGACAATGGTGAGCAGCCAATGAGTGTTGCTTCAGACCATTATCAAGCCCTGGGTGGCTTGTTCCAGGTCATCTTTGCCTCGAGCACCACCCAGTGCACTTCCTGCCAGAAGCCCTGCTATCCTGTCCCTGAAATCCCAGACACCTCCGTGTGTCACCCTGTTATCACATCAGCTTTGTCTCTGGCCTCCAGCTTCCACTCTGGAGCCTTCCAAACATTCCCACAATGGTGGAAGAGCTCTGGAAAGACAGTCAGACCCTCTGACTCTCCACTTGGGCTTGTAACAGAACCTTCCCTGGCCTCATCCTGGCCTTTGGTCTCCATAAGGTGGCTTCTGAGTGGACGTGAAATGGGACCATCCACTCAGTGCCAAAGCCATCCTGTCCACCCACCCAGGATGCCAAAGCAGGGCCATCGGTCCACCTGCCCTGAACGGCTCCTTCATGTCAGCCAGGACCCCTCTCGGGGAGCAGATGTGCCCCAGGGCCACTGATTGTGAGTTTCAACCTGCTGGCGATGGGAACACTGGCTGAGGACAAAGGCCTAGGGTTGACGTCGGTTGGAAAAATGGGGTGGAGGGTTTAGATACAAACATTTCCTTTTCCTTCTCTGAAATCTTGGGGTCATGCCTCGGTCTCTCATTTGTACCATGGGGGCGACCTTGCAGGACATGGTGAGGAGTGGATATAATATGCATAAACTGTCTGCGAGGTGGCTGGCCGGAGGTTGGTCCTCAATAAAGAGAAGTTGCCATTAGTGTTGCTCCTGTTATGTCTCCTGCACTAACTCCAGTAATTATCACACCCTCTGCTATTACTTCTTCCACCATCGCTACACTCATGCCTTGTCTCACTGTCACTCATCCCTTTCACTTTTCTGAATGCCTGTCCTGCTGTCTCTCTATGGTAGAATGGAAGGAACCCAGCTGTCAGGATAACTGGGGACTCACTAGCTTCATTCTCAATTTGCTAAGTGACCTGGGATCCATGCATCACCCTTTCTGAATTCTTTCTTCCAGTGTTTTATTTTGGAATCATGTTATAACCTCACAGGAATTTTTGAAAATAGTACAAAGATCTGACTATCTTGAAATCAAAACTTCTTTTCAACCAACAGAAGTCATTATAAATAAACTAAAAGGAAAGGCAGGTCTAGACTGAGATAGGTAAATACAACAGAGTGATGGAACCGTAATATGTAAAGAGCTCTTATAATTCAATGAAGAAAACGTCAACAACTCAGTCGACAACTAGGCATGAGCATGACCAGAAAGTTCTCCAAAGAGAAAACTCAATGGTCCATTGTCAAGAAGACCCCCAGTGAATTCCAAAACAATGAGGCTCTTCCTTCTTATGCAGACCCACCTATGATAAGGGTTAGTCTGTGAAGCTGGCACAGTGAGAGACTGACAGCAATAATTAATAGTAAGATGGAGTCCCTAATAATACACTGTCATGGGGGGCTCCTCCCACTCACCCACCCACCCATCCATCCCTGGCCCCCTTTCCCTTCTCCTTCCCAGGTCTCCCTCCCCCAGTCTTCCCAACTCCAACGGTTGCTGCTTCTTCCCCGAGGTGGACACTCCAGCCCCAACTCCTCTGGCTCAACACGATGTCCTCCTGCTCCCTCTGAGTGGGTGCCTGTGACAGAATTCCCTCCTTTTTATGGACCAGCCACATTTCCAGGATTTGGTGGCCGCCTGCAGCTGGCAGCTGCTGGTTTGGACATCGGGTCTAGACCATGGCTGCGATGCTGGAATGTTCTCTAGGATGCTGCCATTCTAGAAGTTTCTGAAGGCTTTCTGTTTTCACAATGCTGTTTAAAAGGCAGAAACTTGAGAACAGCAGAGGAGGAGGAGGAGGTGGGTGTTAAGGGGCTCTCCAGAGTCTGGCTGTGGAGAAAGAGGAAGATGGCAGGACAGCCCATCCTAGGATCTGGGTGGGCATCCTCACCTCTGGTGGGTGATGTCTAAGGGTCAGAAGAGGGAGACATGGAGCAGAGGAGGCAGGGAAGATGGGGGCACTAGGCCTGGTGGGAGGGTCACAGAGGAGGACAGGGTCCCCAGTGGCGGGGGCTACCTGGCACCCCTCACGGTGACCCCGCCCCTCCCCCGCCAGGCTCTGGAGGAGATGAATGGGACCTGCCATGCCTGACGCAGATATTTGAAAAACATATCAATCACTTTAACAAATATTAGCTCAGAACAGCAACAAATATCCTCTGGCCTGACCTCTCTGTGCTGGATCAGGATGGGAAGAAGCCACGTGACCCCTAGTGATCGTGCCCCAGTCGCTTCCTTGGTCCGGGTTTGAGGGCTCCCCAGGCCTCCCCCATGCCTCTGGTTCCCTGGGGGCCTCTCCAGATCGACACCCTGGCAGCCCTGCAGTCGTCACTCCAGGAGGTCTCTGGGGGCCTGGTGGTCCCCCAGCAGGTCTGAACCTGGAACCCTTGGGTGCCCTCTCCATCTCAAAGCCAGAAGCCTCACCACGGAAGGTTCTGGAAACATTGCCATTGAGGTTCACCTGCTCCGGACTGTTCACAGTGCCCTTCCCAGGAGCCCGGGTCAGGGGTCCTCGAGTTTCCTGGGCACGGCCTCTGCCCTGCAGTGCAGCCTGTGACCTCATGGGTCTTCTCTCCCCTCATCCTCAGCGCCCGCACCGGACAATGGTGTCCCTTCTCACTGGGCCCCACGGACCTCAGACTTCTGCTTGGACCACAGAAGGGATGGTCCCCGGGGCCGAGGAGGCAGAAGGCGCTGGGGCTCCTGCATCCTCCGCTCAGCAGAAGGCGCGACCCGAGGGAGGCCAAGTTGAAGCCCTCCTCTGTCCTTGCAGCTGCGCCTGGGTCCAGAGGATGTGGTGTCCCCTGGGGGCTCCAGCCCTCAGACGGCACAGCCAGGATGTCCCTTTCCTGCACAGTTCCTGGAAAAGACCCAGTGGTGACTATTTCCAGCCTCAAGGGTGACAGGAGCCCCATGGCAGCTCGACTCTGGGCTTTCAGCAAGGACCCAACCACAGTGCCACGCGCGTGGAGGGCTCACCCGTGTCCCCAGGAAACTTTATTATGGAAAGGAGAATTTGAATTCGCCAGGCTGCTCCTATGCCACGTTCTTTTTGATTTTGTTTGACCCTTTGAAAAATGGTCGCCGTTTTCAGCGTGTGCAAACCGCATCCCACCCAGGGGACAGTAGGAGCCTCGCTTCCTCTCAGCTCACCTTCCCTTTAAATGGATTTAGGTATGTTGGTTTTAAAGTGTTCCACCCTGTGCTTTGGGTGGCACCGACGTGGTCAGTACCTACAAGGCTGGATGGACAGGTTGACGAAGGTGGGTGACGTTGGGAGGGGAACCTTCCCTGGCTTGATCTGGGCACTGTGGACTTGGTGACAGGTGACTGAGCTGCTTGCTGGGACAGGGGCAGGAAGTTGCTGGTGGCGCACTGTGTGGGTGAGACTCTGGTGTCCAGGCCTGGGGCAACCCCTAGCAGAAGGGACTTGTGCATGTTGGCTGCCTGCACAAACAGGGGCCCAGCTCATAATTTTTCCCCCTGATAAGGAAACAGCCAGAGTGAGAGGTTGGCCCGGTGCAGAGATGTATGCAGAACGCTGCCTGCAGAATGCTCTGGAGCTGCAGAGGCCCTGGAGCAGCTCCACATGGCATGTCAGCGACGGGCGCACCTGTCACAGGGAAGGACCACCCGGGCCTCTCACCTGGGCACGTTCCTGGGGACATGCAGGGTGGGAAGAAGTGGCTGCAGGAAATGCCATTTGTTTATGGAGAGACAGACATGCACTCAGGTACAGCTTTGTAAGTGTAGAGAACTTTCTGGAAATTTCGGTAAGAGGACAGGCCGGGCTGCCGAGCTCAGGGAGGTGGACCAGGACATACCCTGGTGTCACTGTGCACTCTGTTTTGAAAGAACCTGGGCTCTTTTCCAGACGCCAAATCCCCCCAAGCCTCCAGTGGTTCTGAGCCTCCATGTGGCCTCTGCTCTGTCCCCCGGACCCCCAGAGAACCTGAGACAGGGCAGCTGCTCTGCAGACCCCTGCCCACTGCTGTCCTGAGGGGCTGAGCAAGGCCAGCTGTATGTCCAGACAATGGGCAGGACAAAGGGCCTTCTGTGCTCCTGCCCGGCAGGACCGTCCTCTCCAGTTACAGCCCCAGGCTTTCCTGCCCCCACTGAGCCCCAGGGTAAGGGCTGCTGCCAGGATCACCTGTCACATGCAGGGAAGGTGAGGGTCCCCTGAGTGTCCTCAGGTCAGAAAGGCTTCCCCTCAGGGAGACAGTTATGATTTCACTCACTGATCCCTTCCATCCTTCAGCCTTCCCCAGCCTCACTGACCTGTGACTCATACATGGCCAAGTGGCCAGACCTGGCTGGCACCCTCAGCTCTGCCCTGGTCCTGTGGTTCCTAGTGTTGAAATCATCATAAGGTCTGAGAAACAGATGGTGGTCACGCTGGTTCCAGGCCCAGCTGCCTCTTGTGAGCACTGAGTAGGGAGCTGCTTCAGGCCGTCTGTGGCAACTTCAAGTAGCTTCTTGAGGACACTTCTTAGAAAGGACCTTGGGGTCAACAGCCCAGCTTCTTGACAAGGGCCGTGCATGTGTGGAGGAGGGTGACAGGCTTTAGAATATCCCAGTCTACTGTCTTTCACCTTCCTAGTTCTGAAAAAATTTCTCCTGCCTTTATGGTTCTAATTTGTGGCTTAAATACTCAGTGAGGTGACCCCAAACTAGCACTTTTATACTGAAATGTCCTTTCTCTGGCTTTGGTTAAACATATTCTGGAAATAAGCACAGCCCCTATCTTCCCTGTCTCTTCTTCTTCCTTCCTTCTTTTCTCCTCTCCCTCTCTGTCTGAGTCTGTTTTCTGCTGCTATAACAGAATGCCTGAGACCGGATTATGTATCATGAACAGAAATGTATTTGGCTTCTGGTTTTGGAGAATGAGAAGTCCAAGGTCAAGGACCCACAACTGGTGAGGACACTGTTGCTGTGTCGTAAGATGGCAGATGACATCCTGTGGAGAGAGGGAGGAGAGGTAGGTTCGTCCTCATACCAGAAACCTGCTTGAGCCCCTGCCTGAAAAACAGCATCCATCCATACTGCAGCATGGACCTCATCATCTCTGACCTCCGAAGGGACCCACTGGGGATCAAGTTCCCAACACATCAGCTTTGGGGACACATTCGAGCCCCCTCCCTCAATCCCAGCCAGCCAGCCTCCATGAGCCCAGCCTTGTGCACCTCCTGCCTTTCAGACCCGGGGGCAAATCCCAGGGTAACACAATGACCGGGACCCACCCCAGCCCTCAATCAGCTGCCAGTCTTGTAAGGGAGGCAGCTGGGCCATCATCCTGCAGCAGAGGCCCTTGAGGGCTGCAGGGAGTGAAGACAGGTCCATCTCTGCTGCCAGGAGTTTGCCAGGCTCATGTCCACAGGGGCCACGGGAGGGGAAGCTTCTAGCCAGAGGGTGGGCACAGGGAACCGCAGTCCCGGCCCAGGTCAAGTTCACGATCCATCTGCCGTGTGGTCGTACCTACAGGGACATGACTGGAGACATGTCCGGGGCTCAGACAGGATGCTCAGGGTCTTGTAATGATAGAGGAGGGCTGGCAAGCCATCCAGGACCAAGAGAGCACTAGGAGTCCAGAGACACAGTCCAGGCTCTGTCACTGTTGAGAATCTGTGAGTCATGAAGCCTCTATGACCCTCACTTTTCATCTGTGAAAGCAGAAGCTGTACATTGGCCTTGAGGTGCTTTCTAATGTGAGTATCCAGTATGTTTTTCAGGAATGTTCCTTCCCTTACCCTCCCTGGAATGCCCCCAGCTCTGTGCCCTATGAGGGACTTGACCCGCACACACACCCAGCTCAGAGATAAACTGACCTCCTGATTCTGTATGGGTCTATCCACAGTGAGGGATGCTTCTGGGGTGTCGGTGCACACAGCCTAACTGATTCCGATTTTACTTTCACAGCCAAGGTTTAATGATGAGCCCACTGTAGTGATCAAACATGATGCCGAGGGTTCCTTTATTAAACACTCCCTGGTCCATTAGTAATTAATGAGACAAGTTTAGATTCTGTCACTGAATAATTAGGTGCAGCCATGGCTCTGGGGACTGTGGCCATGGGGAGTCACTTGGTAACTCGGGGGGCAGTGGAGGTGAGGGAGCACAGGGAGTGGAGCCACAAGAACAGCAGGGGCACAGGAGGGTCCATGAGAGCCACCCACGGACCCTGAGCCTCAGTCAAAGAACACTGGCTGCCAGTCTGCAGTGTGCCCAGCACTGCCAGGGCCACCATCAGATATGACACTGCAGGGTCCCTAGGTTTCTGTCATGTCTCTACATTCATCACACACCCATCAATATACTCACCCACCATCCATCTGTCCATCCACCCATCCTCCCACTCACTCATCCATCCACCCACCCATCCACTCACCCACCCATCCACCCACCCATCCATCCATCCACCATCCATCCACTATCCATCCACCCACCCATCATCCATCCATCCATCTGCCATCCATCCACCCACCCACCCACCCATCCACCCATCCACTACCCATCCACCATCCATTCCCCCACCATCCATCCATCAGCTCAAGATGGATAGATGCTTTTGGAGACCATTGGCAGCCACAGGAGAACTTGAAGTTTGAAAGAGGCATGAACAGAGGCCAGGTGAAGGGAGGCGATGTTTCTGGCTACATCATTGAGTGGGGCCTGGAGGATGTAACTGAGGGACTGGAGGGAAGCTGCTCTGGGAATCTAGGGGATTCTTTGAATGGGCTCCTCCATCTGCTTGCTGTGTGGCCTTAAACAGGTTACTTAACCTCTCTGTGCCTTTAGAAATCACAATTGTTCCCATCTGGTGAGGACTGGATGAGGTAACACAGGAAGCACACCTGGAACAAGGTGTGGGGTCCTATCTTACATTGCCACCGTGGGCGTGATGGTGGCCTTGAACCCCCTTCCCAGTAACATGGGGTTCATGGCAACGCCTGCCCCAGAGCGGGGTCTGGGATTCAGGATTTGATGCAGGCCACACGCCAGAGTGGAGCCGGCCAGAGTTGCAGCAGACCCCCGGAGGTCGGCTTCAGGACGAAAACTCGGGCCTCTCCTCCAGAAACAGTCCAGCATTCTAAGATGGCAACCAGAGAACACTGAGCTGAGCGGCCTCAACCTGTGACAGGTTGACAAAGGGGAAATTCCAGGCACAGGAAATGGCATGTATGAAAGGCTGACATGGAGCCGGAGACAGAAAATATGAAACAGGGTTTGTCTGGGAGAATCCAAGTTGGGTTTCTGTGATCCGGGGCGTCTGCAGGACGTGTCAGACACAAGGTCCCTGCCTCCACCAGCCCCCACTGCCCGCCCCATCCCCAGTCCAGTTCCAGGCAGGGGGCCCAGCTGGACCCAACTGCATCCCTTTCTGGACCAGAGACCTCTGTTCACTTTTCCAAGGATTCACAGCCCGCCAGGTCCAGGGTTTGAGTCTGGCTGGTGCTGGGGTCTCTGGATGAAGGACCCCGTGGATTCCAGATGATGCAGGATGGAAACAATTCACAGAGCTTCAAAACAACCCGCTGACCGAGTCCTTTCTGTCACCATGTGATTCGCCAAGTATCGACTGGGGGCGACTAGAGGAAGAATGAGTCTATAAAATGTGGCGTTTCTCTGTGAACTCTTAAAAGTTTTGCACAACATATTTTATGTGTGTTTATAGAAAAAGATTCCTAGACCCAAATTGATTAAAAAATCGTGTTGCTATGGAAAGGATTGTGTCCGACTCTCCGGAGTGCAGTGCTCGGCAAGACTTGGAAAGTCAGGATCTCACATAAATAGTTGTGCCAAGTTGTTATGTCAACTGAAATGTGAAAAGTAAACAGGTTTGGGGAAAATATTTTCCCTTGTCAGGGACCATCTGCAGGAGAAAGGCTTAATCCAGGGCTGGTGGGCTTGGCATAGGACAAAGGAGAAGAAATGGGGTCTCTGTGCCCGTGGGGCCAGTTCTTCCCTTTCCCTGAACAAGGATTGAGAAGAAGATGATGTGGACTGGGTCATACATGCTGTGTGACCTTGGGCCAGTGGCAGGCCCTCTCTGGGTCTCAGCTTTCCCGTCTGTGGAGCAGTGTGGTTGAAGTGAATAACCATGCCATTTAGTGACATTTGCTTTGGGGACAGGAATGTACTTATGAATTTGAGCCTTACAAGGACCTTCTGAGGTGGAGGTGCTTTACTGGGGAACCTGGGGTCCGAGGGGGAATGGAGGCGGCTGCATAGGACTGAAGACCCTCATGGGTGGGGACAGGGCAGCTGTCACCCAGGCCTGGCTCCAGAGCCCCAGGGCGCTCTCCAAACAGGGGCGTCTGTAGCTCTGCCTGTCCCTGAGCTCCCAGCTCCCTGCTGGACCCTGGAAGAGGAGTGCCGCCCTGACACCTCGGTCTCTTTGGGACAGAGCCCTGCTGAGGATGCTTCTGATTCCCAGGTGGGGACACCAGGTCCAGGGACAGTGACCCGCCCAGGTGCACATCTAGGGTAGTGGAGCTCAGATGGGAACCGGGATGGGAATGAGCCTGGAACTCGGGGCTTCCTGTCCCTGGGGCATCAAGGAGAGAGCTGAACCTGGGGACAGCTCTGCAGGGGGAGGTGGGGCTGGGACCCCAGGGCACTCTGGAGGCCCCCAGGGCCGGGGGAGCTGGGTGGCCGGAGGCTGCAGACCTTGGGCTGGGCGGACTGGGTGCAGGTCCAGGAGGGAGAGTCTGGGGACACTGCCCTTGTGCTCGGTCTGGGCGAGTGTGACCGTGGACCCCTGGGAACACAGAGCGTCGTGCATGCACCATGAGCAAGTACCCCGTGTCCACTGGTGTGCCCGCCTGGTCATGTGAGTGTGCCCGGGGCCTGCCCACCGTGTGTGCACGTGCGTGTGCGTGAAACTCTGCACACGCGTGGAAGCCACCCCCTTCCGAATGTGGTCTGCCTGCCCCGTGTCTGTGCAGGGACCTCAGGTCCCCGAGGTTGGAGGAGTGGCCGGCCCGCAGACGAGGCTGGGGCTGGGCGGCCTCTCCTCCCTAGGGTGACCCCTGCCCTCTGGTTCCTCTGGGGAGAAGCTGGGCCTAGTGGGTGCACCCCACCCACTCCCCGGTCGACTCAGGTACACCCGTCCCCGGCTGCCGCCCCTGTGCCAGGCTGGTCTCACACACGCCAGCCTCTGCCTCCACGGGCCTGGTTGAAGGGAGGCCCCGAGGCCCACCTGCTGGGCAGAGCGGCTCCTCCAGGTTGAGGCCGTCGCCCCAGCTCTGCCTCGGAGGCTGGCCTGGTGCCAATGGTCAGGGGCAGGACCTGGGGGCAGGAGGAGGGTGCCTGCCCATCAGAGTCTGAGGACTGTTTCTAAAGAGACAAGAGCAGGTGCACATGCACAGCACCCAGCCACCCGCGCCCGCCTGTTGTCCTGTCTTCAGGTGCATGTGTACCTGTCTCCACCGTCTGTCTGTCCTTCCATCCATTTGTCTGTCCTGTCCATCTGATCTGATCTGTTTGGTGCACCATGTGTCTGTATCATGTCTGTCCATCCATCCGTCTGTCTGTCCCTCTGTCTATGCATCCCCTTCCTCTGTCTTTCTCTCTCGTCTCTCAGCATGTGTTCCTCTGACCTTCCCTACCCCTGTCCATTTTTCGGCCTTCCTGTCTGTCTGTCTGGCTCCCTCTCTAATCTGTCTACCTACAAACAGAAAAACAGACAGATGCAGCGGGACCAAGTGGCCAAGGCCTGGGCCTGGTCTCCAAGGCTCCAGGGAAGCCCTGTTGGCCAGCGGCTGAGCTTGGCCCCCAGAGCTGGCCCTGTCCCGCCCTGCTGGCCTCAGGAAGCCCCTTGCCCTCTCCTGCTCCCCAGGGTGTTCTGAGGGTAGTGAGATCCTCCCACAGGTCCGGGGCCCTCCCACCACCCTCCAGCTGCCTCAGGAGACCAACCTTATCACGAGCTGCTGCCCCAAATTTGTTTTCTCCTTCCCAGTATTTGCCTGGACACACAACCTCTCCAAAGAAAACCTCTATTTCTCAGCCTCCCTTATATCTAAGTGTGGCCTGGTGACTACATTTCGATCAAGGAGACACTAGCAGCTTCAAGGAAAACTTTTAAAAACACGGTTGGTGAATGCCGCCCTGCCTCTTCTTCCTCCTGATCCCCCTTCCTTCTGGCTGGAATGTGAACGTGATGGCTGACACTCAAGCAGCTGTAGTACACCAAGAGGAAAATGCTCCATCTACAGTGTAGACTGCCTGTTGCCTCTGGACTCCAGTTGCGTGAGTGAGAAATGACCTTCTATTTTACTGAAGTCACTGGCATTTGACTTTTCTTTCAGTCAGTAGTACTCTTAATGCACAACACAGGGGAAGGAATCTCTCTTATCTGGTCTTCCCTTGTAGAATAAGGGCATCTGAGCTGGTCAGATGGCAGACATGCAGGGAAGTCTACCCCTGGTAGGAGGTGGCCACACAGGGAAGGCAGGAGCAGGGCTAGGATTGGCCCCAGCTTTGGAGTCCCATGAGCTTGGGCACCTGCCCTCCCTCTGAGCGCTGGTTTCCTTTTGTGCCAGATGGACAGTCTCCCACCCAAAAGGAGCAGCCTGTCCATTTACATGGGCCAGCACTTCCCAGCTGTCCCGTGCCCACCCATGTCCTGGGCGTGCACCCCTCCAGGAGCGAAGGCGTGGCCCACATCAGGGCTGGGGACCAGAGCCTGTGACCCCATTTGGCCTGTAGTCCGCTCACCTCTCATGTGCTTTTGTGCTGTGATGAGGGCCTGGGGGTTGCGATAGGGACTTGTGACCTGTAAATTTGAAAATATTCACCACAGCCCCTGAGAGCAGCCGCTTGGCAACCCCGGAGGGACATGGAGGGAGGAAGAAGCAGCGGGTTTGAAGCCACTTGGCCTGGAGGAAGTCCTGAATCCAGCTCTGCAGGTGTGGAGCTTGCTCTGAGGTCGCCCCCTCTGTACCCAGGGAAGTGCCTCCACTCAGACTGGGTGGGGAAGCCTGGCCCTGTGGTGCACACCTGCCATCGCAGCTACTGAGGAGGCTGAGGCAGGAGGATCGCAAGTTGGAGGCCAGCCTCAGCAACTTAGAAAGACTCTGGGTCAAAATAAAAAGCGCAGAGGGCTGGGGATGTGGCTCAGTGGTCAAGCGCTCTGGGTTGGTACCTGGTACCAAAACAAATGAACAAACAAAGCAAAACTGGGCAGGCAGCTGGAACAAGGAGCCATAGACAGAGGGAAATGAGAGGAGAGTCACTCTGGAAAACCCGTCCAGCCTGCCTCGGCCTGGACCTGCAGCCAGGGCTCTGGATCCCCAAGGGGCTGGTGCAGCCTCACAGACTCCCCCAGCTTTTGCAGCCTCCATTTGGCCTTCACGGTGGAGGCCTGGCCTGCCCCCGCCCCCGTGGCTCCTCTGCCATCCCCTCGGGCCACATCCAATTCCACCTCCTCCTCATCGAAAAGAGAAATCTGAGGCCCTGCAGCTCGGAGAGCTGATAATGCTCCCGCAGGTGAAACTGCGGCTTATCACCACCTGGTCACCGCCGTCTCCAAGGACCATTTCCCTTAAAAAAAATCATCTGGGATGTGCCAGGAGGTTGGTTGTGATTAAAAAAAAAAAAAAAAAAAGAAGAAAAGAAAGAAAGAAAAAGAGACCGAGAAGAAGACCCTGGGACGTGGAAGGGGTGGGAGTCCTGCAGCCTCACCCAACCCCAGCCCAGGTGCCAGGAGGAGGTGCCTGGGGCTGGGCAGGTGGGCTCTCTGCACGTGGCCTCGGGGTCCACAAAGCCCGGCTTGTGCAGGGGTCATCGGGGAGGGTGGCGCACAGGTGCCTCCCACCAGCCTCGCAGGCCTCCCTGTCCAAGCCTCAGCTCCTGGTCTCCATCCCTCTGTCTCCATCTCCCGCCTGCTGCCTCTGGCAATCATCCCCCCTGCCTGTCCTCCCTGGGGGGTGGGGGGTTCCCCGCCTGCATCTCTCCCTCCCCTCCCGTCTCCCTGCCCCTCCCCAGACACTTGGCTCCCCTGCATCTGCCGCTTGGTAGTTTTTTCCAGCCCGATGTCTGTTCCATGCCTGTCCCCCTCCATGTTGCTCTGACCCCTTCCAACCTCCCAGGGAGTGGGAAGGACCATCCTCAGCCCTGGAACCTCCTGCTCCCCACACCAAGCGCCTGGACCCCAGGGCCGCAGGGTGCGCTCTTTCCTTGAAGCCCTTGGTCCTGGCTTGTGCCAGAGGGTCTGAGGATGGCTCAGTCTCCAGGCAGCTCATCCCACACCTCACCTCCAACACATGGCAAGTGGGACCAAGAGTCCCTGGGAGTGAAGGTGGCTCTAGAGGCTGGGAGGCTGGGAGGGGAGGCTGGGAGTGGAGGCTTCAAGTTGAATCTGACCAGCCTCGCTCATTATCCATGAGCTAGGAGTCCTGCATGGCACACTCATCCCACATGCCAGTCACTCAGGCAAGGAGGCCAGGACTCTACTTAAGAGTCACGCTTGAACTGGGTGTGGGGGTGCACGCCTGTCACCCCAGCAGCTCGGGAGGCTGAGGCAGGAGGATCATGTGTTCAAAGCCAGCCTCAGCAACAGTGAGGCCCTAAGGAACTCAGTGAGAGCCTGTCTCAAAATACAAACAGGGCTGGGGTGTGGCTCCATGCTTGAGTGCTCCTGAGTTCAATCCCTGGTACCCCTCCCCCCACCAAAATAAAAGTCAGGCTTGAGACAAACAATGTTTCAAATTCTGATGGCGCCACTTCCTAGCTGGTGACCCTGAGAAAGTCATTCAACATCTTGGAATCTTGGTTCCCTCATCTGCAAATGGAGATAATGACAGCAGCTGCCACGGGGCCCATGTGGAGTTCAGAGTGCTCAAACTAGGAAATGCGTTCGGGATGCTGCCTGGCACATCCTAGCCAGACATGCCCAGTGATTTTTGTTATTATTATGGGAGAATCACCTTGGGTCAGAGGAAAAGGGTATTTTAGTTGGGGTCTTGAGGTAGGTGTAGGGGTGCACTAAGCTGACAGCGAACCCTCCAGGCTGGTGGTACAGCATGAGTCAACGTCCTTTCATGGATGAGGATGCAGAATTCCAAAGAGGGGAGTTCAGTCTTGGTCAAAATGATAAACCCCAACGCAGACAGTGTGGCTGGACTATATAGGTTGATGTCCAGTCACCCCAGTCCTGGGCCGGGATGGCTCGAGCTTCATGCAAATGCAGCTTTTCCTGCCCCTCTCACTTCCATCCCATCTGTTTCTGTTTCCTAACCTGTGAGCGAGCTCAGGCACAGCACTGCCAACGCAGTGCTGGGAGAGACCTGGCGTGGTGAGAGCAGCCAGGCCTGGGGAGTCCGGTCTCTGGCTGCAGCGTTCCTGGCCCGAGCCATGTGCAGATGCTGGAAGAAATGAGGAGAATGTTCCTGCACCAGCTGACTGCTGTTTAGGTGTCTGCAGACCCAGAGCCTCGGCCCCTCGCCAGCCCGGATGGCTGCAAAGCCACGCAAGCTTGTGCTGCTGGGGTCAGTCAGTGGCTCCTCTCCTGCTCCCTTCTCACTCTCCCTGTGCAGTAGGAATGGTGGGAATGGCTTTCCCTCTGCCTGCCCTCTGGGCCCTACTCGCCTTACCATCGGAGAGAGTCTGTGGCATCAGAGATGCCACAGCACCTGGGTCTGGATGCTGCCCAAGGACAGTGGCAGGAGGCGGAGGCCCAGTGGCTCCCTGGGCCCCCCTACCCCACGTCAGGCCAGGCATCTTTGCCCCTGAGTGTGGCTCAGACCTGGGGACTTGCTTCTAAAGAGTGGAAGGTGGTTGATGGATTCCGAGGTGCGGCTGGGAAGGGCTCCTTGTACTTGGTCTCCACTGTCTCAGCTCCCAGCCTCCAAGGAGGCAGGCTGCTTCCTGGAGGACGGTGGCAAGGGACAGAGGGGGCTTCTGCTTGGCAGCCACGTTTCACCGAAACTTCAGATGAGCCTGCAGTCCCAGCTGAGGCCACAAAGGGGCCGTTGGGAGACCTTGAGGCAGGGAGGCAGGGAGCTCGGATCCCAACCTGCAGAAGTCGTGAGATCCACGCAGCTGCTGCCAGCTGCTGAGCTGCCCTGGTGGTTCGTTACACGGCCTGGATCACCAGCACTGTAAACCGCTGGCCGCGCATGGACACCTCCAGCTCTGCAGCTCCCTGCCATGTCGGGGGATGTCTGTTCCCACCAGGGCTGACACCAGAATCTAGTCACCTTTGCCACTGGATCAAGAGGCGGTCCCCACGAAACAGACAGAGGCTCTCCCCATGTGCACAGGGAGCCCCAGGATGCCGGACACCTTGTGGGAGATGCCCGGGTCTGCTGTCTGGGAGCTCAGCCGGTGGGTCTTCCCGGCCCGACCCCAGGCCCCGTGACAGGGTGGCACCTGGGGTCGGGCAGGCAGGGATTTCAGAGAATGTTTGCATGGGGTCTGTGCTTCCCTAGAATCCCTGGGTGCCAGCCAGGGCCAGTCCTGCCTCCAAAGTGTGGCTTGTGCCAATGTAGGTGCCCCAGGGAGGGAAGCCAAGGTGCAAAGAAACACCATGACCAGGAAGCAGGAAGACGGCTGGAGGAGTCCCGGTTCCCTGGGCAGCTGGCCCTGACCCTGCATTTTGGGTGGTGGCAGAGCAGGGCGGGGGCTGGGGTATGAGTCCTCTGGCTCCTTTCCCTTGCCAGCGACTCCTGGGGCACCCACCCCACCACATCCAGCCCGCACAGGGCATGCTTTGCTAGAGCAGAAGTCCTGGGAGGGGCCCAGGTGCTTGTTCTGGATGCCATCAGGGTACCCGGGATGGGCGCAGAGGTCCACGAGGAGGGGCACTGTCCACGTCTGCACCCTGTGGACACCATGACCAGAACATCCTCCTGGGTGTGTCCATCCCTCCTGCAGCTCAGCCCCTGTTGGAGTCTCCAGGCCACCTGGGATAGGTGTGGGAGGCCACCCTGCAGCATCTGGCCTCCACCTGGCCTTGGCCTCCACCTGTTGCTGGCCTCTGCCTGGCCTTGACCTCAGCCTGGCCCTGGCCTCCACACCCCGGGACTCTCCTGGAGTCCTGCCACCTGTCCCTGTCTGTCCCTCCTCCTCCTCCCTGCCCTGGTTATCTTGGTCCCCTGCCCAATGCCTCTCACACAGAGTCCCCCTGGCCCCCAGCAGCCCCTCCATAATGCCCTCCAGGATGCCCGTCCAGTCTTCAGCCAGCCCTGGGCTCCTGAGCTCCCAAGGTCTCTGGGCTTCGAGAACCATGGCACGCACTCTGTGGCCCGTGCTCTCTGGTGCTGGTTTCTGTGAGCTGCCCTCTTAGCCCCTGCCTGGGACAATCTCCTTCCTTCCAGAACCCTCCCCAAGGCGCATGGCACTGTGAGGCCAGGGCCTAACAAGTCCTGGTGGAAACAGACCTGCTCACAGCCTGCCTCAGCTGGAGGATGGTAGAACCTTCTAGAAGGCCCTGGCTGGACACAGAGCTGCTCCTGCTTGCCCGGTGCATGGAGGGCTCTGGGTGGCCCCAGGGAAGCACAGAAGAACCCAGGGCCCCGGCTCTGCCACAGCCTCCCTCTGCCCGTCTGTTTCCCACCATAGGCTGACTGGTGGACCCAGAGTTTCCCCCGCATGTGCCCAGCATGTCACCCTCTCTGTGTCCTCTGGCTGGGAACACCCCCAGGAGAAGCTTAAAACAACCCCATGTTGTTCTTCTCGCACATGTGACTTGGGCAGGGCCAGTCTCACAGCCTGTCTGCTCACTGGGCACCAGAGGCTGGAATCATGGGAAGGTCATTGGCCCACGTCTGGTGGTCAGTGCCAGCTGCCAGTTGGGGCCACCTCTGGGCTATTGGCTGGACAGCTTCCTCATGAGGCACGGGCTTCCTCACAGCATGGTGGCCTCCTTCTAAGGCCCCATGTCCATAGAGGGAGAGGGAGAGTCAGTGGACACGGGGTGCCCTCTGCCCACCCAGTCTTAAAGGTCATGCAGAATCCCCTTCCTCCTCATCCTCCCCACTCCGGCAGGGTTGAGAGACTATCCATCATCACAGAGGCAACGGGCTCTGTCTTTACTCAGGAGCAACCTCGGAGTGTGAGGACACACAGCCTCTGCTCTGAGAGGAGGGAGATGTGGGTGGGAGGAGTCTTGGACTGAGTGATCAGGGTGGGTCTTCCAAGGAGGCTTGAGGAGCGAGAAGGAGCCAGCAGGGGAAGAGAATTCCAGGCAAAGTTTAGCCTGTGCAAAGGCCCTGAGGTCTGAAGTGACCCTGTGGCTGGAACAGCATGAGTAAGATTGGGGCTCTGTCTCAAAGGCCTGGTCAGAGTTTGGACTTGAGTCCACAGGTGAGAAACAAGATCCAACTTAAGATCACCTTATTTGACCCCCAATATCTGGTGTGGAGTTGGGGAAAATGTCCACCTGGTACATTTTCAGAACCATGATCCCTTTCCTCTCTTCCTTTTGGCCCTTATCCTGACAGACCCTCACCTGGGCTCTGACCTCATCATCTCCCTCCATCTCTCCCGACTCCTGCGGCTCCTCATCCACCCTTCCAGGCCACCTGCTGTGGTTTCCGACTCTCTTCCACTGAGTGAGAAGTCCCTGTCCCCTCAGCACCCATCACCTATGCACCCAACCCACCCATGGCTCCCGGGACACCCAGTCCATCTGATCTACATACACAAACCCCCAACAGAGCCATTGTGGCAAAGGTGCCCACCCCTCATCTATGGCATCCCTGGATGTGCCTGGGTCTCTTCCCAGGAGTCATGGAGATCATGTCGCCTCGGTGACAGTTTAACCAGGTCTTGGGAATCAGGGGCATTGCCTGTGCATCTGCTCCTGGGGCCACCAGGGAGCTGACATCCAGGATGGTCTCCTGGGGTGTGACCCATTGGGTGGGTCTGGATAGGGTGGGGACTGGGGAGGAGTCAGCCCAGGCTGGGTGGTGCCCTGACATGGAGGAGGGAAGGAGGCAAGCAGAGGCTCCTGCCTCCCAGGCTGCCTCTGGGGACGCATCCTGGCCTTCCATGCCACTACCTTTCTGGTGTCCAAGGACGTGTGTCACCTTGAACAGCAGGTCTATCCCTGTGCGTATGGACTTCTGCCTTGTGGGATCAGCCAGCATGGCCAGGGAGCAGACTCTGGTGTCCCGGGAAGTGTCTTCAGTGGGGTTCACCCAACGTGAGGCCTGAGACCCGGACCTGGTGACAGGTGCGTTGGAGGAACCTGCAGGATGCAGGACTGGGCCCAGGGAGGCGTCAGGAAGGAGAGTTCCAGAGAAGATCGGTTGTTGGTCCTGCCCCAGCACCCAGGACCCTCGTGACTGGACTTCCTGAGGAACCGTGGGGAGAGTCTGAGCCTTGAAATCTCCAAGGCAAGAAACGAGGGAGCACTCACTGCTGGGGTGCTGGCCACTGCAAGCGGCATCCTCTGAGGGGCTCTGGGGTCCATGGGGGCTGTGGCAGGTAGTGCCAGGGACAGCTCCTGTAGCCTGCATGGGGAGCAGAGGCCAGCCGGGGCGTCAGGGTGAGCACTCTGGAGGAGGCCACACAGGGGCTGAAATCTGACAGCTGAGGGGTTGGGGGGGCAGCCAGCAGAGAGCACTCCAGGAAGAGGAAGGGGGACAGCACATGCAAAGACCCAGGGGCAGGAAGGGGGTGGGGATTGTTTTTTTTTTTTTTTTTTTGGTACCAGGGATTGAACCCAGGGTGCTTATCCACCAAGCCACATTCCCAGTCCTATTTTATATTTTATTTAGAGACAGGGTCTCACTTAGTTGCTTAGGGACTCACTAAGTTGCTGAATCTGACTTTGAACTCAAAATCCTTCTGCCTCAGCCTCCTCAGCTGCTGGGATGACAGGTGTGTGCCACCTTGCCTGGTGAGGGGGGGACAAGGGCATGAGTGGGGACAGGAACTTGCTGCTGAAGTCTTCCAGGCAGTAGAGGATGCTGGGCTGTCCCCATTACTCTCTGCATCTGCAGGAACAAGTGACGTTCTTCTCCAGACCCAGGTCTCCTTGCAGCCCCATAGAGCCCAGGGCCACACCCTCCAGGACTGTGAGGAGGAGGAGAGAAGGTCACTGTGCTATGCTGGCTGGCACAGAGCCTTCTGTGTGGCAGGTGCCCCCAAACCCTTCCTCTCTTCCTCCCCCTGCTCTGTTACTGCCTTTTGACTTCAGAGTCCTGTCTCACCAAGGTCACGTACATCTCGGGAGGAAATGGCCTGTGCCTGCATTATTGATCCATGGCAGTGGGGGAAGAATAGCCGCCTGGCCTTGACCTGGAATAGGCCCTTCTCTGCAGGCTGGGACATGAGTACCTGCCCAGCCACACTGCAAACTGGTGATCACTGTGCACAGGGACGCGCTGCAGACATCGGTGCCCCGCGGCCATGAGCGCTGGACTCTGTCAAGGCCTTTCCTCTCCGGTGCCAGTTGTGATGCCAAGGGGATGCTCCAGCACTGCCCCTCCCGTCATGAGACCCCCACTGAGACCTTGTCTCAAGTTCTTCCTTCATTAGGTCCAGAGACTGAAATCCAGTCAGCGCTGCCAGAAAGGCCCTGGATGGGGTTCGCCGGGCTTACGCTCAGTGGAGACCCCAGTTAGGAGTCCACTCCTTCACACATCTGCATGGACGAGGTGGAAACACTGTGACCGCTAAATGCCAAAACACACAGCTAAGGTGGTGGCCTGATCTGAGCTGGGCTGCCCTCCTGCCAGCCCCTGCTTCTCTGGAGGGCAGAGGACATGGGGAAGTAGAGGTGGCCCTGCTTCCTCTCTGGGCCTCCTCCTCCTTTGTGAAAGCTGGAAAGTTGGTCATGGGCCACTGAGGATTTGGCCACTGGAAGTTGGAAGTACAAAATGGAATTTCTGTGGCACCCAGCAACTAGCACAGCGCCTGGTACATAGCAGGCACCAAACAACTGCCAACCAGTGAATTGAGGGGTGGAGGGAGGGAGGGATGGAGGGAAGAAGGGGGCATGGAGGGATGGAGGAATGGATGATGGATGGATGGAGGAATGGATAGAGGGATGGAAGGATGGATGGATTAGTGGGTGGATGGATGATGGCTGATAGATGGGTGGGTGGATGGGTGAATGGATGGATGGATGGGTAGGTGGATGGATGGGTGGATGGATGATGGATGGGTGGATGGGTGGATGGAGGGATGGGTTGATGGATGGGTGGATGGAGGGATGGGTGGAGGATGAATGGAGGGATGGATGAATAATGGATGGAGGGATGATGGATAGATGGAGGATGGAGGATGGGGCTGGATGATGGATGGAGAGATTGATGGAAGGATGAATGAATGGTGAATGCATGGATGATGGGGATGGATAGATGGAGAGATGAATGCATAAGTGAACTATGGATGGATGATGGATGGACAGGCAAACAGATGAGTGGGTGGATAGGTGTGTGTGTGTGTGTGTGTGTGGACAATGCGTGGTTAGGTTGGTGGATGGGGAGGGGATGGACTACAGGCTGGGCCAGTGGGATGAAGGGATGGATGGATGAGTGCATGGGATGTTAGACGTGGGATATTTAGAACAATGAGCAGATAATGAGCAGATTAAAACAATAAACAGGCGAGAGGGTGAATGGTTAGAAGGGACATCAGATGAAGAAGTGAATGAATGAAAAGGCTGAGGATTTGCTAATGGGAGGGAACTCATGCATCTTCTCTCCAAACCTAGCCAAAGAAACATCTCCAGATCCTGGCAAAACCCTGACAGCTTCCACAGAAGAACGAAGAGGGAATGAGCCTGGGTTCTGCCCCCTTTTCTGCCAACCCATCCCACAACACCGCCCATCAGCTCCTGTCATGCTCCCTGCATCTGAGGACCCTGGACCCTAACATAGATGTCACAATCACTTCCACCCAGGGATCGGGGACAAAGGAGCATCTGGCTAGAAGGTCCCCCAAACACTTCAGAATCAAAACTGGAACTAGGAGTCCTCTAAACAAACAGGTGTTAAATACGCTGGTTCTGGAATGTTCTATACCAACCCAAAAAAGTTTGGCCAGAGTGTGATGGTGATGCACTGGCACACCTGCTCACTTCTGCACTCACTCTTGCTCAAGCAGTCATCCATCCACCTACCCACTGCCCACCCTCCATCCATCATTCATCCACCCATCCATCCATCCATCCCTCTATCCATCCACACCTCCATCCATCCCTCCATCCATCCATCCATCATCCATCCATCATCCATCCATCCGTCATCCATCCGTCATCTATCCACCTGTCAATCTCTCCATCCATCCTTCTCACATGACCATGTGAGAGGCCCGTTTACCTAACCACCTACACAGTGGTCCTTGACTGTGTCTTAATCAGTCCTGGTCTGGCCCTTAATAGGTGCACTGCCAATGTTTGAGCCTCAGATGATGCAAGTGACCAGACTAAGAAAGAGGGAGGAACCAAAAGGATATATATGAGGGTGGCAGGGACAGCCAGGCAGGGCCGAGTCAAGAGTGGGGCCTATGTCACCAGGCAGGGATAAGCATGAGAGCCTGAGACCAGACCCCAACCCCACCACAGAGCCAAGTGAGCTCAGAAGGCCCTGCCCCGGGAGATCAGTGTCTTCCCCTGTGGAGTAGAGAGAACTGTGTCTGCCCTCAAAAGATTTGTGCAACATTAGAAAGTGCATTAGTTCATGTCCTCGGCAGGAGTTTCCTATGGCCTCTGTAACAAATCCTGCAACCCTACTGCTCAAAACAACATGGACTTATTCTCTTACAGTTCTGGAGGTCAGAGATCTGATGTGGGTCTTGCAGGCTAAAACTGAACTTTCAGCAGATCTGTTGTGTTTGTCTGTCTTCTGTTACTGTAACAAAATCCCTGAGGCTGGATACTTTATTTTTCTTAAAAAATGGTTCATTTAACTCATAGTTTTGGAGGTGGAAAACCCAAACAGCATGGCACCAGCTCTGCTCAGCTCTTTGAGGACATCCCAAATGGCATCCTGTTGGGACAAAGTGAAAGAAGCAGAAACCACATGGTGAGAAAGGAAGCCAGAGTTGCCAGGGAAGGCCAAACTGGTCTTTAAAACACCTGCTGCAAGAATATGACCAGAGTCCCAGGAGAACCCGTCAATGCCTCGCAAGGGCAGGGCCCCCAGTGATCTCCCATGAGGCTCCAACCCTTCAAGGTGCCACTGCCTTACCTGCCACCCCAAGGGCCAAGCTTCCAGCACTGAGACCTTGAGGGACACATAAACCATACCCAGCAGCTGCGTTCCCTCAGATCCTCCATAAGAAAGGGCCCCTCCTGTCTTTTCCCACTTCCGGAGACCACCAGCGTCCCTTGACTCAGGGCCCTTCTTCCACCTTCAGTTCCCAGCCCCATGTCCGACACGGATCTCTCCTCTCTCACCCGGCCTCGCTCGCCCTCTTCTTGGGCCCTTATGATGACGGGCAGAACCCCGGATGACCTAGACCCATCTCCTCTCGAGACCCTGGACCATCACATCTGCAAAGCCCCTTCTTCCCTGGAGGACAATGCCGTCATGGGTGCTGGGGTGGAAAAGGACATTCTGGGGAGCGTCAATTTCCAACCACGTCCTTGGAGAAGACGTCAAGATGAGGCTGAGAGGCGGGACCTGGGGGGACTGCGGGCTGTGGGCACAGACGGTGGTCTGACCTCCACACTGGAGAGGGGAGGGGAGGAGGGCCTCACATGGCCACGAGGGTCTATGGCAGATGCAGCCAGGACAGTGGGGACCCCTGAGTCAGTGGCCAGTGGAGCAGCAGCTTCCTGCTGAGTCTCCCTTCACCTCCCAGAAGGGTCCAGTTCAGGCTGGAAGCAGCTCTCGAGGGGCTGGACTCTGTGCTGACATGGCAGTGGCGCAGAGCAGAGCAGCTGGGACCAGCAGCCAGTCACACTCCTGTGGCAGGAGCCTGGGGGCAGGGTGCTCGTGGCAGAGGTTCCTAGCACAGGCTCTGGCCTGAGATGACGTAGGAAGATGGTGGCCCTGGGTCCCAGGGAAGCTAGGCAGGGGGAGGGGCTGTGGTCCCAGGGGAGGCCTGGACTTGAGCCCTGGGAGTAGGGAACCCCTGAGCCACCCAAGATGGGTGCCCTCCCACCCAAAGGAGTGCCAAGAGGGCCTCAGGATTTCTTCTGTCTGTGAGGGAATCTCACCAGTTCATTCTCAATGTAAAGAAATATCTGTTGGGGTTCACATCCTCTGCCACTTACTTAGCGGCCAGTAGTGAAGAAAAATTCTTACCACTACAGTCTTGTAAAATGGTCTCAATTAGAATTTTCCATTCTAAACCTGGGCTGGATGATATAGGATTCTCTCTCTCTCTCTCTTTTTCTTTCTTGTTACATTATCGTCAGGATATGGATATCCTTCAAAGACACGAAGTCAGACTAACAGGATGTCAACCTGCAAGGACAAATATCTGCACACATATGTTCTGGAATGATCTCTGAATTTGAGAATAAGGCAGGCAGCCATGCCCTTACTCTACACTGTTACTCTTTGCAGATATTGCTAATCGATCACAGGAGAACATCCAGTGGTCTGGACCTTATCTCAACAAAGGGTGATCATATAATTGACAATGAACAGTTGGACACTTTCAATAATGCCAAGGGACGTGGCTAATAAGTATGTCTGAATCAGTTATAAACAGAGATGACCTGAGGACCAGCTGCCTGGACATTCCACATCAACATCTACTCCACCCCGTGTTATGGGCAGTCATTACCAATCACCCACAGATGGGCACATGAGAGCCGCAGGATTTGCTTTCCAGGTGTAGCCAGGTATGGCTGCGAGGGATGATGTGCCTTCTAAGGACACATGGCTCAGACCACCTCTTCTTTCCAGGATGGAGTTCTGCTGGGATTGCCCCGAGGAGTGCGGGGGCCACCCAGCCCTGCAGGGAGTGACCTGCCCTTGGTTCTGCATTCCTAAGCCTCAATGACAGACATTTCCTGAGGAGGTCTGCGGGCCTTGCATCTCACAGGACATCCTCAGGAGGGGGCTGTGCATACCTCTGTCCCTGAACCCTGACTTTGGCAGTCCTTGCTGGTCCCTTGAAGGACAGGCAGGCGCTCCTCACCATGCCATGGGGGATGAGCTTGGGATGGAGTGATTTCCAGAAGGGGTCCCACTCAGGGTGGCAGGCGACCTGGGTTTAGCCTCACGTTCTGACCCTGCTGTGGTCATTGTGATTACAGGGGACTGGGGGCTGCAGGGCTCCCCCCACCCCGGTCCCTCTCATCTGAGGATTCCTGGGGATGCCCACAGCTCACAATGAAGGGGGAGCAACAGACTTCCATTGCATGGATGTGACCTTGGTGGACAGTTTCCACCTCCTCAATCCACAGCTGGACAAACCGAGGCTCAGAGGGCTGCTCCTTGCTGGAGGTCACTGAACCAACTCGAGCCCCGAACTCCAGGCTCCTGCCTCCTTCTTCTCTTTAGCCCTATCTGAACCATCTGGGAAATGGGTACAAAGAAGGCTGGTTTTCTGAGTCAAGATAGCTTTCTGTGTCTGGTAGAAGGTGCTAAGGGGCTGGAATAAAGACTCAAAAGCCTGATTCTAGCATGAAGGGATCAAAATGAACATTTATCCATCTCCTACTGTATGCCAGGGTGGTTCCACACTGACTTAAGTCAAATGCCTCATTTGGGTACCAGGGATGGAACACATGGGCACTCGACCACTGAGACACATCTCCAGCCCTATTTTGTAGTTTATTCAGAGACAGGGTCTCACTGAGTTGCTTAGGGCCTCACTTTTGCCAAGGCTGGCTTTGAAGTCACGATCCTCCTGCTTCAGTCTCCTGAAAAACTGGGATGACAGGCTTGTGCCATTGCACCCAGCACAAACTGCTTCTTATATTCCCCAGCTCCTACTAGGTGGGACCTCTGCCCATTGCACAGATGGGGAGACACACTTAGAGGGCACCGGAGTTCCTGCAGCAGGCCGGGGCAGCAGGGCGTGAACCTGGGCCTGGCCAGGGGCAGGACTGTGTCCCGTCACCTGCAGCTTCCCGGAGCTGCTCCCATTTAGCTTTTTCCCAAAGCCTGCTGAGTCTCCAGAGGAGATGCCATATGAATACATAGGACACAGAAGAAAGAGTGCATCAGGGGCTGGGGACGGACATGGCAATTCATGAGCCTGCCTGACATCGCCGATCTCTGCTGTGTCCTGAGCACAGCCACATTACTCAGCTGATTCTCATGGAGACAATCATTTTACAGATGGGGAAACTGAGGTTCAGAAAGTGGGGGCCACAGAGCAAGGAGAGGGCCAAGCTGGGACTCAGCCTCTCTCCCACACTGGTGTTCTTCCTGGTTTGCCTCGGTGGGGACAAAGCCTAGGTAAGGACAAGGCAGCGCTACTCACCATATAGGTGCGGAGTAGGCCCGGGAGATGAATGGCATCTTCCACCTCCCCTGTCATGCCCAGGCCTGTCCGCGAGGGGCCTGGGGCAGCCGGGTTCTCTCAGAAGCTACCCTTGGTTCTGGTACCACATCTGGACTGGGGCATGCTGACCCCACTCAGGCCTTCTCCCCTCTGCCCGTGGGAGCTCAGTGGACAGCAGGCTCAGTGGACAGCAGGCACCAGCTCGGAGCCACTGTCTGTCCTGCCAGTCAGACCAGGGCCTGGCATTTAAATAAAGCCATCGTGACCAAGAAATCCTAGTAACAAGGGTGACCTGGCCGGTGAGCCCGGAGTGCTCGACTGGCTGTCGGGGTCTCTGTGGTCCACGCCTCTGAGCACGAGCAGTGGAGCCTCAGTCCCAGGAGTCAGGTCCCAGGTAGGACTGGAACAGGCTGGTGGTGCTTCCTTTTCCCCCCTGGGCTTCCACTCTGGTGGTGGCCTGGTCTCCCGCCAACAGCCCTTCCTTTACTTTAGACTCTGCATGAAAGCTGCACTTGGCAGGGCGGGCAGAGGGCACGGGGTGAGAGCTGTCACTTAGAACGAACCGGACTCTGTGTCCAGCACCATCAGCATGGTCTGAATCTGTGGGTGGGCCCGAGGGTCCCCAGGTTGCAGATGAGGAAATGAAAGCTTCCTGGATGAGGAGACCCCTGCCCTGCGCCCAGCCCAGGCCCCCCACTGGGGCCGCTGCAGCTCTGCAGCTCTGCAAGCCAGCAGTCAGATGTTCAGTGTCCACACAGCAGGCCTCAGCTGTGGCCTTGGAGGCTGAAGGCCTCCTTGACTGAACTCCATGTCTGGGGGACAGCGGGTTCAGCCCAGGATGGAGCATATGGTGGGAAGTCACCTGTGTAGGACCAGAGCTTGCAGAAACATTCTGTGTCCATCCTCTTGGGCAGGGGGCATGCCACCGACCCTGCTCTGAAGCCCCCCATACTCACCCATGTTGGGGTCACCTTGGACTGGCTTTCCTAGACTAAGAGGAGGGTTTAACTCACTGACTGTGTGACTAGAGCAGGTTGCTTACCCTCTCTGGACCTCACTGCCTGACCTGTAAAGAGCTTACGTCAGCTGGGTCTTCTCCCATGGTTGGAGGGGCTGAGGAGCTGGGATGCCAGCCCACTTACCCTCCCTGCCACCATCTTTAATGAGGCGGCCCCTCCCCTGCCGACACGCTGCGGGTCCCTGTCTGTAAAACAGGTCTCACTACAGGCCCTTCAGGGGTCACGCTGCCTCTTGGCAGGCAGCCCACCCAGGGTCCCCACTGGACAGGTTGCTGCTGTTGTCAGTGTGCATTCCCAGCGTCACAGGGCCCTGCCTGCCCAGGGCATGTCACAGACTCAGCAGATGGGAGCCGACAGGTGGGACAGCAAGTCCCAACTGCTGTGACCTCAGTTTCCTCCTCTGCAGGGAATCCCGTGGGATTCTGGGAGAAGGGAGAGGACCAGGATAGCAATCTGTGGTGGTCCACGGCCCTACCCCATCCCTTCCTCCCCCTCCACTACCCACTCCACCCCCCAGCAGTGCCCAGACACCTGGGAAGAGGGACATGGATACCAGTTGCATTCCCCTCCAGGGCTGGGCTGACCCCAGGGGCCTTCTGAAGACAGGACTGAGTGACCTCCCCGCAAGCTTCTGGGTCAGGACCGAGGGTTACCAGGTCAAGACCCCTCACCAAGGCCATGCTTCACCTGCCACATCAGGCTCACCTTGGGAAACCTGAGCCCTAAGTCTGACCTCAGTACTGGCCTGTCCTCTCCCCGGACCTCTGTTCCCAGGCCTGTGGAACGTGGAGACTGGATTCCATCTTCTCTGGTGTCCCCAGGGATCCTGGACCTCGAGGAGGGGCTCAGGGGGTCTGCTGGCACGGGAGGGTGGCATCCGAGTTGAGGGGAGGGTGAGGTGGCAGGTGGTAGCTGGGACAGGGCCGCGGGTGACACCTCTCCCCTCTAAGCCTTGCCCTGACTGCTCTGAGGTGCAGGTGAACTTGAAATGTCCCCAAGCCATGAGCTCCCTGGGACCCAAAGTCCAGTTCAGCCCCTTCCCAACCCAGTCCCCTGTGGGGCTCTCTAGCCAGCTCCTGGGCTCCCCCATGAGTTCCAGGCCATGGTGACCCTGGCCAGGTCTTCTTGTGGGGGATTTGTCTGTGGGGTTTTAAGTCCATTATTTCCCAAAAGGGGGCATGTCCAGGAGACACCTGGAGCTGGTGTTCATGCGCAGCACGGGAATCAGCCTGCTGGCTGCCTACGTCACAGGGCCCTGTGCAAAAAGGCCACCCGAGTTCCCATTCAAACATCCTTTAGGTGGATCTCAAGCCTGAAGTCAGGGACTCTCCCATGAGGCCCTGCTGAGTCCGGGCCCAGCGCATCTGCACAGGTCACAGGCCCTGGATGCTGACCTGAGGTTCTGCATGATGCTGCTGGGCCCCGGCCACGCTTCACGGAGGCAGCAGCCAAGGCACCCAGACTCCAGCACGCCACGTGAGCTTGGACAGCAACCTTGGCCTCCCCAGGACTCAGTCGCCCCAGTGGGAAGGTGAGAGGGTCAGCTGCGATGTCCTCTTAGCCACCTACCCGCTGGCACCCTGCTCCCCATGAAGCCCCCTGTGATCTGCCTCCTCCAAACCTCCAGCTGGGATCAGATTGCCAAGGTGACCTCCTGTGTCCAGCCCAGCTGGAAATGAGTTTTAAACAAAGCCCATGTTCCTTGAGAGCTGATCGATTTCCTGAGTTCCCAAGTCCACCACCACGCTGCCATTTCCCAGCCAGTGCCGGGAAAGAAGCAGAGGTCAGACCCCAGCCAGCAGGTAGGTGTGCAGTCAGCCAGGGCTCCCCATCAGCAGCCCCTGTCTGCCTGGGCCTCCAGGTGTCCTGATGTCAGGGGCTCCTTCAGGGGAGGAGGGTCCCGCTGGGGCACTGGGGAGGACAATCAGAATGAAACAGAGGTCAGACCCCCAGTGGGACCAGCTGACTTTAATCCCATAATGGAATCCCTGGGAGGTGGGGGGAATGGTGGCTTCCAGACATGTGTGGAGAACAACACAGCTTTTAGAACCCTTAGCAAGTGGGTTTGCTGGGAACGGGGACAGGGACTGGGGTGGGAGCATTAAGATTCTATTCCTGCAGGTTTCTGGGCCCGAGCTTGCCATACGAGCATCGATCTGTTCCAGCACTTGACTTTCAACCATGACAAAACTGTGGGCAAATTAATTGTTCTCCAGGATATTACGCATCAGAGTCCATTCATCCTTTTTGAGCAAGATTACAGAATACTAATGGGGAGGTTTCTGGGCTGCCGCCAGTGATTTTCCTGTCACCAGGTCCCTGCTCTCTATCTCCCCCTGGCTGGGGGTGCCCAGGGCCGAGTCCCCCCCTAACCATTTGCCTACTACCTTGGTTTGCCATTTGGGGCCCAGGACAGAGGGGAACAGGTGGACCCAACCTGAGACCTCCCCCAACCCCACCTGGGCGTCTTCTTCCCAGGAAGCTGCGAGATTGTATATGCAAATTCCAGTATCTGCATGCAGGCACGCCTCGGGGAGGAACACGGGAGATAATTACCAAATTATGCAGGTCGAGTTGGATTTTCTGAATCCCAGCCCTTAAAAGACACAGTGAAAAACCAGGGCAGGAAAGAGTCAAGCGAGCTCTGGTCACCCCCATCCCTGGGCAACTGAGGACAAAACAGGAGGAAACCTGGGGGTGGAGTGCAGGACACAAAGCAGAAGGCAGGACTTCACAGCTCCGGGCTGCCACCCTTGTACAGATGTCCCTTGGCAAGTCATTTCCCGGGTCTGCAGAAGGGAGGGCAGGGACAGGCATGACGTCCTTTGAAATGCCGGCGGGGCATGGTGGTGTGGGGTGCTCTGAGCTCAAGGCTGACCAGAGCAGCACAGCAGGGTCCCCCCAGGACTTTAGGGCCCTGGGGCTTCCTCTCACCCTGCAGACCTTCCTCCTGTGGTCTTCTGTGGGGTGTCACTCTATGGTTATCGGGGGAGGACCAGGGAGGCTGGTCGGGGAGGCTCAGGGAGATGATTATCCATTCTACAGGCTGCAGCTCAGAGCCCTGAGGACCAAGGGACAATCCTGAGCTCTGGGAGACAGGCTGAGCTCAGTACTACTCTTGTGCAGGGACAACCCCTCCCCTGGCAGATAGCTTTCCTGATCAGGTGAGGCTTAGTACCAGGCCTCACCTGGTGGGCAGCTCAGAACCCCGTGGAACAGGGTGTGGTTCTTGCCTCTCATGGTTCTAGAGCACCCTGAATGCAGGGAATTCACTGGTGGGGCCTCACCCCAACTTAGCAAATCCCAGATCTACCACAAAAGGAAGTTAAAATGACCTCCGCTGCCACAGCCACCATCACCCCCCACCTGTTATGGAACTCATAGTACTGAGAACTTTACATGAAATTTCCGACCTGCTGACCTTTTACAACCACTGTATGAATTGGGTCCTATTCTAATCTCTGCCCTTTGAGATGAGGAAATGGAGACTCAGAGAGGCTAATCCACTTGGCCAAGGTCACACAGCAAGTCTGTTGCTGTGCTGAGATGTAGACCTACATCTGTCTGGCTTCAAAGCTCACTGGCTATACTATACATGTAGCTTTTTAATCCCTCTTTCCCCTCGCCCTTGGGGAAAGGGAGACTTCCTCACCCCCTGCCCTACTGCCTCTCTCCACTGCCTACTCATTTCTCCCAAGATGCCTTCTTGGACAGCAGCAGGTAGGGAGAAAATCGAGCCTGCTACTTGGTAACTGCATGGATATTTATGCACGTATAAACACCACACACGCCTTCTGCATGATTTGGAGCTAAATGCAGTGTTATTTATTTAATGCACATGTAACACTAGAGAATATTACACCTATTAGAACTCGCAGGCAATTAACACTCCGGGCCACCGCCATGTCCCACGGAGCCGACTGCTCCAGGAAGACGCCCCCACCCACAGCCTGTCCACCACCCACCTCCTTGTGTGGGGCTTCTTTCTCCTTTTTTACCTTTGCTACATTTAATCCCCAGTACCTATTCTCTATTTAATCTGGCAATTTGGCATCCTTGCTTAGGAAAATTATTATAAATAAAACACCGTATTATACACTAGATGAAGTAAAAAAATTTTGTTTTAGTGGCGTTTTGCACAAAAGAACTCTCTAATCTCTGTGCGGCCAAGGTTGCTGGGTCATGAAACATTTTAAATTTCTTGCTTCTTCTCACATTTCTTGTTTTAATGCTCATAAATGAAAGAAAAGTCACCTCTTCCAGGAAGCACCCCTGGATTGCTCCAGCCTTTTCTAATGCTTTTCTCTGTGGATTGGATCCAGGAGGAGCTAGTTGTCACCCCTCTGGGGCATCCCAGGCCTTAGAGATGAGAGAAAAGATCCAGAGATTTTTTTTTTTTAAACCTGCTCTGCTCTTTGGAGCTGCCGAGGATGAAATAAGATTTGTGTGCTGTGCAAACCTGCAGCTGAGTCTCCGCTGCACATCCTTTACATCTGTCAAATGGCCACATGACTTCTTTAGTGATGGCTTGTCTATCCTCACATGCCAAGGCACCCGGCTTGTGCAGGGTCCTATAGTAAATGACATAGCACCCGGAATAGTCCATAAATTAGGCACTTCCTACCTTTGCAGAAATAGTTGTTGAGTACCTACTGTATACTATGATGACTAAGATGGGTGTCAAACTTGCTTCCACAGGCTTCCACTGTAATGAGGCTGATGGTGATAAATCCACAGGAAGATGGAGGATCCTGGCTTTTGCTTCCTATTAGGAAAGAAGTTTCTGGTCGACAGGGTGGTGATGGGTGGGTGCTTTCCTAGGGTGGTGAAGAGGGGCTTCCTGAGGAGGTGCCTTAGAAGCAGGGACATGAACACAGGGCAGAGGGACCTCAGCAAGTAGGAGGCTGACACTCCCCGGTCGGTGCCCCGCCCCTCGCCACCTGTCCATCACCATCCAGCGAGCCCCCTGGGGGCTGCAGGGGGCGTGTTCCGAACTGGGGCAGGAGGAGCGCTGGGAATGGACGTCCCTGCCCCGAGGGAAAGAAGTCCTCAGCCAATGACGGACCAGTGCTGGGTATCAATGCCCGGCTCCCTCGCTGACCCCTAGGTGATGACATTGAAAGGCAAATGTTCTGCAGGGTCCCCTGCTTGCCTGAGACCAAACCTGCCATTTAGTGCAGCCAAACTTCACTGCTGACTCTTTTGAGAGCCCTTCCTTTGTCCCTGCTCCTGCTTCCTGGATCCCATCCCAGATCAGCCGGTCCAGGGGGCTTATCTGGGGCTCAGCTGCTGGCCCAGGGGGTTAGGGAGTGGCAGATCTCCCTGGACCCCTGACTTGGGTTCCCTGAGATTCCTCCAGACCACTCCCCAAGCCCCCAGTGACCCCTGGACCCTATGTCCTCAGGCTAGGGGAATGAGCAGGGTCCCCAGGGCTGGCCTTCAGATCCACCCTAACCACTATTTCCAAAAGGGATTAAATAAATATGTCCAGCTGGAGGGGGAGCCCACCTTCACTGCCCATTGGTGGGAAATTAAATTATTCTCCTTTCTGCCGCTGTGAGCCAGAACAAGCCTGGCAGAGCACAGGTTGGGCGGGCAGCCGCGGCAATTGGCAGCTCGTGGCAGCCCTATATCAAAGGAGCCAATGAAATTTCTCATAGCGGGAGTGTGGCTGGCACTGGCATATAAAAAAAGTTCCCCTCTTGAAAGGCAGCTCATTCCAACCTTCTGCCAAGAATATTAAGCCCAGAGGACCAGTGGCTGTGGCCAGGCTGGACAGAGGCCAGAAGCCAGCTGGGCCCAAGAGATGCAGGTTCTTCCCTAGCTGCGGCCCTAGCTGTTCTTGAAATGGTCCAGGGTTGAACTCTGGGGCATGCCTAGTCTGGACTTGATGGGTGTGAGTTTGTAACATGAGTCATGAATTGACACAGTAGAGTTTTTTTATTTCTGTTCCCCAGTTGGGCAAAACAAGGCTCAGAGGTGTTAAGTGCTCTGCCCAAGGTTGCACAGCATGGGCACGGTCTCTTTGTATCAGCAGATAGGGAAGGGGATTCAGTCAGGTCTGATTCCATGTCTCACAGCTCTAAAAGGGTTCAAACCTCGCCACCCAGGGCCTGGAGCCACTTCTCAGTGTGACCAGGCCCTGTCTCTCTGTTCTACTTCCTATGCCACTCTTCAAAGAAATGAGCCAGCTCGGCACTTCTTTCCAGATGCCCACAGGCCATGGATGAGAGGAGACATGTCTGTAGACAACCCTCGGGAGCCTGTCATATCGGCCCAAAGACAGCTGAATGCTGAACTCTTGAACTTGAACCAGACTGCCTGGGATCCACTTGTTTCTACCACACTGACTGTGTGAACTAGAGGGAGGTACCTACCTTCTCTGCCTTCAGCTTCCTCACCTATAGAATGGAAACAAAAAGAGCACCTGCCTCCTAGTGTCAACGTGAGAATCAAAGAAAATGATTCACATTGAGCAGCACACATGGGGCCCATAGAATGCAGGCTGCCCTTTCTTCCTGGAAAACCAGTCTCCCTTCCTCCCTTCTTTCCTTTCATCTCTACATCCATCTTTCCATCCACCCATCCATCCACCCATACACCCATCTATCCATCCACCACCCATCTATCCATCCACCCATCAACCCACCCATCCATCCTTCCATCCACCCATCCACCCACCCATCCCATTTATTTATTCATCCATACATGTAGCCTCCTTTCCATCCATCTTTTCATCCATCTGTCCATCCATCCACCTGTATGTGCATTTGCTGCTGTGACCACAGGTCTGGCACAGGGTCAGTAACTCCATATTTAATTTCCTATAATCAGAAGTGTGACTATCGTGCTGGGTGCTCTGGGTACTGGGAACCTGGCTGGTACAGGTCTCTCCCAGAACCTATTGTCTCAAAAGCCTCAGGAAAATAGTGAATGGGGCTTCACAGAAATAGCAGGTGTCACAAAAGGACCGTAGAGGGGGATTCAAGGCTACCTGAGTGAAATCTAGTTTTCAGAGAGGACCTCCCTGAGGCAGGGTCCTCCCCTGGGGAAGCAGAAGCTGTTTAGACCCAGGGGATCTGGGAGGGCAGAGGCCCTGAAGCAGAGGGGGACAGTGAGGGTGGGTCCTGGAGCCCCCTGTGGCCCAGGCACTAGGGCAGGTCAGGACACTAGGGAGATTTGAGAGGAAGTGCTTGGGGGTCCCATTTTTCGGATGAGCAAACTGAGCCTGGAGATAACCCCACAAGCAGAGCCAGGGTGGGGCTGGGGTTTGCTGCCTTCTAGTCCAGCGTCTTCCCAGTGGGAGATGGTGAAGCCAGAGCTGAGTGGCAGGTGCGTCTTGGTTCAGTGGGTTTCTGTACGGTGCCACAGTGAGGTCTGGTGACCATGGAAGAAGCCGAGACTGGTGGTTTCACTTGCAGCTGGAGACAAGGAGCAGGATTTGAACCCAGGGCCAGGTGCTGGCACCTGGGCAGAGTGTTGGGCTGGCCCACCGGGATGCAAGTTGGACTTGGGATGAAGTGAGATCCAGGAGCCATTCAGCTGGGCCCTCCAGGCCCGTGTGAGTGCCCTCAGTCCTGGCTGCACCTCTGAGGACAGATGCTTGGCTCTTTCTTTCTGTCCCTGTTGTCTCTGGACTCTGGTTCTGTTCCAGAGTGGGAAGACATGGGTCTTTTGTGCAAACTGCAAAGCCCCTTTCTTTCTGATTTGATTGCTTTTTCTGCTTTGGAATCCAAACAATCTCCTGGGGAGGGGGAGGGGGAGGGAAGGGGGGAGGAGAATGAAGGAAAGCTTTTTTAATGGAGAGAGAAGCAGAGAAGAGAAAGTTAGGGGGAAGGAGACACCTGGACGCATCCTGAGACGATTTTCTGGAAGTCTGATGGAGGCAGCTGGGATCCTCCCTCTGGTGAGTGGCTGGAAATCTTTTTGCCTCCCTTCCTGGCCATGCGACCTTCGGCAAGTCCTGGCCCTACTAGGCCGCATCTCCCTGTCTGTCTGGAGCCTGCTGCAGGGTGGCACCTGGGAGTCCTCTCCAGGGAACACTGGGGGGTGGGAGCCGGGCAGCTGGCGAGAACCCTGCGCCCGCAGATAGAAGTGCAAGGTTGGTCTCGGTGGATCTGGATGATCTTGTGTTCTGGCCCTGCGAGGGCCTCGCTCGTGCTCTGAGCAGGTTCTAGGCTTTCCTGTGCTGGTGGTCACGGTGTCTAGCAGCTGGGGACTGGCCACCTCTGAGGACCACGGGATGGTGTGTGTGTCCACACCAGCCTGCGGGTTACCCCTGTCCCGGGAGACTGTCCTGGGAGTCTGGCTGGTCATCCCTCTTGGAGAGTTCCTCCAGGGCTTCAGGTCACCAGTGATTCTGGTTGACGCCCGTGGACCAGGGGACAGTGAGGTGGTGGGCAGAGACGGGAGGGACGGAGCCCTATGGCCACCCTGGCTTCTTCTGGGCCTTTACCTGGGCATGGCCACAGCCCAGGCCACCCCACAGCTGTCTGGACCCTGGGCTGAGAGGGAGACGTTGGCCCCAACCCAGTTGGCTCTCCACAGGGTCCTGCTGGGTCTGCCTCTGGCTGTGAGCTCTGGGAGAGCAAGGTCACACCTGATGGCTCATCTTGTCACCAGTGCCCAGTACACAGCTGGTGACAACAGCCAGTGCCTTCCTGCCATCCACTCCTTGCTCCCCTGAGCACCCATGGTGTCTGTCCTCGCGGCCCTGCAGACGGAGGACGCTGTCTTCTCCAGCTGTGGGCCTCAGTGGCTCCAGTAGGGGGTCCCAAGAGCGCGTGTGGCTCTGCTACAGAGGAGCAGTAACCCAGCCAGCATGGTGGCCCAGGAGGACCCCGTGGGGGTCAGTGGGGCTTCTTTCAGGCACTTGGGAGCCCTAGTCCCAGAGCCCTGAGCTTGGACAGTCCACAGCACGTGGGTGGCGTCAGGCTTCCTGCCACTGTGCCAGGGAGCACAGCTCCTGTCCTGTGTTGTGCTCTGACCCTCGCTCAGCCACGGGAGCAGGTCATGTCCTCGCTGGCCTCAGCAGTGGCCCTGCCTCTCCCCCACTCACTGTGGCAGAAGTCATGGTGGGGAGAGGCCTGCCCGGCCGCAGGGTGAGCTTCCTCTGTGGTCGCAGCCTGGCCCCTGGAGCACGGTCAGGGCAACCGCTGGGTGAACCAGAGCCTGAGGGTCATGGAGGTGGAGAACGGCGGGGGCACGGGAGGGAAGATGGGGGCTGAAGATCTGAGTCCGCCTGGCCCCAGGTCACCTCCTGTCTGCACCCAGGTCCTCAGGCTCAGGTGACCTCTTGGTCCCTCATCGTCCCCTGCACAGCGGCGACAGGCAGGCTCAGTGTTTGCATCCTGCTGGGAACTCCCACGTCCTGACCCTGGAGACAAGGACCTGGGCTTTTGAATCAGTCCTGTGTGTCCCCAGGGATCCACAGGCTTCCCTGGAGGTCAAAGTTCAAAATTCCAAGCCAAACATTCTCTCAGTTCTAGGAAAAGGTGAATTATGTCCTGCAGATAAGACCATATTCCCCGGCTGCTCGACCCTGTCCAAGGGCAGCTGGCAACTTCCTGAAGATGGTGTCCCTTGCAGTCACTCATGAAGGAGGGTTACAGAAACCACCAAGTGGGAAGAGGCGGGGAAGGGCATCATTGGCAGTGGGAACAGAATATGCAGAGGTGCAGAGTCATGAAACAGGCTGCTGTTGACCCAGTGGTAGTTCCCTGGGCTGGAGTGAGGGATCCTTAAGGTAGTCAGTAGGATCAGGGTTTGGGGAAGGAAGCCGGCTGGAGTGGATATCTGGCTGGTGGTGATTCATTTTAAACAGATTCACTTTTAGAAATTTTTTTTGTCCTAGGATCTGGTTGGATAAGTCACTGGAGGCCACGGGTGAGTTCTAAACTTGTCTGGAATGGGATAGACTGGTTCAGAAGCTGGTGTCCATGGCAATAATCCAAGCCTGAGAGCCTGGTGGGCAGGGAGGAGGAGTCCAAGCTCAGAGATGTATAGGAATGGAATTTACAGCACAGCATCTGGTGACCCGTGGGAAGGGTGATGGAGAGGGAGACACTGAGTGCAAGGGCTAGACTTCTGGCTTAGGGACATTCAGGGAGATGGCATTTCAATGGGAACATCAGGGACAAATGAAGTGGGTTTAACTGGGCACAAGTCAGGATTGAGGAATTGGCAAGTGTGTCAGTCACCAATGACCACAGTAATGCTATGTAACAAAACAGTCCAGGAAAGCCACAATGGACTTTGGTGATCATGTGTTTAGCTCATGTGTCCATGGGTTTGACTGCTCTGGACTGGGCTGGGCTGATCCAGGCTGGCTTTACCTGGCATGACTGGGACCATTTGGCTGGGTTCCATATATCTCATCTTCCAACCAACTAGCCCTTGTGTGTCCTTGGGGCCATAGCATGCGCCCAAAGCCAGAGCAAGCCAATCAGAAAATCCCTTTTAAATCCTGTTTGTGTCATGTTTGCTAGCATCACAATGGTCATAGCCAGGGGCAGGGGCAGGGACACTGTGGGCCCCTGGTCAAGGCTGTGGATGTGGGAAGTAGGGCCTGTGAGAGTTTCAGAGCCACAGGCAGCACTGCAGATTTAGGAATGTGGACCACAGACTTCCCTGAAGCCTTGAAAGGGAGGTCACAGACCACCAGGGCAGGGCTCTGGTTAACGGACCTGGACACCTGGGAGAACCTGTCCTTCCATTACTCCCAACCATCCTCTGCCACGGGAGAGAAAACTCTGGACTCCTAGGGCTGGTGGATCCCTGCCTAGCATGCACATAGTAGGTGCTCAGCTAAATATGGTTTTGGGAACACAGGTGGGGTTAACCCCTTGTGGGTCAGCACACAGACCTGGCCACAGGGTGGCCGTGGGGCCTGGCAGGGCCCCTCTGCTTCCACCACAACAAATGGTGTCATGTTTTCATTCCAGAACAGTATTCTGGAGCCTTCTAGTACTGCTTTCCCTCTTCTCACAACACAGGAGTGGAAGGGATGGTCCTGGTTTTGCACAGAGCTTGGAGGTGCCACAAACCCAGGGTCTGCGCCTGGCTGGTGAGAGGCATGGCTGGGGGCCCAGGCCAAGTCCAGCTGGGACGGCTCTGGGTGGCTGTTCTTTTTTGTACAACTTGAATCTGAGGTTGGGGCGGGCAGAGCGTCTGCAGGGACAGTGCCTGTGTGACGGCCCCCCACGGAGCCACCCAGGCCTCTTCATCAGCCAGGATGATTCCCTTAGAGGGTTTTTTTTTTTTTAAAGACAAGAAACAGCAGGAAAATGGCTCTCCTGCTGCTTCTTGGACATCCTTTACAGCTTCTTTTGTTCTATATTTAATTTTCTGTTTTAAACGCAGTCCAGGGGAGTTGGGGGGAGCCGCCGATTGTTATTGATTTATTATTTATGGCAAATCGAACGTTGCTTTAATTGTTTCTTCTGTCCTTCTCCTCCACGGCGTCCTGAAGGACGACCCAAGGAAAGCGTCAGAGGTCTGGCCACATCCCTCCTGCTCATCTCCACCTTTGCAGCCAGTGGGGGTGGCCCTGAAGGTGGCCCCTTGGAGAAGAGGAAGGAGCTGGCGTGATGTCTCCTTGAGGAAGGGGTGTGGCCCCCAGGGCCCATGGTGGGACTGGGGGACATGGGGCCATGTGGCTCTGAGCTGGATTCCCAGTTCTGCCAGGTACTCACTGTTGGCATTGGATCTGCCATTCTGCTGCTGCCATTATTCTCCCACACACCACTTTGCAACCCAGATTAGCCCTCGAACCTCCTGAACCTCCTCACCAGCCAGGGTCCCTTGTTACTAGCCCGTGACACTCTCTGACTTAAGAATAGCTCCCCCGCCATCCTCTCTCTCTCTCTCTCTCTCACCCTGGGGCAGACACTCTGCCTGTCCACTTAATAAAAATCTCTACCGTGAGTTCCTGCATCTGGAGTGGTTTTTGGGTGCTCTCACGTACTGTGTGACCTGGACTCTGGTGTCGCCCTCTGAGGCTGTTTCTTCCTCTGTGCACACCTCCTGAATCAGGGAGTCATCAAGATAATGCTCAGTGCACATTAATGTAGAGAATTAGCTCTCATTAATAGATTTTTAAAAAGCCCTGTGCACACATTTCTCCACCCACCCATCATCCATGTGCAAGGGTCCTATGGTGAGCAGCACCTGCTGCCAGAGCCCCAGAGGAAGTTCCACAGTGGGCGGAGGGTGGAGGTAGGGGCAGAACGACTGCACAGGGACAGGTAGGGTTGGTCTTGGGATTTCAGGAGAATGCTGGTCTGTATTCTAGGATTCTAGAAGCCATGGAAGGATGAGCTAGGTTTTTGAGAACTCCCCCTTGACTCCTCCAGTCCTGGGGTGGACAGTGGATTCAGGATGGGGGACACACACAGAGGCTCCCTCCAGGTCAACCTGCCTGCCAGTGGGCCCCCAGGGAATGGCTGCAGCCAGCATAGCCTGCTGGGACATGGGGAGCCCAGAGCCCCTCAGATCCCCAAGCCAGTGGGCTCATTTACATTATCCCAGCTAATTCTCCTGGGGTATGCAAATGGTTGCAAACCACAATCCAGGAGAGTCCAAAATAGCAGATGCATTAGCATCCCCACAGGAATATTGTTTTATGCAAACACCCTGCTGGGCCTGCTGAGTGGGTGGGAAGGGAGGCAGCCTCCAGGGCTCCAGTAAGGCCAGCCTCCAGCCTTTTCTCCGTGGGTCCCTGGGTCCTTGGCCAGGCCCCTGCAGGGAAGAGGACTCGGTGGGGGACCTGGGGTGGATGGAGGCTCCTGGTTGCCAGGGAGGGCCCCCAGGGGCGTAGGACAATGCCCCAATGGGGACCCTGCCCAGACCCAGCCTCTACCCTCTGACCCTCCCTCCCCCTCCTGGCCCTGAGGGGCTGCCCCTCCTGGTCTCTGGTGCTGCCTCTTCCTGCTGAGTCTCCTCTGCAGCTCTCTGACTGCCTCTGTGGCCGCCAGGGTCCTTTGTCCTGCTCTCTGCCATCTCCTGCCCCTTCCTGTCTGTCTTTCAGTATCTGCTTTCCTTCTGTTCCTAGGCCTCTTGTTCTCTGCTGCCTGCCTTCCTGCTGTGTCCCTGTCCCTCCTTCTAGTCATCCTCCCTCCCTGGAGACTGTCCAGGGTCACACAGTCTCCCTCTGCCCCACGAGCACAGGAGCTGTCTGGCTCAGAGGGATCCGTGGACTCCCCTCTCACTGCACGCTCCTGGGGGTGACCAGCTTCCTGACCGTGGCCCAAGAGGCGCCGACATTCCCTGCAGCACACACCCAGGCTGTCCCCGCCGGCTTGGGTGGTCTAGCCTGGGCTGTGGAGCTGGGGCAGCACAGGCCGGGCCCATGGTCAGCCTTGGTTTCCACCTCTGGGAATGAATCTCTGCTGGTGTCTGAGCCTTGGCTGGCCGTTGGTCCGGCCTGTGCTGCCCAGACGGCGGGCTGGTGTCACTTGGTGACTGTGGCTGGTGAGCATCATCTTCTCCCAGGTCTATTTTTGTCACCTCTCCCCTGTTTCCATTGTTTTTCTGGATTTCCTCACCTGGAAAAGGGGCAGAACCCATGTTCTGCTGGGGCTGGGCAACCCGTGTCCTGGTTGGGTCCAGAAGGTCCCCAGGAGCCCATGGGTTGGGGCCTGGTCCCCAGGGCAGCGATGTTCAGGGGTGGGGCTTTGAGGAGGAACAGGATCTCCAGGGCTCGGACCTCGACCTGGGTGAATCCAGTGCATGGCTTTGTGATTTGAAGGGATGTTGGGGGTGGATCTGGCTGGAGGAAGGGGTCACTGGGGCGGCCCCGGGAGGGGTCCATTCCCCAGCCTGTGGCAGGCGGCACCTTTCCTTGGCCACACCTCCACCATGATCTTCCTGAGGCCATGGAGCCAGTCTCAAACCCTGAGCCCAGATGAATCTTTCCTCCCTGATTTTGTTATGCCAGCTCTTTTGGTCTCGGTGGTGAAGAGCTGACTAACACATGGACTTGGCGTGTAGTATGTGCTCAATAAACCACTTTCCCTCCTCCTCAGATGACTGTCCCTCCCTGTGGCTGTTTCCTCCTCTGGAATAACATCAGCACAGAGCACCCCCTGAGGTCTCTTCCGCTCAAGCCGGAATGGACTGGGGTTCCCAGGGTGACTACCAGTCAGTGGTGACTCCACAGTGCCACGAAGTGGCCACCCCAGATCACCACGGGGCAACCTTGGGGTCTGGGGTTAGGAATAGGGCTTTGTCTGACTTCTCCGACCCCAAGGCAGCAAGGGCCACAAGGGAAGAAATCTACTCAGGGACACATGCCCATGACCAGAGAATAAAGAGAAGAAACCCTGTGCTAGATGGCTCAAGTGCTGGGTGACCTTGGGGCAGTGTATTTCTCTCTCTGAACCTCATGTTTCTCAACACATCAGACCACCCTGGATGCTTCTGCACAGTCACATCCTCTGTCCCTGTGGCTATTCCAGGACTGTATCTTCTGGGTAGTTCACAGTTTTACAGAGTGCCTACTCTGTGCTATCTATACAGGATGAACAATAATGACCACTCAATAATAGTAACTGCTGACTGTGAAAGTTTCTTCAGGTCAGGTCTGTGCTCCTCATGTGATTAGGACCAGCTCATTTAACGAACATGAGACTGAACTTCCCAAACACTTTGCAGCCATTCCCTCAGTTAAGCCTCCCAGCACAGTGAGACCCAGAGAACCGAGCCTTCTGATCATTAAATTCATCCGCCAGTTATTTCACGGAGCACCTATGTGCTGGGCCCCGCACTCAGCACTGGGCCCCTGGTGAAAGGCACCGGTACTGGCTTGGACCCTGCGGGCTGGTGGTTGAGTAGGGGAGATCTGTAGTAAACAAAAAGGACACCATGGATATGGAATGGGGAGATTCCTTAAGAGACCTGGGGAGGTGCAGAGGAGCAGGCAGTGGGAGGGGAGGAAGGCAGCGTTTCCAAGGAGACCACAGGGAGCACCAGAAGTCGCAAAAACATGAAGGCCAAGGGAGCAGCTTGTGCAAAGGCCCTGTGGCCAGAACCAGCTGACATCACTGAGAGTCTGAAAGGTGGCCCTCAGTGGTCTTCAAACCTGGCACCCGCTCTGCACTTCCAGATTCCAGTGGGCACTGAGGATGCTGGGACTCCTAGAAAATCACCAGGGAGACTCACAGAAGAACCGTGCCTGGCCCCTCTCCAGGGCCACCTAACAGGCTCTGGGGACATTGGCCTGGCTTGGGTCTTTGCTGTCATCTCCTGGGTGATAACAGCGGGCAGACTGGGGTCTCTCAGTCTCCAGATCTGGGTTTGCTAAACTTTCTTCACCCAATGACTGAGTGCCATGTGGTTGGGCCATTTTTATTTATCTGTTTATTTTGGGGTAATTTTTATCAGTGTTTTTCTCCCTGTGGGTCCAGCCCTGGCCTAGGGTCCATTGGCTGCATAACAGTCCTGCCTTATCCTAAGACTGTGGGTGACAGTGTGGCTGGCGAGTTAGTCTTGGGGGCCTCCTGGGCCAGTGTCCAACAGTGTAACCCCCAGATAGCCTTAAAGACCCCCCATGCCTGACAAGAGAACTGCCTTAGGCAGGCGCCTCTGAGCTGAGCCCAGGAGAGTCTCTGTCTGGCCCAGAGAACCGCCCACTAGAGAGAGAGGGAGGCTGGGAGGGAGCGCTCTGGGATGGACTGGCAATGTCTGCCCTGGAGGCGACCTGGGGGAGGTTCTGAGGAACCACCGCAGGGTGAGCCCAGCTGCACTCAGATCTCACATGGGGTCACCCCCAAGAGGTAGGGAGGATCCAAGTCCACCCCTGGCTGCTGACTGAGAAGCCCACTGAGGCATCAACTCTTGACCTCTGTCTTCCCTCTGGAAAGTGGCCCCCATGACTTAATGAGTTGTGAATGCTGCTGGGACAAAGGCTCTCAGGCTGGTGGCTTGAGCCATGGGTATTTATTTCTGCCCAGCTCTGGAGGCTGCCAGCTCAGGGTCAAGATGCTGGCAGGCTGGGCATCTTGGGAGGCCTCTCTCTTAGGCTGGTAGAAGGCCATCTTCTCCCTACTGTGTCTTCCTTTTTTCATCTGCTCTTCTTATAAGGACACCTGCCATGTTGGATCAGAGCCTTCTTCAATGACCTCATTTTACCCTAATTACCTTTTTGGAGAATCCAAATGTGGTCACATTCTGAGGCACTGGGGGTAAGGACTTCAACACGGGACTTCAGCGGTGGGGTGGGGATGTGATTCAGTCAATGCGGATGGAGCAACCACCTGGAAGGAGGGTGGAGGCCCTGAAGAATGGCCCATCCATCCAGTTGTCTCTCGCGATGTTAACAGATGCTCCAAGATCAGCGGCCTAAGGAAGTGATGCATGTTTAAATCAATTATTTGCAACTTTTTCAGTGATGTTGAATGACTTGACATGTTAATGTATTCATTTTCAATGGGTCAGTGAGTCACCACAGGGACTCTGTCTCAGGAGGCACCATCAGGGTGGTTCCATGACAGCAAGTGGGAGTTTTAGGAGGCTTGCTCACTTGCACACCTGGGAGTCAATGCTGGCAGGGCTGTTGGGAGAGACGCTTGCCTGTGGCCTCCACATGTGGTCTGGGCTTCCTAACAACATGGCAGCTGAGCCCCCAGGGTGACTGCCTCAGAGAGAACCCCAAGGGGAAGCTGGGCTCTCCGTGTGACCTCGTCACACAGTGTCCCTTTGGCTGCACTCCTCGGACCACGAGGTTGCCAAGACCTGACGCCTTCCAGGGAAAAGATCTGTCTGCAGTTCTCATTGTGCAAACTTCTGGAAATGTATTTCTTTTCCTTTTTGCAAAATACAACTTGCCAGAATTCAGATGAGGCAGGGCCGTCTCCGGGAAGGAAGGTCTACCCAGGCCCACAGCATGAATGCCCTTCCTTCACCCCAGAGTGCCTGGGAACGTGTTCACTCCCCATGCAGGGCAGTGAGGCGGCCTTCTTCTCCCAGAGCCCATGGGAAGCTCAGCAGCTGGACCTCAGTCTGCCTGGGGGATGGATTTGTCACCTGGGAGGAAAATAACTGATTTTCTGCTTTTTGCCTAACTCCTTATTTGCATGTTGGCCAGTGGGGTGTCCTCAGGGGTCAGGGGTCCTTCCAGGCCCCCTTCCTCTTCTTTTGCTCCTATTTCTCCCGGACTCTCTCTCTTTCTTTTCTGGTTGTTATTTCCTGCTCTCTGTGCCCCTTCCTCTATCTCTGTGATATTTGGGTCCTTTCTTGGATCCAGGCTCCATGACCACTCCGCACCTGGCTTCAGTCCACCATGCCACATCCAGGCAGGGAGCTGGGAGTGAATGAGCTGGCTATGTCGTTGCTTTATTTTGCTTAACAACTTTTTAAAAATTGAGATGATATTCGCATAGCCCAGAATTAACCATTTAAAATGGACTTTTACCACATTCACAGAGGCATGCAAACACTTCCTCTACCCAGTTCCAAAACATTTCCATCACTCCAAATAAACCCTATGGCCATTAAGCAGTCACTCCCCATGCATTCACCCCTGGCAACCCCTCATCTATGTCCTGTTTCTCTGGATTTTCCAATCCTGTATATTTTGCATAAATGGAATCACCTCTCTAGACTGTATTGAAAGCTCAAAGTAACTCCACGAGTCATGTTATCATCAGAAATCCATTTTATAGCCAAATAAACTGAGGCTTTGAGTAGCTGAGGTGGGCAGCTGGCCCCAGGACCACAGGGAAATCATTCTTAGGACTTCCATATGCTAGATGAGGAGACTGAGGTGCCAGAGATCAAGTGACTTGCCCAAAGTTATCCAGTGAATGAAAGGCCATCAAGGGTACGAGGAGCCCCCTTTTAGGGGTTGAATCCCACTTTGAAGCTCCTCTTTCATGAGACTTTAGGGTAAGAATTCCAGAGCACATGGAAGGAGCTATCTCTGCTGCTTGGCTGGTCCTCATCCTGGAGGCTGGATGCCCCTGCCCACCAGGAACTGGAGCAGAGAGGCTAATGCCCTAGACGGTGGGGGTCCTGGACTGGGTGCTGGTTTCCAGGCAGGAGGGTGGAGAGGAAAAGAGGAAGATTCAGAGGCCCAGGTGTCTCCCAGTTCTGGTTCTGAATATACCCACTGTGCTGCTGTTGTTCTGAAGAGGAACATGCAGGGTGCTCACCCACTGTTGGTCTTGTCACCACTTACGCTGTGTCATAAGTAACAATCCTGGAAGAACAACCCTAACAAGTCCCCTGCCCCTGCCCTGCCCCAGCCCCCGGAAGCACTGAACAAGACTTTGCCCTTAAAAAGATTCTCGTTCAGATGCAACCTCTATGTTCAAGCAGAGGGGATGAATGTGGGGCGCCTCAGGCTGGAGACTGCTGACTGGTGGGGAAAGCCATGGAGGGGTGCCACCAGGCATTAGGGAGCATGCACGTGGGATTCAAAGCCATGTCCTGTGGTAATGGACTGATGGCCACAAGCTTAACCTGCAAGGACTCACATGGCACGTGATACGCTTAATGGTGTAACTCTGGTGTTGGGGGACAGGACCTGAATGTGGGCTCTGCCCATGAGCCATTGACCTTCAGTTCTTCAGCCTCCTCAGTTTTTTGACCTGTGAAATGGGGACATACAGCGCTCGCTCCCAGGGTTGACGTTGCTTCTGCAGTGCCATATATAAATGCTTGCCAATCATCTTTATAAAAGAGAAACAAAAGGAAGAGCAAACCTTACCTATAAAGGTGGAGAACTACTGGCCAAAGCCAACATAGGCATTGGCAGGTTGGGCATTATGGCACAGAGAGGTTGAGTGACTCATCCGCGGTCACACAGTAAGAAGGGGAAAGGTGGTCTAAGACCCAAGCTGGCCCTGGCACCAATTCTACAAGATCATGTTTTGTTCCTAAATCCAGAGTTTTCAGGAAGATGTGCCCATGAGAGCTGAGCTGGTCCCTGAGCATCCTGGCTCAGGCTAGGCCATTGTCACCCTGCTGCAGGGTGGTCTATAGGGACTCTCACGGCCCCTTGATGTCAGCCTGTGTGGAGCACGTGACCCTCACCGTCCACCTCATTTCTTCCTCACAGCTGGATTCCTGCTGTGTTCCTCCTTTGTGCCCAGCACACAGTAGGTTCTCAGCAAATATCTATTGGCAGAACATTCCGGAATCCAGATGTCCAGGGTCCAGGGCAGACACTGAGACCAGGGGGAGAGTGGAGTCCAGAGTCGCCCAGCTGCTCTCAAATCTGTCTGACTCCAGAGAAGAGGCCAGGGGAGCCTCTTCAGACCAGCACAGTCCAGACCCCAGGCCAGGGTGTTCCCAGGGCTCTGCTCCCATGGGGAAGGCAGGGAAAGGACCTCAGGAGGGAGTGTTTGACACAGAGCAGAGAAAATCAAACACAATTTCCTCCTCTTAGGTTTCCCTGGGGAAGCACATTCTAGAACGCATAGTTTGCGAGTTCCCTGGCCTGGGCCTGCCTGGATGTGTTCGTAGAGAAGCTCAGCCACCACCCCTGGGTCTCATGGCTCCAGAGGACCCGCCTCTGTGCCGTTCTCTCTTCCTCTCTGTGGAGGGACATGCACTGGGCAGGCCCAGCAGGAGTCCTGAGAACCTGTCTGCCCAGGAAATGCCCAGAGGGGAGCAAGGGACGGGAGGTTCCACCACCAGTCAGAGGTAGAAAGGGTCTTTGGAGGGAAATGCAGTGCTTCAGAGTGAGCGCAGCTGCCTGCTTCCTCTACCACCCCACTCACCAATTCAGACCCTCAGCTCTACATACCTCATCCATCCATCCATCAGCCCATGTGTCCATCTGTCCATCCATCAGTTCATCTGCCTGTCCATCCATCCATTAGCTCATTTGTTAATCCATCCATCCTTCCTTCCATCCATCCATTCATCTACCCACACATCCACCCATCCAGCATCCATCCAAACACCATCCATCCATCCATCCAGCCATCCTTCCATCCATCCATCCACACATTCACCCATCAATCAACACACCCATCCACCATTCATCTTTCCTTCCATCCATCCATCCAACCACTCACCCATCCATCCACCCATCCACCATCCACCCATACATCCATCCATCTTCCATCCATCCATTCATCTTTTCACCCATCCATCCTTCCATCCATCCACCCTTCCTTACATCCATTTACCCACCCATCCATCCACCCATCCACCATTCACCCATCCTCCCTACACTCACCCACCCATCCATCCATCCATCCTTCCTTCCATTCATTCATCCACCCATCCATCCACCCACCCATCCATCCATCCATCTTCCATTCGTCCATTCATCCTTCCATCCATCCTTCCATCCATCCTTTTATCCATCCACCCATCCATTCACCCATCCACCATCCATCCATCCTCCATACACCCACCCATCCATCAGTCCTTCCATCCATCCATCCTTCCATCCATCCATCCATCCATCCTTCCATCCTTCCATCCATCCTTCCATCCATACATCCATTCACCCATCCTTTTGCTCACCCACTCATCAACTTCTGTCCTCCCTTCCACCTGCCCACCATGCTGTACCCCAGCCATCTGCCCAGTCTGGGAGGTCAAGTGAAGGGACAGAGCCCGGGCCCCAAACCAGAGTGGTGGACTCCACATCCCACTTTTCTCCACTCTGTTCTGTGGATTTTGGTGTCTGCCCTGCCTCAAGTGCACAATGTGGCCCCGGCCACCCTGAACCTTAGTCTCCCCATATGTCCTGGGGAAGAGTGGACCCTGTGATTTCTAGGCTGCAGGCAGAAGAACAGAGAGACAAAACCAGGGCCTCCTGCCTCTGCCTCCTGACCATTCACTCAGTCAGCAGCATAGTAGTCCCCGAGCTCCTGCTATGCACCTGCTGGAGCTCAGCTTGGGAACATAGGTGTGACAGAGAGGGACCAGTATTCCACCCTCTGAGGAAGTAGCCACATCCACAAACTGATGACCCTATCTTCACAGATGGGTGGTGAGAACCTTCTGTGGAGGCCTCCATGACAGGGGAGGGCAGCATGCCTGGACAGGGACCATCAGGAGAGTGGCCAGGCGGCACCCAGGAGGTCCTGCTGCCCGATCTCACAACTAACCCTTAATCAGCAAGTCTTCCTGCCAAGCCTGCAAGGAACAGAGTGCCAGGCAGAGGGAACAGCAAGTTCAAAGACCTGGTGATGGAATCAGGCTGCTGGGGACATGGAACTGGGGTCAGGGACCTTGTCAGCCACTGCTGGGAACATCCTCACGTGGCTTCTGTCCATGGCATTGAGTCTAGTAATTAATAACAGTGACATCTTGTCTGCTATCTGGGAGATCAGCAGCCTGCTGACTTTTTTGTAATTCTCTTTCATTTTAATGATCTGGATTTCAAGAGTATGTTCCTGCATCCCAAGGCCTTCGGGTACCAGGTATATTCCTCCAAATCCCAATAAATAAATACAGTAAGTCTATGTGCTTTCAGGGATTTTTATGGGCAAGTCTACCAGGGAAATGGGCTGGTTACCTCAGAGACCGGAGCTGAAAGAGCCAGGGGGCCACTTGAAGCCTAATTATTGAGAGAGCTGAGGTGCCCGCCTCCCTGGGACCCAGATTTACATGGCACTGAAAAGGTTCCTTGGGTCAGCGTCTCCCTGTGGGACAGACTGGAGGGAGGCTGCTGGGTCTCTGAGGGGACTTGGAGGTAAAGGCTAGAGGGTCAGAGAGCTTGGGGTGTGCTGGGGGAGGCTGGGGAGGCCAGCACTGCCTCCTTCATGAGCACCTCATTTCTTCTTCCTTTTTGGACTTTGGATTGAACCCAGGGGGGGTTAACTCCTGAGCCACATCCCCAGCCCTTTAAATTTTTTTATTTAGAGATGGAGTCTTGCTAAGTTTCATAGGCCCTCACTAAATTGCTGAGGCTGGCCTCGCACGTGCAATCCTCCTGCCTCAGCCTCCCAAGGCACTGGGGTCACAGTCGTGTGCCAGCGTGCCTGGTGGGTCACTTCTTAGTTCTTTGGAGGATCTTGCAGCACTTTCTGAGAATCTGCTTCCATCTTGCTCTTCTGGCTGAGGACTGTCTCATTATAGATGCTCCTTAGCATATGATGGGGTCATGTTGAAAATAAAATCTTGGTACAAGCACAGGCGCTGCAGGGACTTGCTCTCCTCCCCTCGTGATCCCTGGTAATGAACTCAGGCTCCTTCCTTGCCACTTTTATGCTGCCAGTGGGCTTCTCTGAAAGCAATTACAGAGTGTTTGTACTGGAATCATATTTACAGAGGCTCAGCTAATCAGTTGCATCTTTTGGACTGGTGTTAGAGATTACTGTGTCCCTGGCATATCATCGCTCTATTTCCTGGTCTGCAAAGGTACTGTTAGAGTCACTTCCTCTGAGGGTCTCTTATCTCTAAGTCAAAGACCTAGATACTGTAGTCAGATAGACAAGGTTTGAACAATGGATCCTCTGTTAATTAGCTTTAAAATTTGGAAAAACTACTTAATTCTTAACCCTCTTTTTCCTTCTTCATAGAATGGAAATCATTTTCAGTACTTAACTCCTAGGACTGTTGTCAGGATGAAGTACAATGATATGAGAGTCAAAGTCCTCTCAGGATGGTCTACCTGTGACTATCATTTCTTGTTTGATCTTAACATCTGTTCCAAAGTCATGCTAGGTGTTTCTGGTTAGGTACTGCCCCTGTGTATTAAAAGAAGGCCCACATACATTATTGGTCTTCTTGCTCTTTGGAAGCTGGAGATTGCATAGACATCAATATTCTGAATCCACTCAAAAACACATTTTGAATCTACTCACTTGGGTAGGCTGACCACTGCTACCAATGTTCTCTCTGTGATTCTATTACTTGCTAGGCAATCTCTCAAATAGATCAGACTATATTTTTCATAAAAGAAACAAACTGTAAAAAATTACCAAGTGAAATTATTTTTATAAGCTTTACTCATGAGACTTCTGCTTCCCACTAGGAAAAACTAAGAATATTGGATATTACACGTAAAACAAAATAAAACATCTCCAAAAGATGAAGAGGAGAAGGTGGATAGGAAAGGAACATTAGGACATAAGGGATAAGATGGAGGTTAGTTACCTGGGTTTTCTTTTTGTCTACCATACCCTGACTTGGAGTTAAGTAGGCTAGTAAACTGTAAGCACCAAACAACAAAGACAGAAAGAGCCTCAATAAGAGCTCTAGCAAAAAGAAGAGGAATGGGAGGGGCCTAGCCAAACAGAAAACATTTGGACTATACCAGCTCTATTTTAGCTAAAATTCTAGCCCATCCCTATCAGCAGCATAGATTAAGTAAGTAGCCATAGGGATGGGCACAATTAAAAGGAATTCCAAAACTCATGCTGGGCTACCATTGAAGATGACCAGGTAGGAATCCAGAATTCTAATTCTTGGACCCATCCTCAACAGTGTCATTTCAGACCACATGAGGAGCCTGGACTTCTACCATAACTAGTGGCTATGTTCCCACCTCCTTCTCTGATGATTTCAGAGGAAACCTAATGAACAGAGTGAGCCCTATATAATCCAGGGGTAATAAGGCCCACTCCTTGCAATCAGTGAAGCCCACATGAAAGTCAGAACCCCCAACTCTTTCCAGAAGTAACTGGGAGCCTTGCCCAGCTTGACTGTTAATAGAGACAGAGAGGCAAATTTAGAACTCTGAATTCTGAATCCAGAATTGCCTTTCTCTTACTCATGAATTTCTTACAAGGTTGTCCTTCTTAACAAGGATTCTGAAGCCTCAGTGCTGAATGCTGGGATCCCATGTACCCCTGTATAGGGTGTTCCATTGTAGTAAGAGAAACTCAGTGCACTAAATTCAAATCTGACCCTCTGCTGCATGTGACAATTATTAAAATATGTTTAAGTATCTATCCCAGTCCTTGGCTCATGGTAAGCACTCAAGAACTGGCAGTCATCATTATCATCTCCACCTGGTAGTAAAGAGGTTGTTCTCTCCTCTTCCCTCATCAGTCATGTCAAAAGGGAAAAAAAATGCCAGATAAAAGAAATTTAATAAGATTAAGAATCATGTAATACAAAAATGTCTAGGTTTCAATCCAAACTCACATGTCATACCAAAAATTCAGGAATATCTCAAACTGAATGAAAAGACATTCAAGAAATGTTAACACTGACATGACAAAGATGTTAAAAATTATCTAAGATTTTATAGCAGCCATGATAAAAATGCTTTAATGGGTAATACAAAAAAACTCATAATAAATAAATTATAACAATTACAAAAAAATTAGAAGATATATGAGGAGTCAAATGAAGTTTTTTAATTGAAAGTAAAATTACTGATATAAAGTTTAAAGAATGTACTCCAAAAGAAAATGAATGAGACAAACAAAATCATGTATTGGAAGATGGAATAATGGAGATATCCAATAAGAAAACAAAGAGACAGTTGACTGAAAAAAAAATGAATTGAGTTTTGGGGTCCTAAGGAATTATAATAAATAATCTGCCTTTCATGTCATTGGAGTCCCAGAAGAAGAGGAGAAAGGAACAGTTTAAAAACTTCACACACAGAAAAAAATGACTGAAAGCTTCTCAAATTTATCAAAAGACTTAAATCTATAGATCAAGATTAGTGAACCCTAAATAGGACAAAAAAAAACTCAAAGAAATTCATGCAAATACACATTATAATTAAACTTCTGAAAATTAACAACAAATAAAACTCTTAAAAGTTGCTAGAGAAAAATAACACCTTACTTTTAGAAGAAAAACAATTAAACTAATAGTTGGTTTATCCTCACAACTGATGAAAACCATAAGGAAGACAGACAATGCTTCTCAAGAGCTGAAAAAAACCCCAAATGAAAACAGCCTCCTCCCACACATTCATACACACAAACTGTTCATCCCAGAAACCTACAGCCAGCAAACTATCATTAAGGAATGAAGAAGAAAGAAACATATTTTTTAAATGATTAAAAACAAAAAGAATTCATTCACTTTTGGACCTGTTGTAAATGAACAGCTAAGAGAACTTATCTGACCATAAGGAAGTCATCAAACAAGGAACCAGGAAATTTCAGGGGAAGAAGAAAGAACATGACAAAGAAAATATGAAAAAATATAGTATCAATTCCTTCTTTTCTTGAGTTTTCAACTTTATTTTATTCTTCTCTTCTTCTTTCTTTTCTTTTCTTTTCTTTCTTTTTTTTTTTTTTTTTGGTTTTAGGGAGGGAATACCTGGTATTGAACCCAGAGGCACTTAACCACTGAGCTACACCCCTAGTCTATTTTTATATTTTATTTACAGATAGCGTCTCACTAAGTTGCTTAGGGTCTTGTGCAATTGCTGAAGCTGACTTTGAACTCATAATCCTCCTGCTTTGACCTCCACAGCTGCTGGAATAGGTGTGGTGCCATGACTTGTTTTATTTTTTCTTTTTTGATGTCTGAAATAAGAATTATAGCAGAGTATGATATGGTTCTAAATATATTCAGAGGAAAGATTGAAGACAATTATATTATGAACAGGGTAGGGAAAAGGTAGCTAAAGAGAAGTATGGTTTAAATATTTCATTTGAACTTATAAAATGATGACATTGGTAGACTGTGATAAGATGCACACAGCATACAAATGCATATATATAAATATAATACTTAGAAAAATTACTATAAAGATACATAAAGCTTTATAAGCTATTTATCTGCAGTGTTTTAATATGCTCTAAAACATAGGTAAATCAAAATATCATTCTAAATAAAATTCCAAGTAACACAGGAAGGCAGCAAAAGAAGACATAAAAATTGTAAAACTGAAAGATATAAAGAACATAAAAAAGGAAATGGCAGGCTTAATGTATCACTAATTATGTTGAATGTAAATGACATAACTATAGCATCTAAAAGACAAAGACTGAAATGTGAATTATAAAACATGACCCAACTCTAAAAATAGGTAAAGTATGCAAATAATCAAAAGAAAGCAGAGGCAGCTGTACTAATATCAGATAACGTAGTCTTTAGAACAAAGAAAATTACAAGAAAGAGAGTGGAATATTACATACCGATAAAAGAATAATCTAACCAAAAAGACAGAAATCCTAAACATGACACAGCAAATAACAGAACTGTAAAATGTGTGAGGCAAAACCCACAGAAATGAAACAAAAAGTATAAATCTGTTCTTACATTTGGAGATGTTCAAACCCTCTCTAATCAATTTACAGAAAAATCAGACAGAAATCAACAAGGACACAGAAAAATTCAACAACACCATCAACCAACAGAATCCTCTGTTTTTGAGAATATTATACTAGAATGCACATTATTTTCAAGGATCCATGACTTTTATTCCAAGGTATTCTAACACAGAAAATATCACCTTACAATTTTAATCTAATTTAAATTATATAGAATATGCTCTTTGAACAACAATAGAATAAAGCTAGAAATCAACGAGAATGATTTAGAAAAAACAAAAAAAAGCCAACAAACAACTTCATACCTTTGGAAACTAAATAGCATATTTGTAAATAATGCATGGGTAAAGAAGAGTTTCAAAATGTACATTTAATTAATTAAAATAAAAATAAGACTTATCAAATTTGTAGAACATGGCTAAAGCAGTGCTAAAGGGAAAATTTATAGCTCTAAAATAAGAACTTAGAAAAAACAGTCATTTCAAATCAATAATCTAAGCTCCTTCCTCAATTATCTAGGAAAAAAAGATCAAAATAAACTCAAAGTAAGAGAGAAAGGAAATAACAAACTGAAGAACAGAAATCAATGACTTTGGGAACTAAAAACTCAATGAAACCAAGAGCTATTTTTTTAAAAAGATTAGTAAAATTAACAAACAGCAAGACTAAGAAAGGAAAATATGTGAAAATACACAAATTACCAATATCGTTTGTGAAACAGAGGATACCACTAAAGACCTTGGAGATATACCAAAAGATTACAGAAATTCTATGAATCATTTTACACTTATAAATTTGACAGCTTAGAGGAAATGGATTCCCTTTCAAAAATATATGAACCATCACTACTCACCCAATATGAAATTGAGTATAATAGCCCTGTACCCCTATACCTAATAAAGGTATTGAATTCAACTCTAAAAATATTCAGTTTCAAAGGCCTTATAAAGAGGTAATATTGCTTATTTAATAGATTTGAATTAAAAATAAAAGTCCCACCAAGAATCACCAGACATTCTTCACTAATCTATGCTATTTCATTTTTTTTTTATTGTAAACAAATGGGATATCCAAAGGACTTAAAATCAGCATACTACAGAGATATAGTCACATCAATGTTCATAGCTGCTCAATTCACAATAGCCAGATTGTGGAACCAACGTATATATCCTTCAATTGATAAATAGATAAAGAAACTGTGATTGATATATATATATATATATATGTTATACACACACACACACACACACAATGGAATATATGGATATATATATACATATATGTACACATACAATGGAGTATCACTCAGCCATAAAAAATGATAAAATTATGGCATTTGCTATTTCATTTTTTACCAATATTTTTTCCATGTTTTTAATTGCTACATATTTGTATATAATGATGGAATTTGTTACATTTTCATTTATGGACACAATATAGCATTAAAATTTGGCTAATATCACTCCCCAGGTCTTCTCCCTCCTCCCCCACATCCCACCCCTGTCCCTTTCCTTCTACTGATCTCCTTTAGATTTTCATGTGATCCACTCCAACTTTCTTTCCCTTTTTCCTCTCTAGCTTTCACATATGAAAGACCTTCTTAGTCTGATTTATTTCACTTAACAGAAAGGTCTCCAGCTTCATTCATTTTCTTGTAAATGACATAATTTTGTTTTTCTCTATGGCTGAATAAAATTTATTTGTGTATATATACCACATTTTCTTTATCCATTCATCCACTGATGGTCAACTAGTCTGGTTCCATAGTTTGGCTATTTTGAATTGTGCTGTTATAAACGTGGGTATACATGTACCACTATCGTATGATGACTATAATTCTTCAGGATAAGTATCAAAGAGCGGTATAACTGGTTCATGTGGTGGTTCCATGCCTGATCTTTTAAAGAATTGCCATACTGATTTCCATAGAGATTGTACTGAATTTACAATCCCACCAGCAGTGCGAAAGTGTTCCTTTTACTTTGCATCCTCTCTACATTTTTTTAATTTGTATTCTTGATGACTGCCATTCTGACTAGTGTGAGATGAAATCTCAGTTAGATTTGTTTTGCATTTCCCTAATTGCTAAGAAGTTGAACATTTCTTCATATATTGGTTGGTCATTTATATTTGTTCTTTTGAGAAATGTCTGTTTAATTCATTTGTCCATTTATTAATTACGTTATTTGATCATTTGGTGTGAAGTTTGTTGAGTTCATTATGTATTCTAGATATTAAGTCTCTGTTAGGAAAGCAGCTAGAAAAGATTTTCTCTTATTCTCTATATTCTCTCTTCACATTTCCAAATATTTCCTTTGCTGTACCGAAACTTTTAAATTTAATGTCATCCAATTTATTAATGCTTGGCATTACTGCCTGGGCTTTAGGAGTTCTATTAAGAAAGTCACTGCCGGTGATCCCAGATGGCAGACTAGAGGCTGACTGCATCTCCTGTCACTCCAGAACCCAGGATTCAAGAAGGGGAGGCATTGAGAGACTCAGACTAAAATAGAGCCACGGGGTGAGTCTCCCCCACTGGTGAAGCTCAAGCCGGGCGGCAGGCCCAGACAGGGGAGGCTTCTCAAAGCAGGGCAGGGCAGCTAAAGTCTTCCCCAGGTAGCCCTGCACCCTATGGCGGTGGACTCCTTCCACACGGCCAGCTTCTTGGAGCAGGCCCCCCAGTGAGAGACTTTCTACACAGAAGCAGCTCCAAGTCCCGGAGCCAGCGGCGAGCACCAGCCCGCAGGCAGCTTTAGGGACCAGGACAGGGGAGCCAGGGACTTCCCCAAGCAGCCCTGCTCCCTCCGGCGGCAGGCTCCTTTCACAGCCAGCTTCTCAGAGCATACCGCCCAGTGAGAGCCTTTCCACACAGAGCCTGCTCCAAGCCCTAGAACCAGTCGCAGGCTAGGGGCAGCTTTCTTCGGAAGCATTGCATTATCAAGTTCCTCCAAGAATTCAGGCTACTAAAGGCTGGGAGGTGATATACCGGAAATCTACAGGGACACTATAAGCCAACAGAGGAAATCTGCAATATCTCAGGGTCCCACTGACATCTGACAAATATGAGAAAACAAGGGAAGAAAATTTCCCAAACAAATCTAGATACCAAAAGCCAATGACAGCACAGCAGAAGAAATGTCAGAAAGGGAGTTCAGAATGTACATAATTAAAACAATCAGGGAAGCAAATGAGGAAATGAAAGAGCAAATGCAGGCATTGAAGGAGGAGATGAAAGAGCAAATGCAGGCATTAAATGATCGCACCAATCAACAGTTTAAAGAGCAAATACGGGAAGCAAGAGATCATTTCAATAAAGAGTTAGAGATACTGAAAAAAACAAACAGAAATCCTTGAAATGAAGGAAACAATAAAGCAAGTTAAAAACTCCATAGAAAGCATAACCAATAGGATAGAACACCTTGAAGACAGAACCTCAGACATTGAAGAAAAACATTTAATCTTTAAAACAAAGTTGACCAAACAGAGAAGATGGTAAGAAATCATGAACTGAATCTACAAGAATTATGGGATATCATGAAAAGGCCAAATTTAAGAATTATTGGGATTGAGGAAGGCTTAGAGAAACAAACCAAAGGAATGAACAATTTATTCAATGAAATAATAACAAAATTTCCCAAATCTGAAGAATGAAATGGAAAACCAAGTACAAGAGGCTTATAGAACTCCAAATGGACAAAATAACAACAGATCCACACCAAGGCACATTATTATGAAAATACCTAACATACAAAATAAAGACAGAATTTTAAAGGCCGCGGGAGAAAAGAATCAAATTACATTCAGGGGGAAACCAATAAGAATATCAATACCCTAAAAGTTAGAAGGGCCTAGAACAACATTTACCAAGCCCTGAAAGAAAACAAATGCCAACCAAGAATCTCATACCCAGCAAAACTTACTTTCAGATTTGATGACGAAATAAGATCCTTCCATGATAAACCAAAGCTAAAGGAATTTACAAAAAGAAAGCCAGCATTACAGAATATTCTCAGCAAAATACTCCATGAGGAAAATATGAAAAACAACGAAGCAAATCAACAATGGGAGGAACTAACCTAAAGGAATAGCCAAATAAAGGAGAAACCAAATCATGTCAAAAAACAAAAATGAGTCAAATGACTGGGAATACAAATCATATAACAATAACAACCCTGAATGTTAATGGCCTGAACTCATCAATCAAAAGACATAGACTGGCAGATTGGATTAAAAAGAAAAATCCAACAATATGCTGCCTGCAAGAGACTCATCTCATAGAAAGAGATACCCATAGACTAAAGGTGAAAGGATGGGGAAAAACATACCATGCACATGGACACAGGAAAATAGCTGGAGTATCCATCCTCATTTCAGATAATGTGGACTTGAAGCCAAAACTAGTCAAAAGGTATAAAGAAGGACATTACATACTGCTTAAAGGAAGCATAAATGAGCAAGACAAAACAATCATAAATATCTATGCCCCGAACATTGGCTCATCCATGTACGTCAAACAAATCCTTCTCAATTCCAGAAATCAAATAGACCACAACACAATAATAGTAGGCGATTTTAACACACCTCTCTCACCACTGGATAGATCCTCCAAACAAAAATTGAATGAAGAAACCATTGATCTCAATAACACAATCAACAATTTAGACTTAATGGACATATATAGAATATACCATCCAAGAAAGAATGAATACACTTTCTTCTCAGCAGCACATGGATCCTTCTCTAAAATAGACCATATTTTACGCCATAAAGCTACTGTTAGCAAATACAAGAAGACAGAGATACTACCTTGTATTTTATCAGATCATAATGCATTGAAATTAGAAATAAATGACAGAATAAACAACAGAAACTTCTCCAATACCTGGAGATTAAATAATATGCTATTATATGATGAATGGATAACAGAAGACATCAGGAGGGAAATAAAAAATTTCTTAGAATTAAACGAGAACAAAGACACATCATATCAAAATCTCTGGAACACTATGAAAGCAGTACTTAGAGGAAGATTTATTTCATGGGTCGCATTCAACAAAAGAAGTAGAAATCAACAAATAAACAACTTAACACTACAGTTCAAAGTCCTAGAAAAAGAAGAGCAGACCAAAACCAAAAGTAGTAGAAGACAGGAAATAGTTAAAATGAGAGCTGAAATCATCAAAATTGAAACAAAAGAAACAATCAGAAAAATTAACAAAATAAATAGTTGGTTCTTTCAACCTAGATGCCCTTCAGTTGATGAATGGATAAAGAAACTGTGGCATATATATACAATGGAATATTACTCCGCCATGAAGAATGATAAAATTATGGCACTTGCAGGCAAATGGATGAAATTAGAGAATATCATGCTAAGTGAGACAAGCCAATCTCAAAAAAACTAAAGGACGATTGATCTCGCTGATAAGCAGATGAGGACATATAATGGGGGGTGGGAGGGGTTAGCATTAGGGTTAGGGTTAGGTTTAGGGTTAGGGATAAGGAGGGTGGTAAGAATGGAGGAAGGAAGGACTGTATAGAGGGAAAAGAGGGGTGGAAGGGATGGGGGGAAGGGAAAAAAATAACAGTATGAATCAAACAACATTGCCCTATGTAAATTTATGATTACACAAATGGTATGCCTTGACTCCATGTACAAAAAAAGAAACAACATGTATCCCATTTGTTTACAATTTAAAAAAAGAATAAAGGTGTCATTTAGACCTTTAAAATTAATTTTATTATGTATATGCTATATTATTATATATATGATATTATTAGATGCAGATAGTGAAGTAAATTGATATATGCATCAAAAATAAATAAATAAATAAATAAATAAATAAATAAATAAATAAATAGTTGCTTCTTTGAAAAAATAAACAAAATTGATACACCCTTAGCCACACTAACAAAGAGAAAGAGGGAGAAAACTCAAATTACTAAAATTTGGAATGAACAAGGAAATATCACAACAGACACGAGTGAAATACAAAATATAATTAGAAGCTATTTTGAAAATCTATACTCCAACAAAACAGAAAATCTTGAAGAAATCAACAAGTTTCTAGAGACATATGAATTACTTAAACAGAACGAGGAGGATATACACAACTTAAATCAATTTCAAGCAATGAAATAGAAGAGGTCATCAAAAGCCTACCAACAAAGAAAAGTCCAGGACCAGATGGGTTCTCAGCCGAGTTCTACAAAACCTTTAAAGATGAGCTCATTCCAATACTCCTCAAAGTATTCCATGAAATAGAAGAGGAGGGAACCCTCCCAAACTCATTCTATGAAGCCAATATCACCCTGATACCTAAATCAGACAGAGACACATCGAGGAAAGAAAATTTCAGACAATATCCTTAATGAACATCGACGCAAAAATTCTCAACAAACTTTTAGCAAATCGCATACAAATATATATTATAAAGATAGTGCACCATGATCAAGTGGGTTTTATCCCAGGGATGCAAGGTTGGTTCAACATCTGGAAATCAGTAAATGTCATTTCACCATATCAACAGACTTAAAGTTAAGAATCACATGATTATTTCGATAGATGCAGAAAAAGCATTCGATAAAATACAGCATCCCTTCATGCTCAAAACACTAGAAAAAATTGGGGTAGTGGGAACATTCCTTAACATTGTAAAGGCCATCTATGCTAAGCCCATGGCCAATATCATTCTAAATGGTGAAAAACTGAAAACGTTCCTCCTAAAAACTGGAACAAGGCAGGGATGCCCTCTTTCACCACTTCTACTCAACATCATCCTTGAAACTCTAGCCAGAGCAATTAGACAAACCAAAGAAATTAAAGGGATACGAATAGGAAAAGAAGAACTCAAACTATCCCTGTTCGCTGATGACATGATTATATATTTAGAGGAACCTGGAAATTCCACCAGAAAACTATTAGAACTCATAAGTGAATTCAGGAAAGTAGCAGGTTACAAGATCAATGCTCATAAATTCAATGCATTTTTATACATGTGATGAAATCTTCAGAAAGAGAAGTTAGGAAATCTACCCCATTCACAACAGCATCGAAAAAAATAAAATACTTGGGAATCAATCTCACAAAAGAGGTGAAAGACCTCTACAATGAGAACTACAGAACACTAAAGAAAGAAATTAAAGAAAACCTTAGAAGATGGAAAGATCTCCCATGTTCTTGGATAGGCAGAATTAATATTGTCAAAATGGCCATACTACCTAAAGTGCTATACAGATTCAATGCAATTCCAATTAAAATCCCAATGATGTACCTTACAGAAATAGAGCAAGCAATTATGAAATTCATCTGGAAGAATAAAAAACCCAGAATAGCTAAAGCAATCCTCAGTAGAAAGAGCGAAGCAGGGGGTACCGCAATACCAGATCTTCAACTCTACTACAAAGCAATAGTAACAAAAACATCATGGTATTGGTACCAAAATAGACAGGTAGATCAATGGTACAGAATAGAGGACACGGACACAAACCAAAATAAATACAATTTTCTCATACTAGACAAAGGGGCCAAAAATATGCAATGGAGAAAAGATAGCCTCTTCAACAAATGGTACTGGAAAAACTGGAAAACCATATGCAACAGAATGAAATTAAACCCCTATCTCTCACCCTGCACAAAACTCAACTCAAAATGGATCAAGGACCTCGGAATCAGACCAGAGACCCTGCATCTTATAGAAGAAAAAGTAGATCCAAACCTTCAACTTGTTGGCTTAGGATCAGACTTCCTTAACAGGACTCCCATAGCACAAGAAATAAAAGCAAGAATCAATAACTGGGATAGATTCAAACTAAAAAGCTTTCTCTCAGCAAAGGACACTATCAGTAATGTGAAGAGAGAGCCTACAGAGTGGGAGAATATCTTTGCCACTCATACTTCAGATAGAGCGCTAATTTTCAGAATCTATAAAGAACTCAAAAAACTCTACACCAAGAATACAAATAATCCAATTAACAAATGGGCTAAGGAAATGAGCAGACACTTCACAGAAGATGTACAAGCAATCAACAGATATATGAAAAATGTTCAACATCTCTAGTAATAAGAGAAATGCAAATCAAAACTACCCTAAGATTCCATCTCACCCCAATTAGAATGGCAATTATCAAGAACACAAGCAACAATAGGTGTTGGCGAGGATTTGGGGAGGAAGGTACACTCATATGTTGCTGGTGGGGCTGCAAATTAGTGCAGCCACTCTGGAAAGCAGTATGGAGATTCCTCAGAAAGCTTGGAATGGAACCACCATTTGACCCAGCTATCCCACTCCTTGGCCTATCCCCAGAGGACTTAAAATCAGCATACTACAGAGATACAGTCACATCAAGGTTCATTGTTGCTCAATTCACAATAGCTAGATTGTGGAACCAACCTAGATGTCCTTCAGTTGTTGAATGGATAAAGAAACTGTGGCATATATATACAATGGAATATTACTCCTCCATAAAAAATGATAAAATGATGGCATTTGCAGGCAAATGGATGAAATTGGAGAATATCATGCTAAGTGAGATAAGCCAATCTCAAAAAACTAAAGGATGAATGATCTCGCTGATAGCGGATGAGGACATATAATGGGGGGTGGGAGGGGTTAGTGTTAGGGTTAGGGTTAGGTTTAGGGTTAGGGTTAAGGAGGGTGGCAAGAATGGAGGAAGGAAGGACTGTATAGAGGGAAAAGAGGGGTGGGAGGGGTGGGGGAAGGAAAAAATAACAGAATGAATCAAACAACATTGCCCTATGTAAATTTATGATTACACAAATGGTATGCCTTTACCCCATGTACAAACAGAGAAACAACATGTATCCCATTTGTTTACAATAAAAAAAAAAGAAAGTCACTGCCTGTGCCTATATACTGGAGTGTTGAGCCTGCATTTCTTTTAGGAATCTCATAGTTTCCAGTTGAATACCTAGTTCTTTGATACATTTGGTGTTGATTTTTGTGCAGGGTGTGATAAAGGCTTAGTTTATTTTTATGCATAAGGATAACCAGTTTTCCCAGCACCATTTGATTAAAAAAAAAAAGACTTTTTTTCTCCAATGTTTTTGGCATCTTTGTTAAGGATCAGATGACTGTATCTGTATGGCTTTGTCTTTGACCTCTATTCTGTATCATTTGACCAATAAGGTAGATATACATCTTCACTGACTAACACATCAAACCAATCAAGTATTCAAGACCAGATAATAGTTGATGTCTACATTCAGAATTTATCATTTCAGCTATACTATTGCCACAACCTGTAAAATAGAGCCTGATAAAATAAATCATACTGCTGAAATTCAGTGAAAAGAATTTGGAACAGGGATTCCTAGTTTAATTTTGGTATATTTATACCTAATTATCAGCATTACTTTGGACAATCACTTAAACTCCTCAAGTTGGTAACTGGAAAAAGTTGCATGAGATTATTTTATAGTCTTTTCCTTTTAGCTATAATTATTTTCATTCAATTCTAATGTATTTCATCAGAACTAGAATAAGAGAAAAGGGTATCCAGCATATTTTGGCAAATTGGAATTCTTAATGATGTTCACATCAATATTAATTTCAGCACATTCTCTTCTTACAGAGTGACTATGATAATCTTCTATCAAGAGTTGAGGTATTTGATTCATCCCCTTGAATCTGAGCCTGGCTTTGTAACTGACTCCACATGAGAACATGGAAAAGTTGATGCTTGCTTGACTTTTGAGGCAGAGTTGCAGAAAGCAATATAGTTTCCACTTAGAGTGCTGTATCTTCCTCCCTTTGGATCTCTCTTTATCTCTCTCTTTGCCTTTGGAAATCTGATCTGCCACGTAAGTAACTCTGAAGCTGTTGGATTGGGGATCACAGGGACATCAGAGAGCTACAGAAAGATGCCCAAGGAGTCTCTGTAGCTCCTAGATGTTCAGATCTTCCCAACTTGTGCTCTACAGTGTGAGTGAAGAAAGCTTCATGATGCTATACTGAGCCACCATCAGACTACAACATGGAATATCCTACAATAATCAAAGATCCTGAACTGAGCTGCTTCTGAATGACTCACAGAGATCATGAGAGATAATAAATGCTTATTGTTATTTTAAGCCACTAAACTTTGTGGTGTGTTTTTACAAAGCCACTGTTACTATAATGTCACTCACCTAAAGATTTCCAAAATTACCAGCTATGCTATCAGCATTTGTGTTCCACTGGCAGCCATGCCTTCTTAATAGCACCAACATTTGAGGGTGCTTATTTTACAGTTTTATAAAACCTACAGTCAGAAGAATGGTGTGGAGGAGTCAAAATATTTGCTAATCATATCTAAAAGCAGCAAATTGGGTCTGTTCATTTTCATATAACCTACTGAACAAGTCTGCAAAAAGCAATAACTTTAGGGAAATCCATCACAGAAAGGCAGGTCCCACCCTGCAGAGCACAGGAGGCTTAGCTCTCCAGCTCTTTGGCACATGTTCGCACTACAGTGGTGAATGGTCTTTCCCAGTGTGAAGATACTAGAGTTCCAGTGAAAATTTCCATACTGGGTCCAGTCATAGTGGTGTCCCTGACAGCAGTCAGGTAAAGGGAGGACATCTCTCTATAGGTTAGAGTATATTATTGTTCAAAGTCTTTCACTTCTTTGTTTGTAAGCAGTCACAGAGCCTTGCCTTTGCCATGTGACATGCAATATCACTGTGTTGGTGACACTGCTTTCCTGTCCTATACTTGGACTGTCCAGGGCAATCCTGAGTGAGCATGATACAAGAAGTTGCATGGGGCAGCTTAGAACCTTGTCTGTGCTCTCTGCTCTGAAAATGGCACATTTCAGATGGAGGTTGCTCCTTTAGCCGGGAAGTCTCCATGAGGACATGGAACAGAATCACAATTGAAGAACCTGAAGTTTATGAATAATAGGAGCAGGAAAAAAATCTTTTGTTTTGTACAGCAATGAGCTTTTGGGTTTGTTATTTTGAAAAGCCACCCAATACATGTACCTCAGGAGATGCTAACAGAGATGCACCTACCCAGAAGATTGGAGTGATGTGGTATTTTATCCTCCTGTAAAAGAATATGTGGCTGCGGATAGAGTTCAATGGTAGAGTGCTTGACTAACATGCACAAAACCCTGGGTTTGACTTTTAACAACACAAAAAATGAATGAATGAATGAATGAATGAATGAATAAAATAAAATGAAATGAGAGTTTAGAAAAATGAATGTGTGTGGATATGTATATGTATATTAACAGGGAAGTTGTCTATGGAAATTCAATAATTTTAGGTAGGATAATTTAGTGATGTTGAATAAGCCAATAATATATATAACTAATTTGGAAAGGCAATCTTTGGTTGGCAAGTACATATTTCATTAAAAGCCAGGGGAGTGAATTTCAAGTATTGATTCCAGATTTGACAATGCTTTTTAGGTACAGTACAACAAACAAGTGGAAGAAATGCTTTACTAATCTGTTTTGGGTTGATAAAGGGCTGCATTAATAAAGCGTGATTTCAAGGGCCAGAATTCCAAATCATACTAGATTAGGTGATTAGTAATAATAATTATTACTTTTATAAACAAGTAGTGTCTATGTATGCATGTGAGTATAAGCATGTTGGAGGAGACAGATTAATTGGTTTGTGGAACTCAAAACATATTTTGGGGCAAAAATGAATCCAAGATCTCAACATCATGAGCATATCTCTCTCTCTCTCTCTCTTTCTCTCTGTCCCTGTCTCTCTCTCTTCCTTCTTCCTGCCATCTATCCTGTCTTTCCCTTCTTCTTTTTTGATATTACCTTTCTCTGGTTCATTTCCCTTCATCTATACTCTGCCCCTCTTGTTTTGGCTTTATCCTTAGAGCTGGGGATAAGAAGTCACCAAGACTGAGAACATGAGACAACACTGTGGAAAGGAAAAACCAAGGTGCTATTATCAAAAGAGGGATAGGCAAGCAAAATTAAAAAGAAAAAAAAATTGCCAGATTAAATCCCTTATGAGCATGCTGAAGAAAGAGCAGATGTTTGCTAAATTGCAAGAAGAGTGAGAAGAGTTAAACACAGGGCATCTGTGTTGCTGAGTGAATTGTGTCATTGTGGGGCCACAGCTGAATTGTTCAGAACCAGAGGAGAGGAAGGGAAGGCCACCCACCCCACTCAGTGCACAGGCAACTCCATGGAAGAAACTTTGAACAATTATTTGAAATTGCCAGTTTGAAGAGGCGCCAGGGCAAATTTGTGAGCTTGGTGGAAGGGTGCCGCTCAGAATCTGTTTCAGCACGTGGAGAACCTGGGGTTCTGAATACATGGCAGAACCTTTCTGATCCAGTGGGAAGAATTAGAGAACTGACGATCATAAAACAGCCTCAGAGTCAGGAACCTTCTCCCTTCATTCTTCTGGTAGTACTTTGTGTGAATGACTCAGTGCCTTTCTCTTTATTTAAAAAATAAAATCAAATACATAAGAAGCTTTTTAAATACAGCCTCCCAGATGTCTGTTGCAGCCTCAAGACCCTTTCTTTCTTCTATTGTTCTCTTAATTGTTACTTCAAAACAACTAGTGGAGTATTCATAAGCAATTATATGCAAATGGAAGGGACTCAATGTAAGAGATTTTACACTACTAGTTAATTTCTACTTTTGGGTCTACTGATAAGATCTGCAAAACTGCTTTTTTGTACCCTACTCCTTAGGGCATAAAAAAGAAATGGTGGCATGAAAGTCAACTAAGTATCTTGCCATGGTTTCAAGGCATCACAAAATAGTTATTAAATGTCATGAGTGGAAGGAGATCTGATGAATAAAAAAATAAATACTTTTGAAGCTTCTGTGCACAATTAGATAATTTGTGCAGTGGAGGACTTAGTTAAAAATCTAATAATGATCGCCTTTTCTTGACTAGTTGAAGATAGCTGCTACATCTTTGATAGCCCCTTGAATCTGAGCTTGTTTTAAATAATTTGCTGGACCCTGAATACAGAGAAGGTGGCCTTCGGGGACATCCGAGGCTAGGACTAGAGTCCTGCAGTTTTCACTGGGCTTAAAAGGCAGTCACTCTAGGAACTGAGTTGCTTCACTACAAGGAAGTCCAAGCAACATTTGTGGAGGCCCTTGGGATCACAGCCAATGACCCTGCCAAGAGGGTAGGCCAGGTTGTCAGTTCACATTCTGTACCATCTTGCTGGTACCAGCCATGATGTCTCAACTGCCTTCTCAGGAACTGTCGAGGAGACACCCAAGCTAGGCTCTTCAATTCCTCATTTGGAAAATCGTGCCCCAATTAAATGGTTTAAAGCTACAAAATTTTAGAATATTTGGGTATGTATCAACAGGTAATCCAGGAACACTGGATGTGCATTAAAACCAACCACAACACCAGCTAATTTTGAGAAAGCAGTCCAAGTGCATGCAAAACTTTCTTTGTGAAGCTAAATACAGGATTTTTTCACAGACAGTTAAACACAAGAAATGATTAAAATCAGTTTACAATGCAAACAGAGCATTTAATTGGTAAGGTTCTCTTTGTCACATTTTAAATTTGTCTCTCTCATTCTCTGTTCACCAGTAGAAGGCCTAGAGGAGAGAGAGGAGCCCATTGTGGAGGATAAATGTGCTGGCCAAGACTACAGTGTCCTCTGCACAATCTACAAATGCCTCAGTGACTAATCTTCATCTGTAGATAATTCAGAAACAGGTAGATCCCTTGAATTTGAAAATGGGAACTAAAACTCATCCATCTTCTTCTGATGGCTAAATAGTCTATTATTAGCAGGTCAGAAGATTTAATAGGCTGAGGATGGAAAAGTACATGTTGATAATTAAACACTCCAGTATTCGATTCCAAAGCGAGTGTCCTTTATCAGCATGCCTAAGGTTTGTTTGCTTTTAAAACTCTTCTCCTTCACTTTGATGTCTCGGAATGTGTTTGGGCATCAACATAAACTTTTCTGATGGACAGAGATGTTGTTTGTCAAAGCAATTCTTATTTGGGTGACCTGTTCTGTGGAATTACCTTTCCTGAAATAGCTTTGCAAATTCACAAATGTGTGATTTCTAAAAAGAGATTTACCTACTTCTTCTGTAAATATGAATTAAGATCTGATAGATTTGTGATGGACTGATGATATAAGGAATGTATTTTAATGCTGGCTGTGTCCCATGACTCTCTGAGCTTGAAGGAGTTAGAATGTCAGCTATGGACAGAATATTCCTGATCCCCCAAATTCAAATGTCAAAATCCTAATCCCTAATGGGAGAGAATTAGAGGCAGATCCTTCAGGAGAAAATTAGGTTAGGAGAGTCGAACCTTCTAGAAAGGATTAGTGCCCTTCAGAGAAGAAAAGGGGAGAGATTGTTTCCTCTTTCTTTCATCTTCCTGTTAGGAACCCAAGAAGAGAACCCTCACCAGCCATAGAATCTGCTGGCACCCTGATCTTCGATCACCCATTCTCCAGAACTACAAGAAATATGTCTGTTGTTGAAGCCACCCAGTCTGTTACCCTGTGACAGGAACTCATACAGACTTAAACAGTATCTCCAGTGCCTTAGTATGATCATATGAAAGTGAGGAATATTTGATTCTAACGTTCCTTATGGGTCTAAGGTTTGTTTATTCTTCAAATTTCATTGTCAAACCAAATCCTTCTCTCAATTATATATTGGCTTATGAGGTGGTTGAAGTTAATAGGAAGTGGATTATTTTGCTTTAAACATATGCAACTATTTTTTTGGCCTGCTATATTTATCATATTACTTAGCATCTTTAAAAAAAATCATTGTTTTTATAATAATATATGTTTATTTTCATCTTGACTATGTGCCGGTCTAATTTCTCAAAGACTTACAAGGGCAATTTTATGCATTCCTTCCAACACTCATTGTGGTAAGACATAATCAGCCCTGTTTTCCAGAGATGATTGGTTCTTTCTGAGAAAATGTATATCTTGTACAAGAGTAGTGAAACTCAGACTCATATCCAGTTCTGCCTAATGCCAGAACCCATACTTTTTAAGGTATTTACCACCCAACCATTTATTTTAATGCCTACATTCAGCTTAAAGACCAATGGGGGCTTTTAAAGCAAAAAAAAAGTTAATTAGATACATAGTAAGAGGAGAAACTGCAAAATTGAAGACTGTGAGGGAGCCAGCTCAGTGAGAAGGGTTGTTCTGCCTGGGATGAGATTTGCATTGATCTCCTGGGTAATTTTTTTTCCATTCTCAGCTTGGAATAGGCTTCAGGGGAGATTTCAACTATAGTACAGGGAAAGAAAATAAAAGAGTTTTCCAGAAAAACATCATTTCTGCTCTTTTGAGGCAGGGCTGCTCATTGTCACTCTGTGCTTCATGGTTCTTCCAGGGAAGGTCTTCCTTCTTTTTAAACTGAAGAATTGCCATCTGGACATTGCTGGGTAGTTTTCTGTTTCTGGAGTTGCCAACTCACATCTCTCTTTGACAAGATGCCCATTCTTCTCAGCGAGTCACCACGATGACTTTTTAAATACATGGAGAACAATTCCATACCTGTTCTTCCAAGGGATGTTCCCCTGAATCCTACCCTTTTGACACAACTGGGGGCTCAAGAACAGGCTGAGTGAGGCTTGCTACTCTTCCCTGGACTGAATCTGCTATGATCTTAGTTTATGTCCCCCCTCCAAATTCGTATGTTGAAATTTTTACCCACAAAGAGAAGGTATTAAGAAGAGGAGGCTGTGGGAGATTAGGTCACAGGGTGGATCTCTCACAAGTGGGGATGGGTGGGATTAAATCCTTATCAAAGAGGTCTCAGGAAGACCCCTTTCTGCTTGAATGTGTAGTATATGTCTCATTTACAGTGATTTGCACATGCTATTTACTCTTTCACTCAGCATGCAATTTTCTTATTGCTTATCCCCTAACCCCACTTGTAATGATCCAGCAATCTCAGAATTGTTTGGGAAAAAGTGGCTCAGTATATGAAAATATCTGAACCACAGAAGTTGCTACTGTCTTGCAGACTGATTTTTATACTGCTTTGCAAAGCTGCTGATTGTGCTGCCTTCTTCCCAGCCTCAACACCAGCCCTGTCCTCCAGCTGGCCTGATGATTATGTGCATCTACCCTGCCTCTACCAAGCGTCCTAACTCTCATGTACTCTTGGTTATTAAAATGGCTCCTTTGCCAGTCAGAATCCCCCTGTGTTCCCACCCTGGCACCATCGGCACCACCTCCTTTCTCCTTAGTAAGAATAATTCTCAGGCCTGTCCCAGACCTATTGATTCAGGAATTCTGATAGTGAACCTGATTTTGAGGCAAATTAAGTTTTGAGAACCAGTGATCTAGGTGTTATAGGACCTCGAATCCTGATATATAATGGCAGGTTTTAGAAATTAATATATATATAAATATATATAAGCAATATCTTGGCTCTTGGCAACATGTGCTTCAGCTATCAGGTGATTTATATGGACTTCCTTGAGCTACCATAAGAACCATACACTGGGTGGGTTAAATAACTGAGATTCATTGTTTCACAGAGCTTGGACAATGGAGCCCTCTAGATATTTGCAGGATGGGCTCTGACCCAGAATTGTGAGGGAGAATCATTTTCACACCTCTGTTTTGACTTTTGGTGATTTGCTGTCAATCTTTGGTGTTCCTTGATTTGTGGCATCTCCCAATGTCTTTGTGTCCAAATTTGCCCCCTTTATAAAGATTTTAGTCATACTGGATTAGAACTCACCCTAATTGCCTCATCTTTATTCCTTTACCCCTAGCCTATTTCCAAATAAGTTCACTTTCTTGGGTATTGGAGGTTAGGACTCTAACCTGTATATTTGTGGGGAGCACAATTCCACCTATAGCTTGATAAAATGCCCCTCCCTCTTGTATCCATGCACCTACAGAAGCAGTGGTGATTGTTGTTCAGTGACTGGAAGGCATGAGACAAAGAGGGAAAAATTTAAAAGCTTACTTAATTACTATTTTGCCAAATTAGTTGAAGTAGAGGCAGGAGCTCAATTCACAGAAAGGTCCAATGTTCACTGTATTAGTGTGCCTGGGTTGCTGTGCCAAAATGCCACAGACTAGGTGGCCTACCCAACAGAAACTTATTTCTTCACAATTCAGGAGGCAAAGAATTTGAGTAAAGGGTGTCAGCATGGTTGGTTTCTGGGAGGACTCTTTGCCTCAGCTGCAAAGAGTCACCTTCTGCCCCTGTGCTCATGTGGCTTCTTCTTTGTGCAAGCCCAGGGAGAGCAAGCTCTTCACCTCTCTCCCTGTGAAATCATTAATCCCACCCAGAGGACCCCATTCTCATGACCTCATCCTTCTCACCTCCCAAAGATCCCCCTGGTATGCCATCACCTTGGGAGTCAGAGTTTTGACGTATGAATTTGGTTAATGGGAGATGAGAACATTCAATCCCTAACGCTCACTATGACTCCCCTGCACTTTCAACACTTTGCCACTTTGCGTATGATGTTTTAATAAAGTAGGTTAAAATGTCAAGATCTGAGAAAATATATTAAATACAATGATTTTCAAAGTCACAAAATCCTCCTCAACTCCTTCGATTTCTTTCATCTACAGTACAGCCAATCTATTGGAACCTGTAGATTTTCATAGGTGATTAAGACACACAGTTAGTTGTTCAAACCATTGTCCCAGACTCTTATTTCTATAGACATATCCAGTGATTTTACCTGCTAGTCAGTATAGAAGAGGTCATGCAACTAGTTAAAAACTGTAGCTCTTACTCCCTGATGTTAGGATTGTTTTATGAATGTCTTATCAGGTCACCTATTTTTTATGCCCCTGAAAGGGACGTTCCCCCACACTGGTGGCCCATCTCTACATCTCACAGAGGCAGCTACTTATTAAGTCCTTAACAAATACAAGTTGATTGATCAAATAGACTCTTGGATTCTTTATTTTATGTTGTGTGCTCCAATAAGCATACAAATAAAAAATCAATACATGTACATTATTAATTCTCTTCTGTGATAGTAAAATGCAAGGAACTCATTCTGGAAATTTTGCTGCATCCAAACTCAGAGTATTGGGTCTGAGCCTGGGTAAGTCAGATAAAAGAAACACTGAAAATATACGCAGCCTCTCTTTAGTAATTAGTTTCTCTGTTCTCTGCCGTGCACATACTCTAGCTACTCAGAAAGGCAACTGCAGTGTAACAGACCACTTAGTAGGACAAAGCTTGTTCCAGTGCTGCTTTTAGATGTATAGAGATTACAAAAGGGGTCAAAACAGATTTCCTTCCTGCATAGCTAAATTGCAGATGGAAGCTTAGGGTAGGTGTTCTCCAAGCCCTCTCCCTTCCCCCGACTTCTATTCATTGATACTCTGCACAAGATGTTAAAAAAAATTAGTTTGGAATGTCAAGATCCCAGGCAATATATTACAAGTATAATGATCTGAAAGTCACAGCTTCCCCTCCCCAACCCCCTACGAAATCGGAGTAAAATCCCTCACATGCTACAAAGTTCTGGAAAATAACATTTTCCTATCTGTCCAGTCATTACAGGATTTTTCTATTAAGTTTAGCACACCCTGATTTGTTTGGAGAGATAAATTCCACTCCCAGCACTTCTTTAATAACCCTTTTATACTTTCTTCTTATCTTTTCTCTTGCTGCTATTGTTTGATAGTGCCACTTAAACAGGTCTTTCCACAAGGTTACTCAAATTAAACATTAGCTAGCTCAGAAAGTAGTTACAAAAAACTACTGATGATATCTAGCCAGATAAACATTCACACACCAAACTTTTGAGATTTCTCTACTTCTGCCTTGATTGTCTCAAGGGAATACTTTTTAGAGACCACCTGACTTGCTTTCTGTTGTAGTCTCAGATATTAGGACTTGTGGGACAGAGGTCCATGGTGCATTGATAATTGCCTGGATTTCACTTTGTTTGATGACAGAAAATTTACTGCTTACATGCTCTGTAATTAGGTTTAAGAGATTGAAACTCTACCTTTAGAGATTCAATCTTTTGAATCAAGCAAGGACATAAAGGGTAATTTATTCTTTGTCTAGGACTCTGTAGGTAAGGTAAAAAGCAAAACAAAACAAAATCAGAACTGAATCCAGACTAAATACCCCAAATCATACAAACACAAATAAAAACACAATCAAAAATAGTTTACTGGCTAACATCTACGTGACAATTAGTTTGAATTGGTCCCTTGTAGGAAATGTAGGAAACCTAAAAGGTGGGGTGTGTGGTACTAGGAAAGGAATACTACATGGGTGGGTATCACAGGTAACCATATTTAATCAAGGGCAAAACCGAGGCAGAAAATCCTGGGGGTTCATGGATGGAGTACAAACTTGAGGTTCAGACATGCTTTCAGGGAACTGCTCCCCAGCATCACTCATGAAACCCAGATGATTTTGAACATGCAGTTCAGTCTTCTTATTGGAAAAAAGTTCATAATACCATGAATAGTGTTGTTGGGAAGACGAAATGCTATTCATGAGCCCGGTTCACACTGAGAAAAAGAAAGACTCGTCCCCATCCAGGCCATTCTCCCCTTGGCTTCCTACACCACTCAGGTGTTTGCCTTTTCTCTGCTTCAGTCACACATGAGAGAAAGATCTATCATTTTGGCAAAGCATGATAGAAAATGTAAGAGTCACCTGATACCTGTTAGCTGGAAAACTGCCCCTGCCGGTCTCCCTCCCTGTGTCCCTCCTACACACCAAAGAAAATAAGAAGTTCTTGGATTGACCTTTGAAGACACACAGGGCTGACAATTCTCAGCCACCACAGTTTTAATATCTAACATATATTACAAACTTTACACCCTATTTTTCTTTATTATATATGCACATATTGATAACCAAAACCTCTAGAATACTCATCAGAAGAAAACAGATGCCCCCAGATTTTATAATATTTTATGATACAAAATAATAAAATGGTATCATTATAATAGACTATGACATACTAGTATATTAGAGATAATAGTATATTAGGAGAGGACCAAGATGGCAGACTAGAGGGTGATAGCATCTCCTGTCGCTCCAGAACTCAGGATTCAAGAAGAGGAAGTATTGAGAGACTCAGAACAACTCAGAGCCGCTGGGTGAGTATCTCCCACTGGGTGAAGCTTGGCCCGGGCGGCAGGCCTCGACAGTGGGCAGCTTCTCAGAGCAGGGCAGGGCAGCAAGAGAATTCCCCGAGCAGCCCTGCTCCCTCCAGCAGCAGGCCCAGTCCACAGCCAGCTTCTCAGAGCAGGCCTGCCCAGTGAGACGTTTTCCGCACACAGCCATCCACCATCCCTGGACCCAGCCATGAGACCCGGTCCACAAGCAGCTTCACGGACCAGGGCAGGGCAGCAAGAGACTCCCCCAAGCAGCCCTGCTCCCTCCAGCTGCAAGCCCAGTCCAAGGCCAGCTTCTCAGAGTAGGCCCACCCAATGAGAGGTTTTCCGAGCACAGCCAGTCCCCAGCCCTGGACCCAGCAGGAGGCTGGGGTAGTTTTCTTCGGAAGCACTGCATTATCAAGTTCCTCCAAGACTTCAGGCTACTGAAGGCTGGGAGGTGATATACTGGAAATCTACAGGGACATCAACAGCCACTAGAGGAAATCTGCAATATCTCAGAATCCAACTGATATCTGACCAATATGAGAAAATAAGAGAAGAAAATGTCCCAAACAAACCTATTGCTTTATCAATAAAACCCAATGACAACTTCAACTATACTACAAAGCAATAGTAAAACGGCATGGTATTGGCATCAAAATAGACAGGTACATCAATGGTACAGAATAGAGAACACAGACACAAACCCAAATAAATACAACTTTCTCATACTAGACAAAGGTGCCAAAAATATGCAATGGAGAAAAGATAGCCTCTTCAACAAATGGTGCTGGGAAAACTGGAAAACCATATGCAACAGAATGAAATTAAACCCCTATCTCTCACCCTGCACAAAAATCAACTCAGAATGGATTGAGGACCTTGAAATCAGACCAGAGGCCCTGCATCTTATAGAAGAAAAGGTAGGTCCAAATCTTCAACTTGTTGGCTTAGGATCAGACTTCCTTAACAGGACTCCCATAGCACATAAAATAAAAGCAAGAATCAATAACTGGGATAGATTCAAACTAAATAGCTTTCTCTCAGCAAAGGAAACTATCAGTAATGTGAAGAGAGAGTCTACAGAGTGGGAGAAAATCTTTGCCACTCATACTTCAGATAGAGCACTAATTTCCAGAATCTATAAAGAACTCAAAAAACTACACCAAGAATACAAATAGCCCAATCAACAAATGGCCTAAGGATATGAACAGACGTTTCACAGAAGATCTACAAGCAATCAAAAAACATGAAAAAATGTTCACCATCTTTAGTAATAAGAGAAATGCAATCAAAACCACCCTAAGATTCCATCTCACCCCAATTAGAATGGCTATCATCAAGAATACAAGCAACAATAGGTGTTGGAGAAGATGTGGGGAAAAAGATACACTCATACATTGCTGGTGGGGCTGCAAATTAGGGCAGAAAGATTAGTGCACACTGGAAAGCAGTGTGGACATTCCTTAGAAAACTTGGAATGGACACACCATTTGACCAAGCTATCCCACTCCTCGGCCTATACCCAAAGGTCTTAAAATCAGCATACTTCAGAGATTCAGCCACATCAATGTTCATAGCTGCTCAATTCACAATAGCCAGACTGTGGAACCAACCTAGATGTCCTTCAATTGATGAATGGATAAAGAAACTTTGGTATATATATACAATGGAACATTACTCAGTTATAAAGAATAATAAAATTATGGTATTTGCAGGTAAATGGATGAAATTGGAGAACATCATACTAAGTGAGATAAGCCAATCTCAAATATCCAAAGGACGAATGATCTCACTGATAAGTGGATGATGACACATAATGGGGGGTGGGAGGGGTGCAAGAATGGAGGAAGTAGGGACTGTATAGTGGGAAAAGAGGGGTGGGAAGGGTGGGGGGAAGGAAAAAATAACAGAATGAATCAAACATCATTACCCTATGTAAATGTATGATTACGCAAATGGTATGCTGTTACTCCATGTACAAACAGAAACAACACGTATCCCAATTGTTTACAATAAAAATAAATTAAAAACAACAACAACAACAACAAAAAACCCAATGACTGCATGGCAGAAGAAATGTTAGAAAGGGAGTTCGGAATGTATATAATTAAAATGATCAGAGAAGCAAACAAGGAGATGAAGGAGCAAATGCAGGCATTGAAGGATGAGATGAAAGAGCAAATGCAGGCATTAAATGATCGCACCAATCAACAGTTAAAAGAACATATATGGGAAGCAAAAGATCATTTAAATAAAGAGTTAAGAGATACTGAAAAAAACATACAGAATCCTTGAAATGAAGGAAACAATAAACCAAATTAAAAACTCCATAGAAAGCATAACCAATAGGATAGAACACCTGGAAGACAGCACCTCAGACTTTGAAGACAAAATATTTAATCTTGAAAACAAAGTTGACCAAACAGAGAAGATGGCAAGAAATCATGAACTGAATCTACAAGAATTATGGGATATTATGAAAAGGCCAAATTTAAGAATTATTGGGATTGAGGAAGGCACAGAGAAACAAACCAAAGGATAATAGTATATATGTATATGTAATGCGTATATGAATATATATATGCATTATATATAATACACTTAAGTAAAAATCTATATTATAGACAATAGCATATATATATATATATATATAATACTTAAAGGACAGTATTATAAAATGCCATTAAATTGTTATTTAATATTGTATTATTATATAGGAAATATATGCATATTAGTCTAATTATACTACAGCATCCTCTGGGATACACAGGAGCTTTTCACAATTGGGTGGCAGAAAATGTGGGCAAAAATGCAGAATCAATAGTGACAACAGATTTATGGGCAATCAGTTTTCAAGTAATGTGAAATTCTAAGTAAATTAAGAATTGCATGGTGGTGGTGGTGTGTGTGTGTGTGTGTGTGTGTTTGTGTTTGTAAATAAAGGCAAACAGAAGGGAGATAGACAGAAGACAGTAAATGCTGAAGGCTTCCAGGTGCTAAGGTCAATCCGCATGCTTCCTAAAATCCTCCGGGGTGGACTGCCAAGGTGAGAGCAGAGAATATTTTCTTTTTATCTTTCAATCACTGCCTTTGTAGGTATAAAATAAGAATATCGACTACAGGAGGGTGGTTATGGTTTCTGAGTCAAAATTTTACTTGTTGTTAGAATTCATTTCCCTATGGCTTGATCTTTGTGTCACTCTTCCCAGGTTTTCAGTCTTCCCCAGATGTGGTCAATGTCCTGCCTGGTCCCAGGAAGCCATGCTGGTTGGAATATTCTTAGAAGAAACCCAGACTGGCCATGGGTATGTCCTGCAGCAACAGCAGCAACCCCTCCTGATTTCTACCCTTGATAAGAAAGGGTAAACTTGACTTTTACTTTCCAACAGGATTGGGAATTAGTACAGTGTACTTTATGTCCTCAAAATCTCCATGGTTGTATCATAGAGACAGAGAGAGAAGTGTTCAAGTACACAAAAGCAACTTTAAAAATATGGACAACCTTGGGAATATAGAAAATGATTTGCCCAATCAAATGAGCAAGAGATGACCAGGGTGGAAAGAGCACAGTGCCCTTCCTTTCAGGGGTGGACACTGGGGAGTTCAGGTGATGGGAGTCAGAGGGATGATGGGAGCAGCAGTAGGAAGCAGGATCAAGACAGAAGGGTGTGTTCTGGAAGGAAATATGGAGGACTACATAGTTAAAGAAATAACTTGAAAGACACAAGAAATAAAAATGTGAATTAAAATATTAAAATCCACAGTAAAAAAACTTAGTTGTTGCTGAGGAGGAGCCGGTGCCATGGTTGGTCTGCTGGAGACCACTTTGGGCAACATCCTCATTGACTTGTACATGGAGGAGTAGCCATGTATGCTTGAGTTTCCTGAAGTTGTGCAAAATAAAATATTACAATTATTGTCTTACAATGTACAGAGAGATTTTATCATATAAACTGGTGATCCTACAGGGACTGACCAAGGAGGAGAGTCTATTTTTGGTCAACTGTATGGTGATCAAGCAAGTTTTTTTGAAGCAGAAGATGTGCCAAGAACTAAGCACCAGAATAAAGGCATTGTGTCCACAGTGAACAATGGCAGTGATCAGCACGAATCTCAGTTTCTTATTACTACAGGAGAAAATCTAGATTACCTTGACGGTGTTCATCCAGTGTTTGGTGAAGTGACAGAAGGCATGGGCATAGTTAAGATAATTAATGAGACTTGTGTTGACAACGATTTTGTACCATATCAAGATATCAGGATAAATCACACAGTTATTTTAAATGATCCATTTGATGACCCTCGTAATTTAGTAATTCCTGATTGATCACCAGAACCCACAAAGGAACAATTAAATAGTGGTCGAATAGGAGCAGACAAAGAAATTGATGATTTCAATGGAAGATCAACTGAAGAAGTTGAAGAAATAAAGGTAGAAAAAGAGGCCAAAGCTCAAGCTATTCTTTTAGAGATGGTGGGAGATCCTACCAATGAAGACATTAAACCTCCAGAAAATGTGCTGTTTGTATGTAAATTGAACCCAGTGACACAGATGAGGATCTGGAATAATATTCTCAAGATTTGCGCCAATAAGTAGTTGTGAAGTTATTCAGGATTGGAAGACAGGAGTGTCCCTCTGCTATGCCTTTATTGAATTTGAAAAGGAAGAAGATTGTGAGAATTTATTCTTCAAAATGGATAATGTACTTATCAATGACAGAAGAATACATGTGGATTTTAGCCAGTCTGTTGCAAAGGTTAAATGGAAAGGAAAAGGATATCTACAGGGAAATGGGGTTTGGTCACTATGAAGAAGAAGAAAGCTGTTGGGAGAAACAAAGGAGTGAAAAGAAAGACTGACCTCAGGACTGAAGTCGGAGCTGATCTCCAGAAAGGGATGGCCATTATGGTACCAGTCACAGATCCAAGTACCAAACAGATCCTTATGAAAGAGAAAGGATGAAAAAGAGGGACTGAACTAGAAGTCCAAAGAAATTCAAAGACAAAGAAAACTCTAAGCAGAGATGAAAGATGAAGAATCAGAAATGAGTGGCTGACATCTTTCTTGATAGATTAGAATACCAAGAAAGCAGATGTTCAGATGTGTGTCAAAGCAGTTAAAGACTGTGTGTTTATTTTCATTCTAGGATTATGGCCCTTTTAGATTAATACTGATGGCATGGGGCACCAAAAGATAAAGAGTTGAACATTTTCTGTGCATTCTTTTTTTACACTTAATTTTATTGTTACACAGAAATGACATAATTCATTTTTATCTCTCACGATTTTATCTTATTAAAAATTTAATCTTTCATATCATTAAAATACATGAACATGTATATATAAGGTATAAGGAATAATAAATATAAGTAGCTGTATACCCCTCATCCAGCATAAGAAATAGAATATTGCCTACATTTACCATACATGCCCTATTCTTCTCAAGTAATTATTATTGAGTTTTGTGTTTGTCCTTCTCTTGCTTCTTGATGGAGTTTTACAACAAGTGTATGTATCCCAAAATGAAATGTTGATTTTGTATTGTTCTGAATTTTATATAAATGGTACCAAAAAAAGAGAAAAAAGAAAAATTAACCTAGGTAAAATGATCACTGACCTAGAATATAAGGTTTATGGATGCTACCACAAGACAACTGGAAGGAAGAGAGAGAAAAGTATAAAGCAAGAGTTAGGATATATTAGGATTAATATTAGAAGTCTTAACATTTTATGATAAGAATCAACATAAATGGAGATGAAGAAACATATCTTAATAAATAAAGGCTGAGAATTTACTAGATTAGAGAATGATGGAAGATTCCAAATTGAAATGTGGTTTTTGGTGCTGAACAATTAGATAAGATAAATCTACACCTAAATGATTTATGGTGAATGCTTAGAATAAAAATGGCAAAAATAATACGTTAAAATTTTCCAGATAAAAATAAGCACATCATTTAATATTAAGCTTCTTTCCATCAATACAAAGAGAACTAATGATGTAATATTCTCAGGGCTGGGGAGATAGCTCAGTTGGTAGAGAGCTTGCCTTGCAAGCACAAGGCCCTGGGTTTGATCCCAGCACCGCAAAAAAAAAAAAAAAAAAAAAGATGATGTAATATTCTCAAACCACTGATAAACAAGAACTTCAACTTAAAAAAATTAATAAGCTAGGGAATTATTTAAATATAAATAGATAAAGCTATTTTAAGTCTTCATAACCCTCTTTGAGAATATTCTTATAGGAAGTTCTAAGGTGAGAAGAGAAAAATTCATAGAGAACGCACACATGTACATATAGAAAAAGGTTTCAAAAGAATGTGGCTCTATCATCAACAGTTAGAAACATTAGTATTTGATGGTGATGACAATAATGCACCATTGGCAAGTAAAGAGATGATTCTGAAACTTGCTGCTGTCAAAAAGGTAAAATAAATTATCACTTTAAGAATTTAGTTGATTGATATTTTTGTGGCTTTGTTGATAGATACTTTATTCTCATGTAACATAGCTACTTTTCAGAACTCTGGTTGCTCAAATTTGATAGAGATCTTCACATGGAAATGTGAAGGATCCAGGAAGGCCAAATCAATCTGGAAGAATAAAGTTGGAGGACAAAGACATCCCAATTTCATATCTTAGTGCAGAACTTGAGTCAAGATAATGTGGTCTAGCATGTAAGTAGACATATTAATCCATTTTCTGCTGCTATACCTGAAGCCAGGTATTTAAAAAGAAAAGGAAGCTATTTGACTCATATTTTTGGAGGTTGAAAGTTCATGATCAGATGACTCCAGCTGTTTGTCCTCTCTTGAGGTACGCTGTGGCTACAACACAACATGGCAGAGAAGCAGGAAGGGAACCTGGAAAGACAGGAAGGCAGAACAATTCAGAGGCCAGGCTCACTCTTCTGCAATAACGTACTTTCTTCAGAAGAAACCAGAGATCTTGATTACATTAATCACTTCTGAAGATGATGCCCGCAAGCCTCAGCTCTTAAAATTTCCACCAGTTTTCAACATCATTACACTGGGAACCAAATTTCCAGCACAGGAACTTTTGGGGACACACCAAACTTATATCAAAACCACTGTAATGGACACATAGATTAAAGAAACAGAATTAAGAGTTCAGAAATACAGACAGAAAACTTTCAGTTGATTGATATTTGACCAGGATAGCAAGATAATTAAAAGGTGGAAAAATAGTGTTTTAACAAATGGGGTGAGTGACTATATATCTACATGCAACATAATGAAGATGAACATCTACTTCACACCAGGTACAAAAATTAACTCAAAATGGATCATTGACCTAAACATAAGACCTACGCCTATAAAACTAAAGAAAAAAACATAAATCCTTATAACCTTAGATTAGCTAAAGTCTTCTTAAACACAAAACCCAAAGCACAAGTGAAAAAAAATGAGAAAAATTGAAAGTACTTATACTGTGAATGATGCCATGAGGAATGTGAAGAAAAACATTACAAATTTTCTAGCCAAGGAAGAACATTTATTCATGCTCAAATTACATATATATATTCGTATAATTTAATTACAAAAGAGCAAGCCAATTTAAAAGTTGGTAAAAGATTTGAAAAGTTTTCTCTAAAACAAATATAGGAATGGCTAATAAGCATAATAAAAGACACTTATCATCAATCATTGAAGAAATTTTTATCAAGGCCATAAGACATAGTACATATCCATGGATGACTCCTATCAAAGAGATAGATGATAACGTATTGACAGGGATGTGAAGGCATTGGAACCTTAAAGCATTGTTGGAGAAAAAGTTAAATCATGCAGCAAATTTAGAAAATAAAGGCATTGTTTCCAAATCCTTAAAGGAAGAGATGTGATACGACCCACAATTTCACCTCTAGCATACACTAAAGAGAAAGGAAAACACATATCCACATAAAATGTGCACATGAACCTGGATAGCAATATTATTAATAACTTCCCCAAAGGGAAGTAACATTCAACAGCTGATGAGTGAATCTCCAAAATGAAATATAGCCACATGGTAGATTATTACTCAGCACCAAGATGAAATGAAGGGTAGGTATATGCTATGGCTGGGTGAATCTTGCAAACATTCTAGGCATGTGCTACATATTGACTGATTTCATATACATGGAAATCGTATACCACCCGCATAAATGAGAAATCAAGGTGTATCCTCACTGGAGGTTTGCTTTTGATCAATGGATGTTATATACCAGCAAGCCGTCCCTTCACAGCAGATAACTTAGGGTGATTTGTATAATGCACCTTGCTATAGCATGCAAATGGCACAGGGCTCCTCTGTCTGTGCAGAAACCGAGTCAGGCTGGTGGAACTGAAACTAATGCCTGGTATTCCAGCAGCCTTTTATTACAGGTTTGATTTGATTTACTAATGCTATTGTCTTTCCATTCTCTGTTAAGAATTAGCAGGAAATAACTCGGCCAGAACACCACAATATTTTGGATCAATTTAAGAGACAATATAGATCATTGGGATTTCTTTTGTCAAATATATCCATTAGACTTGCATATTAAAAAAAGTATATATTTCTGTGTCAAGTGTGTAAGTGATACATCGTTTGCTGTTATGCAAAAGGTCACCAAGAAAGCAAGGGAAGAGATATGAAGGAATGACAAGGAAGGGATGATAAATATGTCATTGCAGGTGTGACTTATGTTAGACCCTGGGTGTCTTGTTTCCTTGAGGGACTTTTCTCTTTACTAAAAGCTGGCTCACCATTTTCAAGGCTGCCATCCATTACCTCCATTGCAGATCCTTCAGCTCTTCATACAGACACACCATGACTAAAAAATATTTCAACTCTATCTCACTATTCTTGTGGCTAATTTTTTTTTGTATGCCAGGGATTATACTCGTACCAGGGTACCTGACCACTGAGCAGCATCCCCAGTCCTTTTTGTTTATTTTTTATTCTGAAAAAAAAAAAAAAAAAAAATATATATATATATATATATATATATATATATATACTTATTGAGGGTCTTTCTAAGTTGCTTAGGGCCTTCCTAAGTTGCTGAAGCTGGTTTTGAACTTGTGATCCTCCTGCCTCAGGTTCCCAAGTTGTGAGGATTACAAGAAAGTACTTACCTGGCTTCATCTGGCTATTTTGAAGTCTAGCAGAATATTGCCTAAAAATCAAACTCAAAGCAGATTCTCTGCCTGTGTCATCGCATGGTGCATTTTCCACCAAGGCTTGTTTTTCTGTCACATCAGGTCTGTTTTTCAGTGTCACACTGTCTTCTGCTATCCAGTACCTTGTCAGAACAGCTGAGCAATTATATCAGTGTGACTGCAATTTTACCTTTGGGGCCCTCTTGCTTTGCCTGCACACAGGTGACTATACCAGGAATGGTGACATTCCTTGCTGTGAGGGACTGACCATGTGACTCTATCAACTGGCAGTATGGCAGCAGCTGAGTCACTCCTAAGAACCCTGCAACTTAGCAATGTGAGCATGAGAAAGCCAGGTGAAACTGGACCCCAGGCACTCTGTCCCCAGGGAGCTTAGTTCCAGGTTGTCACTGAATGGACAAGATAGAAAAAGACAGTGTGGATCAGGGAAAGAAGAGGCTCTCTGGCCTCTCCTTCAAGCCCTGTCTAAACTTGGACCAGACACAAAGACCTTTTAGCAACCATTTTCTTATCTACCTCCCACAAAGATATCTAGTGAAGACCAGTAATAATAATACTAGCAATTACTAACATGTAATGACTTAATGAATGGCTTCTCTATGCCTTTGATAATCAGCAAAAAGAATGCACAGAAGCTCTGAAACTGAATATACTAAACCAATTTTGCAAAAAAGCAAGTTGAGCAAAAACAATGACAAGTTGATCCAAAATGAATATTTACTGTCATTGTTTTTTCCACTGTTGACAATCTGGCTACTTACAAGATAGACGCATAGGTTTTCATGTGCTTTTGAGCATTTTTCTGTGTTTGGGATTTTACTTTGTTTTCCTACATTTTATTATTTTCAGATTTCTAACTTACTCCCAGTTGAGTTTTTCTTCTCTTTTCTATTTGTAGCCATAAAAAAGATGCTCATTTAGTTTGCGTCCAATAATGCCCTATTGTGGGACATTTTGCTCGTTCCCATAAATCTCTTATTATTGTCACTTAGGTTACTCCAATTTATGTATTTATTCAGAAACTAGCATGCATAATTTGGACCAGTGATCCAGGAATTGGTCAAAATAATAAAACTCATATGGTAAAAAATTAAGCATCCTTGTGCTTAGGGCACCGGCAGGTGTGCTGAGCATTTCCTATGTGCCAGAGACTAATCCTGGCACTGGGGCTCCAGTAGTCACTGTTCCAGGTGAGGTGTTTGCTTTCATGGAGTTTACAGTCTAGTAGCAAGTGAGGTAACAGAAAAGTGAACACAAAGTGATCACCGTGTAAATTCCACAAAGGACAGCAAGCAACGTGGAGGTGAGTCATGGAGAGGCTTCTATGTAACAATCTGACTGTGAATGGGAGGAAATCTGCTATTCATGGTCAGATACTGAGACAAAGCATTCCAAGGACACTGACAGTAGGTTATCTTGGACAAGGGATTTTATAGGAAGGAAAAAGAAATAAGGTTGGAAAGACAGTCTGGGGAAAAAAAAAATCTTTGAGCGATGAGTGTCACAGTAAGGCAGTATCATGGGTGGAATTATGTATTTCCAAAAGGTGCTAAATTCATAAGCCCCTGCACATCAATATGACTTTATTTGGAAATAGAGTCTTTGCAGACTCTAAGAGTTCATTAGGGTGGGTACTAATCTGTCATGACCCTGTCCTTTCAAAGAGAGGGAATTTAGCCAGAGATAAATACACGCACACAGAAAGATTGCCATGTGAATAGGAGGGCAGAGTTAGGCTGGGAGGTTTCTCCCAGCCAAGGAGCACTGAGGATGGCCAGCAACCACCAGGCACCCAAGGAGGCCAGAGCAGGTTTTCCCTCATAGTCCTCAGGAGGAACCGACCTGCTGACACCTTCATCTCAGCCTTCCAGAGCTGTGGTGCAACCATAAACTCTGTGGTACTCTGTGACAGAGTACAGTATTAGTCTTCTGTGACAGAAGACCCAGGAGACTAATATGGGCAGAGAGTTACCCCAAATCCTTCATGCTGTGACACCTGGTATGACCTCAGAATATGTCCTAAAACATCCGCTAGGCAGCCAGGTGACATGACCTCATAAAATACCCCCTAGGCAGCCAGGTGACACCATGGGACTGAAACATTTGAAGTTGTGTTTGCTTTGTGGTAGGCGCTAGATAACACTCTGATAGTTTCCAGGAGGTAAATAAATGAAATAACCCACCTTTCTCACATTCTGTCTTAAGGGTTATTTATAAACCATCCATTCATCCTTTTACCTTAGCTCTGTATTTCAGTGATCTGAGTGAGGGTTGCTCTTCTTGTTTCTTCCTGAAGACTGGGAATCACCTGAGACCAAGGATTGTATCTAACTGTTGTTTGTACAGCACAAGTCTAGTGTTTAGTAGATGCTAATTAATTACTTACTTGATTGCAAATTGCTTTTTATTTTTTTATTTCTCTACTTTTTATTTTAATTAATTAATTTATTTTTGAGATGGGGTCTTACCATTTTGCCCAAGCTGACCTCAACCTCTGGGCTCAAGCAATCCTCCTGCCTCAGCCTCTAGAGTATCTGGGACTACAGGTGCATACTCTGCTTTTCATGTTGAAGTAATTTCATGTGAGAAAAGTTTTAAATAGAGCATTAAGAACTCTTCTCTCCCTTCATCCTGATTCAAAACCTTTTGCCACATTTTTCTTATTTCTCTGAGTAAGTTATCTTTTTTTTCTAACCACTTGATAGCAAATTGTAGACAGACATCAAGTCTCTCCCACCTAAAAACTGTAGAATATATTTCCTGAGAATCAATCACATTATATATAATCATAGTTAAATTGTAAAAATAAGGAATTAAACATTAATAAATAATTCTATTGATAGTAGATATTCAGTTTTTTTCTAATTCATTCTTCATAGACTTTTTAAAATTTCTTTTTGAGAATCCAATACAAGATTATGACTTAATTATTTGTCAAAACTCTAGTGTTCTTTAATCTGGAACTACTTCTTAGCCATTCTTCTTTCATGACACTAACATTCCTGAAGAGTAAAAAAACCTGTTATGTCTCTCTGTTCAGGGTCTCTAAAGTTTTCTAGTGATAGATTTTGAATATGCATTTTGGGGCAGGGATGCTGTCACTGTGAACTTCTGTCATGCTTCAGCATCATACTAAGAGATCTGTAATGTCCATTGATTTGTCTGTTTCTGGTAATTTGTCTTCAATTCCTCAGTTAAAGTGGTGATTGTCATATTTTTTCCCACTTAAGTGACTGTTTTCCCCATGTTAATAATAAATGATCCATGGGGAGATATTTAAGACCTTGTAAATATCATTTTCTTCATGCAGTTTCCACAGACCCATTTGTATCCACTGTGTGTTCCCACTTGACTCAATTATTCTTATTGTGATAGCAAAATGGCAATTTTGTTGTTTCATTTCTTTACCTTTTATTAGTTGGAATTCTACTGTGTCTTCTCTCCAAACATGTATTTATTCATTTATTACTAGTATAGGCTCATGTATGATTATTAGTATTATATTCAGTGGGTTATAACTCATTAGTGTCTTTATTTTGATGTTCAAATGGCCTCAGTTTAGCCTTCCAAAGCCAGCTCTATCTGCTGCTTTGCACTTTCTACATGTCCTCCTGATATTTGCAGCACTTTTTATTTTCAGGCTCAACAAGTGATTTTGTATCAGGTCTAACTCAGTTGAAAGGCTTTAAGTAGAAAACTGCAGCTACTTCCTTGGTGGACCACTGTGTCCATTGACCTATCATCAGCAGCCACTGGGAACTTGCTAGCTGTGCAGAACCTCAGGTTCTGGGCCAGATCTGCTGAATTCCCAGGTACCTTTATACAGACTCCCACGTGATCAGTATAGAATTACAGTTTGTAAATGATGCTCAGCATCTTGAAAATTCAGACCCAGGGGAAAAAATTGTTGTAGTTCCCTGGATTTTAGAGTTGAAAGCCCTATTTTCTTGAGACTGCTCTTGCACAGAACAATGAGATCAGCAAGGTGGTGGCAGAGTTAATCACAGCGTGCACTCCTGGTTCGAGTCTCAGCAGATCTGAAGTTGAATTCCTCTTCCATGGCTTGTTGGCTTTGAATGCTGGGCAGGCCTAAGTTGATACTCCTCTTCTATGAAGTGGGGATTGTCACAGGATCCAAATCAATGTACTGCTATGAGGGCTTAATAATATGATTTATTCCCCCAGAAAAGCAGAAAAAGACTAATTTTGACACATAGTAAGCACCCAACAAGTAGTAGATTATTAACTGAGAAATGGGATCTCTTTTAAGAGCAAAAAAATAATGACAAATGGATAAGAATGTTGGCCTGCATATAGAACAGGAACACCAGAATTAGGTGCTAGACTGTGTCCTGAGGACAAGGGGCTTCCCCATATCTACCACCTGGCAATCTTTTAAGAGCCCCATGCAAGTCATAGGCATGGTCCATAAGGTCCCACGTGTGACTTCCAAATCAGAACCTTTGGGGTGGCCAGAAGAAAGCATTTCAATGAGCTTCCATGAATAAGGTGAATTTAACATCAGTGCTGAGGAGGGTCTACAACTATGGGGAAGATAAATGAGGGCAGATATCTCCACAAGTGTGCAGGACACCACAATATAGTCCCCTGATGTTAACTACAGCCAGCAGGCCCTTCAGTCAGCTGAATCAACCAGCTCTGAAGCTGCAGTCAGGATGGCCAGAACACAGAGAAGCAGCTTCTCAGAGCATGGGGGTGTTCATCTCAGTCTCTGCTGTGCTAGGATTAAATGAGTCCATCAGTCAGCTCATTTTTCAGGAAGTGAATATTGATGAAGGGTCCCCTCTGGAAAGTCATGGCAAGTTCTATGTGCTTCAAGTCTTGTGTTAATTGTTGCTTTTCAGAATAAAACTATGATATGTCTAACTTTTTAAGAAATATATAAGTGTTCTCTGAGCTCATTGGATCAACAGCTTGATTCTTTTTGAAAAATTCTAAGCTATTACTTCATCAAGTACATGTATTTTTCCTGATTCATCCTTTCTTCTTTTGAGTTTTCAATTATAAGTATATTAGACTGAAACCTACTCCTGAACCTGAAGGTTATGTTCTTTGTTTCCATACTCTTTGCTTTTTGTATTTAAATTTGGGCAAATTGTATTTCAGTTAGACAAAGCACTTAATATAACCATTTCTTAAAATAATTATTTTAACTATTTGTTTTAGGCACCTTTTTCATTGTTGTAACCTAAAGATCTGACAAGAACAATTTTACAGGAGGAAACATTTATTTGGTGCTTAAGATTTAAGCAATATCAGCCCATAGTCTTCCAACTCTCTTGCTCTGGGCCTGAGGTGTGGCAGAACACCATGGTGGAAGGGCTTGGTGGAAGAAATATCTCAGGACATAACGACAAAGAAGCAGAGAGAGCTCCACTCACCAGAGACAAAATATAAACCCCAAAGGCATGCCTCCAGGGACCCGCCATCTCCAGCCACACCTACCTGCCCACAGTTACCACCCAGTTAATACCCATCAGTGGATTAACCCGCTGCTTAGGTTACACCCTCATAACCCACTCATTCTACCTCTGAATGTTCCTGATCCTCACACACATGAGCTTTTGTGGGACACCTCATATCCAAACCCTAACATCATTTAGTCATTTAATTTTTATGGATATGAATCATATTTAAACCACTGAAAATAAAAATGCAAGGTTGATGTCAGGACAAGTGATACAATATGCTCACCTCACACTGTAGCAGCTTCCAGAAGTAGAAAACCTACGTTCTGCCCTTCAGTCTCATCCTCTGATCAGCTGGATTTCTAGCTCTAACAATAGCTTAGAGTTCCTATTAATTAAAAAGAACAATAGCAGGACATGTTGCAATCATCCATACCCTTCCATCTCCATCCCTTATCTATGCCTGCCTACAGCTCCATGGAGAGGACCAGGTCCAGACTCATGAGATTGATCTGCATAATTTCACTTAAAGCACAAACCATGAATTTCCAGTTTTATTGATCAAACTAAAATATAGAGCAATTCCAAAGTTGCCTAAACTCATCACACTATTAGGGGACAGAAATAAGATCAGAGTCCAATGAGGCCCCTGAGTTCACAGGGTCCTAGATTTTCAGAATTTCACCTTCCATTCTGCAAGCTGGCATTCTTACATGGCTGACAGCCTTTGCTGCTTCTCTTCCTCACCCAGAGGGGCAAGTCCTGGCATCAACATGCAGGCTTCTTAGCACAAATTCTCCCTAGGGAGTGAAAAGTAGTCTTAGTGGTTTGTGAGACCCCAAACATGCTAGCTATATGCAGCAGCAAATGGTTCCACCTGGGAGGATGCCCTTCCCACATCCTAGGTGTCATTCCACATTATTTCCTACTCCAGAGACCTGGTGGCTTTTAACATAGCAGCAACACAATGTAATTTTCCCATTTCCCTTGGGCTGGAAGTTGCCCTGGAACACAGTCATTTTGAGTGGAAACCTATTAAATGGGCTTGCAGAAACATCTCTGAGAATAAGGGGGAACAGATTCATTTTCGATGAGACATTGTTCCTTCCAGACACAAGGACTTATTGTCTGCAGATAGAGAGGTTATTTTCAGCCATTAATTCACGAGCTAAAAAAAGAGCCCACAAAGCCAAATGCTATAAGGAGCTCTGTCTTACACTATTCAGGACACAAGTAAGACAAGCCAAATATTAGCACAGACTATTTTACTTGATTTTCTCTTCTTGGCAAACACAGTAATTGTTAAACTACCATAAAGCAAAGTGTGGTGACTCCCGAAAAATGAAATAGGGTAGAAATTACACAAAGTCACTCAGAATTCACAGCCTGGCCCTATCGATCTCAAGCCATGTGATCTTAGTCCTATGGCTAAATACAGCTGATCTATTTTCGCATTTATAAAATGATGGTGATGGTACTTCCTCCTAAGACTGACTCCCTTCCAGTGTTGCTCCAACCTCAGGGTGGAACCACACTTTTCCTCTGCTAGAATGCTTTGTTAGAATGATTCTGCTAGAATCTCCTTTGCCAGGTCTCCTACTCATCACACCTGTATCATACAAGTTTCATACCTTGTCCTTGTCAGATTTATTCAGAGTTTTGCTTAGGCTTTCTCAACATTTTAACTTTTCTTTCTTGATATGGTTCTGATGGTGAATTTATTTGGACGGTTATGTCATTAACTTCTGTTATGTATATCCAAGACACTGGAAACTCCACAAAGTTAAGAACCATATGTAATTTACTCACCAGTGTATCCTCACCATCTCTTTGTGCTTGGCAGTTTTGCAATGCTCAATATCTAAAGGATGGATGGATGGATATATGGACAAATAAAAGTTGATTTACATGTGTTAGAGATACCTGCATCTCCATGTTTATTGTGGCACTATTACCAACAGCCAAGTTATAGAATCAGTCTATATACACTTCAGTAGATGAAAGGATCAAGTAAATACTGTATGTGTATACAATGGAATACTATTCAATAATAAAGACTGAAATTGTGTCATTTGTAGGAAAATGAATGAAAATAGAGAGCATCACGTTAAGTTAAATAAGCCAGAAATGGAAATACAAGGATCAAAAGTTTTCTTTTACGTAAAATATATAAAAAAATAACAACAAAAGGAGTCTATTAGGGGTTCAGAGCGAAGGGGTAGGAGAGAAAAAGGAAAGAAATAGGGTAGACATGATCAATGTATTCATAGGACAGTATGATACTGATCCAATGAATCCCATTATATTGTAGAATTAATATGTACTTAATAATTAGAACAAAAATAGGAGCATATGGAATGGGATAATAAGAATATTAATTGTATAGAATTATTTCATTTTTGTATTTGAAGTTCTTGGCACAGTACCTACCAAGTACTAAACATCTGTTGCCATGAACTTGCATGGTATATTATTACCTAGTCATGAAAATAAAAGTATATTCCTAGTAATTTAACAAAAATGTAGTGCCCAGTGTAAAAATGGCAATGGTTCTACTGATACATTTTAAATTCTCTGACCAAAATTTGCATGATGTTATGGAAATTGTCTTTGACTTAAAGACTACTCATTTCCATAACTACAGATTATAAAGCAGCAAGAATATATCACAGGTGTATTTTACATATATATATTTATCTCTTTCACATTATATATATGTGTGTGTGTGTCTGTGTGTGTGTGTATGCACACATACATTATAGTCTCTAATCTGAGATAAGGAATGGCTACTGTTTTTAAATAATGGCATCTAATAGTTGCATTTATCTCTCTCATTACAAGACTTTTCATTATTTAAAATGTATGTGACTAAAGACTTTGCATGGTGATTCCAAACCATATTGCACAAGTAGACATAGGGCTGCATGTTGATAATGTTATTCTTTTGTTTCAAGTTTAAAAAACGTTCCTGGAATTAGACTAAAAATTTTCAGTGAGTGAATCCTCACTGGCTGGATCAATTTCCTCTCCCTGCTGGGTCTTATTTTATTCTCAGCATCAAGGCAGTTAGGGAGGTCATGTGACCAACTCACAGTCAATGGCAGATGAAAAGCTGCAGGAGTCCTGCCCTAGTGTATGCACCTTGCAAATCTCCTATAACCAACCCTAAACCCTCGCAGAGGTTTCTCTTGTTGCATGCCCAGCACCACAACAAGCTTGAGGCTGGGGTTTGAAGATGGAGGCACATCAGCTTGAAGGAGATTGGCCCTGGATTATGCTCTGCAGGACAGCTTCTCACTCAGTGGCCTTGATTTTGCAATTTACTCCCTCTGTTCTTCTCTCCTCCAGAACACACAGATGAAGTTTCTTTCCTTTCCTCAGGAGTATATGGAGAATGGGTAAAACTGATAAACTTACAAATCTTTCTGGGTATTGCTCAAAGGTCCAGGATTTAGGAGTTACCAAGTGTGTAGCCAGTGCTGGAATGTGTTGGACTCTGCTGACCCTTATGGAACAAGCTACCCAGTGTGTGTTGGAGAAGGGAATTACTGAGAGGTGAACTGTAAATTATCAAGAGTGGGACAAGAATGCAATGAAATTCTGTGATTGCAGTAGATGGCTTCATCATCTCCTGTTTTGGAAGCTCAGTGGTTTTTTAGCACCAAGTGGGCATTACTGCATAGTCTAAAACCTGGAGGAACATCCCACGGGTGCATCCCTCTCTGCTTTTTGGTCCCAGCAATGACTGTGTCTTGAGTTTCATCTTCATGATTACAAGATCTTGAAGATCAAAATCCTCACGAGAAGGCTACAGAAGTCCTAAGAATCACTCTCTGATAGCTGTATTCTTAGTAAAAAAAAACAAAAGGAAAAAAAAAAAAACCAACCCAAACAATTATTGGATGAAAAAAATTTAAAAAAAAATCATTCCTAAAAATTCCCTACATTCTACTTGGTACTGGAATGTGGGGCACTATCAGGAAGCTGGGATGATGATGAACTGTGATTGTATATGACCTACCTATTCCTGATGCTGGGAACATGGATGCCCAGGACAAGGTGAAGTGTGACTCAGCCAGTAAGGGTAGGTGATGGACAGGTAGAGAGCTGGCAGCATTGGTCTCCACCTGATCCATATGGTCTACCCTGCTAAATCCCTAAACATACTTCTAAATTGAACCATAGGGATTTAAAATCTAAAATAAGGGCTTTGAAGTTCTGGTTCCAACATCTCAGCTTTTGGTATTTGACCCACATATCACACATCAATCAAAATCCTACTTACCTGGGCAGATGGACAACTGTATGTCACCATGAAAAATACATTCTGCTGAGTCTTTGAACAGATGCTCTGGGTCCACAGAGGACTCTTTGGGGAACACTTGCTGCTGGGAAAAGCCTCCCCTACCCCATTTCAATCTTGCCTGTACATTCTGCCTGAGAGCAGAACAACAAGACCTTTGTGTAAGATAGGAAAGCATTCCCAAAGATAAGTAAGAAAAATAGCTTAATCTGTGTCAGGCATTCCCACCACCAAGTGTGTTATTTGAGGAGGTGTCAGGAGAGAGAAATAGGGAAGAGACAAATGGAAGGAGCCACCTTGAGTGAATCCATCACCAGCCTCCTGTAACATCTGGATTCTGTGCCCAGTTTTCTGCCCCCTGGGCTTAGCTGTCTACTTAGACCCTGGGCCTATCATGAACCCTTCCTAAGATGCCTTCATACCACCATTAACTAGAACTTCAGATTCAACAGCTCCCTTTCCAGTCTATTCATCCATAACCAAACCCATTTCTCCTAGGGAAAGTATAAAAAGTAAAAGGTCTGACTGTCTCTGTGCAATGTGTTTAAGAATGCTGTATTTCTTATGGGACAAGTGAACCAAGAGAGTCCTGGACATAGTAGAAGGATCCTGAAGTCTTGTATTTTTTCTGGATTTGGATGTAAAGATTGCAAAAATGCTACACTCAAAATTTCTGGGAAAACTGGCTAGGCAAGTTGGGAAAGGGTTCAGGTGGCTCTTGGTTGTTTTCATTGCAGTTGATGTAGTTGATATGTATCTACAAAATATGTCATTTCTAAGATTAAAATCACGTATGATTTAATATCAGAATTATGGTCACTGTAGAGAGATATTCCCACTACAATGGGCCTGAGGAAATGGGAGCAATGGAGGGAGACACTGACCTGCTCCTCCCATCTCATGTCTTGACTTCCCACAGGGACAAATTCAAACAAAAAAATCTAGACAGAATCTCAGACTCCACCTGGACTCTAATCTATCTCTCTCTCTCTCTCTCTCTCTCTCTCTCTCTCTCTCTCTCAGCATGCATGTATTTGAATTTTTGTTGATTTCAACAGGTATGTGATGTGATTCCATTAGGCTTGGGGAAGACCATTATTAAGAAATAAAGGAGTACTGTTTGGGAAAGTCAAGCATGCTGGCCATGGTATCTTAGAATTAACTAAAAAGAGACCTGGAGGTGGTCCTGGGGTCCACTTTGCCCATTCCCATCTGGAAATGAGGTTCTGCACCTTCTTCCACAGGATTTTTTTTTTTTTGCAAAGATCTTGGGATTTGAGCAGCTGTTCTGATTGATGCACAATTCAATGAGACCAAATAAATAAATGAATACCCTGCCACATTTTCTGGGAATGTTTTAATGAAAAGTTCTCCAACATATGCACTTACTTAATTTGCAATTAAAAACATGGGCATTGTAATTAATTATCACAAGTTGAGTGTTCCAAAAACACATACAAGTTGCTATGTGATTAATAAGAAATTATTTGAAAAATTAATATTATTAATATCCTAAGGATTTTCTGAAGTCCTCATAAAACAGGCAATTACAGTTTCAATTAGTGTAGTAAACAACTGACTTGGAAATGAAGGATTTGGTGTCATTGGTATTACATAGCAGATAAATTCTAAGCAAAGTCATCAGTCTTCCTCAGGTGGCAAGTTCCTTTGCTCTTTACTTTTTGATGCACATTTTACTTTTCTCTATTGTTGTTGTTTTAAAAGGAGTATTCCACTCAGCTGTAAAAGGACACAGAACAGAGAACTTTGGGGATTTGGGAAGGCAAGGGATTAAAAATTTGGCCAACTGGCTTGTTTGCGCATAATGCCTTTCATAATGGTTAAGTGGGAGAGAGTCTAGGAGGACTTCAGAGGTCCTCTGCTTCATGTTGAATTTGGGATTTTTTAAAAATCTAAGACTAAATGAATTTATATCAAAATGAGGGCCAGGCATATTTTACCATTCTTAATGTCACAGAAAGCCATGCATTTACAATTTTTTTTCTAATGAAATGTATATGCATTTCCAGATATAATATGGCATCAGGAGCAAAACCAAGCTAATTTTTAAAAATTAAATTTATTATTCTATGACTTGACTGAACTTCTGAGTTGATATTTTTGGTATACCCATAATTATTCTATGGAAAGAGTGGAAATATTACCACACTGTATTATAGTTAAATGTGTGGGTTGAAATAAGTAATCCCATTCAAGTACTACCCCAGCAACTTCACTGCAGGAATGTCTCAGTGTCTACAAAAAATGGTCATGACTGTCTGTTTTACACTTGATATCTGGGTTTCTGTTTCAATAATACCTTCTTCTTGTACTGAACTTGTATTAGAGTCTCAAGAAGATTCCAGTTCCCCATAGACACAGATTTCTCTGTGGCATTTGTTTGATTTTATCAAGGCTTGTAACATTCCCTCCTGATAAATTGATAATCTTTATACTATGGCCCATTATTTGCTAACTTCAGTCTTAAGTCTCACTGATGGTCCTTATTGTGATAGGCAGTGCTCCAGGATGTAAGTGTTGGCTGGATAAATCTTACCAGCATACTGTGTTTGCCACACATGGTGTTAAACTTCTTTTTCACTTGGAGATTTCATAGTATGATGTGGATTTTATGTATTGTTGTAAAGTTAGAATCCTAGAAATGATGGTATTAGATTTGCATTAAAAGTGCAATCAGCTTAATCTTAGAGATAAATACTTCAGTTTGGTCCAATTTTGCAATTCTAGCATAAATTGAATAATCAAAGTTTGATGGTCCACTACTAAAGTGTTTGTGGCCCATCGGGGTGCAAAAGTAATGATTGAAAAGATTTACTTTAAGATGTTTAAAACTATTTTTTCTCTACTGATTGTAAATATTTCACATTATTTTTTTCCTAATCAAGACTCATGTCTGTTTACAAGAGTGAGTAACTGTTGCATTTTTTACATTTAGGATATTTTGAAAGCATTCCATGGTGCTTGAGTTTTATCAGTATTTTTATTTTTTGAGTTCTATTTCGGCAGAAACTCTTCTGAGTGTTTTACATGGATTATGCCATTTAATCCTCAGCACTGCATGATGAAATAAATACTCTTATAATCCCCATTTCATATCTGAAAAATTTGAATCTTAGAAAGATTAGAGGGCTTGCTTCTAGTCACTTAGCCAGTAAGCAAAGAATGAAAATTCATTCCAGGTTGGAACCAAAACCACTCTTAGCAATATAACTTTTTCTGGGAATTTTTTGTGCTGAAAAATAAGAGTTTGAAGGCAATCATGAACTACTAATTGGGTCAGAACATTTTGCAAAACCATTTATCCAGGCAATTAATTTGCTCATCTGAGTAAACAAGTGCATTTATCAGTCAATAGTTTACTAATCATCACCCTGACATGGTTATCTCCACCTGTTCTAAATTATTATGCCAAAAAATTACTCCAAATTCAACCAATTCTGACTTTCAAAGCTCCACCTTAAACACACTCAGGCTAGACACCCCAAACAGATGGATACCTTTTTGGGCCCCCCTTTTTGATATATTATTAAAATCCTCTGAAGTCCTCCTTCATGCAGTTGATTACAGTGCCATTGCTCCATAAAGAGGAACTTTTCTGTTGGTGCCTGTGGGTGGGTAGACAGGTCACACAAGGCAGTGACCTCATGGCCACACAGGGCTAGTTGTCACAGTGATAGTATCCTGGTACCACAAGCAGGCTGGACCTGTGAAATCAATGCTTGAAGGTGGGGCCAGTCATTTCCCTGTCACTCCACCTCTGTCAGCTTCTCTCACTCACTGCTCATTCAGCTCTGACTTTGTGAGCATGTAAGAAGTAAATATATAATTATTTTATGGATAAATGATAAGACCATTTTGATTTAAACATCAGAAAGAATAGAAAACTTGCTTTAAAAAAAGAACAGCACACAGACTCTGAAATAAGTGAGTTCCACAAAGAGTTGTCACCTAACACACAGAGAGTTGAATGTCAGCTAATCTCGGGTCCTAAATACCAGACCAGCCACTTAGCCAGTAAGCAAAGAATGAAAATCCATTCCAGGTTGGAACTAAAACCACTCTTAGTAAAACCCTGTTTCCTGGGTTTTTAACTGTCCCACTGACTTCTATAAACATCAGATGCTGCAGAAGCTCCTTCAAGGAAATTTGACACTAAGTCGACTTGAGTGTAAAAAAAATTGCAAGGGATTATTAGAAACAAAGAGAAGACTGGACATTTGAATAGATTATAAAAATAATCCCCATAACATTGCCTTGGGAAAATTTAAAAATAGATGAGAAAAGTCTAACTCATGAAACTACCCTCTGCGTTTTGGGAAAGACATACTGAAGCCATATTAGCCCATGTTGACTGGAGTTCACTTGCTCCGAGGATGATCCTGTCTCATGTAAGAATTTTTATGTATTGAAAGCTGTGAGAGTCCAGCAGTTGTTGGTTGTTGGGTATAGGGGAGTCCAGCTTTCACCCTCCTCCAGCAGCAGAAGGAAGTGCTGGGACAGTTGGTGCCCTACACATTTCCTTTTCTGAAATGAGATGGATGTTCTCAAATGAGAGCATATATATGTGTGCATCCACAACATAGGCATGTATGTATATTTTTATGAATGCATGCATACACAGGTATATTTGATATCTAGAAATGGCATGTAATTGTTTGACATCTAAAAATGTTTTTAGAGAAATAAATCCTGTTTACCATCCCCATCTGAAGTTCTCATTGCACTGCTGATCACATGTGCAACTTTACATGTTCTTCATGGACCACCTCGGGTGCTGTCTAAGATGCCTCTTCAACCAGTTAATCCTAGACCTCCTTCTTCCTCTAGCTGTGAAGATTTCCAAAGGCACCCTTTTCACTGGTAGGTAGGAAGATGCCTGCTTTGGTGTGCCTGGCACCCTCATCAGAGCCCTGCAACTCCACAGGAGTGCATCTGTGCCCAAACTTGGGGGTGTCATCTTCCCTTCAACTCTGAGCTTATTGCTGCAGAGACTAGAGCTTGACTAGAAGGGTCAAACCCATCACTTCTGAGCTATTCCCAAGAGGGAGACACTTAATCTCCGGAAGTGAAGATCTGAACCTCCAATGACCATGTCTGGCTCCAACATGGACCATTCCTTATGGAACTCAGAAGCTGGAGAATCAGTGGAGAGGGACAATGTGCTCTCAGACCATCTGCAACCACTCAAGCATGGAAATGCCCCATTTGCCATGGATGACACAAAATCTGCTAAATGGTGCCACCCCTGCCAAATATGTGCCATAAATTAGCTTTTGCAGAAAATTTATTCCTACCAGTTTCCATGCAGGTTCCCAAGGAGGAAATGAAACAGTTCAGAGAGACAAGTTTCCCTGTGGGTCCTTCTCAAGCCGCTGCAGTTTTCCACCAATGTTCACAAACAGCTTGTGTAAAACAGACTCTTATGTGTTGAGCCAGGGAAGGGCAGGGCTTTCAAAGGCAATCCGTTTGAACACACAAATAAGCTCAAACAGCTTACCTGAAAGTGAGCTGCACTGACAGTGATAAGCTGCAAAGCATCCTACCTTCCTTTGGAGACTTTCTGATTTTAGTAGTGTAGATACCAAAAGTCCTTTGGTATATCCTAGCCTCAAGTGGGATGGTTCTTTTTCTATCATTTATTCTAAAACTATAACCTGAGCTTAAAGAAAATGAATGAGGGGTCCCAATAATTGCATTTCTAATAACCATTCCATTTAATCCTCGGTGTAAAGTTTATATGGGTACAAAGTAAAAATGAACAAGCACCACGGTAAGTGTTTTTGGAAAATAAACAATGACCTGTAAACCACTGTGAGTTAGCAGATAAAAAATAAATAGTTTTCATTCCTAATGGAAGCAGCTACCCATGGGGAAAACAGGCACTTTTAAGCATGTAGCATTTTTACTTAATCATAGCTTTTGGAATCCTCATGTTGTGGTCAAATCATGATCATTCACAGTTACTCAGATGTCTATTCCAATCTTAATCTTCAGACACATTTAAGGTATAGAAACAGTTTATGACAGCAGTTAGAAAGCAGAGGTTATGCTATGCTGCACTCAATTTTAGAGTGTGTGTGATCATCTGCTCCTTTGGAAAAGGTCTAGTCGCTTCTATCTCCATGCCTCACCTCTCTCATTTTTTTATTGGTAAACTTTTTTTTAATTACAAAGGAAAGCAATATTTTTGAACATGTATATCTGGAACATGTGAGAACTCTGTAGAAGTGGAATTTTTTACTTTTATTTTTTAATTGTTCTAATTGTACATGATAGAATGCATTTATGCATTTCAATAGATCATATATAAATGGAGTGTAATCTTTCATTTTTCTGATTATACATTTGGTTTTTGATCTTCCTGGTTCTTTTTCTGGCAAGTGATTTTCTTTTTTAAGCCTGTAATTTTTGGTAGTAAGCTCAGAAATCCTTTATCTTATTGACCCTTTATCTTATCTGACTTAAGTGATTTTATTTGACACACTCTGCAGAAAAAGAAGGGAATGGAGCCTTATGGCAGAGGTAGAAGTCCAGAACCCCAGTTAGCCTCCACTGACACCAGAGAGGGAGCCCAGGACTCCACTTGTCCTCCACAGACACCTGTGGAGGAATCCTCAACCCCTGGAAGTCTTTGCTGACACCTGAGCTGGCCTTGGGGACCCTCAGTTAAACTCTGCTAACAACTGAGGAGCTGCCTTTCAGCTGTTTGGTGGGGTTTTGTGTTGGTCATCATTCTATCCTTTTGAAAAAATCCCTGAGAAAATTAACTTAAGGAGAAAAGATTGATTTGGGCTCATGGTTTCAGAGTTTTCCATATATAGTCACTTGGTCCCATTTCATGGGGCTCATGGGGAGGTGGAAGAACCATGGTGGAAAGCATGCTCACCTTATGGCATTCAGGAAGTTGGGATGGGGGCAGGGGGAGACAGAGAGAGAGAGGGTGGGGAGAGGGAGAGAGTGAAAGAGGGAAAGGGGGATAGAGGAGGAAAGGGGGGAGAGAGACAGAGAGAGGGAGAGGAGGAGAGAGAGGTGGGGAGAGACCTGCGGTCACTGTCACCCTCCTCACCCCAGACACTAGTGGTGCAAATCCCATCGCAGCCATTCTGAGCCCCTCAAGCTTGTCCTGAAGGTTCCTAGGACAGGGATTCCATGTCCTCCCTAGGTCCAGGTGGGGGGTACAACAGAGTATATGGGGCACACAGAGAGGTTCGGGGTGATCAGAACGTGTTATGACTTTAGAGCCATCAGGGACAGAAGGGTCCCTTTGCTCTGATCCTTCCATTTTAAAGATACAGAAACCATAAAAGTGCTCCTTTTCCTTTGCATTCTCTCCAGCATTGACTGTTATTTGTATTCTTGAAGACTTCCATTCTGACTCGTGTGAGATAAAACCTCTGTATAGTTTTTCTTTTTCTATGTATTTTCTGGTCATTTGTAATTTTTCTTTTGAACAGGGTATGTTTCATTAATTTTCCCATTTATTAATTGGGTGATTTTTTTTGGTGTTACGCTTCTTTACCTATTCCAGATATTAATCCTCTGTCTGAAGAGTAGCTAGCAGATTTTCTCCCATTCCATAGGCTTTCTCTCCATATCTCTCCTTGTTTCCTTAGCTGCACAGAAGCATTTTAATCTAAAGTTTTTGAATTTGATGGCATTATTGTCTAAGCTTTATAATTCCTATTGAGAAAGGTATTATCTGTGCCTATATCCCACCACTATGGAAATCTGTATGGAGGTTCCTTGAAACACTAGGCATGGACACATCATATGACCCAGATATATCATGTCTCAGGATTTATACTAAAGAATTAAAGTTGGCAGATTATAGCAATACACACATACCCATGTGTGCAGCAACACAATTCACAACAGTCAGACATCTTTATATGTGGAAGCAAAAGAGGAAAAAGAACAAGAAAGCTGGGGACTGATCTCATAAAAATTAAAGGGAGATCCATAGAGGAATGGGATCAAGGGGAGGGAGGGAGGAGGTGTGGGGAAGGATATTGACCATATCATATTGTTACATTGTGTTCATCTACCAATAGTAAGGACAAATCCCATCATTATATACAACTGGGATTCTACATCATGTATAGCCAGAAAAATGAGAAATTATACTCTATATGATGTGTGCAAGTGCATTCTACTGTCACATATAACTAATTATAACAAAAAAAATTTTAAAATCATATGTGTACTGAATATGTAAAATAAATGTGGAAAGAGAGGAGAAAAAAAATAAATAAACAAGATGCAGACACTGAGCCCGAGAGATAGACAAAGAACTAACCAGGGTAACCAGTTGTGTTCTACACAAAAAATTTAAAACACATTGACAGTTCCGGTCATGTTGTTCCCAGCTCTAACTCACCCAGGTTCTTCTCAACTCCTTCAGAAGAGCATCAAAGTCCCTAGAGTCCAGTGTTCCTGTCCCAGACCATGTTGCTTCCTCATCTCATCTGACCCTGGACTCCTCCACCAGCTCCACGGATCCGAGGTTCACTGTCCAGGTACACCAGGCTGCATAGGGCAAGAGGCTGTGCCCTCTAGGATGTCTCTGCCTAGGAGGGTGTGGCCAATTTCCTCCCCACTGGCTTTTCTGTCAATCAGTGTGAGTTGAAGTCTCACTTGCTCTGTATCAAGCTAACAGCCACCGTGACCCTAGACCTTCTCCCCTTGTTTAGATTTCTTCTTATCATCATTCTTTGCTTCTCCTCCTAGAATGGAAGTGTGTGAGAATGGGAGTGCTGTGTGTCACTCATTGCTGCTGTTGTCATGTATGTGCTCCAAAACCAGGGTAGTATAAACAGGAGGAGGCGATGGCTCTGCCTGCCAGCCTGGGTGGAGAGCCCAGTGGATGCTGTGAGGTTTCAGCAGGAAGGCAGGCAGGGATTTCCCATTCAACTGTAAGCATGTTGTTTTCCTTTTCTAAAAATGTATTTGGAAGTTGCTTTGAGTTCAGGAAAGGTAACATTTCAAAGCACAGGAGTGATTTTAATCACAGGAGTGACTTTAGTAGTCTAGGTTCTGTGAGTGCACATGGAATATGTCCCCACATGTCCGTCCACAACATCATTTTCTCACCCTGATGTGTACACTCCAGATAGGTAACTTTTCCTCTCTGAATCGTTTGAGAGTAGATTGCAGAAATAATGCTTCATGATGCCTAAATATTTCAGTGTCTATTTTTATTTCCAAAAAAGCCCACTTACTTACAAAGCCACCCTACAAACATCAAAAGAAAGAAACTAAAATTGAGATGGGGGACTTCCTCTAGTCAAAAGACCCCATTCTACTTTGGCTTCAGGGTTCACCAGTATGTTCTACAGTCAACAGCAACAATAAAACAACTATTCTTCTTTCTCATTTTCCCAGTGCAGGATCCAAGCCAGGACCACACATGACCCCTCATGTTTTCATTAATAAGGAGTGACACCTCAGTCATTTCTGGGTTTCATAACTCTGATTCTTTTGAAGAACAGAAGTCAGCTACTCTGTTGGGCATCCCTCCCTGTGGGTCTTTCTGATGTCTTCTAAGTATGAGGTTCAGGTCTTGCATTATTCTGGTATTGTTTTATTGTGATTTAGGTACTGCATTATTTGGGGCTTGCATTATTGACAGAAATAGAAAACAATATTCTGTCCTTTTCTGTCCAATCATTGCATGAGATACTGAGCTTCCCCACCCAGCATGGAGGCGAGTCCCCAGCTGCACCATTGTTGGAGATGGAACTTATAGCTCTTGTGTAAGATTGTGTGCACCAGATTTTTCCACTTTATGGTTAATTAAGGAACCATTTTGTGCTCATTCATTAATCAGTAATCCAACAAACATTCTGTAGGGAAGTGATTTAAAATCATGTGCTCAACCTATTTATCATCATTCACTATTAATATCATTATCCAGCAGTGGTGTTTTTCTCTATCAATCATGACTACGGGGTTGCTGAGCAGTTAGCTTTCCAATTCCATCAATACCTTTTCTGCATTTGTTTGATGGAATTCCACTACACAAGTCTTCTCTTTTCTGTCGTTTTTTTGTTTGTTCATTCATTGTTTGTAGCAGGATTCTCATTTATTTAAAAGGTCAAACTAATCTACTACCTTACTACTTTGAATGTTCAAGGCACCCATGTCCAAGAGAGTGCCCTCAAATGCACTTATGAGTCCTTGTCATGTTTTATCACTTTCTTCCTTTGGGCACAATAAGATGGCTCAGGTTCAGGATTTTCATTGCTGTCACATTTTTGGAATCAGTTGTCTCTCCAAGGAGTCTTGGTTCCTTTCAGTAGAAGTTCCCATCTAGGAGTCACAGACTTGGTGCTAGGTATTTTCACTGCTCCCAGGAGGTCAACAGTCTAGGTTCTGTGACTGCATAAGGAATATGTCCCTACATGTCCCTATGCATCATATACTCATAGGTACTAGTCTATGTTAAGAGTGAGTGTTCACACTGATGTCTCCCATTTCAACATCCCACAGACTATCACAGATTCTTCCACTCCACGTGTGCATCTCCTTTCTCTCATAGTGAGAACCTGGCTTGCATTTATCTCAATATATTTTCTTTTCTTCCAATTCCACGGGTGGTAAGCAGAATAGTGGTGCATAAGGTTATCAGATCCTGATTCTGGGAACCTATGAGCAGAGCCTTATATGGAACGTGGTTACTGCAGGCATGAGGGGTAAGGTGATCACTACCTGGGTGGGCTCTGCCTGAACCTACAGTGTTCTCACAGTATCCTTATCAGGGAGGAGAAGGGAAAAACTGACATGGATGGAGGGGGAGGAGAGAGCAGAGGCACCAGAGTTGGAGACTGGACTTAGGATGTGGCAGGCAAAGAAGTGGCAGAAGCCCATGAAAGCTGGAGGAGGCAAGAGCCCCTAGAGGCAGGGTCCTGGCAATAACTGGGCTTAGGCCCAGTCATGCTGATTCCATATTCTGGCCTCTAGCACTGTGAGATCAGGAATTTTGTGGAGTCTCTTTTGGTGTTGGGATGAACAGAGGGCCTTGACCTGCTGGGCAAGTGCACTACCATTGAGCCACCACTCCAGCCCTGGGGGCTGGAGCCACCACTTCAGCCGTGGGGAGTAGAGCCACTACTCCAGCCCTCTGGCACTGTTGTGAGCCGACAATTTTGTGGCAGCTGCAGGAAACCTGCATATCCCATATGTAATTGACCCACTAACCACAAACACTGTCCTCCTAGCTCAAACCACTGCCAGCCAAGTTCTGCTGAGCTCAAATGACTAACCATAGTCCTTGGTAATAGGGCAATATTGCATCTGGTCCACCCAAGTTCTCCCTTTTAATCTTATTTCATTGTTCTGTTTATGTTCTAGCTAAGAATTATGAAGGAACAAATACTTACCAACTTGCAAAAACTGTGGTTTTACTCAGAATATTTTGGCATCAGATTTACATCTCCATCACTATCCTTACAGCATCCACCTTGAGAAATGGTTACACCTGTGTGCTGTGTCCTCCCCTGGAGACTCGAGGATTTTGGCACCAAGGTTATGTCCTGATGTAGACTGGAGTCCACTGTCCAACTTAGCACCTGCCATGAGAAATTTAGGGAATATTTTGTAACAAATGTACACGAGTGTCACTAGACAGCGACGGAAGAATAATTTATACACTTCTCCTGACCAGCTCGCAGAACTTGTATGTGATCATGGAAATATTAAAGCTGGTGTCTCAGAACAGAAGTGACCTAAAAACCATTTTTTTTTTTTTTTGGTAACGGGATTACAGAGGAAAAATGCCAAAACATCAGGAGGGAATTCTGAAACCAGCACCCTGACTGGTCCCTAGAGCACTGGTCTTACTGTTGAGCAACCATTTTATCTGTGAAAAGTAACACAAAACTGGGGTGAGGACCGCAGGTTGATTTTTAAATCACCCCAAATTAGAAGAAAGATATTTTTTGTTTTTTTTTTTAATAAATAAATGGAGTATGTGTTTCTGTGGGAGCCTTTTCCTTTTTTTTTTTTTTTCTATCTTGGTGATATTTTGTGATGTGAGAACCTTCTAATATATAGTGACAGAGAGCCATGTTTTTCATTACTCTTTCTCTGAAGTCTTTCATGATGCAAATATTAACATTTAAACTGACCATAAACAATATAAGCTACTTCTGTTATGAACGTAGAATTGAGTTATGACTTTTTAATGGGTATGATGCCTTTATTAAATACAACAGCTTAAATGTTTCATTAGCTTGCATTGTTGGAGGAAAATTAATCTTCTGTTTTTCTCCTTGTGGGTGAGCACACATTGTATGGATGTATTTTTAAGTGTAAGGTAGAATTCTTCCTTAAGGACAGTTGGGTCAGATTGCAATTATAGCTGGCAAATGGAGTCCATGACATCCTCTCCTTTCATGCTCAGGAAGCTAGAACACCAAGGGAATGACCACAGACCTTCCAGAACTTAACTCAACCTTGAAGCTTATTTGCTATTCATGAAGTGACAGAAGGAAGGAAGGAAAGAAGGAAAGAAGGGAGGGAGGGAAGGAGGGAAGGAGAAAGAAGGAAGGAAGAGAAAGAAAAGCATCTTCCATGCTCTGACTCTGAGGCCATGGGCACCAGAGTGAGGTCTGGACTCCCTCCTGCATGAGACTGGGCTCAGTCAGGCTGGTTGCTGTCTTCCTTCCACTCTCTCCCCAGGAATGAAGGGCATGGGCTGTGTTCCAGACTGGGTTAATAGCCATGGGAGGCAGGTTCCACTCCCTGGGACCGAGGTTTTCCCACCTATATCAATGCCCTAGATAAGGTGATCATCCCTTTTTGAGTTAAAGCAAAAGCACACAAGACAGCAACCTGGTGAGATCAATCTACTGTGCAGACATGTGGCACCTTTAGTTTACCTCACATGTAGCCTTTGCTATTTTAAGGTCAATGCTCTATAATGGGGAGGTTTCACATGAAACCTCCTAACCAATGCTGGTCCTGATCATTTATGAAAAGCAGGCATTTCCTGCAATACCAACCTGCCTTCACCTTTCTACCCGACAGATTCATTGTTAGTTATGTAGATATTGCTACACTTGGAACTTTGAATTTAAAAATTTTTCAGTTGTCAATGGACCTTTATTTTATTTATCTTTATGTGGTGCTGAGAATCAAACCCAGTGCCTCACACATGCTAGGCAAGTGCTTTACCACTGAGCCACAACTCTAGCCCTTGACTTTTTTTATGGACAAACAAGACAGTACATGGCCTGCACCCATGCCATTATTAAAATGACAGAATTGAGACAGACTCCATGTGGCTAATTTCCAGGAAAGTGGTCCTGGTAGACTTACAAGTGTGCTATGCTTCTCTCAGTCAAGGTTTCTTGTCTCCAAACAAAAACACCTCAAACTACTACTTCCTTGAATCTCTTATCTTTCTTCCTTGGTCTTTATGCTTCTTACCTAAATTTGTTCTCCTCACTCAAGTACATGAAGCATGCCTATGTGTTCACTGAGAGCTGAGGAGTGGAGAGAGACAGAAAAAGTAAGTAAAATGTATTTGACTTACTCATAAAATTTGAATCCTACTTTGGAAATCAAATCAAAAATCAAAATTGCAATGCAGCATTCTATGATGGTTGATCTAAATTGTCAACTTGATTGGATTAAGACACACCCAAGATTAAAAGGCTTCTGGGCATGTCGATGAGGGTGTGTCTAGGAATGATTGGCATGTGGGATAGCAAACCTAAGTAGAAACCCTCCCTAAGAGTGGGCAGTACCATCCAATGGGTTGAGGGCTTGGGAAAGTTGGAAGAACAAGGAAGCAACAGATGCAAGCTGGATTCTTCTTCAGTAGGTTGGCTCCTGCAATCACCTGAGGACATCAGACACCAGCTCCTTCACTCTTGCAAAGTGGACTCTGCCAGTGACTCTCTAGGGAGTTTCCAGGCCACCCATCCATAACTGGGGCTGCATGATTGATTCCTCTTGTTCTGGGACTTCAGTTTCTTGGACTGAGCAGTTACTGATTCCATCAGCTCTCCCACCTGTAGACGGTCATTGTAGGACAATCCAGCTGCTGGTTGGTAAGCCAATATAATAAACCCCCTTTTTAGAATCACACACACACACACACACACACACATACACACACACACATTCTGATTTTTGTTCCTCTAGAGAACCCTGACTCAGGAGGTGAGTAGTGCAACCCCCTCTTTCAGGTTTGTAGCTGAGCTCAGAAGTTTGTCCCAGGTTGTCCAGCCACTGAGTGAAGGGGCCAGGCTAGATGTGTTCTCCTGAGGTCATGGAAAATGCACCCTGAAGAATCCACACGTGGAGTTCCTGTTGATTTGCTGAATTCAAGGAGGCTGGAATGCTTCACATGTCAGGACAGCAAGAACTCCCCATGCTGGGCTACTTGTGGGGCATGATGACCCTGGGTCAAGGAGAAAAATAAGGCTCCAGCTGTACCTGGTACTCACTTTAGGTGTATGTTTCCTGGCACATTATATGAGCATATCCTGTTTTTTCTCTAAGAAAAATGTTTTTTACTACAAAGTAAACAAGTCAATGGCTTCAATGTGTTATGCTCTAGTTAAGATTTAACCTGACACTACCTATACAAGATGTGTCATGCAAGAACAAAGCAGTCTGCAGCTTTGAATCTCCCCAGTGCTCCCAATAAACAAATTATCATTTTAAGACTAAGAGTCTTTGTGCATAATTGCAGGACAGATGCTCAGCAGCAGTTGGTTGGCCACATCCCAGTTCTTAAACACTAGTCAGTGATCCTCTGACCCACATTCATGGAGATCCATCTTCAGATTCTGCAACTTCATCAGACACATAAATGGTGGCTTCCTTTCCTTGTGCCCTGGGACAGGAACACAGGTTTAACTCAGCCAAGCTCCTTGCCTCATAAACCAGGGATATCTCTGGTGTGTGTGGGCCTATGTTGTTATTGTCTTTACTCTTCCCCTCGAATCCAAGTCTATTTTCTAATACATTTGTATACACCCGATGCAATGTGCCTGTGACCTGCTCTGCCTTTGATTAGGGCATATGTTTTGGCAAAATTTCTAGTAATATTTTGTATTTTCTTGATTCACATAAATAGTTTTGAATGTAAATGTGATACCAATTCTTAGATTTTCCTTGTTGTATTGCTCTAGTGGCCACATTAGGGCTTATTTTTGTAATGGGGCCAATACAAAGCAAAGGACCTAAGGCCAGTGACACTTAGTTGTATTGCACCATCTTTAAGCAAGTCATCTGCAACACCTGGAATAGAAATGCATGTTCTCTGGTGTGCATGTGTCTGGAAGTAGAGTCACATGCCACTACACTATCTAGGTTGTCAGATTTGGCAAATAAAAAATGCAGGTTCCTTTTTAGGGGGCAGGGATACCAGGGATTGAACTCAGGGGCACTCAACCACTGAGCCACATTTCCAGTCCTATTTTGTATTTTATTTAGAGACAGGGTCTCACTGAGTTGCTTAGTGCCTCACTATGGCTGAGACTGACTTTGAACTTGCGATCTTCCTGCCTTAGACTTGTGAGTCTCTGGGGTCACAGGTGTGCACCAGTACACCCAGGCAAATGCAGGTTCTTGAGTTACATTTGAATTTTAAATAAATGCATTTTTAGCATAAGTGTATATAATATTTGAGACATGCTATACTACAACATTCTTCATTATGTATCTTATACTTAAATTTAACTGGGTAGCCCTGTGTTTTATCTGACAGCTATAATTATACTGTAGTCCACAAATGCTACACAAAGTGACCAGAACAACCCATATTGCAGGGAGTGGTCACCTTGGGATGGAATGTAAGCACTGAGTTGATGAAATAGTGGTCTGCAGAAGCCAAAGAGTGAGGAAGCTTTGGATTTTTCAGACAGGAAACTCCACTTGCACTAAATCATTTGGAGATCAAACAAAAAAACAGATTATGTGTTAGTGTTTAGGAAGCAGGTTCAGCACAAGGAAATCGTTTGCAAACAGGAAAAATGAGGACACGAAAGCTTCTAACATCATTAACTTTGAAGATAAAAAGGTGCAAAATTGGATGAAGCCAACAATAACACCCTCCCTCAGCATCCCAATTGCCATTTTCCCCCACCATTGTATTTTTATTTTGATTGCTATAGTTTATGGAAAATGAAAATAATGTATGTTTGCAATGTGAAATTATTTGCATATATCAATTTGACTAGTTGCTGTACTGTTCCCCATCAGCTGAAGTTAATCCTAATAGCTGAGTATGAATTTTCTAAAGAGAATCTCATAGGTGGAAATCTCTCTCCTTATAGATATTTTATTCTAATGCTTGCCAGTTTCTGTATAATCATCCTCCTTTTCTCCTAAAAAGAATGAATTTTTTTTAATGACAGAAAAATTGAGGTCTGCTCAGTGTGTTCCAAGGTAAGGTGATAAACAGACTGATGCACCATGGATGGCTCAGCTCTGAAGACCCAACCTCTCCCTGGTTGTGTCGCACTGTGAATATTAAAAATGAGGTGTACAGGTAGGACAGTGATGAGGGGTTGGATCCTTAATGGTAAGCAGAGCACTAGTGAGCACACTACGGTAGCCCTGCACGTGGGCATGCACTGGCTGCTCTGCCTGCAGCATTTCAGAGCACCTGTGGAACAAGCCAACACACACTACACACCTGGGGCCCTAGCAGGCTGACAGCAGCAGAAATGAGGCCCCCTGGACTCATTCACCCCTGAGGCTACAGGCAGTGGTATCAGTGCATCAAACAGGAGCATTGTTTTCCACCCATGCAAGGTGGCCAAGTCACAACACATGTCTCAAGAAAGAACTTCTGTATATACAGGTAGGACAGATGGAGCTTGAGTGAGCACATGGAAGCATCTGAAGAACACAGCAGAGCAGAAAATCATGTCCGGGACTCTGGAATTAAGCTATCATTAAGACTAAATATAGGCCACAACTTGCCTGCTAAATCTAAACTTGAAGCCATTACTGCCTACTAGAAAAAAAGATTTAAATAGGACCCGGTGTTGTCTAGTATAAAAGCCAACACTTCCAGGATACAATTAAGAGTAAGTCTACAGGGACTGGGGTTGTAGCTCAGTGGTAGAGTACTTGCCTAGCACATGTGGGGCACTGGTTCGATCCCTCAGCACCCCATTAAAAAAAAATGTTAAAACAAAAGTAAGTCTATGTACCAAGAACTAGGAAAAGTTTGAGAAAAACATAAGCGATAGAAATACTGAGAAAAGTGAGATTTGGGAATTATTTGAGCATAATTTTAAAGCAGGAATCATAAAAAAATACTTTAACAAGAAATGAAATATTCTCTTGAGGCATATGAAAAAAAACGGAAGATTTCACATACACACAGAAGTGAGAAAAAATTCTCAAAGGAAATGAAAGAACTACGAAAACAATAAAAGAAGTGAGCTCGAAGGATTTAAGAATAGAGTGGAAATGTGTTAGCTAGTTTTCCACCACTGTAAGAAATACTTGAGATAAATAAACTTATAAAGAAAAACATTTTCTTCTGTCTCAAAGTTTTGGAAGCTTTGGTACATGATCAATTGGCTCCACTGCTTTGGGCCTGTGGTGAAGCAGCTCACGTGGAGGAGGTATATAGCATAAAAGGACTGTTCAGCTCATGGCCACCAACTTCCAATAGCACCACCAGTTGGGGACCAGGCCTTCAACACGTAGGCCCTGGGAGGACATTCAGGATCCACACTGTAACACTAGTAAAAAGAAAAAAGTTTGCTACTACTGAAGACAGAAAATAGAATTTTTTTAATCCCTATGAGAGACCAAATGGATTGAAAGCACAGGAACAGAGCATCAGGTGTCTGTGAATGATGAGTCACAGAAGGTGAGGGAGGAGTCTGGGACTGAACTGGTGTGCCAGGAAACAGTGGTGGACAATTCTCAAGAGTGGCATTGAGACAAGAACTTACAGATTCAAGAATAGGAAAGAATTTAAAGTAAGATCCACCAAATACTCCATAGCAAGATACCTTGTGATTCAACTTCCAAGATAGAAAACAACAACAACAGAATGTTAAAGTCGAGAGAAGAGACACTCTAGGTATTGAGGAACACCAACTCTAAAGACAGTGGACTTCTCATCTGTGGTCACAGAGGTGAGAAATTACTGAAAGGAGAAAACAAACATGAAAATAGCATCTAGGCCGTGATGCCAAGAGATGCGCCAGACCAGGTTGGGCATGAGAACGGGACTCTGGCTGAGCCACGGGGACCCCAATAGGTAAGGCTGGAGAGGGGCTGAGAAAGGCTGCCAGGTCAGTCCAGGGTGGGATTTCATTCTGAAACCTGGGTTTAGCCCCAAGTGGAGCTGGGACTTGCACCCCCGCAGCTGGCCCAGCACTCACAGGACCATGTGTGACAGCACCCATGGCTCCCAGCAGCAGTCAGCAGACCTGGAGGTCAGTTCAACCTCCATCTCATGCTGTCCTCACTGCATCCCCAGGGGCAGCTGGCCTTTCCCACACAGGGCTGGACAGTGGCTTTGTAGACCCCACAGTCTGTCACACTCTGGGTTCTTCAGTTATAGCACAAGGGCAGCCTCAGACAACAGGCATTCAGCACACACGAAGAGCTGCACCTGGCTGCATTTAAATTCTGATATACGACAACAGACATTGGACTAAGTTTGTCCTAAGGGTCATATGTTGGTGTTCCCTGAATTAATCTGTAGCCTGTCTCCACATGAAAACAAATGCCCACATTTCTGTAAATACACACACACACACACACACACAAATGACACTTTAACTTGCCACACAGGTACCAGGGTCAGCAACACCCGAAGGTAAAGAGCTGAGTCAGACCTTGCATCTGGGCTGTGACTACTACTCAATGGCATGACAGGGGGTGTTTCTCAGGTTTCTAAGCCTCTTTAGCTCATTTGGATTTACTGCATCATGGGTCCTGGTGGTTCTTTGGTCACATATACAGTGTGTAATGTGTACCTGGCCCATTTTGAGTCAATGCATGTTAGTGTAGCCCCAGGCACAGCACGTCTGGCATGGCAAAGCCTGCTTGACCATCTTGCCACCAGAGCACTTTCCAACCTTCTTTCTGCTGCCTCATGGATCATGGTTTGATGACTGTCTTTTCCTCTGCTAGCCAGGGGGTTTGCCCTTCCATGTTCATATGGTAATATTAGTAAATAATCGACTATGGGTCACTGGCACAGCAATTTAAGAGTGCTGAGCCAGCTTAGCCAAAGAATGTCTGAAATGGCATCCACTATGACCTAGAATCTTTCATGTCATTGGATGTGTTAACTGCAGGGAGCTGAAACTGTCCTGCAAATGCTCTGGGATGAGCCTGCCCTAAGCATGGAACATGGATTCCCTCCTGGGCTCTGACCCATGCTGGGTTTTGTGCTCTTCATTTGATGCTACTCTCCAAGCCTGTGAATGGAGATTTTCCTAAATTTCCACCCAGCATTTTCCTGATAAGGAGGGAGGTGTCAACAGGGCCTCCAGCTGGGAGGCAAGAGCTCCTTTGCCTTTGGAGTAGCTGCAACTCTGGGCTGAAAGTGGCTTCATGTCTGTAGCATTTCCTAGTGAAAAGGAACACTTCCCTGTTCAATGGCCATTCAAGGGCTCTTAATTACTCCAGCATCTTACTGCTGGGATAGGATCACACCAGGCCCAGGAAGTCCATCTCATTTCTCCCCATGTTGCTGTGCATCTGGACAGGGAGTCCTTGCACTCATTACAAGTGCTAATAAGGGGTCAGTTTCACGACTTTACACTTGGCATTTATCTTTGGGGAGCCCCCTGGCAAATTCCCAAGGAGACACAATGATTCCTAACGTGCGGGAAGTTGCAAGGATACCTGCCATTTCCTGCATGGTGTAAGCTGTTTGGAGAACCTTCTGTGTGTGATTCTCTTCTTGACAACATCCTTAACAGGTGCAACTGTTATCAGCTTCTCTGCACAGAGGCCCAGGCAGATGGACAGAATGTGACCAACCAGGATTTGCCTGTGTCCTGGGTTTGATTTGCTTGATACATGACCAAATGTTTAAAATCAACATCTAAACTAGTCAGAAATAAAAGTTTAAGAACCCAAACTATGCAAGGATTTGTCACTGCCTTGAAGATGAACAGTTTTAACTGGTGAGAGGGATAGATGTTATCCAGAATAAGGATACTGTGCTGGTGCCCAGAGAGCTTCATAATTGGACATAATACCACATGTGCAGCCAGCTTTGAATAAACAAAATTCCATTCTGAAATACTTAACATAAATAAGTATGCATGGGCACATAAATAGGTGGGCAGAGTTAATGCCTTGCTGGTCCCAGTTATGCATGATTTTTTAATTATTCAGGCACCCAGCCAACATCTTTTTCCTGTAGTAGAAAATGAGATTAAAAAGCAAAAAACTCAGCAAAGAAAAAATAAAAAAAGAAGGGAATGTTTGAGAAAAACATACACAGAAGATAAAACCCATTCCTGAACTTACTGGAGTAAATTCTGTAATAATGCTTTATGTAAAAAGTTTTAGATGAGAATCAATAAAACTCAAGCTCTAACTGAAAACAAAATTCAAGATATGTTACAATATATTACTCGTAAGATGTGCTTCAGAGACAGAAAGCAGCTCTGTTCATGACCATAAACTCAAGGTCATGAGAAAATTTAGTGGGGACTCTAAGAATAATTTGCCTGCTGATGTCAATTGCTTCTTCATCATAATCACTAAACTACACAATGATGGCACTTTCAGGGTATGTGCATCCTGCCCTCCCATCAGGCTTAGCCACCTCACACAGGGCTCGCAGAGCCCTGACCACTATTGCAGATGCCAAACCTTATTAGGTGGGGGGCTCATACATGCTCTGTAATGCAGCCTCAGTGCCCTCACCTCAACAAGAAGGGAATATCCTTCTGACAGAAGTCTAATGCTGATAACAGTATATATGGAAATTATAATGCTTATCATATAGTAAGGACTACATAATGTAACATAGCATTAACTATATTCTCTCTCATTATATAATTATGAATATATTGATTATATGACTTCTATAAATATGTGATATATATCAAACAGGATTTAAGGCAGTAATTGAATTTGCCAAAAATTATTAAAATATAAAGTGTATTTATCAGCAAGATGCACTGCCCTAAAGTCATGAGAATGATATCACTGGAACGTAGCAGATCATACAGAAGCTGTCTCCTCCAGTGATGGCAGTTGTCATAGAGGGTTGGCACCACTTGCCCCTCCTGTGACCTCAGAAGACATTGTTAATTGGTAAGGAATTTTTTTTTCCATTGGCTCTCATTTTCAACACAGCTCTCCACTGAGTCATTACCTGTCAATCATGGTAGGCTCAGTGGTGATCACTGGAGATCACTGGCGGTCACCAATTTCGACCTGTTGCTCAAGGCTCCACAGTCAAGCAGCACAGAACTCAGTTGTCCTGACACCAAGCTCAAGTAGAGTTCATCACTCCAAACTGTGCCCATGTGTGGGGTCTGCCCAGTGGGGCTTCCCTTTGGAGAAGGTGCAGTCTCAAAGAGGAGATGTCAAGTTCAAAGTCTGTTTTCTTCTCTTTTTTTCTGGAGACTCCAAATCAAATGACTCATACAGCAAGAAATGATGTGTGACCATGATCAAAAGACCTGGTTCTTCTCTCTTTAAGTGGGAGGTAGAGTTCACTGGGAGTCACTAGCACACGAGTGTCCTCCTGGAAGAGGAAGCTGTTGAAAAAGAGGTGTGTGAATTATCCACAGGTGAAGATGAGAGACCAGGTTTTGTCTCACCCCAAGTTCAAAGCTTTAGCTAGCACATATTCTGTCAAAATGGGAAGTAGCCCAGCAGCACCTCTGTCCACCCCCAAGTCTCCCATGGCCCACATATGAAGACTTTGATCTTCAACACTATTCTCCACTAGAATGAACTAGGGTTCCACATCAGGACAGCTCAGAAACATCCCACCTTGTCCAAAAAGCAACATGAACTATTGTGCTCTATGAGTTTCTGCCTCCTTTAAGGTGTTCACAGCACTTAAACTAGAATCCTTCCAGGTGCAGTGGCACAGGCCTGTAATTACAATGACTTGGGAGCCTCAGGCAGGAGGATTGCAAGTTCAAGGCCAGCCTCAGCACCTTAGCAAGACCCTCGGCAATTTAGTGAAACCCTTCTCAAAACATAATATAGAAAAAGATTGAAGATGTAGCTTCAGTGGTAAAGCATCCTGGGTTAAATTCCTAGTACCAGAACAAATAAATTAATTAATGGCAGAGTATTTTTGATTAAATGTTTATAAAGTACAGAAAATGTTGATTGTATATAAGGTATAGAAAAATCCTTAAGGGAACAATAATTAAGAAACTTTAATTACTGAGCAACAAACGTGAATACCTTCCTCTCCCTACATGGAACCCTATCAGACAGGAATAGAAACCAACATCTCTGAAGCACACAGACAACTTCTCTCACTGGTTCCACTCCTGGGGCTTCTGCTCCAATTCTGTCTCAAGTGCCCTCGAACTCCACAGGAGCAAAATCAGGTGGCATCTTCTTCTCACCCCATCTTCTTCCCAACTTCCTGCTGCCTCACCTAATTCCTCTTATCTTGGGGTGATCAGGATATCAGGCTTGTCTCTCTTTGTTTCTTTTCTTCTATCCCCAATGTTGATTCTTTTCTTTGCTGGTTCACTCATTTCTTCAGATTCCTTTTCTTTGAGTGCTGGGGATTGAAGAACCCAGGGTCTTGCACATATGAAGCCCATGCTCTCCACTCAGCTACACCCCTGTCCAGAAATATTCCAGGGCATCAGAGATGCCTCAGTCAAGCCAGGCATAACACAAATCACTTCTGCTTCTTTGGAAGATGATATGAAGAAAATGAAATGACAAACCACAGATTGCAGGAAAAGATTTGTAACATATTAATATGAATCTAGTATAGAGGACTCTTAAAACTCAGGAAACAACCCATTTGTTTTTTTTGTTTTGTTTTTATTTATTTATTTATTTTTATTATAAACAAATGGGATACATGTTGTTTCTCGGTTTGTACATGGCGTAAAGGCATACCATTTGTGTAATCATAAATTTACATAGGGTAATGTTGTTTGATTCATTCTGTTATTTTTTCCCTTCCCCCCACTCCTCCCACCCCTCTTTTCCCTCTATACAGTCCTTCCTTTCTCCATTCTTGCCCCCCTCCCTAACCCTAACTCTAACGCTAACACTAACCCCTCCCACACCCCATTATGTGTCATCATCCACTTATTAGTGATATCATTCGTCCTTTGGTTTTTTGAGTTTGGCTTATCTCACTTAGCATGATATTCTCCAGTTTCATCCATTTGCCTGCAAATGCCATAATTTTATCATTCTTTATGGCTGAGTAATATTCCATTGTATATATATACCACATTTTCTTTATCCATTCATCAATTGAAGGACATCTAGGTTGGTTCCACAATCTGGCTATTGTGAACTGAGCAGCTATGAACATTGATGTGGCTGTATCTCTGTAATATGCTGATTTTAAGTCCTTTGGGTATAGGCCAAGGAGTGGGATAGCTGGGTCAAATGGTGGTTCCAGTCCAAGTTTTCTAAGGAGTCTCTACACTGCTTTCCAGAGTGGCTGCACTAATTTGCAGCCCCACCAGCAATGTAAGAGTGTACCTTTCTCCCCACATCCTCGCCAACACCTGTTGTTGCTTGTATTCTTGATAATCGCCATTCTAATTGGGGTGAGATGGAATCTTAGGGTGGTTTTGATTTGCATTTCTCTTATGACTAGAGATGTTGAACATTTTTCCATATGTTTGTTGATTGCTTGTAGATCTTCTTCTGTGAAGTGTCTATTCATTTCCTTAGCCCATTTGTCAATTGGATTATTTGCATTCTTGGTGTAGAGTTTTTTGAGTTCTTTATAGATTCTGGAGATTAGTGCTCTATCTGAAGTATGATTGGAAAAGATTTTCTCCCACTCTGTAGGCTCTTTCTTTGCATTGTTGATAGTTTCCTTTGGTGAGAGAAAGCTTTTTAGTTTGAATCTATCCCAGTTATTAATTCTTGCTTTTATTTCTTGTGCTATGGGAGTCCTGTTGAGGACCTCTGGTCCTAAGCCGACATGTTGAAGCTCTGGACCTACTTTTTCTTGTATAAGATGTAAGGTCTCTGCTCTGTTTTCACGATCCTTAATCCATTTTGAGTTTAGTTTCGTGCAAGGTGAGAGATATGGGTTTAGTTTCATTCTGTTGCTTATGGATTTCCAATTCTCCCAGCACCATTTGTTGAAGAGGCTATCTTTTCTCCGTTGCATATTTTTGGCCCCTTTGTCTAGTATGAGAAAATTGTATTTATTTGGTTTGTGTCCATGTCCTCTATTCTGTACCATTGATCCACCTTTCTATTTTGGTACCAATACCATGCCGTTTTTGTTACTATTGCTTTGTAGTAGAGTTGAAGATCTGGTATTGCAATACCCCCTGCTTCACTCTTTCTGCCAAGGATTGCTTTAGCTATTCTGGGTTTTTTATTCTTCCAGATGAATTTCATAATTTCTTGCTCTATTTATGTAAGGTACATCATTGGGATTTTAATTGGAATTGCAATGAATATGTATAGAACTTTTGGTAGTATGGTCATTTTGACAATATTAATTCTTCCTATCCAAGAACATGGGAGATTTTTCTATCTTCTAAGGTTTTCTTTAATTTCTTTCTTTAGTGTTCTGTAGTTCTCATTGTAGAGTTCTTTCACCTCTTTTGTGAGATTGATTCCCAAGTATTTTATTTTTTTCGAAGCTATTGTGAATGGGGTAGTTTTCCTAATTTCTCTTTCTGAAGATTCATCGCTTATGTATAAAAATGCCTTAGATTTATGTGCATTGATCTTATATCCTGCTACTTTACTGAATTCACTAATGAGATCTAAAAGTTTTCTGGTGGAATTTCCTGGTTCCTCTAAGTATACAATCATATCATCAGCAAATAGGGATAGTTTGAGTTCTTCTTTTCCTATTTGTATCCCTTTAATTTCTTGGTCTAATTGCTCTGGCTAGAGTTTCAAGGACGATATTGAAAAGAAGTGGTGAAAGAGAGCATCCCTGCCTTGTTCCAGTTTTTAGGGTAAATGCTTTCAGTTTTTCACCATTTAGAATGATGTTAGCCATGGGCTTAGCATAGATGGCCTTTACAATATTAAGGAATGTTCCCACTATTCCTATTTTTTCTAGTGTTTTGAGCATGAAGGGGTGCTATATTTTATCAAATGCTTTCTCTGCATCTATTGAAATAATCATATGATTCTTGACTTTAATTCTATTGATATGGTGAATTACATTTATTGATTTCCTGATGTTGAACCAACCTTGCATCCCTGGGATGAAACCCACTTGATCATGGTGCACTATCTTTTTAATATGTTTTTGTATGCGATTTGCTAAAATTTTGTTTAGAATTTTTGCGTCGATGTTCATTAAGGATATTGGTCTGAAATTTTCTTTCCTCGATGTGTCTCTGTCTGGTTTAGGTATCAGGGTGATATTGGCTTCATAGAATGAGTTTGGGAGGGTTCCCTCCTCTTCTATTTTATGGAATACTTTGAGAAGTATTGGAATGAGCTCTTCTTTAAAGGTTTTGTAGAACTCGGCTGAGAACCCATCTGGTCCTGGACTTTTCTTTGTTGGTAGGCTTTTGATGACTTCATCTATTTCATTACTTGAAATTGGTCTATTTAAATTGTGTATGTCCTCCTCATTCAGTTTAGGCAATTCGTATGTCTCTAGAAACCTGTTGATGTCTTTGAAATTTTCTATTTTGTTGGAGTATAGATTTTCAAAATAGCTTCTAATTATGTTTTGTATTTCAGTCGTGTCTGTTGTGATATTTCCTTGTTCATTCCGAATTTTAGTGATTTGGGTTTTCTCTTGTCTTCTCTTTGTTACTGTGGCTATAGGTTTATCAATTTTGTTTATTTTTTCGAAGAACCAACTATTTATTTTGTCAATTTTTTGTATTGTTTCTTTTGTTTCAATTTCGTTGATTTCAGCTCTGAGTTTAACTATTTCCTGTCTTCTACTACTTTTGGTCTTGGTCTGTTCTTCTTTTTCTAGGGCTTTGAGCTTTAGTGTTAGGTCGTTTATTTGTTGAGTTTTACTTCTTTTATTAAATGCGCTCCATGAAATAAATTTTCCTCTAAGTACTGATTTCATAGTGTCCCAGAGATTTTGATATGATGTTTCTTTGTTCTCATTTACCTCTAAGAATTTTTTAATTTCCTTCCTAATATCTTCTGTTATCCATTCATCATATAATAGCATATTGTTTAATCTCCAGGTTGTGGAGTAGATTCTGTTTTTTACTCTTTCATTTATTTCTAACTTCAATTCATTATGATCTGATAGAATAAAAAGTAGTGTCTCTATCTTCTTGTATTTGCTGACAGTAATTTTGTGGCATAATATATGGTCTATTTTAGAGAAGGATCCATGTGCTGCTGAGAAGAAAGTGTATTCGCTCTTGGTTGGATAGTATATTCTATAAATGTTAAGTCTAAATTATTGATTGTTTTATTGAGATCTATGGTTTCTCTGTTCAATTTTTGTTTGGAAAATCTGTCCAGTGGTGAGAGAGGAGTGTTAAAATCACGTAGTATTATTGTGTTATGGTCTATTTGGTTTCTAAAATTGAGAAGGATTTGTTTGACATAGATGGATGCGCCACTGTTTGGGGCATAGATGTTTATGATTATTATATCTTGCTGATTTATGGTTCCCTTAAGCAGTATGAAATGTCCTTCTTTATCCCTTCTGACTAACATTGGCTTGAAGTCCACATTATCTGAAATGAGGATGGATACTCCAGCTTTTTTGCTGAGTCCATGTGCATGGTTTGTTTTCCCCTTCCTTTCACCTTTAGTCTATGGGTATCTCTTTCTATGAGGTGAGTCTCTTGCAGGCAACATATTGTTGGATCTTTCTTTTTAATCCAATCTGCCAGTCTATGTCTTTTGATTGATGAATTCAAGCCATTAATATTCAGGGTTATTATTGAGATATGATTTGTATTCCCGGTCATTTGGTTCATATTTAAAATTCTATTTATTTATTTATTTTTTGACACAACTTGGTTCCTCATTTATTTGACAGTTCCTTTAGGATAATTCCTCCCTTTGCTGATATGCTTCTTTGTTTTTTATCTCTTCCTCATGGAATATTTTGCTGAGAATGTTCTGTAATGCTGGCTTTCTTTTTGTAAATTCTTTTAGCTTTTGTTTATCATGGAATGATTTTATTTCATTGTCAAATTTGAAGGTAAGTTTTCCTGGGTGTAAGATTCTTGGTTGGCATCCATTTTCTTTCAGAGCTTGAAAAATGTTGTTCCAGGCCCTTCTAGCTTTTAGGGTCTGGATTGAAAAATCTGCTGATATCTGTATTGGTTTCCCCCTGAATGTAATTTGGTTCTTTTCTCTCACAGCCTTTAAAATTCTGTCTTTATTTTGTATGTTAGGCATTTTCATTATAATGTGCCTTGGTGTGGGTGTGTTTTAATTTTGTCTATTTGGAGTCCTATAAGCTTCTTGGACTTGATTTTCCATTTCATTCTTCAGATTTGGGAAATTTTCTGATATTATTTCATTGAATAGATTGTTCATTCCTTTGGTTTGTTTCTCTAAGCCTTCCTCAATCCCAATAATTCTCAAATTTGGCCTTTTCATGATATCCCACAGTTCTAGGAGATTCTGTTCATGATTTCTTACCATCTTCTCTGTTTGTTCAAGTTTGTTTTCGAGGTTAAATATTTTGTCTTCAATATCTGAAGTTCTATCTTCCAGGTGTTCTATCCTATTGGTTATGCTTTCTATGGAGTTCTTAATTTGGTTTATTGTTTCCTTCATTTCAAGGATTTCTGTTTGGTTTTTTTTTTTCAATATCTCTAACTCTTTATTGAAATGACCTTTTGCTTCCTGTATTTGCTCTGTTAACTGTCGATTGGTGCGATCATTCAATGCCTGCATTTGCTCTTTCATCTCATTGTTTGCTTCCCTAATCATTTTAATTATGTACATTCTGAACTCCCTTTCTGTCATTTCTTCTGCCATGCTGTCATTGGATTTTATTGATGTAACATCTAGATTTGTTTGGGGCATTTTCTTCCCTCATTTTCTCATATTGTTCAGGAATCAGTGGGTCATTAAGATATTGCAGATTTCCTCTATTGACTTATAATGTCCCTGAAGATTGCTAGTATATCCCCTCTTATCCTTCAGTAGCCTGAAGTGTTGGAGGAAGTTGATAATGCGGAGCTCCACGAAGAAGCTGCCTCTCTAGGGGTGGTAATCCTCAGGTGGGTTATATTCCCTGCTAGTGGGCAGAGGTGCCTTCACTTGTTGACCAATGGTCATCCAATGGGGAACTAGGCTGCGGGCTGAGGCAAGGCCAGTTTGTGCCTGTGTCTCTGGTTTTACCGTCTTTTTCTCCTTAGGCTGCCTCTCCTCAGAGAATCTGCCCGCAGTCCTGGAAACTTCGCTCCGCCCCAGGCGTGTCTCTGTGCGGCTCTTCCACCAAGAATCCGGTCCTGGGACCCTGCTCTGCACCTAATCACCTGGCTATGCGGCCCCTCCTCTGAGCCGCCACCTGGAGTCCTGTACAATAGCTCTGAGACCCAGAAACCCGCCACACACCTCTTCCTCTGGACAGCCGCCTGGTGTTCCGACACAGTCACTAGGAGTCCAAGCAACTCACTTCGCGTCTCCTCCTCCCGCCAACCGCCCGTAGCCCTAGGCAGTCACTCCGAGTCCAATTGACCCGCCCTGTTCCTCCTCCTCCTCCTCGGGGTAGCTCCCCGGTGTTCAGGAGCGGTGGCTCCAAGACCAAGTGACCCACCGTGCTCCTCCTCCAGGCAGGCCACTGGTGTTCAGGAGCGGACGCTTTGATTCCACTCGCCTCCTCCTCCTCTGGCAACCGCCTATGGCTCTGATGCAGTCACTCCTAGACCAAGCGACCCGCCGCACTTCTCCTCTTCCTCCGGGCAACCCCCCAGTGTTCAGAAGCAGTTGTTCTGAATCCAAACAGCTCGCCACGCAGCTCCTTCTCAGGCAGTTGCCTGGAGCCCCAGTCCAAGTGCCGTGCTGAGTCGCATCCTCTACGATGATCCCAGTTGTCCGTGTTTACCACTCCAGTGGGGGGAGGGGTGTCTCGCCGAGCAACTCTACTTCACAAAGTTCCCTGCGTTCCGGGGCTACCGCCGCATCCGGGACGCCTCCCCAATGGGAGAGATTCACCCGGCGGCTTTGAGTTGGTCCCAAGTCTCTCACTATCTCCTCTTTTGAATCTTGCGTCCTGGAGCAATGTGAAATGCAGCCGCCCTCTAGTCCGCCATCTTGAAAACCCAACCCATTTGTTTTTAATGGGCAAAAGATTGGAGCAAACCCTTTACCAAAAAACACACTTATGGGCAATAAGACATGAAAATATGCTCAATATCATTACTCATTAGGAAACACAGACTGGGACCTAAATGAGATACCACTACTCATTTGTTAGACAGCCTACAATTCAAAGACAAAACAAAGAAAAATAAATAAGTGTCAAGTGTTGGGTAGGATGTGGAGCAAATATAATTCTCATACATTTGTGGTAGAAACTAGAAATGTTACAATTGTTTTAGACGACTAATTTGGCAATTTCCTGTAAAGTCCCACACATGGTTACCTTATGATTCAGCAATGCCACTTCTAAGAATTTATCCAACAGAAATTAAAATGTATGCTCACATGCCTGTACACCAATGTTTGTAACATATTTATAACTGTGAAAAACTAGCTAGGCGTAGTGGCCCACACCTGAATTCCAGTGGCATGGGAGGCTGAAGCTGGAGGATTGGAAGTTCAAAGCCAGCCTCAGCAGCTTAGCAAGGCCCTAAGCAACTTAATGAGACCTTGGTTCAAAAAGAAAAAAAAAGTTTTAAACAAAAACTAAATGGGATGGGAGGTGTGGGGATGTATCTCAGTGGTTAAGCACCCTGGGTTCTATCCCTGGTACAAACAAAACAAAACAAAACAAAACAAAGAGTTGGGGAAAAACTAGATACAATGTAAAAATCCTTCAAGTGTGAGTCTATAAATAATCTGGACAACACTACACAGCAATAAAAGGAAATAAACTACTGATATGAGCAACACATGGATGAATCTCAAGTGCACTGCACTAAATGAATGAAGTGAGACTAAAAAGGCAGATACTCCATTTATAGGTGATTCTGGACAAAGAAAAACCGGAAGGACTAGGGAGAGAAAATGACAAGAAAAGATGAAGAAAGGATTTTCTGGGGTAATGAAACTCTTGGAAGATCTTATAAGGTGTCTAGAAGGCCATTGTAGGAGGACATGATGTGGATGCTGCGAGGTGAGGCACAAGGTGATGAGGGAACCCTGAGAAGGCACAAGAGGTGGCGCAGTATCAGCACAGTCAGGGAGAGCTGCTCACAGGTGGGTTGAGGGAGGTTGCTCTTCACAGGAGCCCAGGATGTCTGGAGGCCCTGGGTCACTCAGGCTTCCCTGCCTTTGGATTCTTGTTCCAGGCCTGGACTGGCCTTGGCTCAGCTGATCAACTTAGGAAGCCCAGTCCTGCCATTTCTCAGTTCCTCTTCCATTCCCATCTCCCTCCAGCACAACAACCCATTTGGCCAAGTTTGTCTAGAAACTGATATGTCATCCTCTATGCACCACTGAGACCCAAATAAGTTGGCAAAGTAGAGGTTCAAGTGGTGGACCCAGGGGTGATGGAGTGGGGTGAGGTTGGGTGGTCTTCCCAGGTCCCTTACCCCAGCTCCCAGGCCCTGACCCTCACTGTTCTTTTCCCTTGGGGATTTCTCCAGGGTACTCTGGAAGCCTCTGGGAACCCCCATCTTCGTGCCTTTGTAGTTTCTGTACCCAAGAAATGGGACAGAGGGAGACTGCAGCCTGGATGGGAGCCCTGGATGAAAGCCTTAGGCTCTGTGCTTTCCAAGATGAGGGGTGTGGGTGGTCAGGGAGACCAGGTAATGTTGAGTAGTGACCCCATGCATTTGACCTGTCACTCCCCAGATACATGTCAGATGCTGTGTGGCTTCAGAGGAAGGAGGGAACCAAGTGGGAGCTGATGGAGGCCCTGCACTCACCAACATTCTCCCTAGTGCACCATCGCACAGACCTCCCTGGGTCCAACTCTCAAACTGTGCATTTTGAGACATCTTAGCAAGGACCACCAGGGAGTGTTAAGGCTGCAGCCATCTAGGTGAGGAGTAGTGGGTATGCATTGGGAGAGGGCTGTCTGTGGGTTGCACGTGTGTTGGGGGAGCCCCTAAAGTGGGGCTGACCCTGAAGCTGAAGCACTTGGAGCTTAAGGAGTGGGATTATGGAACATTAGAGTGCAGGTTCCAGGTCACAGGGCTTCAGAGTACACCCAGGTGTCCCTGTATAGTCAAAGAGAAAAGCCTGCTTGGGTAACTAGCTGGTTGGCCCTGAACCAGTTCCTTACCTTTCTGGGCCTCAGTTTCCTCAGCTATTAAGTAGTCCAGTAGTTTATTTAAAGGAGATTCTTTTTTTAATTGGAAATTTTTACTTGAAGTCCCATGTGAAACATACAAAGTGGAGCATTAGGAGTGCAGTGGGGTTGGTAACCCACGAAGCCCCCCAAGGGCCCTTTTAGTGACTTGTGGTGCCAGCTCTCTCTTTTGTCCTACCTCCAGGGGCTCAGGGACTTGACTGTGAGCTGTGGGGCGGAGTTTAGGGAGAGCTCACATGTACTGACTCTATGTTTATCTTCCCATCAGGCCAAAGCTGCAGCAGAAGGTCCAGAGTGGAGTCTTGGTCTCCAATTTACCCCTCCCAGTGATACCAGGATGTGGGCCCCACATCAGGACTCTGAGGCTGGAGCCACCATTCCCCTGTTGAGAGTGCCCTGACCCCCATGACTGTCCAGTTCCCATAAACAATTTTTGCTGCTTCATAGGGTTGCTCTGCCTGTCTGTTCTAGATTCAGAGACATGTGTTTCCTGGGTGAGGCTTCAGGAACTGGGACAAGTGCCTCCTGGAAGGGAAGAGCGTTGCTCTCTGGAGACCCAAGCTCAGGAACCAACTCTGTCTGGCTCTTTGACCTTGGGAAGACACTTAGCATTTCTCTCATCCTTAAAATGTGGCATCAGTAATATTCACAGCAATTGACCTGGGCGACTTCCCAGCAAGTGCTGGAGATGGGAGGAGAGAAAACCCACCAGCCAGGAAAACATAGCGTACCTCCAACTATTTCACAAAATAGGGAACTTATATATTATTAATTTTAGTTTTGTGTGTGCACATATATGTATTTTTTAGGATTGTGTTTGTGTGAGACACACACACAGAGAAAGAGAGAGAGACAGAGACAGAGACAGAGAGACAAGAGATTGAGATTTTGTGTGTGGTACTGGGGATCAAATCAAATCCTAGGCTTTATACATGGTAGGTAAGCACTCTACCACTGAGCTACATCCCCAGCCCTTTTTATTTTCAGATATGGTCTCAGTACATTGACCAAGCTGGCCTCCAACTTGTGGTCCTCCTATCTCAGCCTCCCACATATCTTCCCAAGGTGTTACAGGACTTCATTGCCAAAACTGGCTTAGAGTTTTCTATGCAAATAGAGAGTTTTTCTTCTTTCACTCTCAGGCAGATACTTCAAAAAAATTTTCTTGCCTAATTTCTGTGGCTTTAACTTTTAACCAGACCTGCTGCATTAGCCTTTGACCTCCATCATCAGTGATCCTCTGCTAGGCAAAGCTGGGGAGCCCAAAGCACCCACCTCGCTCTGATGCCGGGACATTCAGTGCCAACTTTCAGTTGGCTTCTTCCCTAGAGATCCTTCTGAAACACCTCCCTTCCCTTTCGTTCCTCCCATTCCCCCTCCTCCCCTCTCAGCTGACCTAGGGCAAAGGTAGGCTCAGCTCAAGCTGTTTCCACCTGCACTTGAAGGACAGAGCTTCAGCATGGATGCTTCAGGCCATGTCCTCAGAGCAGGTTCTGACCGGGAGCAGGAGGGGGAACAAGAGTACTGGGGAAGTGGAGAGCAGCTGATAGAAAAAGCACCCCAGACCTGCAGGCAGATCCCTGCTCTGTCTCCTGCTGGCTCAGGGTGACAGTGCTGGAAGGTGCCACCATGTAATGGAGGGACACAATGAGATGAGAGACACATTAATCCTATTCATCCCTCTGATCTCCACAGGCCGGCAGAGGACACTGCCCACTGTGGGTGGATGTCATCTGAAGCTGCTTTTGTCCCCTGGTCCCACCAGCCAAGGTCAGGGAGAAAAAGGGTGGGTGTGTTTAGTAATAAGGCAAAGGAGGAAATTCAGAGATGTGGAGATAATGAGGGGCAACTGGCCCTCCTCCACTATGTGGGGGTGACCCCAGCTGGTCCACACTACAGTGCAGGGGTCTTCAGAAGCTGTAGAGCCCTTCCAGACATCTTTCTGCTCCTGGGAGGCTGTTCATGTGCAAGATGCAGGTTTGGGACACACAGAACTGACTCTGTTTCTTCTAGAACTTTCTATGCACCTATGGCATGTAGTTCAACCTCTCTGAGCTTTGACTTCTCTGGCTGAAGAAAAGGCTCTGTGCTCTTTCTTGTTGTCTGGGATTCCACTCAGCACCAAGCAAGCAGCTGTCCTACTGACTGTTTTTGTTATATTGAGCTGAAGGACAGAAGAAAACCATTTCTGAGAATACTCCAGGCAGGAAGACTAGGTGCTAAAAGTCTGCATTTCCCTCTCTGTATCCTTTTGTAGAGAGCTGAGCTTAGCCCCAGGCCTTGGGATAATTTCCTTCTTCATCTCTCTGTTCCGCTCCTCCCTCCCACCCACTTTCTCCCAGTCCTGCCAGGATGAAGTTAGCACACTGGGGTTAGCAGGAGGTGCAACCTGGATAGGATGTTAAATCACTCTGGTCTTCCTCCCCAGGGGCAATGCAGGCTGGTTCCACATGAATAATGATTTGTCTGAGGCAGCACACTGGATTTTTTGAACAAAAAGAGGAAAAAAAACTCATGTTCATTTTCTAACCTTCTGCCTCCAGGCTCCAGGTTGAGCTAAGAGGGGAGGATGTGCTGGAAGACAGACAATAAAGACAGGCACTTTCCTGATGTAGGAGAGCAGGGACCTACACATCTAGCCCCCTCATTGTTTGGCAATGGCCTGTGAGCTCAGATTGGCTCGATGTGTTTAAATCATTGAATATAATTCAAAGATGCTAATATTTTTCTCAATTGCTTTATAGTATGTCATAACCTGCTTTATGTCTTTATGTTTACTATCGCTCATTGCTACAGTTTGAATCTGAAGGTTCCCTGAAGGTCTAGGTGGTAAGGGCTCAGTCCCCAGCTTGGTGCTGCCAGGAGACAGAGGGACCTTTAAGAAGTACGGCACAGTAGAAGGTGTTCTGATCATTGGGCACATGCCTTTGAAGGGACAGCAGGATCCTAACCCTTCTCTGTTCCTTTCTTTTTAAAAATGTCCTGGCCAAGAGGTGAGTGGCTTGGCTTTGCCATGTGTTCCAGTCACAGAGGCTAAAAGCAGTGGGTCTGCCCCATCATGGACTGAAACACTCCAAATTGTGTGCCCCAATAAATCTTTTCTCTTTGATGATTTGGGCTATTTGTTATAGAGGCAGAAGGCTGACTAATATCTCATTTATAGATTAATGTATAGACCAAAAGGTGAAAGCCGACACGACAGGCTCCCTCAGCCTCAGCACTGTTGACACTGGAGGCTGGATAACTATTGTTTTGGGGGCTTCGCTGAGCAGCTTCCCTGTTCCCTACCTACTTGATGCCAGTAACTCTGCCAACCCAAGTAGAGATAAACATAACTATCTCCAGTTAGCCATCCCCAGGGAGGAAGAATCCTGGCTGATTAACAATCTCTGTCTGAGAGTGGGTAAGGGAATTATCATGGATCATACAGCTAGTGAGTACTTTAGGTGGGGATCAGACATGGGAGTCTCACCTCAGTTTCCTATCCTGCTTCCAGTGAGGTATTCTGCAACATCATGGGACCAAGATGAAATTACCAAGAAGGGAGAGCACCCACAGGTTCCCATGAGGGAGGGGCTTCCATGAGGGCAGGTCAGAGTTCAGAACAGAAGGGAAGGCTTTGGAGAATAAGGTCATGCTTCTACAATGACAGTGGAGGACACTAACTTTGTATCATATATCAGTCAAATGCTAAGCTTCCCCCAAAGGACTCCATTTTTGCACATAGACCTATCGTACAAAGATAATTGTATCCAACTTGTAAATAAAATTTGTGAATAAAAAACATTGTGGAAATTTGTCCTTTCTCTGCAGTGATCTAACATCCTCAAAGTCAGATTTACAAAAAGTAAATCGGGTCCTCTATAGAAAGTTTTCTGACTCCTGGCCAGAGGAACAATTCTGGGGCTATTCCACATTCACTGGCAGGGCTCTTTTATGAGGAGAAAAGACTGAATGCTCTTGAGCACAGACTCAAGAACCAGGTGACCTGCATTTGAATCCCTGTCATGTCACTGAATGGTTAAATATTTGACTTCTGGCAAATTACTTCACTTCTCTGTGTTTTAATTTCTCATTCATAAAATAATTATTTGTATTTTCTCATTTGAATTCTTGCTGCCCAATGGGAAGGCTATGTTTTCACCATGATTTTACAAATCAAAACACTGAGGCTCTGAGGAATTTGGTGACTTTCTCAGGGATACACAGAAGGAATAGGAAATAATAATAATAATTTTCCACCCACCTGTGGGTTTCTGAGGTTAGCGGCAGGGATACACATGGACATATTGTATTTTTTTTAATTTAAATTTTTAAATTTTATTAGTTTTAATTAGTTGTATATGACAGTAGAATGCATTTCTACATTTTGGTAGATCATACATACACAGAGTGTAACCTGTCATTTTTCTGATTGTACAAGTTGCAGGATCACATCGGTCATGCAGTCATACATGTACATGATGTCATAATGTCTGGACTTAGTGTATTTTTGTTAGCCTTCTAAAAATATTTACTGGGTATTTACTGACCTTTTTGTAATACATTTACTGGGCATAGTTGTTATAAGCAAAGAACAAAATGAACGAAGTCCTGCTACTATTTTCATAGGTAGAGACAGAAAATAAATATTCAATAGACAAATATATAGTATTTCAGGTGGAAAAATGTATATAAAAACAAATTAAGGTAAAGGAAGTAAAAAGTGGTAAGAGTAAAAAGTGGTGAAAAGTATATAAAAAGTATTTTATACAGGATAGTTCAAGAAGGCATTTCTTTTTTAAAATGATTTTATTTGTTCTAATTGGTTGTATGTAGCAATAGAATGCAATTGTACATTTTAATATATCATACATAAATGGAGTGTTTACTTTTTTTATGACAATGTTCCATTGACAATATTCCCCCTGCCATGCATATGCCCCTTTCCAGGGGGCGGGGCTGGTTGGTTGGAAACTCTCCCCAGCACTACAGTACAGCTTTGGAAGCCTGCACACTCCTCCTGTGGGTCTCACTCAGGGTGCCACTGCTGAGTGGAAGAGAAAGTTCATTTCCTGCTTTCACAGTTTCTCTCCATCACAAGGAAACCTTGAACTCTCTGGAGTTCTGGAACCTTCTCCAGAGCTTCTCACCTTCAATCCGGGTACCTTGCAGGACCAAGTTCCCTGCCTCAACAAGTGTCCGAGCATTGACTGGGCAGCCTCCTGGCACCACAGTTGTGAAGGGGATGCTGGCACCAAATAGCTGTGGAGGTCTTGCCAAGTGTTCAGGGCTATGATTTCTGGTGTCCCAGCACTGATCTCCACTTGGTATGGCCTCACCAAGAGCCCCAGTTGTGGTGAGGGGGAGAAGTCATCATTTCTACAGGATTGGAAGAGCTATCGGGGACACTTTTTTGAAAAACCATGTTTCTTGTTCTTAACTGTGCTACATTTTATCTTAGCTGAAGACATCTTTACTAAATCCCTTAGGCTTCATTGGGTATTGGAATGAGCAGACCTGGGCTCAAATCCTGGATCTGTACCAAGTAGCTGTGAAATTTTGGGCACATCGATTGATGTCTTTGGGCCTCGGTTTCCTTGTCTGTAAAATGGGCAAATCAGTACCTTTAACGAATGTTTGGATTATCCAAATATTGATGGATGGGTCCATTCTTGAACTGTCCATATTGCTAATAGCTGGAGAGTTTCATCATTCTTGATGGGGTGGGGGTGGAGCCTGGAGCAAGTCGGTTGTCCTGGCATGCAGAGTGGAAGAACCCTTTGCCCTTCCACAGGAAGGAAGGTCAGAGTTTGACCAATCCCTGGCACACACTGCAGCCAACAAAGCCTCTGAACTGCATTTTATCTTCTTCAAAGCATATCATTATCTGATTTGGTCATCAAAGGTCCCCAGCAAGGGAGTCCAGCAGAGGACAGGCCCAAGGAGAGATGCGTAAGGAATCCCAAAGTCCTGGCCAGGTGCTTCTCTGATAAGCAGCCCACTGGACTGAGCTTCTCTGCTGATCTTGGCCTGGCAGGAGCATTAGGATATCCAGGCCAGGTCAAAAATACCCACAGAGAGACTTCCTTTCCCTGACCGTGAACTGTGCTCCTGAGTCCAGTCAGATGGGCTGCAGATGTGAGCTCTGGGCTGCAAGGGAGGCCAGGGGATGGGTTAGTCTCCTTCCTTGCCTGGGATTTCAAGTCCCAAGTTCACATTCCATGGTGCTATGGCAACATCATTCTGGGCTCCTGTGAGGTTCAAGTTTACAGAGCGTTGGGTGCAGGAAAGTGGAGCTAGGGTTATTGTTAAGCTGCTGCAATACAATATAATACAATAGTAGCTGTTTGTCAGAGAATGTCCCAGGCAACAGGCATCTCAACAGGCATCTCATCGTGCAGCCCTGAGGTCACTTGGCAATGAGCCACGCCCTCGTGTCATCCCTGCAGCTGACTCAGTTTCTGAACGGCCTCTTCTTCTAAATGCATAGCCAGTGCCTCTTGACCTCTCTTCCTCCGGCTATTCCAACGTTCAGGCTCTCTTCCCTCTATGTTGCTTTCATAAGAGCCCAACTGGACCTTTATCCCAGGAGAACAATTGTCACTCAGCTTACTGAGAGTGGGATTGCTCAAAGTTCTCTTTGGAAACAGTAGATACTCTGTTTCTGGACAAGGTTGAGGAAAGTTCTCTGGTTCAGCCAGACTGGGTTCTGCCATCCATGGCTCTGTGATTTTGTCATTAATGGCTTTCGGTTTGTCATTAATACAAAGTGGGGCAAGAACCATACCTTGCAGGACTAGAGGGAGGACTAAAGAAAACACGCTTTGTCTGGCATGAGCCCACACTTTTTAAAGGAATGTTGCAGCTATTCTGTTTGTTTTTGTCTTGGTGTCATATGTCATTGTCGGTGGTAGTCATGAGGCAGGGATGCTGCCTCTCTTCTCTCCTTAGCCCCTCCATCACCCACATCCTCAGTCCACCTCTGCTCTCCAGCTGGGCCACCTTGGAGGAGTTACTCAGCCTCTCTCTGCCTGCCTCTGTTTCCTCTTAGGAAAACTTGTGAGACTTTCCCGAAATCGCACACCCAGTATGAAATGTCAACCCAAACTGGCGTCAATTCAAGAGACCCGACTGCCTTCCTGTCAGGCTTCTGTGTTTTGATCATATTTCTGTTCTTCCTAACCAAGGCCACAGTTTTCCTTATACCTGATCTGGAACAAGGCTTATCTAAAGGCAACGTCCTCTTTAGATTTTAAAGTTCTGAAATTCAATGCCCGGGCTACTAGGTCATCATTTTCTTCTGCAATTAATCAATAAATAGATAAATAAATAAAAAAAGAAAACCTCACCAAAGCAGATAGAAGGTCTTTGGGCTCCTTGGGTCTCATACATGAGGGGTGGGTTGGAGGAGGATGCCCGGGATCTGCCCTGCTGCAGTGAGCACCTCGAAAAAACATGCACTTCAAAGGAGAACCAGGGATGCAAAGGTCATGAGCTCTGCTCTGCCCTCCTGTGGGGTCACAGTCACTGCCTCGCTCTGGGACAAGGCCAGACGGTGTCCAAGGAGCAGCTCTGGGCTTAGTGGCATCACCGCTCAGGGACCAGGAGTTTGTTCCTGGAGCCAGGCACCGCTGGCCTCCCAGGGTCCAGGCCCACCACTCTCCAGCACCAGGGGCATCACCCAAGGGCTCTAGATCCCCAAGGACTCCAAGGGTGGCCTTCAGGGTGCCTGTGAACCTGAACAGAAAAGAAATTCCTGACATCTGTGGTCAGTGAAATGGCACTGAACACAGCCCCTCTGTCCATCGTGACCACGGACAGTGGGAGCACGGGAGGAGTCTATCCTTTGTCACCAGCAGAGACCCCAGACCCCACATGTTGCCCCCCGCATGACCCTCATGCCCACAATGCCCCTGCCCTTGTGAGTGAATGTCATCAGATCTGCTGCCAGGCTCTGCCAGAGAGATATATCAAAAAATTTACAGAAAAGTTTTAAAAACCCACACAAGGCCTGATTCCCCTTACTCAGTCTGGGACCCTGTTCTTATGTTCTTTCCAAGGTCAGTGGACCTTGAGAAGTGGCCAATGCTAATGAACCCAGAGCAGCTACAACTCATTCTACATCATCTTTTACTTCTATGCAGTAACACACAGTCTGATTCTGACCAGGAGAGAGAGAGTAGAGACAGGAAACATGGTCCCTGTAGCTCTTTCTGCTTCTGAGGAGGAAAAGAAGCTAATGAGCATTCCTCTCATTCACGAACACCTTTACAGCTCTGTTTATCTTTCACATTGGAACAGTCCTCTGAGTTAGGCAAGGCCTTATGGTCCTCATCTCCCAGAGGAGGTACTGAGGTTCAGACAGAGAAGGACCTGCTCATGGTGGGGCATACTCAGTGATGTTCAGCTTCCAAGTCCCAGTGCTTTAGTCTTCTGGGGGTGACCTCCTATTTCTGACCCTGTGCTTCTGCCTCCTTTGAACCATGCATGTCTTAGATCATAGAGGAGAGGGGAGGAAAAGGTTCTTTGGGGGCTCACAGTTTCAGAGGTCTCAGTGCATAGAGGGCTGACTCCATTGCTCAGAAGAGTGTGGCAGAGAAAAGCAACTCAGAACACCCCAACAGGAAGCAGAGAGAGAGAGAAAAAAAAAGAGGTCCCAACCAGGAACAAAATATAGACCCCACAAGCATAACTCTAGGGGTGGGTCCTCCTCCAATCACAGTATAACAGTCTTCAATTACCAGCCAGTTAATTCCTATCAGGGAATTAATTATCTGCTTGGGTTAATCTCTCATAAGTCAATCATTTCACCTCTAAACTTTATTGCATTATTTTACACATGAGCTTCTCGGGGGATGCTTTGCATCTAAACCATAACAAGAAATATGAGAGCTTCTATTGTCTGAAGGCACTAAATTCACAGCAATTTGTTTACAGCAATGGCAAACACATGTGTGCACATGTACATGTGTATGTGTGCACATGCAAGTGTGTGTGCATTTATGTGTGTATGTACATGTCAATTCGCACACAACAATCTTTCCATTGCAGGTGGGGGTATTAAGGCAGAGACTTCAGCTACGGGCGTCAGAGTGCACAGGTGGGAAGGCATGACCCAGGCATTAGACCCAAGGATGCTCTCTCCAAAACCTATTCTCTGGCCCACCCTCTCTTGCTCCTCATGATGTTGGACAACATTAGGGAAAGGGCAGTTCAGGAAGCAGAATGGAAAAGGTTGTGTTCAGAAGGAAGAGCTGCAGTTGGTGACCTGGAGAAGGCGGGAAGCAGCCTCAGCACCCTGGGATTGAGAACAGGTAGCAAAGAGCTGGCTCCTGCCACAAACTGTGGCCAATGGCCCTGTGAAGCCCCCAGGGGCTGTGTTCAAGTTCAGCTCCCGTCTCTCACCAGCTGACAACCAATCAGTCCAGGCTTCCGTACAGGAGGAAATGCCACAATAGTGCCACCCTTGAAGCACCAATGGAGATGACCAACACCCTACAGGAGGAACATCAGCACCATGCCTACCACAGAGTGACTCTCCCCAGGAACTTGTTGCCCCGAAATTTACCTTGACCATGGAGCCATCAGCAATTGTGTGGACCTTTTTATGTCAAAAGATAGCTGCAATATGTTAAATAGAAAATAAAAAATATAGACTAATAAATTCAGTGCATTAATGCCTAAGAAGAAAGGAAAAAAGAAGCATTTTCTTTCTAGGAAATAAAATTGTGATTTTTTTTTCCTACTTTTTTTACACAGAACATAAAATTTGTCACCTACTATAGTTTGTGTCCCCCCCAAAGCCCCATGTGTTGGGAACTTGGCCCCTGAAGTGGTGGCATTGGGAGAGGGGAGAAGGTTTAGGCTTCATGGGAGGTTCTTGGGTCACTGGGCCTTAAAAAGATTATGGGACCCCAGTTGATCGCTTTGCATCCTGATTTGTGATATGACCACTCGGCCCTACATATGACCCCACCATAAATTGTCACCATGAAGTGGTACTACCCACAGACCTCACCAGAGGCCAAGACAATGGGATCACCCAATCTTCAATTCTGAACCTCCAAAACTGTGAGCTAAATAACCCTTCTTTAAATAATCAGCTTGCTTCAGCTATTTCATCATATCAATGAAAAGTTGACTAATCCACCATCTTCACCACTTTAAGGCTGCAGTTCAATAGTATTACATATATTTGCATTATACATCTTGACCTGGTGTTTTCTTCTCTACACTTTCTACAATGAACCTGAATTGCTTTAGTTGACATATCACAATACGTAATTCACTGTAACTTTTTAAGCAGGAGAAATGGCTAAGACAAAAGACAACAAGAAAAATAAAGTAGAGTTTTCTGAGGAATCTCCATACTGCTTTCCATAATGGTTGCACATATTTGCATTCCCACCAGCAATGTATGAGTATACCATTTCCCCTACATCCTCATCAACATTTATTGTTCCTTGTATTCTTGATAATTGCCATTCTGATTGGAGTGAGATACATAATAGCTAAACTATGGAACCAACCTAGATGCCCTTCAACAGATGAATGGATCAAGAAAATGTGGCATACATATATATACACACACATATATATATATGTACACACACACATAGATATATGCACATATATACATATGTATATATAAGTGATGCAATATTACTCACCTTTAAAGAAGAACAGAATTTTGGCATTTGCTGGTAAATGGAGTTAGAGAATATCATGCTAAGCGAATTAAGCCAAACCCGAAAAGCCAAAGACCCAAAGTTTTCTCTGATATGCAGAAGCTAATTCACAATAGGGGGATGTGGGATAGGGAAAAATAGAGTTACTTTATATTAGGTAGAGGGGAGTGAAGGGAGGGGAAGGGATATGGTGAAAGGAAGGATAGTAGAGTGAAACAGACATTATTACCTCACGTACATGTATGACTACATGACTGATGTGATCCTGCAATATGTATATTCAAATAAATGAGAGATTACATTCTATTTAAGTATGATCTATTGAAATGTATAAATGCATTCTACTGTCAATGTACAACTAGTTTGAATAAAAAAAATTTAAAAAATAAAAAAAAAATAAAATAAAGTATATGATGGAAGAAAATATTTCTAACATGTAAGATATTTCTCAAAGGAAGGTAGACCCAAACCTAGAAAAAGTTTTAAAAAATCAATTCAAAATATTTTTTTTAAAAATCTGACAGAAATAAATGGGGGAGAGATGTAAGCAACCAGTAGAGATAGATCAAGATGCTCAATCGCATCAGGAATAAGAGAAATGAAAGTGTCCTAGGTAAACATTTGGAAGAGCTTCTCTCTGTCTATGAAGTCTGGGTCTTTTCTCGACATCCTACCTGACATCAGGAATTCATAGAATGGGGTTTGCATAGAGAAGTAAAAGGAACATTCTCTTCCTGACTCCTTTCAGACAATTTGGATTTTTAAAACTCACCATGAATGTGCAATAAGTTTACAGCACAAATATTAATAATAAAAGAACTAAAAAGCATGCAGCTGCTCTCAAAGAGGAGTTTCATCACTGCCAGGCAGTGCTTGAGCCATCTCAATGGCAGAAGTGACAGATGCATGGTCCTCCCTGAAGGGCCACGAATCCATCCAACAGTCTGAGCCCAACTCTCGCAGCCCCATAACTATCCATTTTGGTCTCAAAATCAGAACATTTCTTCTACCACCTCTCTCTCATCCCAGGGCTAAATAACCTTATCATGCAGGAAGCTCCAATGAGAGGAAAGTACTTAAAAATCAGAGCAAAAATTAAGGAAATTAAGAATAAAAATAATAATACAAAGAATCAAAAAAACAGAGTTGTTTCTTGGAAAAGATAAACAAGATTGATAAGCCCTTATGTACAAATAACCAAGAGAAAAAGAGAAAAGTCATGCTTATAAAATTAGAGATGAAAAAGAAGACATCGCCATAGATATCACAGAAATACAACAGAGCATTAGGGACTATTTTGAAACCTCGTACTCCAATACACTGGAAAATCTAAAAGAAACTGAAACATTTCTAGATAAATATGATCTTCTAAAACTGAATCAAGAGGAAAAGAAAATTTAAAACAACAATAACTTGTAATGAGATAGAGGCCATAATAAAAAGCCTTCTAACAAAAACAATAACCCAGGTCTCGGTGAACTCCCAGTTTAGTTCTAACAAAAACATTTACAGAATAGGATGTGCATGGTAAACTGGCTCTAGAGATGTTCTCTGCCCTTCACCACATATTCTCTTCATGCTGTAACTAGGAGTGAGATATAAAAATGTTTTGACACCTTTCCTCAAGAGGGAGTTAAAAGTTTTCTTTACTTGTCTGTTTCATGTTTCAGATTAATATTAATTTATGTTAACTAATTTATATTGATCCAAAAAAATTACATATTAAAATTTTATGAAATAATATTCAAATAAGAAACTAAGATTAGTTTCAAAATTAAAACCTTACCTAAGTTTGTCAAGAGATGCATTTTAGAAAAATTAAAAAGTATACCTAAGAATCTTAACATTCTACTATTCATATATAACTCCTATTAACATTAACAACACAAATTACTAAACTGTTTTCTGTACATATGCTTAAAGATATACAAATTTTATAAAAATAAAATCATATTAATATTTTTTAAATTTCTAAGTTATTTTAAAATGAACATAATTAATATTCTTTAACAATATTTTTAAGTACAGAGTTTTTTAGCATATGGTTCATCTATCCAAATTAAATTATTTTTGCTACCTTAAAAAGAGTTATTAGGAATATTCATACAGCTGTATCTTTATAAATAAAAATTATTTTAACATAGATCCCTAAAATATAATTGATAGATCAATAGCATATAAAATTCTAAGAATTCTAAATTATTTATTAAATCACTGTCCTGAAAGACACTACCACTTCACATTCTGTCCAACAATATTTAAAAGCACTAATTCTCTGTACTTGGATCAGCACTACATTTAATGACAATAAATATTTATCCTAGTTTGTTAGGTAAAAACTAGCCATTCTTTTGCTTCATTTTTTTATATTAATAAGTAGAAATTTTTTTTCCTGTGCTCACTGAACATATGTATTTATTATTTCAAGAAATGTCTGTTTGTGGCTTCTATATCCTTTCTAGAGGCCACATCTCTTAAAATAAAACTCTACCTCTCATCTCATTCCAGGTTAAGATAATCATTCAAGTTCATTTAAACTTAAATTCAAAAGATTAATTTTTGTTATACAAATTACTATATCCCTAATATAAACAGAAATCACTATATATATAACTGTTTAAAATTATACAAAATTATATTCCGTAGTCCATAGCTTTTATAAAAATTAAATATGTTTTTACTCTTATTAATTTTATATTGTATTTTTCTTACAAACCTTAACAAGTACTGTTGTTAATGTCTTAAACAAGTACCAATTCTACTAAAACAACTTAAGTTAATTCAAGATATGAGATCATTACCTATAAGACAAGCAAGTTGTAAAATTTTCAGTGTCTATACAAATACCATTTTAGAGTTTTGCTGCTGGGATCTCAAATAAAAGTGACCCAAAGGAACAAACAGCAACCTGTAGCCAACTTGGGATGGAGCTCCTCCAATGTCCCTAGGCAGAACACCACAATGGGGACAAAGGACAGAATGTTAAGTGTAAACCAAGACAAGCAGCTACTGGTGTTCCAACAGTTACTGTCATCTCCCAAAACCTGCTCAATCAGAACCCCATAAACTCTCCTGGGGGAACCAGGGCCACCCCGAGAAAGACTACCTCTACTAGCAGGTATGTCCCCATAGCACCAATGAGATCTGGGAACCCAGAATTGTTCTCAGGTCTGACATCTCACAAGGACAGTAGTGAACATCTACTCAAAAAGTAGAGGTACCCCTGAAACTGGTAAGCACCATGGGACAAGCTTGGGACCAAGCACCAACAGTGCCCCTAGTCAGAGCACTATCATCATGCCCAGAAAACACAAAACCAAGAGCAAACAGGGGCAAGTAAACACTGGAGTTCCTACCCTGGGTGCCATCCCCCAAAGCCTGCCCACCCAGAAACACCTAAGCTCATCTCAAGGGACCAGCACCACCCCAAGAAAGAGTTCATTTTGTATATATATCATCTGTCCCTGTAACATCCATGGGATCTGGGAGCCCAAAATTGCTCCCTGATCTCATATCAACCTTTGGGGCCATGTGTATCTCCTCCCAAGAGGAGGGACCCCAAGCAACAGACAGCAACCTGGGGTAAGCTTGGGACAGAGCACCTCCAGTGTCTCTAGGCAGAGCACCAAAATGGGACAAAGTAACAGAAGGTAAAGGGCAAGCAACCTTTCTACATTTACTGCCATCCCCCAAAGCCTGCCCAAGCAGAAGCCCATAAGCCCGCCACTGTACTGAGATAGGGCCTGGGAGGAAAGGCTGAAGCAGCAATTGGCAAGTTGCTGGGGAAGGAGATGCTAAGGTTGAACATGGGAGGATGTCTCTGGGAGGAAAGAGCAGAGCCAACCCACATTGGGTTGGAGGCCACCGTGGTGGCAGTGATGGGGTGGTGGGGCAATGTCTGGCTAAGACCCACTCATGTCAGAGACTTGGGCCCTCCCAATGAAGAGGGTGCCCACGCACGGTCTTTCGGGGTCATGGTACAGCTGTCCCAGATGGCCTGGGTCTCACCCATCAGAAGACAGTTGATGTGCTGCAGAAGCTTTCTCCTTCTCCCAGTTCAGATCCTCAGCAGTGAGGTGGTGACAGCCTCAGAGGTTCCCCTGGGTGGCGCAGCAGCTGAGGAAACTTCCGTTTCTGTGGCCTACTGGTGTCTACCATAGATGAACCCTTCTTCCTCGGCAGAATGTCCCACCCTGCCTTCTGCCACCTTCTCACAATGGGCCTTCTTTGGTGGAATCCCTGGGGATGAAGAGCATATCAGTGGCACCTCACAGTTGGAAGGGCCTGGAGTCCTTCTGTTCAGGACTGGGAGACCTCGAGTGGAGCTGTAGGAGCTGTTGATGGCATTTCTTTTGTGGCAGGAGCTTATACAGGTGGCCTGGGAGATGTCAACTCTGTCTTGGGAGCTCTGGGTTTCCCTGCAGAGCCCCAGGCCTGGGCACAAAGGAAGGCAGGCGATCATGTGACAGCAAGGGCCTGAAGGCAGATCTTGCTCCTCCAGTGACATGGGGCACCCTCTTGGATTTTCTATCTTCAGGGTCTTCTACTTTCTCCAGCTCCCCTTGGTTACTGTCTTCAGGGGCTCAGTGGGTAGTCTCAGTTTTCCCTGGGCAGCGATCTTGGATAGGCCTTGGTGCTACAAACTGGCAAACAGCAAGTTCCTGTTCCTGTGCTGTACAAGGCATCTGGTTTGATATTTTGATGGTCTGTGCTGCAGGAATTGGTGGAAGGTGCAGCAGAGAACAGCATCTTCTTCACTAGATGTGTCATACAGAGGATGGAGGAAATGTTCAGGTCTCACAGAAAATACTGAACAGTCCTCAGGACCCTGGGCAAGCACCTAGGAGGCGCTGGACTCAACCGACAATATTCTCTTGCAGGATGGTCGCAAGATGAGCTGCGAGTGTTCCTGCAGGACTGGGCGGCCCAGAGTGGCCAATCAGCATAGGGAAGTCAGCTGGTACTGTGATAGGGCTTCATGCAGGAAGCTGCTGGCAGGTCCCTGAGAGGCGTGAGGGACAAAGCTTGCCCTGGAAAGTACCCATGGCAGTGGTTAGGAAAGGCTGGATGTAGAACTGGCCAGCAGTCAGTCCAACTTTAGGAGAAACAGAGCAAGGCCAGGATGGCTGTGCAGGTGAGCTGGAGTCCAGTGGAGGTTGGGGGCAGAGGGAGGGCTATGCAGTCTCTGACTGGTCGGTAGAGGGCAGCTCTTGGGGCATGGAACAAGTGGGGACTAGGATGATACATTGGGGTTTTGGCTGGTGGTACCTTTGCCTCTGATACAGGGATAGGCCTATCCCTCCTTGAAGCACTCTTCTCTGGAAAGTTGGGCCATGGTGCTGGCCCCAATACGAATGACCCACATGCCACCAAGTGTGGAGCAGGGCAGAGGGATGGAGGAGGGCAGTGGACGGGCCTCCCTGGGTCTCTGAAGAGGGAAGCAAGGACAGGAGACAGTGCACCAGCACAGGACTGGTCCTGCAGGTGTGCAGCCAGTGAGCAAGTGGGGATGGCATGACTAGGTTCTCACTTGCTGGGCCTGGTACAGGACACTCTATCCTCCACTGTTGCAGTGAAGGTGTGATATACTATGTGTGTCCAGCCTTGCTCTGGTGAGGGCAGGCAGTGTTGGGTTTGACAGCTAAGCACTCTTGGAATGTCAGGAATCCCTCAGCCAGTGCCCTATCCCAGAGCTGTCAGAGAGCTGCCTCCTGTCCTGCATGGGTCTGGCCAGACAGAAGGGGAATTGCTGGGGAGCAAGTTTCTGGTGGTGGCAGATTTGGGATCAGGGACTGTGTCTTCCTGTACTTCCTCTGGGAACATAGCCCATGATAATTTTTAAAAAGTAGAAGTATATGAAAATTAGTGTAGATTTATAGATTATTTGTAATTGTTATTGCAAAAATTGCAATATTGTAATATTTCCACTGTAACTGAGATATTAATAACATTTTATGTAAAATTATTTCAACTAGAAAAAACATGTAAAAAACAAGCTTAAATATTTTAATAAATTGTTATGTCAAGTTTTCCATTAAAAAATAAATCTTCCTTATAATAAGAGGTAAAATAAAACCACTACATGGGTACTAGTTGGATTTAGTTACTTTATATGGAGGTGTGATATAATCAAGAATCAAATTTTCACTAACACTCTCTTGTAAGACATACAATAATATAGAACTACAATCTTCATAAATTGGAGTGAACATGTATTTTAAACAGAGACAAATTTAATTGTCTAGAAATGCAAATTGGTAAAAAATAGAATGAGAAGACATTAAGAATATATGAGAGAAAACTTCTACTTGGCAAATAGTACCTAAGGAGTAGTGAAAAGTAAAAAGACCAGATTTCAGGATTCTTAAGGGGAAAGTACTGGTAAACTTCAGGTAAACGGAAATGATTAACACGTTTGCTGGTTCACAGCACAAACAGAAAAACAACATACCAACATCCAAAAGATATTATGAAAAATAAAACATTTATATTTGAAAGAGGCTAATTTGATAAGACACATAAAAATTGTACATGTTAATCTGATACAGTGTGATGTTTTGATTCATGTAATCTTTATGTGATACTCACATCAGGGTAGTTTTCATGTCCATCACCTTAAACTTTTATCATTTCTTTATGATAAGTACATTCAAAATTCTCTCTTCTAACTACTTTGCAATACACAATGAAACATTATTAACCATATTCGCCTTACTCTGATGTAGAGCACAAGTCCTTTTTCCTCTTCTCTGGAATACCAACTTCTCTGCTGACCAACTTCCCTTCCTCCATCCCTTCTGCCCTTCCTAGCCTCTAGCCACCAGCATTCAAGTCTAACTTTTAAGAGATCAGCTTTTTAGATTCGGATTCATAATCTCATTTGAATGAGATTATATAGTTTTTGTCATTCTGTTTCTGGTTTATTTCACTTAATGACTGACCTCTGAGTCCATTCATGACAAATAAGACAGGATTTCATTCTTTCTTATCAGGGAATAGTAAGCAAATGTGTGCATATACCACATTTTCTTTATCCATTTTTCCACTGACATTCAGTTGAATCCACATCCTGAGTAAGTGAATACAGCCACCATAAACTCAGGAGTATAGTTTATATTTTTGAGATGCTAATTCATTTCTTTATATATCCAGTAGTAAGATTTCCCACCAGTGCTATTTTTATTTTTTTGAGGTATACTCACAGTGGTTTCCAAATTAGCTAAACTTTTTTTTTTTTGCAAACAGAAAAAGGACATCTCATAAATTTTATTTTCTGTAAGTTTGATAGGAAGAATAATGAAAAGAATTATGAATGCTTGTATTTCAAATCCTAAAATGATTATTTGTAACAAAATACATTGAATTCTCAAAAAATACACTTCTCAAATATTTTTCTCAAAGCAAACAATTTAATGTTGAATTCATGAAAACTTTGGTAGGACCAAATGAAGGCCTGTGAACCCCTGTGGAATACAAATTTAAACTTCAAATTGTGATTTTTTTTGATGTTTACTTTTTAAAGGCAGTATTGTTGTAACATGATACAATTGTAGTTTCTCCAAGATAACTATATTATATTGATCCCCATACAGCACAATTGGGCTGTTTACTACCATTTTATTTTTGAGGGAAGAAATATTTTTGAGGGAAGAAATCTATTATGCAAGCACCTTCCAAACTAGATTAATAGGGTCATTCATGTATGATGTAAAAAGTAGTTATATGCTACACTGAGTTTAAACAAATGTTGTTTTTAGCCTTCCTTATTATATGCCCCTCATAAATTAATATCACTGATGTTTTTAGACAATGTCAAAATAATCACAAAAGTTTACTTACAACTGATTATATTTAGAAAAGTGCCTGCTACATCATGTTACTTTATAGTTAAGTCTCTGTTTATCTAAACATCAATAGAAGAGGAAGTTCACCTTTCAATAAACAAGCCTGAGTAGCAAACAAAAAGATTTTTTGAAAGTGATCTTTTTTCTTTTTTTCTGGAAGACTTAAGTTATCTTTACCTGAGTTGACTTGGAATATATCTCTGAATATCTAAACATTATCATAAGGCCCATAATTTCTGTTGTAATTACTGGCCCTTGATATCTAGTTCTCAGAAGAGAGGCTATATGCTAGGAAGTGAAATGTAAATAGAGTCAAAACTACAGACAGGCATTTAAGTTTGATTCAACTCTCTACTGGTTCTTTTGGAAAAAAGTAAACAATTTTGTAACGTGTGATTTTGATGTTCATAGAGGCCTGATAAATAAGGAAGAAAATTTAATAAAAAAAAAGCACTATTGGAAAAGGAGGCTATAGTGATTTACATATATGTGTGGTGTATTTTTTACAGCTTGTTACATTTAAGTTTTTCTTATATACATCTCTTTTTTCTATATGCACAACATGCGTTTAAGGCAGCAATGAAATTTAAGGCTCTGGAGGAGCAAAGACTACTATTTGTCCTACAATTTCTCTGAGCTTCAGAGCAGTATATAATGCAACTATTTTCTTAAAATTTTGCTTTATGATCATAGCTAACGTAAATGTTTCACAGGAAGTTTTTAGTTATAAAGTTCCAGTTACTTTTGGACACATCAGCATAATTTTCTAGCCATTTAACATAAGAAGCACTGACAGTCTGCATTTCTTGGAATTTAAATTATGCTTCATGTAGAAACAAAAGACTCTAAATCTGAATATGTTCAATTAGGACTAATGTGATATAATGACACAATGAATCCAGAAGATGTTCAAAGTTTTAGAAGTAAATCATGCTAGAAAAAGTTTGACTTAACAATTCATCCTTTGAATCTAATTTTAGAGTAAATACAATAAAAAAACAATCAAAATCATGCTCTTGAGAACTGAATACTAACTCAGGTCAAATATACATAACCCAGCATGAAAAATAATTAGAAAACTAAACAGTGTGGCTATCATTATATTTAAATATCCAATTGCTAAGTGCTGATAATCAAATGAAATATAAGGTGAAAACACTGTTTTAAATTTGAACACTAAAACTGTATGCAATTTAAATTTGAAGAAAACAGAAAAATAAATAATAGTTAAAGCTTTGATAATGATGATAACTAGCTTAATTTAATAGTATGCAATTTTACCTTCTGAGTCAATAAATAGATGTTTCAAAAGTGTATATTATTATTTCTCACTCAAATATAATATGCAAACTCATCATCTATTCAATAATAAAATCACTGTCATGTGTTTATATTTATAAGCTCTTTCCTATCTTAATTTTCTCTTACTTTTCTGTCACTACATATGTTATAACATTATTTACTCTCCTCCCTGAAGTATCTTTCCATCTTATTATCACTTTGTAAAACTACCACAATCACAAGTAATATAACTCCTATATATTACCAACTGTTTTCTCCAGTTGTTGAAAAAAGAAATTTTGCAGAATTCTATATATTGTGTTCATTAGCATTCACTAACCTGTGTTCTAGTGGGCCCTAAATGTTGCTTGTAAATCTTTTATTCCTGCGAACTCTCTCTCATTCTCATCAGTTTTACTCTATGTTCTTCATCTTCTTCAAATCTCAAATATCTACTTCATTCTAAAGAGAAAATCTACACTGGATATCACTGAGATAAAGAAGGCCCATCCAGTAAAAACTCTGACCTCTTCCCCTTACATTTGATATATATATATATATATATCACTGTCTCTAAGTATATAACTATATGTCTTCTTTTTCATATTTCATCAAAATTGAATAATGCCTGCTAGTCCGCCTTTTTCCTGTTTGGTTTTTGCAAAAAAAGAGTAAATTTTGAAATTTATTTATAAATAAAATTAAAGAGTACTGTGCCATTTTATAGACATACTAAAATGTGGAATAAAAATAGCTGGAAATAAAGAATCTGAGCTTTTAAGCATTCTACACAGTAATTTAAATTCAAAAATATACTATTTGAGCCATATAAATGTGGTTCTCATTGAATCCTCAGTCCCCACAAAATCAGAGGACATAAATATAAAAATGGACCAATGGTAGAGGAAGATAAAGTTGGGGAGGTGTCAATGTGTCAGATATACACATCTGTAATCCTCTCAATATTTTTGCATATTTAAAAGTTTGAAATACGTTTTCTACATTAGTGCACAAGTTTAACTTCTGGTAATATGATTAAGAGGTTATGGAAACAATCCATCCACATCAGAGAGTATAAATAAGACTTGCCAAGTCTGACTCATAAACAATAAGGAAATGAATACTGAAGCCTTTTATATCCTGTAGGCAGCTATAGATGCAGGTAAATTCAGGATTTAATTTTAAAAGCCACATGGGATGTAACCGGCTGAAATCAAGACTCTAGATCCATGCTGTGCACTCAACTAACAGTCCTCTCCAGAGAGCTGCAGCAGCAAAACATTGCATACTTGGGCTACTGACAAAAAGAAATTCAACTATCATAATCCTTTCTACTCAGAAGAATGCAAAGTTTTACCTTAATCCTAAATCATGTAAACTACTTGTCTTGAGAGGTTACAAACATGATCCAGTTGTCTCGTGGAAATTCAGCACTACCTGCATTAATAAAAAATATTAAACTAAACTTTTTATAATTTAACTTCTTGTTGCTCAAAATTACATTTTATAGTTTGTAGCATACTGATTATATATGAAGTTAGTAAAATTCTCATATTTTTTAAAGAATTTAACATTTATTTGTACTGATATTTTTATGTGATTCTGAAGATCGAACCGAGTGCCTCACCCATGCTAGGCAAACACTTGACCACTGAGCTATAGTCACAACCCAAATTCTCTTATTTTTATATTTTGTTATTGTTTTCATCACCAGAATTTTGAATGTGCTGTTACCTTGTCTCTAGCTTTTAGTGGTGATAATGAGATGCCTGGTAACACTAAACAGAACAAATAAAAAAAGATGCCTGATATCAGTATAACTTACTTCTTTAGGAATGCTCTTTTTCTTATTCCTCATTTTAAACAATATCTTGCTATAAAAAAGTATTCAAATATGAAATAAGCATACCTTAAAATTATGTGATCTTTGATATACAGTTTTTGAAATTTTGATAAATTGTGTCTATTGTAGAGTTTTTTAATATTTGTTATGTGGTTGGGGGTCTCGTTGCACCTGAAGACTTTAGATTTTCTGTGGGATACTCATCTATTATATCTTTGATGACATATTTCTCCATTTCTATTGTATTTTTCTGAATAGCCACTAGAAGTATAATAAAATTTCTAGAATGTTTTCTCTCTGAATATCATCATTTCATGATATTACAAACAGAATATTATTGCTTTAGTATTTGATTTTATCAATATTATCTTTTGATACTACCAATTTCAGAAACTGTACTTTTTCATAACATCATAAACTAAACTTCATTATTTTTAAAAATTCCTTTGGTTTATACCCAATGCCCTTTTTCTGTCCCAATATCCCGTCCAGGGTGCTCCATAATGTTTGCTACATAATCTCTCCAAGTCCCTCTTGGCAATGATAATTTCCAAGACCTTTGTTTTTGATGACCTTTGTAGTTTTATAGAATAATGGTCTGATGTTTTATAAAATATTCTCCAATAAAAATGTATCTCATCTTTTCATGATTAAAATGTAGCTTGGTGAGTGGGGTCCATTTAAGACTGTGGTACCATTCTCTGGTACAAATAAATTATTCCATGGAAAACTGACAGGGTTTGGAAACCTAGGGAATGCAATCTTCCTCATGAGTGGGAGCTTACCAGAGAGAGCATGGGGTTTGGGTTGTAAAAAGGCACTCAAAGTATTAAAAATTTCCAATAACCTTACTTATGGGTCTTTTATAGGGGTTCAGAGGAGTGCAAGAAAATTGGGTCTCCTGCTTGGCTCACATTCTAGAAATTAGTGGGTTGCCTCTTTCCCAAAGACCTTATATCAGACTAACACTTTGTTTCAGAATCCAAGATACACTGAGTGAGGTCACTCTCCACCATAGGGCAAAATCAGTCTGAAAGTGAAAGTAAAAAGCAGAGGTTTGAACAAATCTGTTGATCTTGCTCCTGCTGCATGGATAGAAGTTGAAACACAGATTTACCAAAGTTCCTCCAGTCAGGAATGAAGGGGATTGAGTAAGCCTCCTCTGAAAACCCTGTCACCCTCCCTTGCCTTTAGACCTGTGACCATACTATCCTTTTAGTTGGCTGACAGGTGCCCAGTATTTTTCATAGAGGTTTTAAAAAGGAGTGTAGAATTCCACAAAAAAAAGCAATAGTTCTGTTGGTCAGTTTCACTTACCCTTTCAGAAAGTCCCCTTCATAGAAGAATTACAGCTAGCAGTTTAGGTAGCATTAATCATCAATCAATTTAGGAATATTGTCAAAGGTAATACACTCATGTTCTTTGAAAAAAAAAAGATCCATTTGTAGTTCACTGAAAAATTTTTAATGAAAAAAAAACTGTCAGAAAGGTGAATTTCTATGCATGCTTAAAAGTAATTACAAGCTTGATCCTTACATTCCAAGTACGTTTTACTTGCAAAGTATCTAAACAATTTACTCACCTACGTCTTTCATTTAATTTCATCTCATTCTAAAGAAAAGAACATTTAAATGCCAATGGTTATTCCTGCCCACCAAAAAGAATATTCATTCAAAATATTTTAGAGATAGAAAAACAAAAGAATGTTTATATATGTGGAATCTTTATGAAATCATTACTTTTCCTTTGCATGATATAAAGATTATTACAGGAATATTTTCTCTAAAAACAGAAAGTGTAGCCTCTGAGAACTGCAGAAGTCACAGTCATTAATGAAAACAGTGCCAAAGATCAGGAGTAGGTACACCGGTTCCACTTCACTACAGTAGGAACAGAACACACACATTGAACTTGTTAATAACTGTTAACACCTGAAAAAATTCCAGGCATCTCTTGTCAAAGTAAAATACATTTGAGGACTTCTTTAAATAGGTATGACTGAAATCAATAGAATGACAGTAATTAATTTTAAATTCACAAGATGCAGATTATGTAATCGATTACCAACATGACTCCACTTCACAATATTAATTGCCTGGATTTTTATGTCTCGTTGAAGTTGATGTGCATCTTAATGTCATGGGAAACAATTGTGTTCCACCAGCATTTCTCAAATTTCTTAGTCTCCTGATATACTTAAATTCTTTTAAAAAAAATTTTTAGTTGTATTTGTTTTAATCAGTTGTACATGACAATAGAATGTATTTCTACATTTTGATAGATCATGAATAGAGTGTAATCTCTCATTTTTCTGATTATACATATTTCAGGATCACATCAGTCATGCAGTAATACATGTACAAGAGATAATAATATGTTTCACTCTATCATTCCATCCACCATACCATTCTCTCCCTTTATTCCTCTCTACTTAATATAAGTAACTCTTCTTCTGAGAATCCTAAAACTTTTTTGCATGGTTAGCTTACATCCATTGATAAACTAGAATTTAAAAAGAGAAATTTTTAAATCAATATTTTAAAATTAATTAAATAAAAATAACCCAGTTACACAGTTAACTACATATTTTAATGGAAAAATAATTAGATCTAAAATTACTGAGAGTAGAGTTGTACAATTTGGAAACAAAGATATACCTCAATAGCCTTTATAAATAATTGTGGATAATCTTTTGTAGTCCTACAGTAAAACACAGGCGAAAGTATATACTTTTCCAAAGGTCAGTGCACAATGTGACATGTAAAATCCTATAATGAACTTGCCATTCTTTGTTACATGGAAACTCACTGGTCCATTTTACAGATGGAGTATATCTGGTACCAATGTGTGATTTTTACCTTGCAGACACAGTGAAGTAGTTCTGGGGACACCCAGATGTCCTTGGACAACACTTTGAGAATCACTGTGTTATACTGCTTCAACACAGACAATTTCTACTGCACTTAAATTGTATTATATATACATACCAAATAAATATTAAGCTTCAGAACTGAATATCACATGTATGACCCACACCTAATTTCAACAATAGATTCTTAAGTGTCATGACAGTGACTTTGATTTCCAAACTCAAATTGAAGCAAATTCACCCTGTTGTTAAATTGCCAAATCAGTTTGCTGCTACCAAAGAATATTAGTTTAGTGCAAATTTTGGCAGTACACTAAAAGGATTTCAAAGCTTTTATAGGGAATTTTCCATAATGTCACCTTATTGGTAAATAACCTGATTTTGAAAAAAAAGGAAAGAAAAACTCCTGCAGTTCAAAAAGTTGAGTGGTCTGGGTTGTAAAACACAGAATGGCTATAATACAATTGAAAATAAAATGTCCCTCAGGTCCTTCCAAATCTAAACTTTTCACCAAAGATTGTTATCATATGAGGAACCCCACCCAGCGCCTACTCAAAAGTAGAACATACTCTTAGTAGTGAGCAAAACACTGTTATTGTTTTTAAAACACAAGAAAATTTGTGGGAGGGAGGGAGCAGAGGAGATCCATTGTGAAATCAAAAGCAGCAGCTAAAAGCCAGAGTTCAAAGGGGGAGAGTGGAAAGTAGGACTGGAGATGGTTTTCTCAACTGCACCACAGGGACTCTGGTGATACTCTGTCAGCAAAGAGACCCAGAAAGAATTTCTGAGGAAATAATGATCAAAAGCCATTGCGGATGGACTGAGTGACAATAGGTGGCCAAGGAGAACTACCCAACACTACAGGAAAAAAAAAATATATATATATATATGCCTGCAACTTTAGTAGTTATTTGTACCTATGTCTACAGTCAATTTTCTGCTTTCATATGCTAACAGAATACAAGGAGATTCAGGAGAGAATATCAACTCTAGTCTGAGCCCTAGAAAACAGTTCTTACTAAGTTCAATAACGATGGTAGTACAAAAAGAAAACAGGCTCGTTTACTCCATGGATGAGTAAACTTTTGGACAGTACCCAAGGAAGTGACCTATCAGAAGTACTTTCTTCTTTCTGAAGACTTTTTTGTCATTCTCAGGACACACATCTTCTTTTTGCTTTCCAATAGAACAGTTTTTCCTTTAATGTAGTTTATTATCATTTTTGTATGAAGCTGGGCAGGTATAATCTCTTAGTGCTTTCTTTAACCCAACCATCTAAATAGTACCTGCTATCTACTATAGACTAAATAAATAAAATATTTGTTTACTGAATAAATAAGTAAATACCACTTAAAATTGAAAACATTTATGCTGGGTATGTGGTTCACTTATATAGTACTTGCCTACCATGTGTGACCAAGGGTTTGATCCCTACCACCCCTAATGATGATGATGATGATGATGATGATGATGATGACGACGATAATGATAATAAATTTAAAAGTCCCCCCTAAGGTGTGTTGGTTGTTACATTTTGTATTATTTTTGAAACACACTCTCAGTGCTTTATCTAAAAATGTGAAATTGCTGTTTACTTGCTCTTAAGTGTGTTTTGCAGTTTTAGTGCATTAGATCCCAAAACATAAAATCTTCAAAAGGTGCTGTATGGCCTTTTCCATTCTTTTCAATCTGGCAGGTTTGAAATCTCCCAAAGTTATCCACTAGGTTTGAAACTAAGATATTGAAGAAAAAAAAAAGAAGAGTATACTTAATCTAACAAAGTGATTGATGTGCATGATGTGCACAATTTTTCTTTTCTCTCTTACTATAGACAACAAACAACAGGGAGCCCGGAGAGAATCAGGGTGCCCTTGCACTGCAGGTAATGACCTTGGGCAAGTAATACCTCTAAACAGTAATAACACTAATGTTTTTAAAGCCTGCAATGTGGATTATTAAATATTTATGTCAAGCATCTGGCTCATGGTTCAGAATACTATTCAACGTTTTTCTTTTTAATTTACATCTTCACCACTCCCTGGCTAGTATAAGACACCATCATTTCTAAATAAAACCTCTTCAATAGCTTCTAATTGGCCATCCTGTTTCCACACTTAGCACCACATTCCCCACACAACAGTTAAATAAAATTTACCTTCTTAAAGTGCAAATCAGATCTGTCACTCTTTTGATTGCTTGTCTTGCCCCCACCTCTTAGGACTAATGTCATGCCCCATTCCAACCTCACCTCCATTTCATGACACCACCTTCCTACCACAGCCTCACTAGCTTCCTTGTGGTTCCTAGAAAAGGCTAAGTAGGCTCGACCCTCATGCTGTACCTCAAATGCTCTCCCTTCCTTTCCCTCACCTAACTCCAACCCACAGCTCAAATGTTTCCTTATCAATCTCTCTTATCAACCCCAGCAACTTCTCTCAGCCTCCCACTGACACTCCACTTCCTTCACTGATATTTTCCTGGCAGCAGTTCCTGGGACATAGTGCACACCCACATGAATATCTGTTGAGTGATTGAATAAATATATTATTAATAGTAAATCAAGAAAGTCTTAAGAGGCAGCAGCAGAATATTAAAATCATGGGAAATATATTTTATTACCTCAAATTAGGAACTAAAAATAGCAAGAATTTATCAGGGGTTTATATACTGTACAGTTAGTTGGGTCTTACACAAAACACATAACAGAGGTATGACCACTGTACCCATTTGACAGTTAAAAAGGATGAGGTTCAACAAAGTTATGTAACTAACTCTAGGAAGCACAGTTAGTTACTGAATGAGTCTGGTATTGAACTAAGACTCGGTGACAGAGTCTATCTGAATCAACACATTAATTTTAAAAAACAATTTCACAACTAAAATACTCTCTTCACACAACATTAATTTTCCTGTAATGTTCAAAAAATCATTTTGATCTACTGCTGCATTGGATCAAATGATTTGTTATGATTTGAAGTGCATTTATTTCTGTCATATTAGGAAGAGTAAGAAACAAGACAGAACCTCTATTTCTCTGCCTGCCCATGCTTGATGGTTCATGTGGGAATTGAGATGTGGGTCCCTGTTTTGGCAGAAACTATGTGAAAAGTTTCTGTTCATTAATCACCAAGTAGCTGTGCACTCAAACCCAGGCCACGTTTCTCTCCACACAGCATCTAGATCTTCCTCACAGCAAAGCTAAAATGTACAATGACAGATGAAATTTCTGCTTCTATTTGGATGTGAAATTCAAACCTAAGATGGAATATCACACTGTTAGAAACCAAACTGAGATCACTAAGGAGGACTAAATGTTATGTTTGATTAGTTCATTTAATTGTCCAAAACACATTGAACTATTTAATGGTCATGACATAAAGGGTATATTTAAAACTGTATAAATATTGGTATTTTCACTCTTTAACTTTTCCTTATTAACATGTTAATTTTTCTCTAACTTATCTTATTACATTTTTCTATAAAAAGGTCAAATACTTGAAGTTCTGGTATTGTGATACCCCCTGCATCACTCTTCCTGATAAGGATTGCTTTAGCTTTTCTGGGTTTCTTATTCTACCAGATGAATTTCATGATTTCTTGCTCTATTTCTCTAAGGTACGTCATTGGGATTTTAATTGGAATTGCATTGAATCTGTATAGCTACTTTTTGTAGTATGGCCATTTTGACAAAATTAATTCTGCCTATCCAAGAACATGGGAGATCTTTCCATCTTCTAAGGTTTTCTTTAATTTACTTTCTTTAGTGTTCTGTAGTTCTCATTGTAGAGGTCTTTCACCTCTTTTGTGAGATTGATTCCCAAGTATTTTATTTTTTTCAAGGTTATTGTGAATGGAGTAGTTTTCCTAACTTCTCTTTGAAGATTCATCACTTATGTATAAAAATGCATTAGATTTATGAGCACTTATCTTATATCCTGCTACTTTACTGAATTCACTTAACAAAATCAGCATGGTATTGGTACCAACATAGAAACGTAGATCAATGGTACAGAATAGAGGACACGGACACAAACCCAAATAAATACAATTTTCTCATACTAGAAAAAGGGGCCAAAAATATGCAATGGAGAAAAGATAGCCTTTTCAACAAATGGTATTGGGAAAATTGGAAATCCATATGCAGCAGAATGAAACTACACTCCTATTTCTCACCCTGCACAAAAATCAACTCAAAATGGATCAAGGACCTTGGAATTCAACCAGAGACCCTTCATCTTATAGAAGAAAAATTAGATACAAATCTTCAACATGTTGGCTTAGGATCAGACTTCCTTAACAGGACTCCCATAGCACAAGAAATAAAAGCAAGAATCAATAACTGGGATAGATTCAAACTATAAAGCTTTCTCTCAGCAAAGGAAACTATCAGCAACATGAAGAGTGAGCCTACAGAGTGGGAGAAAATCTTTTCCATTCATACTTCAGATAGAGCACTAATTTCCAGAATACATAAAGAACTCAAAAATCTCTACACCAAGAATACAAATAACCCAATCAACAAATGGGCTAAGGAAATGAACAGACACTTCACAGAAGATCTACAAGCAATCAACAGATACAAGAAAAAATGTTCAACATTTCTAGTAATAAGAGAAATGCAAATCAAAACTACTCTCAGATTCCATCTCACCCCAATTAGAATGGCTGTTATCAAGAATACAAGCAACAAGCAACAACAGGTGTTGGCAAGGATGTGGGGAAAAAGGTACACTTACATATTGCTGGTGGGGTTGCAAATTAGTGCAGCCACTCTGGAAAACAGTGTGGAGATTCCTTAGAAAACCTGGAATGGAATCACCATTTGACTCAGCTATCCCACTCCTTGACCTATACCCAAAGGATCTAAGATCAGCATACTACAGAGATACAGTCACATCAATGTTCATAGCTGTTCAATTCACAATAGCCAGATTGTAGAACCAACCTAGATGTCCTACAATTGATGAATGGATAAAGAAACTGTGGTATATATATATATATATATATATATATATATATATATATATTCAATGGAATATTACTCAGTCATAAAGAATAATAAAATTATGGCATTTGCAGACAAAGAGATGAAATTGGCAAATATCATGCTAAGTGAAATAAGTCAATATCAAAAAACCAAAGGACGAATGATCTTACTGATAAGCGGATGATGATACATAATGTGGGGTGGTAGGGGGGCAAGAATAGAGGAAGGAGGGACTGTATAGAGGGAAAAGAGAGGTGGGAGGGGTGGGGGGAATTTTTAAAAAATAACAGAATGAATCAAAAACTATTACCCTATGTAAATGTATGATTACACAAATGGTATGCCTCTATTTCATGTATAGAAAAACAAGATGTATCCCATTTGTTTAAAATAAAATAAATTTTAAAAAAGGTCAAATACATAAAATAAGCTAAACTGACAGAAGTATCAGGAATATATGAAAGTAACAGGAAGAACTCTGAATAGACACAGTCTTTGCTGAATATGAAATTAAATTACTCCAGGTGCAGCAAGAATATCAGGAGATAAAATAAGAATCAAAATTAGCTTAATTTCTCTGGCAAAACTGGCTGAAAAACCTCTTTTTCAACAGACTCATTATGACATTAATCTAATCACATCCATTTGAAATTCAACTTAAGTCCAATGAACTATGATGTTTATTTACTCTGAGACTTTTTATCCACCTGCCAGGATAGGATTTGGGAGATCCATTAATCTCTATAAATGGTACACGAAAATTGTTTAGATATTTAATATTAGATTTAGGTGGAAAAAATCCTTATCTTACATGGTTTAAAGCAATCTACGACCAATGCAGATTCACAAAACTTCATTCAATATAATAATATGAATAGTTTTCTTTGATATTTGTACATACATAACTGCACATATACACACATTTGCACAGAATAAAAAATTTTAAGACACAGGATCAAGTCTTTTCTTTTTGGAACACAGCCATCGTACTACACAAAGAAATATCTATCCATCTGAAAGGCAGTCTTAAAATTTGTGGCTTTGGTAATGTGTTGAGGGAAGAAAGATAATGCTTCTGAATTTTATTTTCTTTTAAATTTAAAGAATTCTAAAATGGTGTCAATGACCTGTTAATTATCAATGCATATTAATCTTGCTTTTCAGTGCCAATGTAGACTTAGGATAGGACAAAGACATGTAGAGAAACTAAATACTAAACAATATTTAGTAAACAATTTTTCATAGTAAACAATTTTTTTATTCAATTAATAAAATCAATTCAAAGAAGGCACATTCCATGTTGGGATTCCTAACAATTTTATTTCAATATTTTCTTAAATATAAAATACAAAATCACCTTTAAAACTGTGTCCCAGCTAACCATGCAGTGTCTTTATTACTTTGTTTTCCACTGTGTCTGCATAATTTCTATGGGAAATCTACTGACATTTGAATTTCTATTCTTCTGCAAGTATCATTTCACACTGTTTCCAGATTATTTTTCTTTCTTTAGTCATAACAGCTCATTACAACACTTTTATAAGGGATGATTTAAAATTATTTTCAGAAAATTCTCCATCTCTGTTACCTATTAATGTAATTTTCCCCATTCATTTTCTAACTGCCTGCTTCTTGATATATGAAGTTTTCATATTGAAACTTGTACATCTCAGGAATTTAGCAAATTTTATAAAATCTTCTTTACGTCTCTTACTTCAGTCACCTTCTTGTGACATAGCTCCAGTGGAAGATATAACAGCAACTCATCAACTGCCAAGCAGGATCAGAAGTCCAAGTTCCCCACTTAACCACCACTGACCACTGAAGGGAGAGGCTACTCTTTACAGTTTGACCTGAGTGGGGGTCTGAGCTTCCAACTGGACTCCACTGATACCTTTTTGGCAGGGGGGGCTGCCTCGTTACTCATCATGTAACCTCCACTGGCACCATGGATGGTGTTATGATGGGGCTGAGTGTGGTCCTGACTCTACTGGCTTCCTCTGAGCAAGCCAGTAAGAAAGGGAAAGAGTGTCACATACAGTCATCAGAGTACAGAAGTACAGCCTTCCTTTATATATATACATATATACATATACATACACACAGTGCTGGTAGGTACAGGACCAGGATTATTCTTTGTTCTTTGGGAGGCACAAAACTGTTTTTGTCCATCTTTCCTGTCTTCCTAGCTAAACCGTTTGGAATCCTTTGGTTTATGAGAGCAAGAATTTGTTGGGATTTGTTGTGTCTGTGACCATTAAAATTCTGGGGTTTCAGGATTCAGCTCCATATCTAGTAAAAAGAGAAGCCACAAAACTTACTTTATGTCCTTCTTAGGATTGCGGGGTCCCTAGACTATCTGCTTTCTTCTATTTGTTTCATATATAGTGTCCACATATTTAGTAGAGTTTAGTCAGATGAGCAAGAAGACATACATTTTCTCCTTCACAAATATAATCTGAACTGTCCACTGTTACAATATGAGAACAGGCAAAGTGCTGTAAAAAAGTGCCAATGAAGGTAAGAGGCAAACCTAGCAAATACAAGATTTAAAAAAATTCTAATGAGCCTTGTGCAGTGATACACACCTATAAACCCAGAGACTCTGGTGGCTGAGACAGGAAGATTGCTAGTTCAAAATCAGTCTCAGCAACTTAGCAAGGCCTATGCATTTAGGGAGATCCTGTCACAAAATGCAAATAATTAAATTAAATTAAATTAAATTAAGTGGACTATGAATGTCACTCAGTAATTAAGTGACCCTGGGTTAACCCCCAGAATGCCCCCCAAATTTATTTTATCCAAAGAGGAAAATCTATAATAATATGCAAAAAGGACATAAAATTAAAAAATGGATGTTTCATAAGTAATTGTGTGGAAGTTAAATCTTGATAACAGAAGTAAAGGGAAAATGGAGAGTTAAAAAAAAAGAAGTCAATATAATGGGGTTTGAGTGCAATTTGAAGAAGGAATGAAAGAAGGCTAATCAACAATAAAATAGTGTGCAAGAAACACTATGACAAAAGTAAGCAAAAGATGAAGAAACAAGAAAGATGGCTACCTAACCTAGCCAAGGGAGGGGAGATGTCCAACATTAGAAAAATACATTGTACACTTATGTAAATATCTGGTACATTAGAGTCTATTTATTAAGTGTAACATCAAGTTATATATGTGTATATTCACAAAAACACACTGGTTCAATAAAATAGCATTTTTCCAATGCATAAATGTTTGATTTCCTATTGTTCATATAGAAATGGGTTAAATATTTTACAGGTAACAGTTGTTTTATATTTAGTTGTAATTTCATGTGTCTTTTGAGTTAACCTAAGAACAATTATGCCAATTATCACTCAGTAATCTTCTAATCAATAGAATACAATCCAATATTTATGCTTATGCTCATCAAAGACTAATTTCCTGACATCATTTCATTTTTTCTTCAAATACCATTTGATTTTTATTCTTCACTCAACTGTAGGAGCTATACCATCTCCAGTAGACACATGGTAAACTTTTGAATATTTCTATGGAGTAAAAGAATAGATACCTACATTGAAAGATTAATGGCTTATCTAAATGTTTTCTTGACTTGTATGAAATATTTATGGCTTCTTTCACATCTATTAGTACATTGTGCTATCAAAATTAATTATAAATTGTTCTAAATTTGTATTTTGTAATATTTTCATTGAAACTTGTTAAATTTACCTCCAAAATTAAACTCATAAATTAAATTACATAAGCAACATATAAGAGTTCTTAATAACATTCTCTACATCATTTGATTATGTCATATATCTTACACATTTTGGGGAGTATCTAAAATTCTTTCCCAAATATATTATTTTTCAATGTCCTAGTTTTTCTATTAGATATAGCAAGCATTTTAGATGTTTAAGAATGTTTATATATTCTGATAACTGAATTTCCTTTATATCCTCACCTAGACTTGTATATGAAGAAAATAACAATTGCTATACAACAAATAAATGACTTGCAATGTATCAGAATCTTTTCTGAGAACTTTTTATATATTAACTCCTATAATCCTCACTATAACACCAACAATAGTTTCTAGTCCAAGTTCTGTGGCAAGGAATTTAAAACACAGAGTAAGAAACTTGTCTATGTAAGTGATAGAGCTAGAGAAAAATCTTCCCCACATACAAAAAAAAAGCAAAAGAGTGATGACATATTTTTCATTATAAAACATTCAGATTAAAAACAACTGGTGTTTATATATGTTCAAAGATTTGTGGGCAGTAACAGTGAAACTCATTATGGCTTTGGCAACTACTATGATAATATATATGATGGGGGTTGAGTGCAATTTGAAGAACGAATGAAAGAAAATATCATATATTTTACATGAGCTTCACATTTGATCAGATCCACTTGCATCTACCCATTACATAAAAATCAAAATTTGACATCATTGATAGTTAATTTTCTCTAAAAGGAAATGTTTTATAACAGAGAACTCTTTTTTTCTTACCATAAAAGCTTATGAAAAGTTTAAGATTCAATATTGACTAAAAATTTTTCTCTCTCTACATATACTTCTATTTATTTATAAATAAATTTCACATCAATTAGTAATTTGAAATACTAAGTTAAACTGTTAAGTCACACAAATTTAACTTTGGACCTTGGAGGAATATCCTGATATAACTATTTTTTACATTCTAATTATAAAAGCAACATGAAATTTATAAAGCTAATTCTTTTTTTTTTTAATTTTTAATTGTATACAAATGGGATACATGTTGTTTCTCTATTTGTACATGGAGTCAAGGCATACCATTTGTGTAATCATACGTTTACATAGGGCAATGATGTTTATTTTTTTTCCCTTCCCCCCCACCCCTCCCACCCCTCTTTTCCCTCTATACAGTCCTTCTTTCCTTCATTCTTACCGCTCTCCTTATCCCTAACCCTAAACCTAACCCTAAACCTAATGCTAACCCCTCCCACCCCCCATTATATGTCCTCATCCGCTTATCAGCGAGATCATTTGTCCTTTAGTTTTTTGAGATTGGCTTATCTCACTTAGCATATATTCTCCAATTTCGTCCATTTGCCTACAAATGCCATAATTTTATCATTCTTCATTGCGGAGTAATATTCCATTGTATAAATATGCCACAGTTTCTTTATCCATTCATCAACTGAAGGGCATCTAGGTTGGTTCCACAATCTGGCTATGGTGAATTGAGCAGCAATGAACACTGATGTGGCTGTATCTCTGTAGTATGCTGATTTTAAGTCCTTTGGGTATAGGCCAAGGAGTGGGATAGCTGGGTCAAATGGTGTTTCCATTCCAAGCTTTCTGAGGAATCTCCACACTGCTTTCCAGAGTGGCTGCACTAATTTGCAACCCCACCAGCAATGTATGAGTGTTCCTTTTTCACCACATCCTCGCCAAAACCTATTGTTGCTTGTACTCTTGATAATCGCCATTCTAATTGGGATGAGATGAAATCTTAGGGTAGTTTTGATTTGCATTTCCCTTATTACTAGGGATGTTGAACATTTCTTCATATATCTGTTGATTACTTGTACATCTTCTTCTGTGAGGTGTCTGTTCATTTCCTTAGACCATTTGTTGATTGGATTATTTGTATTCTTCGTGTAGAGTTTTTTGAGTTCTTTATAGATTCTGGAAATTAGCGCTCTATCTGAGGTATGGTTGGCAAAGATATTCTCCCACTCCATAGGCTCTCTCTTCACATTTGTGATAGTTTCCTTTGCTGAGAGAAAGCTTTTTAGTTTGAATCTATCCCAGTTGTTGATTCTTGCTTTTATTTCTTGTGCTATGGGAGTCCTGTTAAGGAAGTCTGATCCTAAGCCAACAAGTTGAAGATTTGGACCTACTTTTTCTTCCATAAGATGCAGGGTCTCTGGTCTGATTCCAAGGTCCTTGATCCATTTTGAGTTGAGTTTTGTGTAGGGTGAGAGATAGGGGTTTAATTTCATTCTATTGCATATGGTTTTCCAGTTTTCTCAGCACCATTTGTTGAAGAGGCTATCTTTCCTCCATTGCATATTTTTGGAACCTTTGTCTAGTATGAGAAAATTGTATTTATTTGGGTTTGTGTCCATGTCCTCTATTCTGTACCATTGATCTACCTGTCTATTTTGGTACCAATACCATGCCGTTTTTGTTACTATTGCTTTGTAGTAGAGTTGAAGATCTGGTATTGCAATACCCCCTGCTTCGCTCTTGCTACTGAGGATTGCTTTAGCTATTCTAGTTTTTTTATTCTTCCAGATGAATTTCATAATTGCTTGCTCTATTTCTGCAAGGTACATCATTGGGATTTTAATTGGAATTGCATTGAATCTGTATAGCACTTTAGGTAGTATAGCCATTTTAACAATATTAATTCTGCCTATCCAGGAACATGGGAGATCTTTCCATCTTCTAAGGTTTTCTTTAATTTCTTTCTTTAGTGTTCTGTAGTTCTCATTGTAGAGGTCTTTCACCTCTTTTGTGAGATTGATTCCCAAGTTTTTTATTTTTTTCAATGCTATTGTGAATGGGGTAGTTCTCCTGATTTCTCTTTCTGAAGATTCATCACTTATGTATAAAAATGCATTGGATTTATGAGCATTGATCTTGTGACCTGCTACTTTACTGAATTCACTTATGAGTTCTAAAAGTTTTCTGGTGGAATTTCCAGGTTCCTCTAAATATATAATCATGTCATCAGCGAACAGGGATAGTTTGAGTTCTTCTTTTCCTATTTGTATCCCTTTAATTTCTTTGGTTTGTCTGATTGCTCTGGCTAGAGTCTCAAGGGCGATGTTGAATAGAAGCGGTGAAAGAGGGCATCCCTGCCTTGTTCCAGTTTTTAGGGGGAACGCTTTCAGTTTTTCACCATTTAGAATGATATTAGCCATGGGCCTAGCGTAGATTGCCTTTATAATGTTAAGGAATGTTCCCACTACCCCAATTTTTTCTAGTGTTTTGAGCATGAATGGATGCTGTATTTTATCGAATGCTTTTTCTGCATCTATTGAAATAATCATGTGATTCTTAAATTTAAGTCTGTTGATATGGTGAATGACATTTATTGATTTCCGAATGTTGAACCAACCTTGCATCCCTGGGATAAAACCCACTTGATCGTGGTGCACTATCTTTTTAATATATATTTGTATGCGATTTGCTAAAATTTTGTTGAGAATTTTTGTGTCGATGTTCATTAAGAATATTGGTCTGAAATTTTCTTTCCTCGATGTGTCTCTGCCTGGTTTAGGTATCAGGGTAATATTGGCTTCATAGAACGAGTTTGGGAGGGTTCCCTCCTCTTCTATTTCATGGAATACTTTGAGGAGTATTGGAATGAGCTCTTCTTTAAAGGTTTTGTAGAACTCAGCTGAGAACCCATCTGGTCCTGGACTTTTCTTTGTTGGTAGGCTTTTGATGACCTCTTCTATTTCATTGCTTGAAATTGGTTTATTTAAGTTGTGTATGTCCTCCTCGTTGAGTTTAGGTAATTCATATGTCTCTAGAAATTTGTTGATGTCTTCGAGGTTTTCTGTTTTGTTGGAGTATAGATTTTCGAAATAGCTTCTAATTATGTTTTGTATTTCACTCGTGTCTGTTGTGATGTTTCCTTGTTCATTCCGAATTTTAGTAATTTGAGTTTTCTCCCTCTTTCTCTTTGTTAGTGTGGCTAAGGGTTTATCAATTTTATTTATTTTTCAAAGAACCAACTATTTATTTTGTTAATTTTTCCAATTGTTTCTTTTGTTTCGATTTCGTTGATTTCGGCTCTGATTTTAACTATTTCCTGTCTTCTACTACTTTTGGTATTGGTGTGCTCTTCTTTTTCTAGCGCTTTGAGCTGTAGTGTTAAGTCGTTTATTTGTTGATTTCTACTTCTTTTTTTGAATGCACCCCATGAAATAAATCTTCCTCTAAGTACTGCTTTCATAGTGTCCCAGAGATTTTGATATGATGAGTCTTTGTTCTCGTTTACTTCTAAGAATTTTTTTATTTCCCTCCTGATATCTTCTGTTATCCATTCATCATATAATAGTGTATTATTTAATCTCCAGGTATTGGAGAAGTTTCTGTTTTTTATTCTGTCATTTATTTCTAATTTCAATCCATTATGATCTGATAGAGTACAAGGTAGTATCTCTATCTTCTTGTATTTGCTAACAGTAGCTTTGTGGCATAAAATATGGTCTATTTTAGAGAAGGATCCATGTGCTGCTGAGAAGAAAGTGTATTCGTTCTTTGTTGGATGGTATATTCTATATATGTCTGTTAAGTCTAAATTGCTGATTGTGTTGTTGAGATCTATAGTTTCTTTATTCAATTTTTGTTTGGACGATCTATCCAGTGGTGAGAGAGGTGTGTTAAAATCGCCTAGTATGATTGTGTTGTGCTCTATTTGATTTCTGGAATTGAGAAGGATTTGTTTGACGTACGTCGATGAGCCAATGTTCGGGGCATAGATATTTATGATTGTTATGTCTTGCTGATTTATGCTTCCCTTAAGCAGCATGTAATGTCCTTCTTTATCCCTTCTGACTAGTTTTGGTTTGAAGTCCACATTATCTGAAATGAGGATGGATACTCCAGCTTTTTTGCTGTGTCCGTGTGCATGGTATGTTTTTCCCCATCCTTTCACCTTTAGTCTATTGGTGTCTCTTTCTATGAGATGAGTCTCTTGCAGGCAGCATATTTTTGGATTTTTCTTTTTAATCCAATCTGCCAGTCTGTGTCTTTTGATTGATGAATTCAGGCCATTAACATTCAGGGTTATTATTGTGATATGATTTGTATTCCCAGTCAATTGACTCATATTTGTTTTTGACATGATTTGGTTTCTCCTTTATTTGGCTATTCCTTTAGGCTAGCGCCTCCTGTTGCTGATTTGCATCGTTGTTTTTCATCTCTTCCTCATGGAATATTTTGCTGAGAATGTTCTGTAATGCTGGCTTTCTTTTTGTAAATTCCTTTAGCTTTTGTTTATCATGGAAGGATCTTATTTCATCATCAAATTTGAAGGTAAGTTTTGCTGGGTATAAGATTCTTGGTTGGCATCCGTTTTCTTTCAGGGCTTGGTATATGTTGTTCCAGGCCCTTCTAGCTTTTAGGGTCTGGATTGAAAAATCTGCTGATATTCTTATTGGTTTCCCTCTGAATGTAATTTGATTCTTTTCTCTGGCGGCCTTTAAAATTCTGTCTTTATTTTGTATGTTAGGTATTTTCATAATAATGTGCCTTGGTGTGGGTCTGTTGTAATTTTGTATGTTTGGAGTTCTATAAGCCTCTTGTACTTGGTTTTCCATTTCATTCTTCAGATTTGGGAAATTTTCTGTTATTATTTCATTGAATAGATTGTTCATTCCTTTGGTTTGTTTCTCTAAGCCTTCCTCAATCCCAATAATTCTTAAATTTGGCCTTTTCATGATATCCCATAATTCTTGTAGATTCTGTTCATGATTTCTTACCATCTTTTCTGTTTGGCCAACTTTGCTTTCAAGATTAAATAATTTGTCTTCAATGTCTGAGGTTCTGTCTTCCAGGTGTTCTATCCTATTGGTTATGCTTTCTATGGAGTTTTTAACTTGGTTTATTGTTTCCTTCATTTCAAGTATTTCAGTTTGTTTTTTTTTTCAGTATCTCTTCTCTAACTCTTTATTGAAATGATCTCTTGCTTCCCGTATTTGGTCTTTTAACTGTTGATTGGTGCGATCATTTAATGCCTGCATTTGCTCTTTCATCTCCTCCTTCAATGCCTGCATTTGCTCTTTCATCTCCTCATTAGCTTCCCTGATCGTTTTAATTACGTACATTCTGAACTCCCTTTCTGACATTTCTTCTGCTGTGCTGTCATTGGGTTTTATTGATGTAGTATCTAGGTTTGTTTGGGACATTTTCTTCCCTTGTTTTCTCATATTGGTCAGCTGTCAGTGGGACCCTGAGATATTGCAGTTTTCCGCTATTGGCTTATAGTGTCCCGGTAGATTTCCAGTGTATCACCTGCCAGCCTTCAGTAGCCTGATGTCTTGGAGGAATCTGATAAAGCAGCTCATCCGAAGAAAACTGCCCCTAGCCCCCTACTGGTTCCACGGTTTGGAGCTGGTTCTGTGCAGAAATGCTCTCACTGTGGGCCTGCACCGTGCAGCTGGCCGTGTAGGAGGAGCCCACTGCTGGAGTGTGGAAGGCTACCTTGGGAAGACTCTAGCTGCCCTGCTCCGATAAGCCACCTCTATCTGGGCCTGCCACCCGGGCCGAGCTTTACCCAGTGGGCAGACTCACCTGTGGCTCTATTTCAGTCCGAGTCTCTCAATGCCTCCCCTTCTTAACTCCTGGGTTCTGGAGCGACTGGGGGTGCAGTCTCCCTCTAGGCCGCCATCTTGGATCGCCCCGTGAAGAGAGCCTGCAGCCGGAGTGGGCAGAGCCGCCTGAAGAGGTCTCTGGCTGCCCTGCCCTGATCCCAGAGGCTGCTTGCAGATCGAAGCTCTCCGTTGGTTCGGGGACTTGTGGCTGGTTCTATGTAGAAAACCTCTCACTGGGCGGTCTGGTCTGAGAAGCTAGCCTTGGAAGGCACCTCCCACCGCAGGGGTCCAGGCTACTTGGGGAGGTCTCTGGCTGCCCTATCCTGGTCCCTGAAGCTGCTTGTGTGCCGGAGTACGTTGCGCTGCACTGGCTCCGGGACTCGGAGCTTGTTCTGGTCAGAAAGGCTCTCACTAGCGGGCCAGTTCCATTTCGAGAACCTGGAGAAGCTGGCTGTGTAGGCGGGGCCCACCGCCGGAGTGTGCAGGGCTGCCTGTGGATGACTCTAGCTGCCCTGCCCGGCTCCGATAAGCCACCTCTATCTGGGCCTGCCACCCAGGCCGAGCTTTACCCAGTGGGCAGACTCACCTGTGGCTCTATTTCAGTTCGAGTCTCTCAATGCCTCCCCTTCTTAACTCCTGGGTTCTGGAGCGACTGGGGGTGCAGTCTCCCTCTAGGTCGCCATCTTGGATCGCCTCTAAAGCTAATTCTTGAGAGCATCAGAGAGTAAGAAATGTAGCAAAGACTAGGGATACGAGATGAGAAGGTGAAGGGAAGAGTACTAAGATATATGCAACAATTTGCTTCCTGCAAGAATTTATATCAGGGACTCAAAAAGAAAAACCCAAAATCTGACAGCTGGTGCTTTCTGCAGTCTGTGAAAGAGGTAGAAATTATACTTCAGCACTTGTATGGGGATCTGCACAATAGAGGTCAAGAACCTGGAAAGCAAGGAACTCATGGATATCCACATGTCTCCCATGTGCCACAAGATCCCTTTATCTTTGAAATTATCATCAAATGGTCAGGAATGGAATGTTTCATTCATGAGAACTTATGGGAAAATTCAATCAACTATATGAAAAAAAAAATGACTCCTACATGATCTGTAAGCAATTAACTAAACATGAGGTAAAGGAAAATGAAAGATTCCAGGCATGGAAAGGAAGACAAAAGGAAAGAAAATAATGAAATGAATGGATGAGACAAAGAGGAAAGTATTAACATTTTTCCTAATAAAATTAGTTATTACATTAAGCATATTCAATGATTATCTAAGGTCAAAGACCACCACACTGTAACCAAAAGGACTTTAGGGTAGCTATATTAACAAATCACAAATTAGAATTTAAAGCAAGAATCATAACTGAATGAAGAAATTGATTATTTAAGATAGTAAACTCATTAAGAAAACGATTCAATGATCCATACGTACATGACGACATTAAAAGTAGGCTGCAGGTGACAAAGTAATAATCATTACATTTGAAGAAATACAACTGCCATTATTTTCAAATGACTTGTTACAATTCATTAGAATAATATGGCAAAGGGTACTAGATACAGGCAATACATCCAAATATCAGAAAAATTAAAACCTCTGATAAATTATTGCCCGCTTTGTGACCCCTCAGGGAGCAGGGGAGAAAAATCAATCATTCAGTTTGGATATTTCAAATTTTTTCTTACAAACCTAGATTAAACCTAGCATCACAATGAAAAGAGCAGTAGAGAGTTTCTCAAATATTGAGATAATTCAACATTTTCAACATTTCAAAGATCAACTCTGTCAGCCTGAGTTTCAAGAAAATACTGTAGTGCTTCAGTCTCATGGCTCAGTAAATACATCCTATCTCACGTGACTCTTGATCCTATAAAATGAAAACAGAACTGGAAAAATACCCGGATCTTAAATTGCTTAAATATATAAATAAGACACACTTAAATTTGTGGGGGAAAATCCACATAAGTCCTGATAAAACTGGGGTTAAAATCATTTGGATTAAATTTTACTTATATAATTAAAAACCTGTGTATGTTTTTGTGTATAAGCACATAAGCACATATAAATCAAGACCTGACATGTTACATTTGTTTTGGGGTTCTTCTTGTCTTCCCTCCAAATTTTTTCTTGTCCTTCCTGAACGTAGTAACTATCAAGCTCAGATTCTCTTACATCAGGATCAGGAGCCTACATTTCAGATATCTCACCTATAAATATACGGGGTTTGGAGAAAAGGAATTCCACAAAAAAGAAAAAACATCTTTTGTATTTGCCAATACAAGAACAAAACAAAAGTAAAAAGTCCTTATAGAAATATTCGGAACATTCTGACCTCTGGAAGGACAAAAAGAAGAAACACTGTAAAACAAGAGATAGTCCACTACCCAGAAGTGCCACAGTGCAGTACAACCCAGCAACTCACCTTCAATTTCTTTTTCTTTCAAAGTTCTTGTGTCCTGAAATTCCCAGAATGAAATCCAAAGGCCAGAAGTGAATATTTGTTGAAGAACAAGAGTAGAAGAGTTGCAGTTCAACACAGGACCTTATAGAAGGCTTTCTTCCTCAAAATGTACTCCCCAAAGGGTTTGTATGGCACTTGGGTTACTGGAATTGTTCCAAAGTTATGCTACTTAGGGTTTGAAAAATGTACCAATGCTATTCTTTGAAACTTATGCTAATTAGTTTGGAAATGAACTAATGAACTAAAAAAGTCAATGTGAACAATAACTAATGTTATTGGTTAATTCTTTAGTCCCACCATCCATTCAGGTCTGACCCTCTTCCATTTTCTCAGTACTGGTTGGAATTTGAGAGGTTGAGGTCATGGATAGAGCTGCAATGCTACATGGCTTGGGATTATGCAGCAGGCCACCCTACTGTGCCCAGATCTGGCCACTGCAGGCCTAAGAGCCCTGTCTCCTCCTGTCACTGGCTTACCATGCCTGCATGGCAGGCTCCACGTGGCACCAGATCCTTGAGCGCTCTGACCCACCCAGGCTACCACTCCACCACCCCATGGCTCCATGGAGAAACCACAAACAAAGAAATAAGAGCTGGGGAGAAAAATCATATGTGTGATTCTTTTAGAGATCATATTTATCAGAGATCATCTCTGTGTTAAAGAGGAATATCCAGTAATGTGGAGAAAAGGAGATAGCTAGTCATAAACCTGGGTTTTGGAGGACACTAATGGGAAACAGACAGGACTGACATTTGATGAAACTCAGAGATTTGTATCTGGAAACGGCAGAGCAGATGAATACAGGTGGACATGGATCTTGATTTTCTCTCTCTCTCTCTCGCTCTCTCTCTCTCTCTCTCTCTCTCGTGTGTGTGTGTGTGTGTGTGTGTGTGTGCATGTATGTGTTACAAATCTCATATTGTATTTATCTGCAATATTTGGAGACACAGTTTTTACTTAGTTGAATCATTGTGTTCTAGCTTCAGAGAACTCTAGTGTCCCTTTTGGCATTACCCTTGTTTAGGACCTGCCATTTCACTCTGTGAACATTTATGATCAGCTACTTAATTAAATCTCTCCCCAACATGTGGCTAAGATTTTTGTTTAATCCATTATTCAGAACACTCACTTATTCACTTCAGTCTGGAGACTCACATACTCTATTTTTGTTGAAATTTCTGTTTATTTTTCTTTCCTTCTCTCTAATATCTATTTTCTATCACTCTGGAATTCCTATTATTCGGATGTTACCTGAATTACGCCTAAAATGATTGCACCCTTCCTTCTTTTTATTAATTTGTCTCTCCTTATGTTCTTTCCAAGAGGTTTCCTTGACTTTAGCACCCCAAATTTTTTGCTTTTCTTTTAATTTTAGGTTATGGTGTTTTCAACTTCCCAGAGATCTTCCTTTTCCATCACTACCCTTCTTCACAGATTTCTCCTCATCTTTGGCAGATCCAATGTCCCCATGTCTCTGAGTCTACTAATCATGGTTTCTTTGAGGTCTACTTTCAATATGGCCTCTGAACCTTCTGGGTTTCCTGTCTACAGTTGTTGGTTTCTTTTGTGTTGGAGGCTTTTTTCTAAAATTTTGAGATGCTTAGCTATCCATTTCTACTTACAGTTTGCTCACCCTGACAAGTGGGGACACTATGGTGTTGAATAATATGAAGAAACTGCAAATAAAGCACATTCTCATCACTGGGATGAAACTGATGATATAATGATTTGATGGCAGAGAGAATTACAAGAGAAAAATGATGTCAAATATGGTTAAAACCTCAGTGCTTGAATCTTCCTAAGGACAACCATAAGATATAAGAAATTTAAAGAAAGTTAAAGAAAAAAGTCAACGTGTACAAATGATGTGGGGTGAATTCTAATGCTAATATGCACATGACCCCTGACACCACATGCCTTAACAAAGAGAGTTCAGAGATAAGGTTTTCATTTTGTATGACTGTGTACTTTGTTTCATCTTTTTATTTGAAGGAAGCAAGATTTGGGCATGCATTGAAAGCAAAGTTTCTGTAGCTATACAAGCTAACTGAAAGTTCCATCTGTTAACAAGCAGTTTTGGTTTCTTTGCATAAGGCAAACACTTTGGTCTAAAACTTGGCTAATAATGTTATAAAAGTCAGACTGCACACTTTTTTATACATTTATGGGCTATTTGTACTTCTTAATTTTGAGAAGCATTTGTTCAATTCATTTGCCCATTTATTAATTGGGATATTTTTAGATTAAACTTTTGAATTTCTTAACTTATTGTGGATATTAATTCAGAATATGTCAGAAGAGCAGGTGCAAAGATCTCCTATTCTGTAGGCTCTCTTTACTGCATGAAGTTTTCCTTTTCTGTGCAGATAATTTCAATTTGATGCCACTCCTCTTTTTGATCCTGGTTTTATTTCTTGAGCTTTAAGAGTCTCATTAAGGACACTGGTGCCTGAGCCAGTATGTTGGAACTCTTCCACCTATGTTTTTTGTAGCAGTTGCAAAGTTTCTGATCTAATTCCTAGGTCTTTGATCAACTTTGAGTTAACTTTTATGGAGGACAAAAGATAATCTAGTTTTATTCTCCTACATGTGGATAACCAATTGTCCCAATGTCATTTGTTTAAAAGGAAAACTTTTCTCCAATATATGTTTTTGGCACCTTTGTTGATTATCAGATGACTATATCTGTGTGGATTTGTTACTATATCTTCAATTCTATTCCATTTGTCTTTGTCTGTTTTCATGCCAATACTATGCATATTTTGTTACTATAGATTTTGTTACTATTATACTGAAGTATAATTCTGAGATCTGATATTGGAATGTCTCCAGCAGCACTCTTCTTCAGGATTGCTTTGGCTATTGTTTCTCTTAGCCTTCCCCATTAATTTTAGAGCTTATTTTTCTAGTGAACTTATTTTTTATTTGTGAAGAAATTTACTGCTATTTTGGTGAGGATAGAAATAAATCTATAAAGAGGTTGTTACTGTAGCCACTGATAATATTAATCCTGCCCATCCAAAAACACTGGCGTTCTTTCTATCTTCTGAGGTCTTCTTCAATTTTTCTCCAGTGTTCTACAATTTTCATTATAGAATTCCTTCACTCCCTTGGGTATTTTATTATATTTTATTAGATTATTGTGAATGGCATAGTTGTATTGATTTCCTTATCAGCAGAATCATTATTGCACTATGGGAAAATTGTTGATTTTTGTATGTTGAACTTGTATCCTTTTATTTGATGAAATTTTCTTAAGTTACAGAAGTCTTCTAGTGAAGTGTTCTGGGTCTTCTAAATAAAGAATCATGCCATCAGCAAATATATTATTTTATGTGAAAAAATTTTCAACATACCCAGCCAACAGCAAAATGCAAATCAAAATTACACTGAGGTTTCATCTTACTCCCGTCAGAATTGCAATATTTATGATAATAAATGCTGACAGGAATATGGGAGAAAGTTATATGTACACATAGTTGGTAGAAATGCAAATCAGTACAACCACTTAGGAAAGCAGGGTGGAGATACCTCAAAAAGGCCAGAAATGGAAATACATGATGTAGCTATCCCACTCTGGTTTTTATCCATAAGATTTAAAATCAGCACATTATAGAGATAGTTACATCAATGTTAACAGCACTGCAATTCAAAATAGGTAAGATACAGAAAAAACACAGATGACTATCAATGGATGAATGGATAACAAAAATATGGAATATATTAATACCATGGAGTTTTAGTCAGCCATAAAGAAGTATAAAATGATGACATTGCTGGAAAATGGATGGAACTGGAAAATGTTATGATAAATGAGTCAGACTCAAAAATCAAGGGTCAAATATTTTATGTCATATGTGGATGCTAAAGTAAAATAAGTGGAAACAGGCACAGAATTCCATAAAAACAGAAGAGAGATGAGTGGTATATAGGAAGGGGATTGAGAAGGAGAGAAATGCAACAGAAAAGGGAAGACTGAAGAATAAAACTGACCAAATTATGCTACATAAGTATGTGAATATACCATGGTGAATTCTAACTTTATGTACACCTATAAAGCACCAACTAAAAAACAATAAATAAGTAAGAGACCAGTAGAATAAAGGAAGGTTAAAAAGTGGAGGGAGGATGGGAAGGAAAGAAGAAGCATTGGGAACTGAAATGGAGAAAATATATTTCATACATGTATGATTATGCCAAACTAAATTCCATAATTATTTATAACTATAATTCACTAATAAAAGCATTTTAAAAGTAAGATACAACTAGCAGAATAATATATAGGGAGACTATAACAAAGCAAAAAGTCAGGTTGCTAGTGTCAGTGTCCACATCACTGAGAATCTACAAATTTTTGCTTCTTCTTTATTAATTTGCATTCTAATTTATCCATTACAATTACTTCTATTGCTTCTATATTTCATTAAAAATATCTGATATGGGGAATATGTAAATGACTAAATTTTATTTCATATCTTCAGGGCACTTCTACTTTATAAGTGGAAAACAACCATTGGATCTTGCTAATCTCAAGACTTCTCAACTAAATTTAATCTAATCATAGGCCTGACTTGGTTAAAACAATGAAATCTGTGTGATGTAAGACAGGTTAATCTACCTTATACACAGTCTGATGAGGCAGGGATGCAGGTGCAATAGAATCACAAAAGAATAGGTAAAATTGTTTCCAAGAATATGTTGTAACTAGAAGTACAGAATGCTTCACAGTGCATTACCCATTAATCCTAACAGCAAAGGGAAATTGGAGAAGAGAAGGATAGTTTTTTCATCTGACATCCATTTATCCTGTTTTCCTTATTTACAGACTCTGATTACGTACTGAGTAGTAGACCACTCTTAACAGTTTCTGTTGTAAATGGAACTGTCAATGAAACGTAAGGGGCAGTCACTGGTTGTATATTTTGATCTTATCATGGACCATTCCAGGCTAGAGAGAAGCCCTTTTACTTTCTTCATATCCCTTCTATCGTTCCTTCCTTATTTTTGGTCTTTGTTTTTTGTTTTGGACACATATCTTGTTACAGTAACTCTAGCAGTCACCACAGACTAAGAAGAACTTAAGGAAAATCAAATTCATTATGATGAAGAAGAAAGCTGGATAAAATATGCCTTACTATTGATGGGTGTTAGAATACTTTTAGGATTTTATTTTAAGAGATAAATACATATATACATATGTGTGTGTGTCTACCTTATTTAATTTTGATATTAGTAGAGATTTTCTTTTATGTATGTTATGTTTCATCCTAAAAGCACACATACAGGAATAGGAAAGCAAACAGAAGGAAAGAATCAGGTAAAGTATCACCACTGTCATTGACAGACATTGTCACAACCATGTTTCAACCTTTCCTAAACAAAAGTAAAAATTTAGAACATTTTTGGATCTGCTGAACACACAGACTTTAAATATAAATTTCAAATTATTAACATTTTAACTCTATCAAATCAAATTCTCTAGGGAGAATTATTTAAAACAGTAGGGCTGGAGATATATCTCAGTTGGTAGAGTGCTTGCCTTGCATGCACAAGGCCCTGGGTTCAATCCCCAGCACTACAAAAAAATAAATAATTAAAAAATAAATTGTTTGGAAATTAAAAGTGTGGACTGCTCCAAGTGCAACCTGATATTACAGGACCAAACCCTCAAGGAAGGGAAAGGCACATTTGGGTGAGTTTGGCCTGATATGCTACCTTGCCTTGGAGAACTTCCCAGGGCCATGGGACTAAATAGTTCTGCAGGAGAGGAGATAGCAAGGTAGGCATGTCAGCAATCTGTTTTGTGGAAAAATAATTGAAGTCCATGACTGGTCAAGTCAGAGGGTCCCTCATAACCATCTAGAGCATCTATTTGGAGTCCTATAGGACTAAATTTGGATGTAACAGCAGTCTAGACATAGTGCAACCCTCTAAAATGGAGGAACCAAGTTCTAATCAACCTAAGCTGGACAAAAATCATTTATGTCTAGATGAAAACAGTGCCATTTTGAAAAACTAAAGAATATTTAAGTTAATGATGGAATACACTATAATCATGGATTGCAAGACTCAATACTGTTAAGATGTCAGTTCTCTACAAATTTATCTACAGATTAAATGTTATTCCAATCAAAATCCCAATGTAGGGGTTGTGGTTGTGGTTCAGTGGTAGAACACTTGCCTAGCATGTAAGAGGCACTGGGTTTGATTCTCAACACCACATATAAATAAGTGAATAAAATAAAATGAAAGGCACGCTGTCCATCTACAACTACGAAATATTTTTTTAAAAAATCCCAAAGGACTTTTAGTGTAAAGTGACAACATATTGTCATTTTTATAAGAAAATGTATTTTGGGGAAATGTAAAGACTAAAAATAGCCAAAGCTGAGCTGTTGTGAATTGTGATGATAATAACATTTATTATATATATTATCATATATAATTAGGTCAAAATGGATTCTACTGTCAAGTATAACTAAAAATAACCAAAAAGACTGTCTTAACAACAATGGAGTTAGTATGCTGGGGAGATGGTAATGGCATGGTCATCTGGCAGCATTAGAATTTAATGATAAGTTTTCTGATTTTGTTTTCAAAAGGAAGAGTACAGGGCATAGAGGAAATCCAACCTAACCTGGAGCCCTCCTTTAACCTGAGTCCTCTAGATGTTAGCTAGATGTGTGGGAGAAGGAAGAAAATCCTAGGCCAGGGGAGAGTAGGTGAGAATTCCCAGAGCAAGCAAATCTGTACAGTGTGATGGGGAGTAGCAGGAGTTTGGATGGGAATGAAAATAGGTCATATGTGGATACATAAGAAGGGATGAAACTCAGAAGGCCTTGGAGTTCATATAAGAAATTTGTTTTAAAATGGTTCTGCACTGGCAAAGAGTAGAAAAACAAGATGGTAATTGCAAAAGATTCCAAGGTATTCTATCTGCACCTGGGAGGATAGAGTCATGAAGTTGAGAGAGATTTTCCCTCAGAATTTCAGGAGAGTGAAGTCACTTGTTCAGAATAAGTTCCTAGCATTAGAAAAGAACAAATGTAATTGAGGGATTTGCCAAATAATCTCCAAGAAGGCAATTACTGGAAAAATAAAATCTATGCTGCTCCACACACATGGTGCTAACAAATGGTAGTGAGTAGTTATGAAGTGTTGTGGGAGGGGATAGTTAATTTACATAACTTGGAGTTCAGGAGAAGAAGGAAGAAGGGAGGGTAGAAAATAAATGATGGATACGATGGAAATGCACAAGATAAATGGCTGGAGAGAGCTAACACAGAACCCCAGAATGTATTTGGGCAAAAGGAAGAGGAAGACAAGTAAAAAAAACTCCAGAATGCAAAACCAAATGAAAAGTCTCTAGATGGAACTTGAAATAATAATAGAAGAGTATAAGTCAAAATGCATTCTAGAAAAGACTACAGGCCATTTCAGCACAATGTACATGGTTATCAGTTCTGGGTGTATTAGTCAACGTATTTAATTATATGCAATTAAGTCATCAATAGGCTTTAATAATTCAACATATGGTCAAGAATTATATAAATGTGTACATGCATGAATTTTAATTTAATATGCAATTATTTTACATGTATGTTCAACTTCTAAATTATGTATTTCTTACTTTGGCACCTGGCATAATTGTTTTGTGTTCCTGGGCACATGTACTATCAAGCATGGAAACTAAAAATCTGATAGAACAGCAGGGAAAACCTCAAGCTAAAATTATACTATAGATAAGCCACAGTAAATGAGACATATGCTTTTAAAAATTGAATTTATGCATTATAAAACAATTATAAGTGAATCAACTTGATTCATAATAAATACAAGGTTTGTTGGTGTGTTTTATTTCATTATTTCTTGAGAACAGCTGTTCCCATCATTGGGTCACCTTTATTTCTCAGCAGAAATTGCCACTTTTCATTTTAAGGGTGATGGAAAACTGAGAATGAATCCAACTGCCACTGACTCTTCATTTCTGTCACATGTAAAAGGGCATCTCTGCCTATTTTACCTTATTTTCTCCCTGAAAACTGAGTTACTGACATCAGAGATTAATCTAACGTGAATATATAAATGGTTTCTAGAAATCATATTGCCTCTACTGGCAAGTTAGTCATTTTTCTGTTTTAAATTTTATCTCAATCTTAATACCTCCCTTGATTTTTCTCAGTTTTAACCCATGACTTTTTCCAAGTTTGTGAAAATTTTAGAGGAAGAATTCTGTGGTAATTGATGGTTTACTGATGGTCAAGGGAGAAGAATCAGTAGATTCAGTTCTACTGTGTAATGGACTGGAGAGACAATAGTCCACTTGGTGACATAAAGCATTCCAAAAGAAAACATTTGGAAACAGTTATAGAAAAAACCCCCTTCTAGGTAGTGATGAACCTTCTACCATGTAGTTGGAAAAGACTTGGCCATTGTTGGGTTTGCAAAATTCAGAGCATGGGAAGACAAACATAGTCCGGATGACACCAGAGCACCAAGAGATGAAGAGAGACACACAGAGATTCAGCTGCATCATATCCAACCAACACAGTATTGTTAGAAGTAATGGGCAAATTAAACCCAAAAGAAAGGGAAACATGCTTATTTACTCTCACTTTTCCCACCATTTGGACCACTTTGTCTCCAACCCTGCTTTCTAAAGTCATGTACAACTATGCTGACTTGGCTTTCTGATATCTCCTGGCAATCCTAGGGCAAAGGCTGCAGTTATCTCCATGCTCACACCCTGACGGAGAAGCTGTCATTAACTATTCTTATTGAAGTCATTTCTAACCGATAGGCTAATAGGCAGAAATTGAATAACTGAGAAGAGAAAAAGTTTACCTCTCACTTGTAACAAGACCCATCTAAAAAGACTTGTGATTTAGTATTCCTAAATGTATGTTATTTTCTTCCAAAGAAAACTCATCTAACTGTATAAGCTACAGACTACAAAACCAAAGTTCACCCATCCATACATGAAGAATTTACAACACCTTTAGTTCAAAATTATCTTATAGGTTGCATGTATCTTCCAATATTGCAAGAATGACTTCCTTTGTTCATGTTCTTTAAAAATTGTCATCTGAAAGAGGGGAATTGCCATCTACATTTGCATTTTGCTTTATCACATCCAATTTACACCTTCATAAAAGGTCAATAATATAAATTTCCTGGTAAGATACTGGTTAAAATAAATAGAAAGTACATACCCCCTTGCTTAGGAGGAAGGTGCAATCAAATGTGAATGGTATTATTATTGTTTTATTTTGAAATGTTTGCAAAGATAAAAATCTCAGATATTCTTAAGGTCAGATGAACATTTTATAAGCATCAGACTAAGTCTTCCGAATCACCAACTGATGCCTCTGTACCCATAACTTCTTCTAGCACTACATAAGTTGATAATGCTTTCTTTAAAAGTTCCATAGTCATTCATAGTCCTTACTGATGTAGCCCAACAAGAGCGACATACTTACTGATGTCTTAGTCTCCTTAGAGCACTATTCGACACCCATTTAGCAAAGACAAATCAGTACTTTAAAATGAGTTGTGGTTGCAATGGTGCATGCCTGTAATCTCAGCAATTCCAAAGGCTGAGGCAGAAGTATTCCAAGTTCAAGGCCAGCCTCCGCAACTTCACAAGACAGGATCAGAAAATAAAAAAGGCCGTGGATGGAGTTCAGTGGTATAGTACCCCTGAGTTTTATCACCATATCAGGAAAAATAAATTACTTAAAATTAAAAAATGAAATGAGTGGATAAGTAAAAGGCACAAAAGTAAATGAATCTCAATTATTCTATGCTTGATTCTCATCTTTTAAAATATATTGAATTAACTCAATCACTAGATTAAAAAAATTCTGTTAAGGTGGAGTGCTAAGAAATAATTATCTTAGAGGTTTCAAGATGGCGGACTAGGGGGCGGTTGCATTTCACATTGCTCCAGGACACAAGATTCAAAAGAGGAGATAGTGAGAGACTTGGGACCAACTCAAAGCCGCTGGGTAAGTCTCTCCCATTGGGGAGGCGTCCCTGATGGGGCGGTAGCCCTGGAACGCAGGGAACTTTGTGAAGTAGAGTTGCTCGGCGAGATGCCCCTCCCCCCACTGGAGCGGTAAACACGGACAACTGGGATCATCATAGAGGAGGCGGCTCAGCACAGCGCTTGGACTTGGAGCAACCACTGGGGCTCCGGGCGGCTGCCTGAGGAGGAGCTGCGTGGCGAGCTGTTTAGACCCAGAACGACCACTTCTGAACACCGGGGGGCTGCCCGGAGGAAGAGGAGAAGCGCGGCGGGTCTCTTGGTCTAGGAGTGACTGCATCAGAGCCACAGGCAGTTGCAGAGGAGGAGCTGCGTGGCGAGCTGTTTGAACTCAGGACGAGCACTCCTGAACACCAGGGGGTTGCCCGGAGGAAGAGGAGAAGTGCGGCGGGTCGCTTGGTCTAGGAGTGACTGCATCAGAGCCACAGGCAGTTGCCAGAGGAGGAGCTGCGTGGCAAGCTGTTTGAACTCAGGACGAGCACTCCTGAACACCGGGGGGTTGCCCGGAGGAAGAGGAGAAGTGCGGCGGGTCGCTTGGTCTAGGAGTGACTGCATTAGAGCCACAGGCGGTTGCCAGAGGAGGAGGCGAGTGGTGAGTTGATTGGACTAAAAGCGACCGCTCCTGAACACCAGTGGCCTGCCTGGAGGAGCGTGGTGGGTCACTTGGTCTCGGAGTCACCGCTCCTGAATACCCGGGGGGCTACCCCGAGGAGGAGGAGGAGGAATAGGGCAGGTCACTTGGACTTGGAGTGACTGCCTAGGGCTATGGGCGGTTCGCGGGAGGAGGAGACGCAAAGTGAATTGCTTGGGCTCCTAGTGACTGCGTCGAAAACTGGGCCGCTGTCTGGAGGAGGAGGTGTGTGGCGGGTCTCTGGGTATCGGAGCTATTGTACAGGGCTCCAGGTGGCAGCTCAGAGGAGGGACCGCATAGCCAGGTGATTAGGTGCAGAGCAGGGTCCCAGGAGCTAGGTGGCTCCTTGCTGGAACAGCTGCACAGAGACACGCCTAGGGGCGGAGCAAAGTTTCCAGGACTGCGGGCAGATTCTCTGGGAGAGGCAGCCTAAGGAGACTCGCCTGCGAAGGGTGAGGCTCCCAGGCCCAGGAGGTAGGTCCGGGCCCCTGGGAACGTTGCAGAGAAAGACAGCCCAGCCCAGGTGGTAGTTGTAGATTGAGGGGAACCTCTAGGAGGGGAACTGATTATCACGTTCCTTCTGCCCGCAGAGAGAGACACGACAAACTGGTTGTTCGTCAGAGCTCTTTATTGTTCATTCTCATTGTTCTTCATTCTTCTTTCTCCTTCTCCTTTTTTACAAGGAAGTCATGGTCATTATATATGAATCATGAGCCAATCAGGTTACAGAGCATATGGGGAGAGCATGATAACAATGTAATACAATAAGGGCAACAAGAGGGTACGCAGCGAGCATGAGTCACCTTGTCCAATCAGAGCAGTCCATTCTGGCACTGGCTTAGTGCCGGGGCAACTTCCTTAAGCAGTGTCAGCTGTTTGTTGCAAACCAGGTTGCCCCGGCTCAGTGCCAGTGTGGAAGTCCTTGTCAGCTGTTTGTTGCAAACCAGGTTGCCCCGGCTCAGTGCCAGTGTGGAAGTCCTTGTCAGCTGTTTGTTGCAAACCAGGTTGCCCCGGCTCAGTGCCAGGTTCCGCACTGAAGTCCTTGATGTTGCAAACCAGGCTAGGATGGGGTCCGCGGTACCCCGACATCTCCCCCTTTCTTTTATTTAAAAGAAAAGGCTTGAGACCGTGCCTTTCTTAGGTTGAGGGGTCCAGCACATGTCCTTACCGGTCATCAAAGACTGTAGAGCATGCTACAGCTTCTGTCTTAGGTTGGTACATGGCCACCTCCTTCATTACCCGTCGTTGACTACCGGTCTAGCATATTTGCCATATATGGGGGGAGACCTCTAGCCTTAATGGCAGTCAGGACCAGGAAGGAATAGATGTAAGGTGCTGGATAAGGTAATGGCAGAAAAACATTGTTGAAAGGTATGTAAAGGAGTGGTAGTAGTAATGGTAGGAAAGTTGGAGCTTCTTCTGTGGCTGGAGAAAAGAAGAGGTAAGGCCGTACCTATGGGAGAGATTGAAGCTGGAAAATAGTTATCAAAGGAAGATTAAACTTGGTGTTGGTGAATTATCATCATGGCTTGAATAGTGTCAAGTCTAAGTCTTATGAAATGGACTAATTTGTTTAAAATACATGGCCCGAAGGTCAGAATTAAGAGTAAGATGATAAGGGGGCCAGCTATAGTAGATAGGAGGGTAGTGAGCCAAGGAGATTTATAAAACCAATGTTCAAACCATCCTTGTTGGGCTTCAAATTCTCTTTGTCTCTTGGCTAATCTTTCAGTGACCTTTTCCATGGTTTCTCTGACTACTCCAGTATGGTCTGCATAGAAGCAACATTGTTCTTTTAGTGCTACACAAAGGCCCCCTTCACGTAAGAAAAGTAAATCTAAGCCTCTCCTGTTTTGTAAAACAACTTCTGAGAGGGAGGTTAGAGATTTTTCCAACGTGGTAATAGATTTTGCCATGGCCGTTAAGTCTTCATTCATAGCTATTTGGAGATGTAACAATTGGCTCCCTTGCACAAATGCGGCAGTTACAGTCCCTATGCCTGCAGCTATCCCACCTATGCCCAGAAGGAGAGCTATGGTCATACTTATAGGTTCTCTAGGGTAACGATACCGTCCTTCAAGGGACCCTAACACATAGTTGGATGTTAAATAGGAAATTCTAGGCCATAATTGGATTAAAACACAAAAATCGGAACTGGAGTTTAAAACTGTGGTAGACACACAAGGCGTCAGTCCCGTATTACAAGCCCAATAAGCTCCATTTGGGCCCCACAGATAACTATTTTCTTTTCCTTCACCTAAAATAAAATTAATACTGCACAAATGTGAGTGTGAAGGGGGTATGTTTCCTATACAAGTTCCTTGTCCAGAGACCTCAGTGATAGTAAGCTTGGAGCCGGGTAAAGTGGCACATTTTGGATCAGGATTACTACTATTAGTCCAATTGGTAACTAGGGCAATTCCTTCATAATAAGGGGGGTTGGAGGTAAGACATAGCCAGCATTCTTTGGTTCAGTTAGGATCTGTATGATTGAGAGCATAGAAAGCGCCTTTGACCAGGTTAAGTAAACGATCTCCAGTACCAGGAGTGGTAGGCGTGGTTCCGAGTGAAATATCAGTGCTTGGAGACTTGGAAGGAGTGACAGTTGGGGTAACTTCTTGTTTAGGTAAAAGAAGTATCGATTGAGAAGGGGGCCTTTGATCTTTTAGTACTGTATTAGGGCCTACGGCTACCGGAATTGTTTCTTGTCGTAGTTTGATAGTAAACCAAAGGCCAAAATCATATCCAGAAGCATAATACCGGAGACCTCAAGTTCTTCCTTTAAGCCAGTTAGGCAAATTATCTTTGTATTTTCCTTGATTAGTAAAGGAAATCCTTAATGGATTGCAGAGAGGATTAAAGCCACATGCAGTCTGTGATAATCTGGAGGTGTGACAATTACCTTTCCCTGGAGGGGTAAAATTACGGTGTACCGCAATCCAATCCCAGTTGGACGAAGGGTTCCAATATGCGTCCCCTGTAGTTTCACACCCCCAAACAGCACAGTACAGGGACTCAGGTCCCCCACATATTCTCTTTTGTTGGGGGCTTCGGCCATCTTTGGGACACACATAAAAGTCTGTATTTCCAAGAAAGCATCGTCGCTGTGGGTCTCGACACCCCCTATAATCTCCTAAGTAATTACGGGGGTAGTCTCCTATCCCTGGACCCTGCAAAGGGATATTATTGGGATTATCTACTTCTGGCAAATCCCAGGTGTCCAATCCAATGGCTAGTTGACATATGACTGGGTGTAGAGTTGGCCACCATGTTCTGGGGGCATGTATACCTCCCACTGACCAGACTAAATCACCAGCCTGGGAATAAATTTGCCATGTAAGTGACATAGGGATGTGGGGACTAGTTCCCAAAATTAGGAAGGGAAGTAGTAAATGTAGGATTACCCCCAGGAAAAGTATCGGAGGTGTCATCTTCAATGGTTTGTTTGACGGGGGTTTGTGCAGGCACTGTGGTAACTCGTGTCAGTCGTTCTGGAACCCACACTGGAACCTGTTGATCCTGTGGAAAAACACAAATAGACCCTCGGACCCAACGGAGGACAGGGTCTGGACCTTTCCATTGCCCAGTGAGGACATCTTTCCACTTAACCCATTGTTGAGAGGTGGAATTAGGAGAACTATGACGGTCAGCAGCTGATCGTCCATTGTCATCCAAAGTTAAAAAATTTAAAATGAAAAGAACTACATTAAGTTTATCCCTGGGGGATCTATAGGAGACCCCAATCCCCCCTTTTTGTTTTAACAAATGGTTTTTGAGAGTAAGGTGGGTGCGTTCAATGACACCTTGGCCTTGAGGGTTGTAGGGAATTCCAGTCACCAATCGTATGTCAAATGTGTCAGCAAAATGTTTAAAACTTTTAGAGGTATAAGCAGGTCCATTATCTGTCTTAATAATTTTTGGAATGCCCCAACAAGCAAATATTTGTAAACAATGTTGAATAACATTGTTTACTTTCTCTCCGGTTAAGGGAGAGGCCATAATAACTCCTGAATATGTGTCAATAGACACATGGGCATACTTTAGATTTCCGAATTCAGGGACATGGGTGACATCCATTTGCCAAATATGATTAGGTAAAAGGCCGCGTGGATTTACTCCAAGTGATTGAACTGGAATAAGAGGCGCACAGTTTTGGCAATCTTTGACTATTTGTCTGGCAACATCTTTTGTAATAGGAAATTTTCTGCGCAGGGTAGTGGAGTTTACATGAAACTTATCATGGAAAAGTTTGGCCTGTTCTGTAACAGAGAATACATAGGTTGCTTTAGTAGCTATGTCAGCTAAGTTATTGCCTTCTGTTAAAGGTCCAGGCAGCTTGGTATGAGCTCTAATATAACCTACATAAAAGGGACAGGATCTTTCATGGATCAATTGTTGTAGGCTGGTAAAATAAGAGGCAACGGTGGAGTGTTGAGAAATGTAAGGCACTGTTTCTAACACAGCCAGTGAATTTTTAACATAACAGCTATCAGTAAGTAAATTAAATGGTTTATTTTTTAATAATTTAAATGCTAGAATAACTGCAGCTAACTCAGCAATTTGGGCAGAAGAGGCTGGAATAATAGTAATATGTACCTCTTTATCAATAATCACAACTCCAGATCCATTTTTGGATCCATCAGTAAATACTATAACACTTTCTTGTATGGGATTAGCCTTCGTAATTTTAGGGAAAATAATAGGAGTGTGTAAACAAAATTGAATCCAGGGATGTTTAGGATAATGATTGTCAAATTCTGCATTTGTAGAACATCTAAGTATAGTCCAATCTGTATTATGATTAATTAACCATTGTAATTGTTTAGCAGTATAGGGTGTAATAATAAATCTTGGATGTGTCCCAAATGTAGATATACAACTTTCTATGCCTTTGAATATTAGTTGGGACACGACATCGGGGTAGGATTGAAGTATTTTTGAGGGAGAACTAGGCAAATTAAGGTTATATAAGGGACCCCCCTGCCAGATAACACCTGACGGACTGTGTGTTTCTGGAATGACAATTAATGATAGGGGTTGAGTTAGATCACAGCGAGATACCTGACAAGATTTCAGACGATTTTGAACTAGCTGAATAGCCTGTTTAGCTTCAGGTGTTAGGATTCGTTTAGAATTCAAGTTAGAATCTCCCTTAAGTAAATCAAAGAGAGGTTTTAGCTCTCCTGTAGATAGTTTTAGATAAGGCCTAATCCAATTGATGTCTCCCAATAATTTTTGAAAATCATTAAGCGTTTTTAAATGATCTATCCTTATGGTAAGTTTTAAAGGTCGTACTGTAGTAGCTGATAATTTAGTTCCCAAATAGGTCTGTAAATTTCCTGTTTGTATTTTTTCTGGGGCGATAGTTAAATTCCATGATGTCAATTTTTTGGTCATGAACATTAAAGATTCCTTTAAAAGGGCTTCTTCTTTATGGCATAAAAGGATATCATCCATGTAATGATAAATTAAAAGTTGTTTATATCTTTCTCGAGTAGATTTTAGAGCTTTATCCACATAAATTTGACACAAGGTAGGACTATTAGCCATACCTTGGGGCAATACTACCCATTCAAATCTTTGATCAGGTTGAGCATGATTGATAGAAGGTAAGGTGAAAGCGAATCTCCAGCAATCACTTTTATGTAAAGGTATGGAGAAGAAACAATCTTTTATATCAATTATAATAGTAGGCCACCCTTTGGGCAGAGCTGAAACTAAAGGCAGGCCACATTGAATGGGTCCCATAGGGTACATTTGATCATTAATTGCCCTGAGATCATGAAGCAGTCTCCATTTCCCCGACTTCTTTTTAATAACAAAAATAGGTGTATTCCAGGGAGAGGTATAAGGTTGAATATGACCAGCATCAAACTGTTCCTTGACTAGATTCTGAGCAGCCTCTAATTTTTCTTTGGTGAGGGGCCACTGAGGTATCCATCGAGGCTTATCATTCTTCCAAATTATTGGAATTTCATCTGTTTCAGTGGCCCCTAGGAAAAACCCAGCCCTGTGGTATTAGTTTTTGGAATAGGTATACTTGGAAGGGAAGTACTACCTTGATTGTACTTGCCTAAACCTTTTCCTTCCTTATACCCCATATGTTGTAATATATTTTTGACTGGAGTTCCTTGATAGATTTGGTCTGTGGTTAGTTTCATGTCCATCTGTTGCAAAATATCCCTTCCCCATAGGGAGATGGGTAAATTACACACATATGGTTGGAATACTCCAGAATGACCTTCATTATCTTTCCATTGTAAGGAAGCTGCACTTTGGTCAGGACTGGAAGCTACGCCCAGTCCTCTTAGGGTCTGGTTAGCTGTGACAAGTGGCCAGTCCTTTGGCCAGTCATTGGAAGAAATAATGCTTTTATCTGCTCCTGTATCTAACAACCCTGTAAATTTCTTTCCCCCTATGGTAAGTTGTAATAATGGATGATCCCCAAGATTCATGGTAAAGCAAGTGAAAGGATCCTCAGTAGATCCAAACCCTTGAGATCCCCTAGTTTTATCCTCTCTGGGCCATAGGTTATGACTATTTGGCAGAATTAACATTTGAGCAATTTGATCTCCCGGAGATATTACTGTAATTCCTTTTGGAGATGAAACCATAATTTTTACTTTTCCCTCAAAATCGGGATCAATTATCCCAGGATGAACTATAAGTCCTTTTAGAATAGTTGAGCTTTTTCCTAATAATAGTCCTACCGAATTTTGTGGTATTGTATCATTCCAATTCGATTCTACCATTTGAACTCCCATTTCGGGAGTTAGGACCAGTCTGGATGTGGCACAGATGTCCAATCCTGCGCTCCCTCTAGCAGTTCTAGATTTCCTCCCTTCTCTGTAGGGGGGTACCATTGTCTGGGAACCTGTTGAATCACCCCGCAAATTTGTTGTGGGCCCCGGGGTGGGCCCTTTCTCCCGTTTTTTGTCAGTTTTGGGTTAGGTCCTAAATAATTACCATTTTTGTCTCTGACTGAGTGGCACATACTTGACCAATGATTACTCTTTTTACATCTAGGACATAATCCTGGATCATGTGATTTCTGGTTTGTCTTTGGACAATTGGTTTTGTAATGCCCAATTTGCCCACAACTGAAACAAACTCCGGGGGCTGTTTTATACGAAGGGCTGGTTTTATAATGGTTAGGTTTTTGTAACCCCTGTACAATAGCAGAAGCTAACACCTGTCCCTGGATAGTAGCATCATTTATATCTCTGCAAACCTTTAAATATGCAGATATATCTTTATTTTTCCATGGTCTTATGGCTTCTTTACACCATTTATTAGCCTGCTCATAAGCTAGTTGTTTGATCAAGGGCATAGCTTGATCAGCCTCCCCAAATATTCGACCAGCCGTCTGTATTAGCCTGTCTACAAAATCTGCATATGGTTCATTAGGACCTTGTATTACTTTAGACAATTGACCTTGTAAATCCCCCGAGCCTTGAAGAGTTCTCCAGGCTCTTACTGCGGCAGTAGCAATTTGTTGATACACCGCGGGAGGATATTGAATTTGAGCCTGAATATTATCATATTGTCCTTGCCCTGTGAGCATATCCATGTTCCATGCAGGGTTGCCTGCCGCTGCATTTCTTCTAGCTGTGTCTAAACAGATCTCATGGCAAGTTGTTTTCCACATTAAATACTGTCCACCAGTCAAAGTAGCCCTGGCTAAATTTTCCCAATCTCTAGGGATCAAATTTAAAGATGAAATAGTTTCTACAAGTGACATGGTGAATGCAGCTTGAGGGCCATAAGTACCAGCTGCTTCTTTTAGTTGTTTAATAAATTTAAAATCCAATGGTTGGTGATACCTCTGATTTTGTGGGTTTTCAAACACAGGAAAACAAGAACTTGTATTGGGCTCACAGTCCCTCCAGGATTGTATTGGGGGGTTCTCTGGGCAATTTAAATTATACTCAGGAAATGGTGCTTTAGGTCCTGAGGGATTAAACTGTGTATTGGAGCCATAAGGTGGTGGAATCAATCGTGTAAATGGGCCACTAGAGGATTTTTGCATGTTTTCTTCTAAGTTTTTAAGGGATGGATATAGTTTCCTACCACCAGGTGGCGTCAATTGCATATCTTTGACCCTTTGTTCAAGTTCCTCATCTGATAGTTCTTCTTCTGACTCGCTTTGGTCAGATTTAAGGGGAGGAGAGGAACACAACGATCTTTGTTCTTTTACTTCCTCCAAAATGTTATTTCCTTCATTTAGAGGAGGTTGAAATTTCTCTTTTTGTGAGGTTAAACAATTTTTTACAAGAGACCATATAGCCATAGTGCCAGCGGGTAATGTTCCCTGTTGATTAGTTTTGTGTAAGTCTTCACCCAAGTGTTCCCATTGTGGGATATTTAATAACCCTTCATCTGGAAACCAAGGAGCTATTTTCTCTATTGTATGTAAGAATCTCCTCGCTGAGGAGGCCTTCAAAGGCGTTCCATTAATTTTTAATAGAGCTTTTAGAGGCCCCTCCATGCGAACTCTGGACATTTCTGAACCCATGCTTTAGCTATAGTGGCCGCCTTCCGCATGCCTACTTTCACTTTAATATTTTTAATGTGGACCGCTTTTTGCTTAGTCCAGGGTGTAGCCGCCTTTCGCGTGCTACTTTCACTTTAACCGGACCGCATTCCGTGTGTCCCCGGACCACCTTCCGTGTGTCCTGATCGTCGCTTTACCGCGAACTTTAAGGCTGCCTTTATCACTCCTATTTATTATTTACAAACAGACAAACTGGTTAACATTAATCTCTAAAACTTATTATTTAAAACAGACAAACTGGTTAACATTAATCTCTAAAACTTACCTAGGTAGTTGCTGCTGGTTTGTTGTCTTCCAAGGGTCCCTCGTTCGTCCCTGGTTCGTTCCCGGGTTTCGGCACCACTTATCGCGTTCCTTCTGCCCGCAGAGAGAGACACGACAAACTGGTTGTTCGTCAGAGCTCTTTATTGTTCATTCTCATTGTTCTTCATTCTTCTTTCTCCTTCTCCTTCTTTTTTACAAGGAAGTCATGGTCATTATATATGAATCATGAGCCAATCAGGTTACAGAGCATGTGGGGAGAGCATGATAACAATGTAATACAATAAGGGCAACAAGAGGGCACCCAGCGAGCATGAGTCACCTTGTCCAATCAGAGCAGTCCATTCTGGCACTGGCTTAGTGCCGGGGCAACTTCCTTAAGCAGTGTCAGCTGTTTGTTGCAAACCAGGTTGCCCTGGCTCAGTGCCAGTGTGGAAGTCCTTGTCAGCTGTTTGTTGCAAACCAGGTTGCCCCGGCTCAGTGCCAGTGTGGAAGTCCTTGTCAGCTGTTTGTTGCAAACCAGGTTGCCCCGGCTCAGTGCCAGGTTCCCCACTGAAGTCCTTGATGTTGCAAACCAGGCTATGATGGGGTCCGCGGTACCCCGACAACTGATCAGTAAGACGTCCCCACCGAGTGAGTCTTCCCTGCCGGGTGAGGTTTTCCCACAGGGACGGTAAAACCAGAGACACAGGCACAAACAGGACTTGCCTCAGCCCGCAGCCTAGTTCCCCATTGGATGACCATTGGTCAACAAGTGGAGGCACCTCTGCCCACTACCAGGGAATATACGCAACCTGAGGGTCACTACCCCTAGAGAGGCAGCTTTTTCGTGGAGCTCCGCATTATCAACTTCCTCCAAGACTTCAGGCTACTGAAGGATAAGAGGGGATATACTAGCAATCTTCAGGGACATTATAAGTCGATAGAGGAAATCTGCAATATCTTAATGACCCACTGATTCCTGAACAATATGAGAAAAGAAGGGAAGAAAATGCCCCAAACAAATCTAGATGTTACATCAATAAAATCCAACGACAGCATGGCAGAAGAAATGACAGAAAGGGAGTTCAGAATGTACATAATTAAAATGATTAGGGAAGCAAACGATGAGATGAAAGAGCAAATGCAGGCATTGAATGATGAGATGAAAGAACAAATGCAGGCATCAAATGATGAGATGAAAGAGCAAATGCAGGCACTGAATGATAGCACCAATTGACAGTTAAAAGAGCAAATACAGGAAGCAAAAGATCATTTCAATAAAGAATTAGAGATATTAAAAAAAACCAAACAGAAATCCTTGAAATGAAGGAAACAATAAACCAAATTAAGAACGCCATAGAAAGCATAACCAATAGGATAGAACAGCTGGAAGACAGAACTTCAGATATTGAAGACAAAATATTTAACCTCGAAAACAAACTTGAACAAACAGAGAAGATGGTAAGAAATCATGAACAGAATCTGCAAGAACTATGGGATATCATGAAAAGGCCAAATTTGAGAATTATTGGGATTGAGGAAGGCATAGAGAAAGAAACCAAAGGAATGAATAATCTATTCAATGAAATATTATCAGAAAATTTCCCAAATCTGAAGAATGAAATGGAAAATCAAGTCCAAGAGGCTTATAGGACTCCAAATACACAAAATTACAACAGACCCACACCAAGGCACATTATAATGAAAATACTGAACATACAAAATAAACACAGAATTTTAAAGGCTGTGAAGGAAAAGAACCAAATTACATTCGGGGGAAACCAATACGGATATCAGCAGATTTTTCAATCCAGACCCTAAAAGCTAGAAGGGCCTGGAACAACATTTTTCAAGCTCTGAAAGAAAATGGATGCCAACCAAGAATCTTATACCCAGCAAAACTTACCTTCAAATTTGACGATGAAATAAAATCATTTCATGATAAACAAAAGCTAAAAGAATTTACAAAAAGAAAGCCAGCATTACAGAACATTCTCAGCAAAATATTTCATGAGGAAGAGATAAAAAACAAAGAAGCATATCAGCAAAGGGAGGAATTACCCTAAAGGAACTGTCAAATAAAGGAGGAACCAAGATGTGTCAAAAAAATAAATAAATAAATAAATAAAATTTTAAATATGAACCAAATGACCAGGAATACAAATCATATCTCAATAATAACCCTGAATGTTAATGGCCTGAATTCATCAATCAAAAGACATAGACTGGCAGATTGGATTAAAAATAAAGATCCAACAATATATTGCCTGCAAGAGACTCACCTCATAGAAAGAGATACCAATAGACTAAAGGTGAAAGGATGGGGAAAAACATACCATGCACATGGACTCAGCAAAAAAGCTGGAGTATCCATCCTCATTTCAGATAATGTGGACTTCAAGCCAATGTTAGTCAGAAGGGATAAAGAAGGACATTTCATACTGCTTAATCAGCAATATATAACAATCATAAACATCTATGACCCAAACAGTGGCTCATCCATGTATGTTAAACAAATCCTTCTCAATTTTAGAACCCAAATAGACCATAACACAATAATACTAGTGATTTTAACATCCCTATCTCACCACTGGACACATCTTCCAAACAAAAATTGAACAAAGAAACCATAGATCTCAATAACACAATCAATAATTTAGACTTAACAGACATTTATAGAATATACCATCCAACCAAGAGCAAATACACTTTCTTCTCAGCAGCACATGGATCCTTCTCTAAAATAGACCATATATTAAGCCACAAAGCTAATGTCAGCAAATACAAGAAGATAGAGACACTACCTTGTATTCTATCAGATCATAATGGATTGAAGTTAGAAATAAATGAAAGAGTAAAAAACAGAAACTACTCCAACACCGGGAGATTAAACAATATGCTATTATATGATGAATGGATAACAGAAGATATTAGGAAGGAAATTAAAAAATTCTTAGAGTTAAATGAGTACAAAGAAACATCATATCAAAATCTCTGGGATACTATGAAAGCAGTACTTAGAGGAAGATTCATTTCATGGAGCGCATTTAATAAAAAAAGTAAAACTCAAAAAATAAACGACCTAACACTACAGCTCAAAGCCCTAGAAAAAGAAGAACAGACCAAGACCAAAAGTAGTAGAAGACAGGAAATAGTTAAACTCAGAGCTGAAATCAACGAAATTGAAACAAAAGAAACAATACAAAAAATTGACAAAATAAATAGTTGGTTCCTCAAAAAAATAAACAAAATTGATAAACCTTTAGCCACACTAACAAAGAGAAGACGAGAGAAAACCCAAATCACTAAAATTCGGAACAAGGAAATATCACAACAGAAATGACTGAAATACAAAACATAATTAGAAGCTATTTTGAAAATCTATACTCCAAAAAAATAGAAAATTTTGAAGACATCAACAGGTTTCTAGAGACATATGAACTACCTAAACTGAACGAGGAGGACATACACAATTTAAATAGACCAATTTCAAGTAATGAAATAGAAGAAGTCATCAATAGCCTACCAAAAAAGAGAAGTCCAGGACCAGATGGGTTCTCAGCCGAGTTCTACAAAACCTTTAAAGAAGAGCTCATTCCAATACTTCTCAAAGTATTCCAGAAAATAGAAGAGGAGGGAACCCTCCCAAACTCATTCTATGAAGCCAATATTACCCTGATACCTAAACCAGACAGAGACACATCGAGGAAAGAAAATTTCAGACCAATATCCTTAATGAACATCGACGCAAAAATTCTAAACAAAATTTTAGCAAATCGCATACAAAAACATATTAAAAAGATAGTGCACCATGATCAAGTAGGTTTCATCCCAGGGATGCAAGTTTGGTTCAACATCAGGAAATCAATAAATGTAATTCACCATATCAATAGACTTAAAGTCAAGAATCACATGATTATTTCGATAGATGCAGAAAAAGCATTTGTAAAATACAGCATCCCTTCATGCTCAAAACACTAGAAAAAATAGGGATAGTGGGAACATTCCTTAACATTGTAAAGGCCATCTATGCTAAGCCCATGGCTAACATCATTCTAAATGGTGAAAAACTGAAAGCATTCCCTCTAAAAACTGGAACAAGGCAGGGATGCCCTCTTTCACCACTTCTATTCAATATCGTCCTTGAAACTCTAGCCAGAGCAATTAGACAGACCAAAGAAATTAAAGGGATACGAATAGGAAAAGAAGAACTCAAACTATCCCTATTTGCTGATGATATGATTGTATACTTAGAGGAACCAGGAAATTCCACCAGAAAACTTTTAGATCTCATTAGTGAATTCAGTAACGTAGCGGGATATAAGATCAATGCACATAAATCTAAGGCATTTTTATACATAAGCGATGAATCTACAGAAAGAGAAATCAGGAAAACTACCCCATTCACAATAGCTTCGAAAAAAATAAAATACTTGGGAATCAATCCTACAAAACAGGTGAAAGACCTCTACAATGAGAACTACAGAACACTAAAGAAAGAAATTAAAGAAAACCTTAGAAGATGGAAAGATCTCCCATGTTCTTGGATAGGAAGAATTAATATTGTCAAAATGTCCATACTACCAAAAGTGCTATACAGATTCATTACAATTCCAATTAAAATCCCAATGATGTACCTTACATAAATAGAGCAAGCAATTATGAAATTCATCTGGAAGAATAAAAAATCCAGAATAGCTAAAGCAATCCTTGGCAGAAAGAGTGAAGCAGGGGGTATCGCAATACCAGATCTTCAACTCTACTACAAAGCAATAGTAATAAAAACGGCATGGTATTGGTACCAAAATAGAAAGGTGGATCAATGGTACAGAATAGAGGACACGGACACAAACCCAAATAAATACAATTTTCTCATACTAGACAAAGGGGCCAAAAATATGCAATGGAGAAAAGATAGCCTCTTCAACAAATGGTGCTGGGAGAATTGGAAATCCATATGCAACAGAATGAAACTAAACCCATATCTCTCACCATGCACGAAACTAAACTCAAAATGGATTAAGGATCTCGGAATCAGACCAGATACCTTGCATCTTATAGAAGAAAAAGTAGGTCCAGAGCTTCAACATGTCGGCTTAGGACCAGACTTCCTTAACAGGACTCCCATAGCACAAGAAATAAAACAAGAATTAATACCGGGGATAGATTCAAACTAAAAAGCTTTCTCTCAGCAAAGGAAACTATCAGCAATGCGAAGAAAGAGCCTACAGAGTGGGAGAAAATCTTTGCCAATCATACTTCAGATAGAGCGCTAATCTCCAGAATCTATAAAGAACTCAAAAAAGTCTACACCAAGAATGCAAATAATCCAATTGACAAATGGGCTAAGGAAATGAATAGACACTTCACAGAAGAAGATCTACAAGCAATCAAGAAATATATGGAAAAATGTTCAACATCTCTAGTAATAAGGGAAATGCAAATCAAAACCACCCTAAGATTCCATCTCACCCCAATTAGAATGGCGATTATCAAGAATACAAGCAACAACAGGTGTTGGCGAGGATGTGGGGAGAAAGGTACACTCTTACATTGCTGGTGGGGCTGCAAATTAGTGCAGCCACTCTGGAAAGCAGTGTGGAGACTCCTTAGAAAAGTTGGACTGGAACCACCATTTGACCCAGCTATCCCACTCCTTGGCCTATACCCAAAGGACTTAAAAACAGCATATTACAGAGATACAGCCATATCAATGTTCATAGCTGCTCAGTTCACAATAGCCAGATTGTGGAACCAACCTAGATGTCCTTCAATTGATGAATGGATAAAGAAAATGTGGTATATATATACAATGGAATATTACTCAGCCATAAAGAATGATAAAATTATGGCATTTGCAGGCAAATGGATGAAACTGGAGAATATCATGCTAAGTGAGATAAGCCAATCTCAAAAAACCAATGGACGAATGATATCGCTAATAAGTGGATGATGACACATAATGGGGGGTGGGAGGGGTTAGTGTTAGGGTTAGAGTTAGGGTTAGGGAGGGGGGTAAGAATGGAGGAAGGAAGGACTGTATAGAGGGAAAAGAGGGGTGGGAGGGGTTGGGGGGAAGGGGAAAAAAGTGGCAGAATGAATCAAAGAACATTGCCCTATGTGGATTTGTGATTGCACGGATGGTGTGCCTTTGCGCCATGTACAGACAGAGAGGCGGCATGTATCCCATTTGTTTACAATAAAAAAAAAAGAATTATCTTAAATAAAAGTTTGGTATTTGTTTTCCCTTAAGCAGAAAAATGTCGCCCAAGTTTTCTAACAATAAACCCCATATTTTTGTTTTGCAAACTTTAGACGTCAGATATCTTCATTTTTTGAAAGCAGGAATGAGATGGTGCTTGAATGTATATACTACATCTTTTCTAAGTTAGTGCTTTGTGTGTAGTAGATACTCTATGTATAGTTTTTAAAATGTGAAGTATGATGTATGTAGTAATTTGTACACGTTTTAAGTGTAAAATCTGATAAAGTTTAGGTATCTACAGCCATATGTTGCTTAATGACAGAAGGTGTTGTTAGACGGTTTCTCCATTCAGTACACACAAGAGAGTGCCCTTATACAAACCAAGAATGCAACAGTATTACCAGGCAATAAAATCCTGGGGGACCACAGTTTTATATGTGTTCTCTCATCAAACATCTTTATGTGGCATGTGACTGTATTTTCACTTGGTGACTGCCACAAAGATCAAGAGAGAATCACCTCACATTATCATCACTCATGTATCTGGAATTTTGATTAGAAATGCATTGTAACTATAGAACAGTTTAAGGAAAACCAGTCTCTTAATGTTTAGTACATGCATGGAAGAACTTTTCCATTCACATGTTCTCATTCTCTCTATATTCTTATATTTAAAGCTTGTTCCCTATGAATGGAAGATAGTAAGGTCTTGTTTGTTTATACATTCTGAAAATATCTGTATTTAAATGGCCACTTATAGTTGTTGTAATTAAAAATACACCTGGATCTTATATTTAGCATCATGTTATTCATTTCTATGTGGCCCATTTGTTCTTTGTTCATGAATCCCTAATTTCTTAATAGTTTTCTATCAAGCAACATTTATAATTCAAATGTATTTTCTCTATTACATTTTTGCTATACATATTTGTACGATTTATTTCATTGAATAATAAAATATAAGTTATTCAACATAGCCAACTACCTGGTACCTTAATATTCACGCTGAACCATTATTTGAGTTCAGATTTTGGTGCATGCTTTTCAACCATGAAATTAAACAAAGCACTTCAATGTAAAAGTCGAGTTCTCTAGGATAACCAACTTGATCTGGCTGCTTTTAATATCAGCTTTGAATTTGGGCATGCTTTGCAATTGGTTAATGCTGTTTTGCTATTCTATGTGAGAAACTCCTTTTAGTTTTTATGTTTGTGCATCTTGGTCTATGTCATGATATACTTTGCAAGTTCTCTGGAAATTTTGTACTATACATTTGGTGTTCAGGGTGGGAAATGAGAGGAATTAATAAGTGATTATTATATTTCAAAACTTCACAGAATGCTTTCTAATGATCTGAAAGAGTTTTGGTTCATTTAGATTCAGCTACTGTGAACTCGAATGTTATAAGTTCTTCAAGTAACTAGTTTTTCTGAAAGCTACTTCGGTATTCCTGTAGTTTCCATTATTCCATTGGTGTCCAGTAATGACCCCCAAGTATGGCCAGTGGTGAGATATGGAGACAGCTCCAGAGAAGTGAAACTTTTACTCAATTTTTATCAATTTTCCATTAGCTTTACAGTGAAGTAAATTGGTCTTAGAATAGCAGATCTGCCTGTAATTCCCTATCAGTTCTGTTTGCTGTTATGTTAAGGTACAACAAAATATGTTTAATGGCAACAATTTGTGCATGTATTATAAAAACCTATTCTACATAAGAAGAAAATAAACTCTTTTTTAAGACAGCCAGTCTGTAGTATTCTGTTATGGCAGGCCTACAAAACTAATACAGATTCTAATTTTTCTACTACTTACTAAATAAGTTATAGAAAATATAACCAATTTTATCACACATGCCTGGAAGAAATAACATGAAATTTATGATACTCATTATAAAATATTAGGAATCAATAAATATTAAAGTCTTAATACTAGATATGGTTATTATTTTTTTAAAAAATTGTGATCAAAATCATGATCATTCATTTTTCAAAATTAAAGAATACAGATAACAGAAAATATTGCCTTCTTTTTCTCTGTGGAAGTATAGCTCCATGGCCAGTTATGTTGTATTCAGTGAAACAGTATGCTTCAGTCAGATGGATATTAATAGATATGATATAAACATAGGTCAGGGTCACTGAGATTACAGCTTAAAGGCTAAGATAGGAGGATCACAAGTTTGCAAACACCATTAGATACTTAGCAAAATAAAAAAAATAAAATGGGCTCAGTGGTAAAGAGCTCCTTAGTTCAATCTGCAGTACAACATCATCATCATCATAGTAACAATAAACAACAATAAAAAACAACAACAATAATAAACAGCTTTTAATTGTGCTTGTGCATTGGGACACTTGAGAATCTGTAGGGCATGGGAACATTGCTCCCTTCATGAATCTTTGGAGGCACTAACATGGATCAGACTCTGTGCTCAACTCCCTATCATTTTGATTTTTTTTTTCCTGAGGTTTTGCATATCTTCACACCTAACCACTCTATTGAATCTGTAGATTTTCCTCTTTAATTGCATTTGACTTTTCTGAATAGAAAATGTTGCTTTCCTGATCTATCCTGTGCAAAAATCACAGAAATATTAGATTTTCCCTCTCTTCCTTCTTCCCTTCTTTCCTTTTCCTCCTCTCTTCACCTGCATACTCTTCCTCTTTTACTCTTCTTCTTTCTCCCTTATTTCCTCCTTGCTTCCTTCCTTCCTTCTTTTTTCTGTATCTATACATTCTAGTGGACAAATCAGGAAATCAGTGAAATGATAAAAGGTAAAGGAATTAATAATAAAATTTGAGATAAAAAGTTTAGATGTTAATATCTTTACTTATTGAGATTTTCTCATATTACTAAAGATTTAATTAGTAAAGGGTAACTTCTTTGTCAGAATTCCCATTTGAAACAAATATTTGAAAGGTATATTTCTGTAAAGCCAATTTATGTTATTTTATGTATTTGGGAATGAACATTAAGAACATTAGCAAATTATTTAAAATATAATTGTCCTAAAGTTACCCTGGTTTTAAAGACTTTTTGAGGTCTTATCATAATGAACTGCATATGTATTTTTCTTCCTCTTATTTTATCTATTATTTAAGCTCAGGAAATTAAAACTTAAGCTGTATGATGATAAAATATCTCAAACTTTGTAGAATACTTGATTGCAGAAATAATAAGTTAAAATGACTTCCTGAGAGTATGATCTCCTTCCATCCTCCTAGATATGACATATTCTCTTCAGTGTTATATCATCTATTCATAATCAAGCAAAACTAGAGTCCCAATGAAAGAAAACTAAATGCCTTTGCATATAAACTTATATACCACTGTCAAGAGATAAACATTTCTAAAATCCTAATTTTTTGGCACATTTGTTTGACATTGAAGGGTTATGGAAAATAATATTCCTATAAGACATCTCCCCAGGAAAAATGGAGGGATGGTGTGGCTTGGAAAGAGGGAGGAGAGATTTGGTCAAACATTAAACTTCTCCCAGAGCATTCTTTCCTGATAACAATGGGCCCTGGGAGAAAGGGGCAGACACTGAATGCTGGGCCCTAAACCTTGACCTTCCCCCCAAGGCAAATTAGTCCTGAATGACAATGGGTAAGATTTGAGTACTCAGCTCTCAGGGTCTGGTTTTAACCTGAACAACTAGCCCCTGACACTTAAAACTGCACATACACAGCTTCCAATGATTACATCATTGCACCCTATAAAATCAAAATCCCCTCTGTAACTGAGAGTCATTTTCACATTCAGAAAATGGGTCCCAAGTGTGCCAGAATCCAGGAAGGAAGAAAGGTTTCTCTGAATTCGTTGATCTCTGTTCCCCCTCCTTTTGCATTTACAGACATATCCACAAAATGCTTTGTCTGTACTTGGGGTCAGAAATAAATATTAATGTTCTATCATCAGTTTGAACCTATCTTAATGACTTTTATTCTTCCATTAATAATGGAGTGGAGTCTGTACAGATTCATAACCAGGCTCAGGCTTAAAAACTACTGTAAGACAACTGGAGGATATGGAGTCTATTTTCATATTCTCTTTCTTACCTAAAGTAAGTTAAAATTAACAAATTAAATTAGTTTTCTGAGAATTAAAGACAACATCCTGCTGTGGAATTAGGGTACATAAAATGTGCTGCCATTGGAAAACACTGGTTTACACAAGAGAGATATCTTTCTGGATTAAACCAAGCTTTTCCACTTAACAGGTCATGTCATATGGTTTACTGGGTAACTCTCACATAAGCAATGACTGGGCAATCTGTGGCTCTTTCATATTGCTCTTTCGCTGTCCTGGTCTCCATGGCAGACTCAAAGAATGCCTCCATCAGGATGACTAAGGAAACAGACAAATTCACAAGACTCTCAGGGTGTTTCCAGGGCCAGGCCTGGAAATGATGTGACACTTTACCTAACCCTCTCTTGCATGATGTCAATCATATGGCCTAATTTTTGCAAAGGAGGCTGAAAATAGAAACATATATTTAGGTACAGTAATACTCTTTGCCATGGCTTCCTCAGTTTTGGCACATAAGTAAACAACAAACATGTCACAATGGAGATGGAAATTGAGAAAATAAAAAAAAATGACAATGTCTACTGTATACCAGCATACCAATAGGGGCAGATGTGCCTGGTTTTTAGAGTTAGGACAAACCTTAGCCTTCAACTAGACCAAATTATGCATGGTCTATCTACATATGGTAAATACTATTACATTGCTGATTTAAAGATAGACCCAAACTAACTCTGTAACCTGACCTTGAATGCTGGTCTCTAGCATTCCTGCTCCTTTGTTCTTCCTTGAGAATAAATATCATTGGTAAGTTAAAAGCATCAATGATGAAACTGGTATAAATCCTAAATTGTTCCGTTTTAATAAATGGGCATAAGAATAACAATTTTCCTTACATATGTTTGTTATGAGAAATAAATAAAATAAGGACAGGGTCACTTAGATTATGTTGTGGTTCACAATAAGCACTCAATAAATATCTGTAAATATTAATATTTCTACATATTTAAGTATCTATCATAATACCCATTTATAAGAACTTAAATTTAAAATTCCTTAAAAAGATGTAATATTCTCTGATTTATGTATTTAAAAAAATACTAACTCATAACCATTTCATTGACAGCCAGAGCAATGTTATATTGGATTATGTGGGTAACTGGTTAAATAGTTATGATTATTTATTCCTATAATTGCTTCAACAATTTGTTCAAATGGCCAAAGGATTGTGAAGTTATTAAATATAAATACTTACACATGGAATAAATATCATGTAATTAATATTTTTCAAAATATGGAGATTCTATAGTAGGAAAAGTCTTTTTCTTAATAATTATGAACTAAGGAAATGCTGAACTCCATTGCTGGGTTCCCTTATTAATCACATCATAGTTGTACATGATTTCTTAATAGACTATGGCACACCATGCTATTCAATAAGGGCCATGAGAGGCCTTTCCAGAAATGAACATCAAAAGAACTTTTAAAACAGTAAATAAGCAGAAATTCATAAAAGAAAGATGATGCAAGAGTCAGACAAATTAGATTTTTAAATATGACTTCTGTATGTCTTAGTTTTGTGCTGTTGTGATTGTTAGAGTTTATGTACTTATTTTGCTTTTCTTTGAAATAGGACTAACAATGTATTCTAAGTGCTGTTTTGTAAAAATCAAATGATTTTTTTTTTTAGGATCATGTTCTTAACATTAAAACAAGTGAAAAATTAAAATCAATCATACCACAGATAGCATGTCATAATTTAATTGATAATGTTTATTTTTGTTTCTTAAAGGTACATGAAATAATACATGGTATGTAACTGAAGTCCTTGAGAAAATAGTGTGTATTTAGTACTCAATGGGGTCATCAGTTTTATTTCTCTCATTTTCTTCCATTTTCTCCATATCAAAAATTATTTGGTCATGTAGAAGTATATCTATCTAAGAGTAAATAAAGAATAATAAGCAGCCAAGAAAATTACCGAGAATGAAATTTAATGAGAAAATTTAAGCTGTGCAGCAAAGATATTTAGATTTGAGTTATAAAGACAATTAAGTGTAACATAGATGGAATATCTGTTCGTCTTTTCACATCACCCCACATGTGATGAAATCCTAAATCCCACTATAATGTATTAGGAGGTGTAGTCTACACTAAAGAGACCTTTCTCCAGAATGTGCAACTATGCTATCACCTGAGTTCAGGCTTGTAGCCTCCAGAACAGTGAGAAATGCTCTTGTTCAAAAGTCATGCAGTCTATAGTATGTTTTTTATTGCAGCCTGAATAGACTTAATATTTTAACTTGTGGTATGTGTGTGTGTATGTGTGTGTGTGTGTGTGTGTGTGTGTGTGTGTGTGTGTAAGACATTTCCACAAAGTCTCACCCAGGCCTGCCTCAAATTTTTTCTTTTTCTTTTTGTATTTATTTACTTATTTATTTTGATACCAGAGATTGAACCCAGGTGCACTATTTATCCCCTATCACTACCAAGATGCATACATTAGAGAATCCATGATGAAAATGAAAATATTTGTTTTATATGTCACTGTATATTAGAAAAAAATAAAAAGTCTAATGATAGTAAAATAATTTACTTTCTAGAGATTTTTATAGATTTTTATTTTATAGAATGAAATTCAATAAGTGAAATAGATATTGATACTCTGACATATTCAAATTTCCTAGCTCAGATTCAAGAAATGGTAATTTCAAATTCATTCTCTGCAAGAAACTTGATGATTCAGAAATGTTGCAGCCATCAATTTTTAAATCCTTTCAGAGTTTCCATATTTTTTCTTCATATAGTTTTCCCTGTCCCCAAAGAGCCTCTCCTGGTTGCTCCACTGCTTACTGCTGCCTAATCACGTTGGACTCCTTCCATCCCTTGAATTTGTCACATTCCATCTACTACAAAATGTTTTGCCCTGTACTTTCCCTCTTGTCTAGTTACTTCCTACTCTTCCTCTATACCTGATTTTTCTTTCTCAGAATGACCATCTCTACCACCTGCTCTACTAAGTCAAATATTATACATTCCCTATATTCTTCCTTTAAATTTTTATGAAAAAATTATTTGTGAAAAATGTTTTAATGGCTATTTGCCCCACTCTAAAATAAAATCTATAAAGGGAGGGATATTATTTATTTTTTATGTATTTTATTCTTACTCTAATACAGGACTATGCACATGTGCATGCACCCACCCACAAATGCACACAGGTTTTATATAATCAATTATGAAAAATTATGGTATTATTTTTCACATCCAAGATACTAAGGTATTTTGTTTGGTTTTTCATTACTTTTTTTTTTTTTTGAGAACCCATCCAGCTTAACTGCCTCCACTTTCAAAAAGCCCATTTCCCTGAAAGATGGGAACACATCTTCCTTGTTAAACCAAGGACCTATAAAAGAAACTGCTAATTAGGGTTCTCCCACCCCATGGATGTGGTAAGGGAAATAGAATAGCAATATAAGTGGGGAGGGATTTAAAGAGAAATGTGCACACCCTTTGCATATAACATGTTCATAACCTAAATCACATATGTTTATCATTAATTAAAAATTTGGTGGATAGGTGCAGCCACATGTAATATGTGACTTGGCAAATGGATTTTTGAAACCTGTCTCATTTTTGAAGGATGGATGTGTAAGTATTTTGGGGGGAGGAAAGCACAAGAATAAGAAACATCAGGGGACTTGATAACCTTGGCAGAGAATAAGTAGTACCAGATGATAATAAATTAGCTTAACTTCTCAAATCTGTAAATGTGATACAGTTATATAATTACTTACTTTGGTATGACTAAAGTAAGGAAATACATTCTAAAAATCTCTTCTAAGTACAGCTTGTATATCTGCCTGATACATAGCACATAGCCAATCCTTGACTTTGGCTCCTACATGAGGAAAAACTAATTTTCAACTTTTAACAAAGGTAATTTAAATGTTAGCCATTGGTTTTTAAATAAACTGAAGTTTTGAAAATAAAGAATGATGAGGGAACTCTTGCCCTGCTATAAATATATAAGAATTAAGAGAAGAGTATTGACATGAGAATAGACAAGTAGACAAATAGAACACAAATAGGGAGCAATAAATGAACTCCATGTATAAATGAGTATGTGATTTTTTAAAAGGTATTTCTAACAAGTGGGAAAAGATGGACTATTCAGTTAATGCATTGGGAAACTCTAGAGTTATCTGCTACAGATTGGCTCTTGAATGTTCCCTAACAGCTTATGTAGTAAAGGCTTTGTCCCGAGCTGTGGTGCTATTGGGGGATACTAGAACTTTTAGAAGGTGGAGCCTACTATAAGGAAGTCAAGCTACCGGGGCATGCCCTTGAAGAAGATATTGGAACCTCAACCTCCTTTTTCAATCTTTGTTGCCTGGCCATCTTGAGATGAGCATCTTCCTTTGTCATGATGTATTAACTCACCACAGGTCCAAAAGCAAGGTGCTTAACCAACCACAAAGTATAACATCTGAAATTGTGAGACAAAATAAACCTTTCTTCTTTTTAAATTTAAATAAAGATGACTAACACACTATCTGACAGGTAAACTGAAAATAAATCCTTGCCTCATACTATCCACACAAATAAATTTCAGACAGATCACAGTATACACCAATATTAAGAGAAAGTGAGAAAATATCTTTTTAACTTTGGGGTTAGGAGAGGCTCTTAAAATATAAGAAAGAGATCTTGAAGAATTTTTTGAAGGGAAAGATAGATCCTGATCTGTATTTTAAGATTACTAGAGAAGTGACGAAAATATTTCAGCAAAGGACTGATGAAATCATATTAGTTTCTAAAGGCAAATCTCTCAACAAGTGTCCTCCATACCCCCGAACAATTCAAAGAATAATCTAATTTCAATTGATCTTGAGCCTTTTCTTTAATGAGTTAAATAACCCAAACAAGTGCGTTCTCCATTTAAACATAGTTACTCCTCAAAGGTGTCCCTTAGTTGTGTTCAAAATAACCTTGAGGAAGTTGATTGACACACACAAATTGTAGAACACTATGAAAAAACACCAATACATAGAGTGCTTGCCTTGCAAGCACAAGGCCCTGAGTTCAATCCCCAGTACTGCAAAAAAAAAAAAAAAACACCAATACACAATTTAAATCTAGATTATGATAAACTTTTTCCCTTCAAAGAAAATGGGCTGTCTTCTCAGGGGTACCATGTAGGAAGGTGTGGACAGGAGTGTCCAAACAAAGTCTCAGCTACACTGAAAAAAATAACTATCCTCCTCTCCAGGTTACAAATGAGCAGACTTCACCTGTCCTTCCCCTGTGTAGGAAGGAATCTTGAGCATTGAGTTAATTCACTTTACACTAGTCACGGGGAAAGAGCTTACTCTTCACGTTTGCCTCCTCACACTAGGACAGAGATCAGTAACACATGGGCATATGCTAAATGATTATTCAACTGAGTAAAATAAATTAACAAATACCATGGTAGGAAACTTTACAAAATAAAAGATTATATTTGAGAATCAACGGATACTGATGAGTCCCCTGGATTTATTTCTTAGTACTTTATTTCCTTGGGAAATGACTTATTTTTAATGTTGATTATTAAAACACTCCATTCCATACAGTAACTGTGTTCTTACAGAAATCTCTGAGAATTTAGTTAATCTAGCCCTATTTATCACAGGGAACTACAATAAATGTGTCTTTTCTAAAAGCTGAAGCACTGGAGCCAGCTCACTCCAGTTTGGGATGGCCAGATGTGCCAAATTCTCCTACCTCCTAAACTGGTGGTGTTACTTTAGGAGCTTCATATTGGCAATGATGGGCATATTCTCCCACAAGAAACTAGCACAAATTGCACCAGGGCCTGGGGGTCCCTCCTCCCACCCCAGGAACCAGGGGTTGGTTATTTTCTAATATACCATTCCTTTGAAACCTCTGTCCCACCCCACCAAAAAAAAAGAAAGAAAATATAAAAATCAAGAATAGCACATTAAAATAACTGTTAAACTTCTATGTGTGCAGGTTGAAGTGATTTAGAGCTACATGTAAAGTTTATGGGAAAAAGAGAAATCTGCTACTCTCATCTCCATTTTGCATTTCATTGATTCAGTAAGTCATTAAACCAATGCACTTACTGGTGCATTCAGCAGGCAACTATAAGTTGGGAAGCATGCAGTCTGGATGACCATGAGTAGTAATTCTAACACCTGCACTTATAATCACAACACAAGCTCTTGACTCATTCCACAGCAAAAAACACCCTTGTGATGCAGGTAAGATAACAATATACATAGTGATAAAAGCAGTAGGTACCACAGCAATAAAAGCAACCTTTAGGGGTGCTAGTTATGTGCCAGGTCTGATGTGCTTGAACCCTTACTCATCAATGATGACCAGAAAAACAGGATTCTCCTCCCACTCCATGGAGAGTGAAATGGGGGACTGGGAAGAAAACACATGGTGGCAGGAGTAAAGAAGTAGATGGAAGAATCCCAACAACAACCCTACTGCAGGCCTGGAGAGTAACCAGCGTTGACTAGAGCAGGAGACCGGAAGACTTCTGGATTGGCATTAATAATATCATTGAAGCATGCTCATATCCTATACTCATATAACAAAAGTTATTCTCTTAGAAGTATAAGAAAAGATATTTTTAAGAGATAAAGTCTTCCATAGTAGAAAATAAATTTTAAAAGTGAAAAAGCAAAACATTAGCAGTCTAAGTCTGCTATTTAGAAATATGGAAATAAATAACAAAAAAAGTCTGAAAAGTTGGAAATGATGCGTCTTAGAACTTTCAGGAGTAGAAACTGGGGAGGGCAGGTGTGTGCTGAGGACTGCTACTCTTATCATAACCAAGGGGAATTACGTGACTTTCTTAATGGCAGACATTCATTACTTTTAAACAATTACATGAGAAAATATAAATAGATAAAAATGGAGAAGGACCTCACAATTCTAGAAGCATAGAGAAAAGATAAATAATGGAACAAACACTACAAAAAAAAAGTTCAGGTCAAATAACAACTCATTCTCATATTTGTTTCTTTTGAGATGATCTACCAGTTTAAAACTGTCTAAGTGACTCCAGTTTGCCTTCTAGATAAGCTACCTGTTAAGTAACACAGAATATGATAGAAGTAAACATGTAGCACCCTTATGTCCAGGCCACCCCACCCATAGGGCCAAGAGCAAGCCTGACACAGAGCAGCCTCAACAATCATTTCTGAGGTTTTAAAACTAAGGCCACCCAGCACTGTGCCTAAAACATGGCAGAGGTGACACTGTTTTTTTCCTTTCCCCTTCTTTCCTTCTAGAAGCCTAACCATTGTATGAGCCAAAACATAGGCATTATACAAGCTTAAAAACTCATGGGTGATATAGAATGTAAACACTGTGGAAATCATATTTAAAAACAAAACAGAGGGGATGTATCTGGGCAGTGTTTTATCAGGAGTGTACCTCAGTGGAGAAACAGACAGATTGCCCAGTTGGAGCTCAATAAGTTGAAGGACACTCACAGCAGTGAAGATGAACAAAGTAGTAAAAAGCTCAAGATAAATGCAATTATGCCCATAATTTCCTATTTTTGCCTCAGAAAAAAATATGCCAATCATTGGACTGTTCCAAAATCAAGTGCTAAGGGGCCCATGGTAGCTGTTTACATGGGATTCCTTTTGGAAGAGCAGGTGAGTCAAGTCAGCAGCCAGGTCCAGAAGCATCAGTATCTCCACAGAGGACAGGGACAGAGGAAGTAGGTGGAGAAGGAACACTGCTTCTTAGGCAGGGTACAGAACTTTACACAGGAGGAAAGCCTATGGGGACTGGGGACTAGGGATTGTGTGAGAGGCTAGGGAAGACTGCTGTCCCCACAGGTGGCCAGCATATGCCAGCATCAGATCAACTTCTGCCCCAAGACAAGATGGAGGCACTCTTCCTCTGGGGATGGTATCACATGTAGAGGCTAAAAGTGGCTTCATGGAGGGCAAAAAGCATCTTAGAAAATACAACGACTTCTGACCAAGTGTCCCCAGTATATAAAAACATATACATTATATATATATATATAAATATATATATATATTTATATGTATATATATGGTATTAAAGTTTCATAAAATGCAGATATTAGGAGAATAAAGTCAAAAAGCCTTAGTTGTGAGGCAATAATTTAAAAAAAAATCCAGTTGAGAAACACTGAATTCAAAGAAAATGCAAAAGGAAAACTATGGTTAGAGAGCAGTGGAATATAAATAGATAAAAATGGAGAAGGACCTCACAATTCTAGAAGCATAGAGCATTTTGTCTTCAAAAACCAATTTTAAAATTAATATCAGACATCTCAATACTATACACCAAAATGTTCCTTTGAAATGATAGGAAAAACACTAGATATCCTCAATTCAAACTGCCCTAGCATCTACATCACATTTTATTTAAACACAACATAGCTTCTGCTCAGCTAATTCCTCCATTCCAAACCCAAATATCATGAAGTGCAGCTCATGACCATTATAAATCTGATTTAACCTCACACTTTTATATCATTCCAGAAAAATATCTTCCTACTTTCCACATACTGACTTTGGAGCCACATATGTATAAATACAGTTTTCTATTTTGATTCAGAGCCCAAAAGTTTTCCCATAGTCATGTGGGATGGGAAAAATTCATGCCTAATCAAGGTCTCATGCCTTGTAGAAAACAGTTCAGTCTATGTTTCAGGAAAACAATTCTCAGAGTGTTAAAAATTGTGTGTTTGGAATTCCTTGGTCCCTGGATTCCAACAAAACAATGGCTCCAGTGAATACCTTCTACCCAAACAACTTCAGAAGATCTGCAGAACTGGAGATGGTGACTATGTCCACATCGACATCCTTCAAACAAGATTACTTATTACATTATTATTTTTATAGCTAATTCTCAACAGTAAGAAAAATTAGTTGATCCTGTAAATCCAACTCTCAATCTCCCTGAGGGCAAAGTCCTGCTTCTTTCCCAGCACTCTTTCTCCAGGGAGGAGTGGCATCCTGGTATTGGCTACTACTCTATAATTATTTGATGAATACAAAAATAAAATGCATTATTTCCAAGTATGTTTAGAACTGTTTCAAAGCTTGAAATTTTAATATGAGAAATCTGATAAAAGCATATTTTGTTACTATAAAGCATCTCAGAATAACTGAAGTACCACAAATCCTATATGCCAACTCTACTAAAGTTCTCCAGAGGATAGAATCAAGGGAATGTATAAGATAACAGATAATTCTGAGGGGATATATGGATTGGCTTACAGGATCAGGGCTGGAGGGTTCCACCACTGCCAGCTGCAAGCTGAAGACCTGGGAAACCAGCAACTGCTTAGTCCAGGAACCTGGAACCTCAGAGGAAGAAGAGCCAGTGAGACAGTGTGGTCCAGGCTGAAGGCCTGAAAGCCCAGGAGAGTCACCAGTGACAGTGTGCATGCACAGGCTGATGAAGGAGCTGAATGCATAGCAGCTCTCAGTTGTGTCTCAGGGACTGGGCAGGCAAAGGCAGGAGATAGATTTCCTAATTTGTGAAATAGAATTTTAAATTCAGCAAAACCCTGCTTCATCTTTTTTTCCTTTCCTTTTTAAAATATTTTTTAGTTGTTGATAGATCTTTATTTATTCATTTGTATGTGGTGCAGAGAATCAAACCCAGTGCCTCACATTTGCGAGGCAAGCAATCTACCACTGAGTCACAACCCCAGTACCTTCCTTTCCTTTTAATTCATATGTTCATAATTAGGTAAATAAGCATTTTTGGAAACAAAAGTTTTAAAAGTTGAGCAGCAATGAATTTGCTTTGAAAGACCTGCCAGCTAGGGAGCCATGTCAGCTCCCTCAGAAGGTATGAGTTTGGTTCTCTTGTATTTACTTCTAATGGAAAAATAGCATCATTGGAAACAAAGCCAGGCTATACTAATGTACATCTGATTGATTGTGCTAATTTATTTCATTACTCTTCATATCTATAATCTTAAATCCATTCTGTATAATGGGATTAGTGATAATTTTGGTATAGATGCACACCTGTTTCCCTCTTTCACAAACAGAAAGGTCCTGAGGGGTTCTCTGACTGAAAAACCACAATGGAGGTGGATTTGTCAGTTTTCCCTTCTGCAATAAGAAATATAAAGTGACCCTGAACGTTCACTCATTCATTCTTTATTCGTTTGTTCAGTGAGTGCTTGTTGAAGGCCTCTTACATGCTGAACAGTGTTCTATAATTGGAAATTTGGCAATTGAAAACAAAAGATTAACTCCCACTCTCTCAGCTCAAATATACTTCTGCATCCACTCTAACCAGAAAACGATCTTCCATAAGTTTATCAGAAAACTGATTTTTTAGATGAGTTCGCACTTTGTTGTCTTGGCTGGTCTTGAACTTGTGGGCTCAAGAGATCACCCTGACTTAGCACACAAGTACCTGAAATGACAGGTGCAGGTTTCTGTGCCCAGCTTTGATTTCTTTTACAGCAACAATAAACATTCATCATTACTAGGGGTTATTCTTCCAAAAGTTTGAATACATACTGATTTGGAGTTGTAACAAGATTTTATTTTCAACCAATGCCTTAGATTGTAGTCACTCATCAGTCTAACCCACAGCTCACATGATGTTTTATTCTTATTTTTCATATTCCTTCCTAAATTGTAGTTTTGTAAATGTATTTGTTAAATACATTTGTAAAACCATTCTTTTTTATTTTGTTTATGTTCATTTATGAAACAAAAGGTAACGTACATATACACGTCTGAGATAAACAGAAGAATATGAACACATTCAGAATCCAAAATATGTTACTTGTTCTTTACAGATTAAAGGATAGTGAATGCTCATATTTCAACATAAAATCCATCAAGCTGAAAATGCATGTCATCAAATATTTTTAATCTGGCACAAAAGATGAGTGATCAATATCTTTCCATTAATCCATCACTCAGCATTACCCTGAAATCATCTAAGACTAGCTTGGATCTTCTAGGCAGTATCTTTGTCTTACTGTTACAAATCCACAATGTCTTATACAATGCCAAGAGCAGAGAAACTGCTAAATAGTGATACGCTTAACTGATAAGAAATTCAAAGCAAATATTTCTGTATTGCTAGACCATTTTAATTGAATTGGATATTTATGCAGTTAAATCAGTCACAGATTTGGAATAAACTGTATATTTAAATATGGGAACATAGATTTATATTTCAAAGTAAGATTCATAACTCTATTATTACCCAGGTTTGTAAATAGTAAATATGACGTACATGTGTTAGCTTTCTGTCACTATCACAAACACCTGAGATAAATCAACTTTATAAAGAGAAAAGGTTTGTTTTGGCTCACAATTTAGGATATTTCAGTCCATGATTGATTTTTGTCCCTGTTGTTTTGGGTCTGTAGTGAGGCAGAACATCATGCAAGAAGCACAAGTTAGAGCAAAACCATCACCTCAAGACCAGGGAGCAAAGAGAGAAAGGAAGAGACCTGGTTCCTATAATCCCTTTTGAGGTCACTACCCCAATGATCTAAACATCTCCCATGAGGCTCCACCTCCTAAAGGTTCCACCACTTCCTATTAGCACCATGCTGAGTACCAAGCCTTTAGCACACAGGTCTTTGGGTGAAAGTCGAGATCAAATCTATAGCAGTATAGGAAAATATATGAGGATTATGCATCAGATTGCTAACCACAGCTGGGGCACTGAGTGTTGGGCTTACACTTTTGAAAATATACACTTAGGTAATATTTGAATTTTAGAGAAGATATATTACTTTTATAATGTGACAAGCAGAAAAAAGGCTATATTTATATATTTTATATATCAATGTGCAGATCGATCATTTAAGGGAATGCCTATGCTTTGACTTGAGAGCAATCAACAGAAAATGCAATATGGTATCTTTAAGAAATTCACAACAAGCTGGGGTTATGATTCAGTGTTAGAGCACATACTTAGCACATGTGATGCCCTAGGTTCAATCCTCAGCATCACAAAAAACAAATCAGATATTGTGTCCATCTACAACTAAAAAATATTTTTAAAAAGAAATAAACAGCCTAAAAGCTGAAATAATTTATGCATGTACACACACACAAAACAAGTATGAATGTGACCACTGATAAGACTGAGATTCTGACAGTCCTGGAAGATAAAACCTTAGAGAGAAATGTCATTTCAAGCAGTCCTTGAAAAACTACTACAATGTGGATCCCTGAAGGTGAAAGAAAGGGCATCCCCAATAGCACCAAGACAGGTCAGAAGGTACAGGGAGTACTGAGAATTAAATGAAGGGCACCCTTGAGATTTAGCCAGAACTTAAAGTGTAAATCAAGCCAGGGAACACACTGAAGCTGATGCAAGGCATTTAGCTGTATTATTCAAGGGATAGTGGAAGGGGATGTCAAAGAAGGCTTTTGAGAATAGGACAAAAGTGATCAGATTTTGACTTCGATGAGTTAGACAAGAGTCTAGTCAAACAGATCATCCGGGAAACTCCAAGATAAAGGTAAAAAGGTACAAGTTGAGACCTTTCTTCTTAATGTGATCTGAACATTCCCTGGAAGCTCATTAGAAATGCAGATTCCCAGACTCCACCCAGACCTCATGACTCACAATCTGCATTTTACTAAGGTTCTTATGTATTAGAATGCAACATTAAAGTTGGAGAAGTTACTGAATTAAGGTATTGGTAGCAGGAAATGAAAGTAGCCAAGAGGGTGAGATATTTTTTGGTTAACTATTAGAATTTGGTGACTGGATAAATGTGGAAGGTCAAGGAAGGAAGTAAATCAGATTTACTCAGAAATGTTGAATGGTCATGCTATTCATAAAAATGGGAACCCCTGGAGAGGAGCAGGATGAGGAAAGGGCAAGGGAAGTTGTTCTATCCAGTGAGCAGATGGCAATGTTCCAGTGAGCAGAGGGCAATGTTCCTTCTAAAGCCAAGTGGAGAAGAGGAAATGCATGTGACTCACACTGCAAGGGTGTGTAAACACAGGAAAATGGATAAAATTATAAAAGGAGAGGCAGAGTGCAGGGGAGGGTGAAACAAGAAGGAAGTATTGGCCAGCACCACCCAGATAGGAGATGGGAGTGAGAAGCTAGGGAGGAGAAAGACAGGAGAGAGGAGACTCCAGAGGCAGGATGTTCCAGAAATGAAGGGAGTTGAGAGAGATTCCCTGGAGATTATAGGGGCAGCCAAGAATGGGCTACTGATTCTGCAATTCAAGTTACAAGTCACTTCCAAGGGTAGCTCCTGTGAGCACCATATGGAAGCCAGATATCAAGGGTTCAGTGTTGGAGAACAGTGGAATTAAGGAGGCAGAATACTCTTCCCTGAATGTAACCAAAAATGTTAAGAATGAACATGAAAATCTGAAAGTGCACATACAATCAATCTGAATCACATTTTTTTAAGAAGGTACAGGGCATTTGTATTTCAATGAATCTCATATGCAAACAAATTAGATATCTTTTTTTGAACATAAAAGTATCTTGAATATAGAGAGTGTAAAATATTAACAATAGAAATCACTTTGCTCCTGACACACAAAAAGTAATATTTTAAAGAAAGAGTGAAGAAAATACATCAGATGAACAAGGCATTAATTTTTAGTCAACAATATCTCCATGTACTTTCCTCTGATCTTTACTTTGGCTTTGGTCATGTTCATTAAAAATGTTAAAATATTAAGGCTTTTAGATAATGCTGACAGGAAATTAAAGGAGAACCTTTATTTTAAAACACTTAGGGGAAATTCCACAAACCTGTTGTCTGAATCACATTTACACTATCGAAATGTAAAGGGTTCTGTGTGTGTGCATGTTTGTGTGGAAGAAAGTTGAGACGTTTTCTCATCCTGACTCTGAGAATTATAAGGAAACCAAAGGAGTACAGTGAGTAAAAATTAAAATTTTGGCTCAGTACAGAGAAGATCTGCTCCTCACTACTCTCTGAAAATGGAATGAGCTGCCCTGTATTAACTTCTTAAAACATACAGACCACACATTTTGAAGGACACTGATAAACTAGCAAAGTAGAACTTGTTCATTAATGACATCTGCAAGTGTCTAAATGGAGGTGTGACAAAGGATATGCCCACCTCCCAAAGACAAGAGTCCATGGCTGCCAAACATGGCAACACATGTGGTTAAGGTGAGTCTTTAGAGACAAAGCCTATCCTGGATTTTCTGGGTGGAATTTTGATACCATCACATGTCTCAAAGAGGACACACAAAGAGGAGGCAGCATGACCATACAGGCAGAGAAAAGGAGGTGGTCACAGACAAGGAATGCTACCTGAGAGGATGAGGCAAGAGGATTCTGAGTGTCAGGTCTGCATGGGCAATAGACAAGACCCTATCTCAAAAATAAAGGAATGCAGACAGCCACCAAAACCTGGCCAAAGTGAGGAGGAATTTTCTCTCCTCCACACCTCCTCTGCATGAGTGTAGAAGAAAATATGGTCCCACTGGCACCACCTTGATCTCAGACCTCTGGTTCCAGAATTATAAATAACTTCTGTTTTTTTAAGCCCTAGGGTTTTAATATGATATCTATCATTCCCTTCTAAGTCTGAGATGTATTGAGCTGCTCTTGCCTCATGCAGATCACATGTCCCTGGAAGGCAGAGCCCTGGACTCCCCTTTCCTACACATCCAAACCAGCATCCAGTGTGCCTGGCACATGGATGCAATGGCAAGAAACTGTTATGACAAAGATATACATCCAAGTGATAAGAGCAGAGGGATCAGATGAATGGATTGACACATTCGGCTCTAAGAAGTATTTATTCAAGAGTACTTATAATATTCTCCCATAAACTCAACTTTGGAGAAAATCAATAAAAATATTACTATGAGTTGACATTTAATTTTAAAGAGAGGAGACACCACCAGCATTCAGAGGGAGATGTGGCTCTTACCTGCCCACTCAGATGGGTCATCAGTTTCTAGATCAAATGGATCAAGTGATTGAAAGTGACTTACTTCAGCAAAAGCAGAGTGGTGGCTGCACTTGGGAAGGCTGGAAAGGGTGGCGGGTCCCTGTGAGATGGGATGGACATGGGGGTAGGGTGAAAAGAAGGGAGGATTTCATGCAAGGAAGCACCACAACCATGAAAGTTTCCTGTAGGCTCTCTTTGCAAAAGACCTCACATGTGTCATGCTTTAGGGCACATGTGGGAATCACAGACAAAGAAGGAAGGACACCATATATTAACACTTCTGTCCCATGTCAATGCTTTCAGGGGCATGCATATAACAAAAGTTCTGTAGACCATCCTGCTCAGAAAAAGTGGAAAACCACAGAAGTTTCTGCATTCAACAACCCTTTACAATGGATATGCATATATATGTGTGTGTACACACATGGGAATCAACACTATCATTAATATGAATCAAAGATCCAAATGACATTTGAAATTTACATGAATTCTAAATCTGTGAATTACCACTAGATGGGGTTCTCCTAGCAGAGTGCTAGATTGATGGAACTTCAACTGATCATGGGCAAGAATTGACTCAGTAACTAGTTTTCTCTCTAGTCCAGATTCCATGGGTAATTCCAGTGGGAGGGATGTACTCCAGAATGATGAGTGACAAGTAAATGGTTTCCAGGGCCACAGCTCTGTGTGATAAAAAAAAAAAACTCAGCAGCAGAGCTTTAGGACATTTCGCCAGCAGAAATACAGGGTCCTATACGTAAAGACCTAGGAGCCACTCCTTCTGTAGACCCTCACTGAAACAGGTTGAATATATTTAACTTTGGTTCAACTCATCTGAATTTTACCAAAACAGCAGTAGTTGGAGGCTATCCAGCCTGGGTCAGAATGTCTATGCTAGCACAACCTGCTGTGGCATATTGGTGACTGAAGGTAAAATGTCATGGCTGAGCTGTGTGCCAGACTATAAGTGAATAGTGGGCACAGGAAATAGATTTGGGCTGGGCCAGAACAACCTAATGAAGGAAGGATTAATTCACTAGTGGATAGTCAGCAACTGAAATTACAGTGGCCTGGAGGGGTATGGAGGATGGAAATTTGATCCTGCCAACAAGGACAGACAAGATTTTGTCAAGTGGAACTTGGCAGCACAAGACTCCAGACTGAAACAATACACTGTCAGGAGTGTGGCCAGGCCTTAGGTCCTGAAATTTGTCCACAGTGGGGTTGAAGCAGACATGGAAATAAAAGAATGGAGTTTTGATCCTGGAAAGTTCTTGGCAAGAGCAAGGCTGACTATCAAGATCACTGCTAAAAGTTTTTCCAGGCAAAACTTTAAGTCCAATACTAAAATTGTGAATTGAAAACATGAGATAAGTCTAGTCCTATGAAATGGCAAATACAAAAAGAGGACCAAGAAATTACTAGAATTTACTAGGGTTACTCAGGCAAACCCAACTCAGGCTGGCTAGGACCTGGAGCTCATGCAGAGCAAGGTGGGAAGGAGGGGTTCAGAGCTCACACTATTACCTGCCAGTTTCTTTTTGTCTAACTCCTTTTTTCCACCACTGGTTTTCTCAGTGTTTGTACTGGTGCTGGCTTCAGAGGAGCAAGAACAATTGGTGAAAAGATGGTGGTGAGGTTGAAATTCTACTCTGAATTTCCATAAAGCTAAAAACTATGACGGGCCTTCTACGAGAACACAAGAATTTTATAGATGATAAGTTCCATGGAGCACTTCACAGATACCATATCTAGGAAAACAGCATACATCAAATTCAACCATTATCAGGCTACGTTACTATGCTGATTAATATTTAAAATAAACCTGGGAGAAGAGTTCAGTTACATTTTTATCGGAACCATATATGCTTTATTAAATCATCTTCTGTAAAAGTCTAATTTAAATTCATAAATGCATTATATAAAAGAAAACATTTCCAATTACTCATGCATCCTTTAAAACAACATTTGGAAGATAATCTATGTGATGATATAAAATCAGACTCTGTAACTGCAGGATAGATGCATCTTTGCAGACCAAGCAAAGTCCCCATCTTCCAAATGATATACAGTACATTTATCTCTCATTTGAAGTGGAATTACTCCACAGGTGCTTTCCACATAAACTTCTTGCACTACAAACAAGACAGCCTCTCAAAAGTTACACTGAATATGTCTAGGCCATTTAGGAGTGAGTTGGTAAATTCACCAAAATTAACAGTATTATTTGGGAAGAAAACCATGCTAGCTCAAGAAATGACAAGGTAATTTAGGTAAAAAAGAGGAAAATTAATATTAATGTACAAATACATAAAGAAATTTACTTTTATTTTAATCATCTCCTTTAATTAGGAGCTTATTAGGATGGATACAAAATTCTAGTTCTGATAATTTCACATTGTTTTACCATGTTCAATTTCATCAGGTTAAAAGCTAAAGTATGATTAAAAGAAGTTCTTATTTTTGCTCACTCTAGCTTTAAATAAAAAGATTTCTGTAATACAATAATCATTATTATTACTAAGGAAGAAATAGGAAAGTAACAATCTAAAGAATTCCTAAGGTACTCATAAATAATCTTAAGGAATAAACTAATATTTTGGTATTCCCCTGTCCCAGGAAGAAAGACGATAATGCATACTCATATATTTTTCTAATCTTTAAAACACTTTCTAAATAAATTTCAATGTGGACTTAATACAAAATTATTCTTATTACAACAATTCTTCTTTTTCTAAATGATACCAATTCTACATGTTCCTGTTCCCCAGAAATCATTTGCCTTACATTAATTTTCCATGTCAAAAATTATTTAAATCTATTTTCATCACAAAATCTCTTCCAAATATCAAGCCCATTTGAATTATTATCCAACAATATTAAAAAAAACTGAATTTCATCATCACTATTTATTTATTCTTGTGTTATACAGAAGCTCATAATATCCAGCCTACATAAAACCATCTAACTCAGACCTAAAACATGAATATTTTTCAATGAGTAAGATAAAGTTATATCTGCATATAGAAATTCCTTCTATCATAGTAGAAGCCTTATAGCTCCACAAACACTAATTATAAAAAGAAAAATCATTAGTTATACATTCAGCTAATTGGGGTAAATCATGTAAAGAAAAGAAAGGAAAAGTTATTTAGTTTCAGAAGAATGGGATGGGAACCACATGTGTTGAAATAAACACTGGAGGGAAAAGCATGTTCCTGGCATCTTGCAATACTGGCTTCCATTACAAATGGGTGCACCCAACAACGCATCTATCCCATGATATTTGAAACAGAATGTACTCATTTATATGGGACCACCACAATTCTGTCTATATATATGTATCTCTACTGGGTTCCACATCCCCCCTTCTGAAAAGTGTATCTCCATGCACAACCTATCTTTGAAGCAAATACATGGGCAATGGTACAAAGACATGAATTAGTGAGGATGTTTCATGAAATACAATGATCTCACAATCTATAACTATTTGGATCACATAATTATAAACCATGATTACACTTTTTTCAAATACTGAACCTGAAGAAAGGCTAACATGGGGCAGGGAGTAGGTTGTCTTGACAGAACTCACAAATGAAAGATCTGTGATAAGAAAGCAGAGAAATAAACCACAGACTTAAGAACACAACTGCTCTGATGAATACATGTTTCTACCAATGGGATATATACATTTACACTGCATAGATGAACCACCACATGGGATGGGGGAACATATCCAAATGGATTTTCAACAGGTTCATACAACACTTCAACACAAACGAAGGACTGCATGCTTGCTATCTGTTCATATGGATGCAATACCAAAAGCCCTACACACTCTTCACTTCCAAACTGCATGAAAAAACAGTCGTACAAATGCATGGGCAGGCAGATCAAGATCAAATACAATACACACCTAGCCATGGGCAAGCAGATCAAGATCACATACAATACACACCCTGCCAGGAAGATACACAGAATCTACTGTTGCAGTTTTCACCCTCTAAGCCGCTACCTTTAAAAACAAGCCCCACCAGGCACTCACATGCAAGCATGGATGGGTACACATAGGTAAAGGTACACACACACACACACACAGTCAATCACCTCAGCCAGACCTCATGTTTAATGCCTTGGATCCCTCATCAGAGGGAGAGAAATCAAACAAAGTAAGGTTGGGTTGCATGACCTCGGCTCTCTCCTGGCCATCTCTCCCGTTATTCACATCCCATTGCAGGCACTTGCACGGTACACAGGAATTTACCAACCACAGTCTGGGATCTGCAACTCCCTCTGCACCTCATTTCCCTCTGGAGATTTCAGCCCCACCCCAACCCCAAGGACACAGAACAACCACTTTGGTTCCAGCCACAATTCCCTCCTTTTAACTTCTCCAACACAAATATGTCCTACTAGCACAGAAAACACTTTCCTCTTTAGCAAGGAGATAAACCAAGAAACCATGTCATCCATCCACTACTGCCCCTGCCTTTGCTGAGCACTGGGTGGCAATGCAGTCCTTACCTGGCAGTTGAGCTCCAGGTGGCCTTCCCAGGGCAGTACTCTCCACCTCCCCAAAATGCTGGGTCATCTGGTCCACCATCTCTTTGTCTCCTGCCTCTTGACTGACTTCAGGTAGCTGTTGTCTGCAGGATCTCAAGTCCCTGCCTGGGGCCGTGCTTCAATTCATCACCTCGTCTTCCAGAAGCGCTGCTACCTGTGGGAACTAAAGAAGAGCACTGGATAAAGGAGGGCATGGACTTGTCCCTTGGTGTGTACCCCTGGCTCCAAGAGAGCACCGCCCACAGGCCACTGTGCCACTTGTCATATTCAGCCTCTGGGTAGTGGCTGTGGCACAGGCCCAAATGGCAACACTCATGCTGGGAAGGGCTGCCTCCCCGACAACCCTGGTTCCCCTTCATGCCCTGGCTCTTTCTGGTCACACCTTCCCACCCCACACACACAAACACTCACTCTCCACTTACTTTGTAACCCTTCTAATTTCTGTCTCCTTTACTTGGTACTCTTTTCCTAAGGGCAACAAAAGACACTCCAAGTGGTAGGAGGGTCTGTCCCACCCCAAGAACTCCTCCTCTGCCTGGTGTTCATGGTCCTGGCTACTGCTGTCCCACTCCTCCTCCCCTTTCTCCTAGTCTCTGGCGAGCAATGTCAGCCAGGTGGAGCCAAGAGAGGCGCTCCTGAATGACTTCCCAGTTTTGTGGGCTGCCATGCGCTCCACTGCACGGGGTGAAGTCGGGGCGAGAGTCCACAGCCTCTTCTCTGTCTTCGCCTTGCAGGGACGTCTCGCTGATACAATGACTTCACTGAAGGCAGTCCTTGAGACACCTTCCTTCCCACCAATGGGCATCTTCCACGGGGGACCCTGAGGCCGTGAGCCACCCAATAGAGTGTCAATATATTTAAATATGCACGCATGCACACACACACACACACACACACACACACATGAATATGTTACATAGTAATATATGTAAGAGAAAGAGAGAAACCTGAGAGAAATACCCAAAGCCCTGCATTCTGCATTCTCTTCACTTCCAAACTGCATGAAAGAAGAGTTGCACAAGTTCATGGGCAGGCAGATCAAGATCAAATCCAGCACACACCTAGCCAGGAAGATAAGCAGAATCTACAGCTTCAGTTTTCACCCTCCAAGCTGCTACCTTTAAAAACAAGCAGTAATCAGCCAAGCTCTAAGGAGGCTGTGCCAGAAGAGGGTTCCAGAAAGAACCACTACAATTCAGCAACCACTGTGCAGCTAGTACTGACTGGATGTGTAAAGAACATACCACCAAAGTACTTTCACCTGCTCTTCTCAAAGACCAACATTTATTTCTTGGATACTTTATGTGTAATTCAAGCCAGGGGCCCCTAAAGGAGTTTGGCTCAGATGCTGTCATAAACACCCTATGAAATCAAACAAGGGCCCCACCAGGCACTCGTGTGCAAGCATGGATGGGCACACATAGGTAAAGGGGTAAAGGTACACACAAACACACACAGTCTATCAGCTCAGCCAGACCTCATGTTTAATGTCTTGGATCCCTCATCAGAGGGAAAGAAATCAAAAGGAAAGTAAGTTGGGTGGTGTGACCTCGGCTCTCTCCTGGCCATCTTGCCCCTGATCACATCCCATTACAGGCACTTGCATAGCACACAGGAATTTCCCAACCACAGTCCAGCAGCTGCAATGCCCTCTGCACCTCATCGCCTTCTGGAGTTTTCAGGCCCAGCCCAACCCCAAGTTCATGGAACAACCCCTTTCATTCCAGCCACAATTCCCTCTTTTAACTTCTCTAACAAATATATTTCCTCCTAGCACAGAAATCATTTTCCTCCTTTAGCAAGGTGATAAACCAAGCAACCATGTCATCCATCCACTATTGCCCCTGGCTTTGCTGAGCACTGGGTGGCAATGTAGTCCTTACCTGCCAGTTGAGCTCCAGGTGGCCTTCCCATGGCTGTACTCTCCACCTCCCCAAAATGCTGGGGTCGTCTGCTCCACCACCTCTTTGTCTCCTGCCTCTTGGCTGACTTCAGGTAGCTGTTGTCTGTAGGGTATCAAGTCCCTGCCTGGAGCTGTGCTTCAATCCATCACCTAGTCTTCCAGAAGCGCTGCTACCTGTGGGAACGAATGAAGAGCACTGGATAAAGGATGACACAGAACTGTCCCGTGGTGTGCGCCCCTGACCCCAAGAGAGCTACACCTGAGCGCCACTGTGCCACGTGCCATATTCAGCCTCTGGACAGGGGCTGTGACACAGGCCCAAATGGCATAGGCCCAAATGGCACCACTCAGGCTGGGAAGGCCTGCCTCGACAACCCTGGTTCTCCTTCATGCCCTGGCCCTTTCTGGTCACACCTTCCCACCCCCCACACACACTCACTCACTCTCCACTTACTTTTTCACTCTTCTATTTTCTGTCCCCTTTATTTTGTACTCTCTTTTCCAAAAAGCAACAAAAGACACTCCATGTGGTAGGAGGGCCTGCCCCACCCCAAGAACTCCTCCTGTACCTGGTGCTGTTGGTCCTGGCTACTGTTACCCTGCTCCTCCTCCCCTTTCTCCTAGCCTTCCTACCCGAACCCGCGGCACCCCCCCCCCAGCGCCCCCACGCCTCCCAACACCCCCAACTCCGGCCCCGCCCCCCACGCCCAGCATTCCTAGGACTGCTGTAATACATGAGCTCCCTGTTTGAAACCCAAACCTGACTGCTTTCTGAGCATACCCAGTTGCCCTGTTTGTGCCTTGACTGCCTACCTCCCACGTGTTTTCTTGACTTGGGTCTTCGGCCTGGCAGGGGACGATGAAAACCTGCAGGGGGATCCAGCACGAGGAGCGGGGGCATGGGTGACTGGGCAAGTTGCTGGAGCCAGGAAAGTCGCCAGAGGCTAAGGATGCACGCTCCAGCCGCCGCCTCAGGTGCCGGAGGAGGCGCTCCAGGAGGCCAGGCCAGGTGGCCTCTTGGGCGGCAAGCGGCGGGGAAGAGGCGACACTGGACGCTTCCTGGAGTTCCGCGCCTCCCGGGTCCAGCGCATAGTGAAGAGAATGCCCTTCTGCTTTTCGCGCATGTGCCCTGGAGAGCGACGGCAGCCCGGTGGAGCCAAGAGTTGCGCTCCTGGAAGACTTCGCGGTGGTGCTGGCTGGCCGCACTTCACTGTGCAAGGCTGAAGTGGTGGCCAGAGTCCACAGTCTCTTCTCTGGCTTTGCCTCGCGGGGATGGCTAGCTGATGCTGGCGGCTTCAGTGAAGGCCGTCCTTGAGACGTCTCCCTTATGGGTAATGTTCCCAACCTTCCACCAATGGGCATTGCCCGCCGGGTCCCTGGAGACTGTGCACAACCCAACAAAGTTTGTCACCGTATTTATATACATATACACACATACACACAGACACGCACACATACATACGTATATGTTATATTGTATCCCATATATAGTATATTTTTACTATATATATTTTTTTTGAGAAAAAGAAAAACCTGAGTCTTATCTTTCACTACATCGTAACAAGAAGGAATAAGAAAACAATGAGATCCAAATCTAACTTGAATACATATATTTATGTATATAGTCATTTAAAATAGAAAACTAATGAACATGAAGTGAAACAAATTAGAAAAGAGAATGTTTACTATCCACAACTGAGTCATAATTAAATGTAATATTAATAAATCAGTAAAGATTCAAAAGAATTGAAGAAACAAAATTTTAAAAACTGAGTAAGTGTGAAAAATTCAATTTATTATGAAATATTATTCAAAGTTAAAAACCTAAAACTATATGAAATGAACACTTTGGATAAAAGTAACCCTGTTAGAAAAAGAAAACTCATTTTGAAAAACAGGGAAATATTAGGAGAAGCAAAAATTCCAGTAAAAAAAAAGGGAAACAATCCAGTGAAGATTTGAAAATGAAGAAGGCACCATCTTTGATAATGTTGTCATAAGGATTTTCAATATCAAATAAAACCCTAATACAGTTTATGAGGGAAATGCGATCATTTCCCATACTCCTACAGATAAACGTTACCATCCACAGAAGTTTAAATTTTTAAAAATTCTCGAAAATTTTATCACTTTTGATACTTATTTTAAATTTTATCCTATTTTTCCATTCCTAGTATTATACATCTATGTTGCATAGCTGGAGAATGTGCATCTATTTTATATCCTTTCTTTTATAAATTGAATATTAAAACTGTCCTTTTTATATTAGTTTCAAAAGTTTTTCTTACTTTACAAATTATAAAAGCTGGAGCTCTAACTGTGGCTCAGTAGTAAACCACTTGCAAAGCATATGTGAGGCATGGGGTCTTAGCACCACATAAAAATAAATAAATAAATAAATGGTATTCTGTCCATCTACAATAAAAAATTAAATTATAAATATTGATTGGAAATAACTTAGATAATGCATTCGATTATGAAGAAACTAAAAACATTTTCACCAACCAGAAAAGGAGATACATAAATACTTTGGGATTGGGATCTTCTTTTTAAAAATTTTAAAGTTAGCATACAATTCATCTAACAAAAGTCACAATGCACACAATTCAGAGAATTTTTGTGGACTCATGATGTACAATCATCACCACCAACAATTTAGAATATTTTCATTCACAACAAGAAGAAACCCCATACCCTTTGGTAGTCATTCCCCATTACCCACTATCTTCAAAGTGTGAGGCAAGCCCCTATCTAATTTCTGTCTGTGGATTTCTCTATCTTAGACATTTTAAAATATTTGTTCTAATTAGTTATACAAGGCAGTAGAATGCACTCTGGCTGTACATGGTGCAGAATCACAACTGTAGTGTAATCATACATTTATATAGGTTAACAATATCCATCTCATTCCATTGTCCTTCCCATCCCTACTACCCCTCTTCTCCTCTCACTCCCAATTGCACAATCCATATTTCCTTCATTATTCCCTAAACTCCCATTATGGATAAGCATCTGCTTATCAGTCTAAATTTTCTGCCTTTGGTTTCTTGCATTTGGTTTATTTCACTTAGCATGATATTCCCCAGCTTCATCTGTTTACCTGCAAATATCATAATTTCATTCTTCTTTACTATAATGGAAATTAAAAAAAATAGAATCATAATATGTGATCCCTTGTGACCAGTTTCTTATGTTTAGCCTGTTTTTGAGTTTCATTCATGTTATAGCATGAATTAGTACTTCATTTCTTTTTATAGCTGGATAATACTCCACTGTGTGCATATACTATATTTGTCTATCCATTTATCAGCTGATGGACATTCAGATTTTTTCAACTTTTTGATAATTACAAATACTTTTGAAAATATTCATGTACAAATTTTTGCATGGACACATCTTTATCAGTTCTTTTGGACATGTATGCAAATGTGGGATTTCTGGGTCATGAGAGCTGGGTCAGTTACTACACCATTTTACATTCCTAACACCAAAGTGTGAGCACTTAAATTTCTCCACAATTTTTGGCAATAATTGTTATTTTTCCTTTTTGTTTTTTTTTTTTTTTTGTTTTTTTTTGGGAGGTGCTGGGGATTGAACCCAGGGCCTTGTGCTTGCAAGGCAAGCACTCTACCAACTGAGTTATCTCCCTGGTCCTATTTTTCATTTTTTAGTTTAGCAATTCCTTTTTTTCTTTTTTTTTTTTTTTTTTTTTTTTTTTGGTGGTGCTGGGGATTTGAACACAGGGCCTTATGCTTGCAAGGCAAGCACTCTACCAACTGAGCTATATCCCCAGCCCTTAGTATAGCATTTCTAAAGGAAGGTGTGTCATCTATTGAGGTGGTATCTTTCTGTAGTTATAATTTGCATTTCCCTAATGATTAGTGAGCATCTTTTCATGTGCTTATTGATCATTTGTATCTCTCCTTTAGAGAAATGTCTATTAAAATTCTTTGCCCACGTTTTAGTAGTTTAAATTTATTGAATTGAAAGGGTACTATATATATTCTGGATAACAGACACTTACCAGATATATGAGTAGAAATTTTTTCTCTTTTTCTGTGTGTTGTCTTTTCACTATGTGAATGGAGTCCCTTGGTGCCCGCCCACCCCAAAAAAATGGTACACTTTTGATGAAGTCCAAGTTTCTTTCTTTTGGTCACATGTATTTTAAATGTCATGTCTAAGAAACTTAAAGAAAATGTGGTAAAAATGAGAAAAATTGATGAGTCTTAGTAGAAGATAAACATATTCTTACAGTTTTTCTGTAAATCTGTTCCTTGTACAGTCTAATATTTGGGAATGGTATTGATGTCTCTCTCCATCATGGGATTTGAAGGAGCTCAGTTAGGACACTTGGAATAGTTTTCTAGGTAGTTCAAGGCTGAATGAAGACTTGCTGCTGCTGTCCAGTTGGGTGACCCACGGGCAGGTTACTCACCCTCCCTCATCCCTACTTTCTTCATCTGCAATTGTGGACAGCACCGACTGCCTGGTATGGCGGGGGCTGAGGGTCAAGGGGTGAAGATGGGATAAGACGCCCATGGCAGCTTAGCCTGGGGCAGGCACTCTTTGAGCCAAGAGATGATGGATGTGTTATGCAAGTAGATGTCTGGGAAGGTCCCTCAACATCCAGATGTCCTGAGTACAAAGGGGGGCTACCATGTATGAAGTTACTTTCTGTCACTCTGGGGTCCCTAACCAGAACCTTACTCCTGAGAGATAACTGGCCTGCTGCATGAGCTGACCAAGGCAGGTTATCCTTGTCCATGGGCACTAGCTGTCCTTCCTGATGTCCTGATTCCCAACCCCATAGCCAAGGAGGTGTGAAGGGATAGGTGGGCACTGTTAAGTGATTAGCTAAACTTTCTGTGGACTTTCCCTCTCTCTCCCTAGCCACCCCACCTGGACTTCCTGGCTGATGTCTGTGATTGCATCTGGAATCTTTAATTACTGGAATCCCACTGTCTCTTGTCAACTTCCCACTCTCCCCTGTCCCTCCTGCTGATGGAAGACAGGAAGAGAAAGATGGATGGTCTCAGTGACTGTGGCCCCAGCACCACCCAGAATATGCACACGGCACCCACACCCACCCACATACCACTTACACCCCACCCTGTCTCCTCCTTGTCTCCTTAATCCTCTCCTCTCTGCTTGGTCATCTTTCTCTGTCTTTGTGCCTCTGGATGCCTCTGACCATCTTCATCTCTTGTTCTTTTACATTTTATGTCTCTGTCCATCTGTTCCCACTCTTTCTCTGCCTTTTTCTCTTTAAAGGGAGTTTTTCCCCCAATTTCTTCACTTGTACAAGACCGCTTTCCCTCCATAACATATCAGGATTTGAGGATGACTCACCAGGGTGCAGATATGAAGTTGAGATACATGGGAAGATATGTGCCCTTCCTAAAATTATCTGGACATCAGTGTCCTCCTCTCTACAAGAGGCATATCACTAGGACCATGGAAGTTTATTGGAAGAGACACAGGCATAGTCCAGCTCTCCATAAAACCTCTGGTGTCTACATTTGTGTCTACAAACCCCACCCCTGCCTTTCTCCAGTCTCACCTCCTTTGACCCTGTTTTTTACATGGACTTCTGGCTGCTGTTATCCTCAGCACAAGAAATGCACCCAACTCCAGGACTTTGTCCTTGTCTATCTTTCCCTAAGGTGTGGGCTTCACTTTGTGACTTGTTCTTGAAGGATAAAATGTAGCAGAAAAGGGCCATGTGGTACCTCTGAAAGGAAGCAGGCTGCCATGCCTTAAGGATGCCCAAGCAGACTTCTGGAGGTGGAACCAATGTCTCCTGCCAACAGCCAGCATGAACTCACCATGCATGTTTGTGAGCCCCCTAGGAGGCAGACCCATTAGTCCCACAACATTGGTTGCCTTTGTGACTGCCACCTCACAGGAGATCCTCAGCCAGAGCAACACTGTTGGATTCTTAGCCCCCATGGATGGTGCTACCATGTTTTAAATGCTCCACTGAGAGCTATTAGAATGTCTTAGATAAATGACTGGTTCCAGGTTTAGAAAAAGGAAAATCCAAGATGAGCCTGGAATGTTCTATGCTGAAGTAGATAAACAAGGCCCTCTATCCTTTTGCTCTGAGGACGTGTTATGTTTTTGCTTACTGATTTGTGTGTTTCTCTCTCCCACTAGGTTTAAAGTTCCACTCCAGCAGTGGTGGTGCCTGTGTCCCCAGGGCCCAAAACATGGTGTTCATGAGTTTGCTCTGGCAGGAGTGCATAGAGGTCAGCAACTCCAGGCTCAGCCTAGGAAACCTCCACCTGAAGATCCCATCTCCCTGGAGAAAGCAGGTAGGCTTGCCCTGCTCCTTTTCTGTCTTTCTGTATTTCATTTCTTGTACTTTCTATATTTATGCTTGGTTTTATTCCCAGCAGTCTGACAATGCATGTATTTGTGTGGTTAAGAAGCACCTGGGGGAGAAAGAATGCTTTGTGTTTTCTTCTCTAACAAGCACTGTTCAAAAAATAGCCTCCCTCCCCAGAAGGGACAAAAATAGCTCAACAGTAGAGCCCTGCCAGAGGTGGAGGGTGAGTGCTATGTTTCTGCAGTCTAAGGAAGCTCTGCTCCTTTAGACTAGGTGCCCCATATGCTCGGTCACTTGTGGTGAACCCATACTTGCCCACTTATTCATTTCTCCACCCTTCACCCAGCTATCTGTTTATTAATTCTCTATGTGTTATTTACTAATCTATTACTATCTACATTATTAGATTATCTAGTAACTTTATAATTATTATTTATCGCATTCTTCCACCCACTCACCCATCCATTCATCCATTCATTTTCATTCTTTCCCTCTTTTCCCATTTTCTTCTTTACATTGATTCTTCCCTCCCTACTTCCACCCTCCCATCTATCAATATTTTCATCCAATTACCCATCAACTCTTCCTTCCATCCACTTTTCTGTCAATCTGTGCATTCATAACCCACACATTCTACTGTGCATCCAACATCTGATCATCGTTCCATTCAGTTAACCATCTGCATTCTGCCATTGCCCATCTACATATTTTTTCTCTCACCCAAACATCCAAATGTCCTTTTGTTAATTAACCCATATACTTTCTCAATCTTATCTACTTCCCTCCATTAATTCAGAAATTGATTTACTCAATCTTCAATACAATTTAAGCCCCCCCATATTTACAAGTAATTTTTATTCTGCCCAGATGCTATGCCAGACTCTGGGATGAAAAGGTGAAGAAGAACCTGGTCCCTATTCCCATGCAGTCAACCCAGATAACTTCAGGGATTCTGGTGAGGAGCTGGTCACAGGTCTCCCAAGGTGAGGACAATAGCCCTACTTGCTCTCAGTCTGATGTGATGGGCCCTTGCAGAAGACCCTGAGGCTGAATCATGACTGTTTTGATCATTTCACCACTTGGATCCTTGACTTGCTGATTCTTAATTTCCTCTCCCAGGAAACAGGGCCATGATTGGTGATCCACTTGTAGGAATCCATATGAATGTGTCGTCTTAGACCTAAAGTGTGCTGCACCTGCATAGGTGAAAGTCTGTACATGTGTGCAGGGATTCTTCTGTGTTTTCCATCTACCAGGCATCACGCCACCTGGAACCCAAGTATCCCTCAGAGTCATCTCCTTTTTGTGGTACATATGAGATGGCATCTCATAGACATGAACGTGGTCCATAGGGAGCTGGAGTTCTTCCTCCTTGGGGAGGAAGGAATTTTGGGGAGGATAGAGGAAATTTTGGCACAAAGTTCTTTTTCCCCATTTAATGCTGCTCAAATGAGATTTAGACATCTGCAAAATCAATTAGATATGTTTAAATACCTCCCGCCCATATCTCAGGTTGCCAAAGGTAAAAGCCTCTTCAGGAGTCATGAACCAAGGACCACTGGTGATCAGCTGCCTCTGGCTTCTAATTCCTGCTAAACTGGGTGCTGTGTGATCCCAGCATATGGCTTCACTTCTCTGACTTCCCATTCCCTTACCTGTAAGTGGAGCTTAGAAATATTTCCAAGGCTGTGTCTGGGGGCATCACAGGGCAGCATGGGTTCCTGGTAGAGGTTGAAGATTATTGTTCTAGGAGGGGGTGGGAGTCAGCAGAGGATGATGGTCAGGATTCTGCCTAAAACCAGTGAGGGGAATCAGACAGTGTGTTTTGTTTGCTTTTCAATGTACTGGGTCCCTGCTCTAGTGGTTTAGAAGAAGGTTGGAGATTCTTTCTCACAACAGACACCTTTACAATGTTCTTTCCCCTCAGTTTGCAGGCCCTGTCTTTGACTGCTTTTGCCCTCACCCTGTGTGTGGTTGGAGGCAGTCCCTGCATCCCTCTTTCTGCCAGAGCCTTAGAATTAGAGCAGGCTGCCTTCTAGAGCTGGTCTAGCATGGAGATCTCAGACTTGGGGTCCACAGGTCATTACCTCTATCTGGGTCCTATCCAGATCAAGAAAGCAGAAAATCAGTGAAGCCAGAGAGACCTCTGGGAGGGTCCCAGGACTCTTGGGGATCTACCTCTCTCCATTCCATTCTTTTCTGACCTCCCGCTTCTTTCTCAAGCCTCCCTGAAGTCTGTATGTGTCCCAGAGAGTCACTAGCTGTTCTGAATCATTGTAAGTCTGTCCCAGAGCCACAAAATGCACCCTAGCCTTATATTTTACCCAGATACTCCCTGTTAAGTTTGCAGGTCTCAGTCCAGTGATTCCCAGGAAATTCTAGCCTGTCCACAGGCTGAGTGGCGTGCCTCTCTTTTCTAGTCCTTTTCTATACATTTTTAGTATAAGTTTATCCCACATAATCTTTGGGAACATATTTATCATAAAAATTATTCTTTGTTTCTCTGAAATTCACATATAGTGGGGGTATCCTATATTTGATCTGGCCACCCTAGTTGTTGAGACAATGTGTGGATGAAGTGAACACGTCCTTCATGTTGTACCTGATCCTGCAAAAGGTGACAGAACTTGTAAGTCATTTTAATTAGAGTAAGAAGAAGCCTAGACATTATATATTAATATTAATTAGTTGATGGTAAATATGTCATTAATATGGATTAATTAATATTATGCATTAGGTAGAGTCCAGATCTCCACTCCTGCCATCAACAGAAAAGCTCTGACACTTCCTGACTGTGTGACCTTCAGTGAGTTCCTCAGTCTGTCTCAGCCCACATGTCCTTGCCTATAAAATGGGCAAAACAGTTGCTTGTTCTAAATAGGACTTTTTTAAACTTTAAATGACTTAATCCACTTTATTTCTAGACAGGAAAATGAGCGTGCTCTCAGGGCAAAGGAGAACGGGAGGCCGAACTTAGGAAGCAGATAAGTTAGGGGTGATTATTCTCATCACAAAGGGATGCACCACAGGGATGTGGTTGCTTGGAAGCTCTTGACCCTGCTCCCTGTGGAGCGGTTAATAGTGGCACAAAGGGACAGACCCACCTGACAGATCAGACAGCCTGGCACTGGCTGCTTCCCTTCTCAGAGTCTCGGATCCCTGCCTGACAGTGGGACTGGCTGGTTTGTCTGCCCACCCCACCCATGCTCCTGGGAACAGCAGCTCCCTGACTGACCTCCGTGGGTCTCCCCGACTCCCAACCTTGCTAAGTCACCTCCAGCCTCGCCAGTTAGCCTGCCTCAGAGCCTTTGCACATGCTGGTCTTGCCCCAGGCACCCATCCCCAGCTCTTTCTTTCATGAAGTTCCTGGGCAAGCATCACCACTTTGGGGTCACCCCACCTAAGAGATACTGAGTGCTCACTCTGTCCTCTTTATCTTTATGATCTGAACTGTGCTCAGCTCTAGCTTGTTTAGTGGCTGCTCTCGGATGTCAGCCTGGTCAGGGGCAGGGTCCATCCTGTCCACTGTTGGGCTTCTCAACACCTTACAAGGGCCTGGGGCCTGGGGGAGCTCAGATTAATTCCTGGACCTTGGTGTTTGACAGGACTATTTCCCCGACTTTGGGAAACTGAAATAAGGCATGAATCCAGTTCATGGATGAGTCCCTGGGACCCACCTGCTTGCAAGCCTGCTGTCTCCCATGGAAGGCACAGGAGCGGGCTCCTGGCCAGCCCTGAGGGGCCACCTCCCGGCGGATGCTAGTATCAGGATCTGGGCCTGCCCACCGTGAATGCCGGGACAGGGATGTGGCTGCGTTTTGGCCCACTGATCACTGAGTGGCTTCAGCCCACAAGTACAGCAGAGATGCAGTGGAATCAAGCTCCCAGGCTCTTGTGTAACACTGGGGGCACCTGGGGAAGGGATAGGTAGTCCCCTGGGAGACCCCAGGAGGATGAGGCTGGGGGAGGTAGAAGGTAGGATTTCGAGACAGCGGAGATTGAGCTGGTCAGCCACTTGCTTGGGTAGGTGAGGCTGGGTCTTTGCTTCCCGATCCTTCTTGTTTTGAATTGATTCTGAAACTGTCAAAAGATGGTTGCTCTGATCCCTTTGAATTGATCAACTTGAAGTAGGTGCCAGGGGAATCCATATCTATGGGAGGCCCACTATGTGCTGGACCCATGAAGAAATGTGTCACCTGTGTTGTTTCATTTGATCTTCCCAAAGGCCAATGCCAGGCAGGTAGTGGGATCCTTCTTTGAGGGATAAGGAAACAGTGACTCAGAGAGGTTAAGAGACTTTTCTCAGGACACACAGCTAATAAGTGCTGAAGCTGAGATTCAAACCCAAGTCTGTCTGATTTTGGAGCTGGTGCTGGCTTTATAGAGATGCTGGGAGGAAGGAGGTGCCCTGTGGGGCCCCTCGAGAGCGATGACAAGATCTGGCAGTGGAAAGAAGAGTGAGGGGTTGGCTGAGGTGGGGGTGCAGCGTGGGAAGGAAGAACATCTGGCCCCAAGAAGACACCCTGAGTTCGCACCCCAACCCTGCTGCCTCGGCCCCAGCCTTGGGCAGGGAATGCAGGAAGGGGAACTAAATAGCATGTAATCGCCCTGGCTCTTCTGTGAATTTTGTTTCGGGACACATTAATTCTAGTGAATTTAGCTGAACAGCGGGGATCCATGAGAAATGAATTGCAATTAGCTGGAGCCCCATGGCCCCCCTTTGGGACATGAGGCGTGGAGTGGGGAATGACCGGGGGTGGGTTGGAGCTGCCGCCTGAAATCAGGGGCAGCCTGGCAGGCAGGGCTGGTGGCACTCGGGGCCCACATCCCCTGCAGCCTGAGGGCGCCCTGTGGGCCAAGGCCTGGCCAGGCCGGGGCTGCGAGAAATGTACCATCTGGTCTCTTTGCAGGGATGACCCTGGACCCTACTCCCAGCCGCTCTCTGGGGACAGTTCCTGGAGGACCCCTGTGATCCCTTTCAGTTAATGGTCCTCTCCAACTTGCAGGGAGTGAGGACGTGATCCCCATTTCTAAGAGGAGGGAGGGAGTGCTGGGACAGAGAACAGGACTCCGAGGTCCCCAGCATGCAGCAGGAGGAGGCCCTGGGCCCAGGCCACCTGGACTCTCCCAGTCGGGACAGCTGCCTCCTAGGACAGCCTCTGAGAGGGGTAGGGCTGGGGAGGCAGGCACACCTGTCCCAGCTCTGCCATTGTCTGGCTGTGTCTCTTGCACAGGTCCCTTCTGCTCTGAGACTCGGCTTCTGCTGCTGCTGTGAGCTTCTTCTAGGATTAAAGGGAAACGCATGTGGATAGACACGGAATAGCGCTGGGGTGAAGCTGGCCCCACCTGTTGGGAGTGCTCCCGGCAGTGCTCCACCCGCAGCCTGGGGGAGGAAGTCACCGCAGGGGAGGGCTGGGCGAACAGGAACCACAGCCCATGTAATTGCTAGTCCTCCTCTTATTGTCACGGCACCCCAATCCAGCCTGGCTGGAGAGAGCAGCAAATGGAGAAGGATCCACAGGTCCCAGGGGGTACTAGCTGCCTGAAACCCTGGCGTGGGGCAGGCCAGACACAGTCCTGGCTCATGCAGCTGCTTCTGCATAGTGGAGGGAGCCAGGCTGACAGAGCTGGTGGTCTTCATCAGGGTAATCAGGGAGTGCTCTGGAAGGAGGTGACCAGTGTGAAGGTTGAGGTCGCGGAGCTGCCCCGTGTCACCCTAGGGGAGCCCTCCACACCATATCTGATGCCAGGTACTTGGCGTTGTGGTTCGGCACAAGGGGACACGTCTGTCACACGCAGCACTGTTCTGAGCACCTTGCAAGTGTTCCTAGTTCACCGTCCTCACAGTGGTCTCCCCGGCAGGCCCGGCAGGAGGAGAACACAGCAGAGAAGCCTGCACCTTTCCTTCCCTCTGGCCTCACAGCAGAAGGCTGTGCTGGGCGTCACCCTGGCCTGGCAGATCTAGAAACCCCTCTCACTAGGTTACCCAGTCTGCTTGCCCAGTCGCCACCATACTCTGTCTTCCCCATGTGCAAGGCAGGCAGGACAAGACCAGGTGAGACCCTGAGAGGCTTTTCCCAGGGCCCCACGGGCTTTGAGAGTCCCAGAAGTGACTCAGAAGTGGCCGTGACCCTGCCCTGGAAACCAGCTGCTTCTTTCATGGGTCAAGGTGTGACCAGGTGTTCAGTGAAGGGGATTCTCCACCGAAGAGGAGGCAACGCCTGTTGCCTGTCGATGGCTGCTGACACAAGCCTAGCACATAGTAGATCCTCAGTAAAATCTGCATGAGAAAATCAGGGAAATAAACAACTTCCTGCCGGGTGTGGTGGTGCTTGCCTCTAAATCCTGGTGACTTGCGAGACTGAGGCAGGAGGATTGCAAGTTTGAGACCAGCCTCAGCAACTTAGCCAAGAGCCTGTCTTAAAATTTCCTGCTTCCCTGGGCATCTGAGAGGCTCTCCAGTCCAGGCTGATAGAAGGAAAAGAAAGTTCTGCTTTCTAAGCACTTGTCCCTGCGATGGCTTTTGTGCCCCAGAGGGCGGGCACCAGGGACCCTTTGCATCCCTCCACCAGGGACACCAGGGAGGGGTCTCATCCCTCTTGGCTCGGTAGATGAGGAGTTGAGGCATGCAGCTGTCCAGTCCACTGAAATTCCCGTGTGCTGGGAAAGCCCAGGGCCCCTGGCTAAACAGGATGCTCAGCCATCTTGGTCTGGGGGACAGATTGTGAGCCCAAGCCTGTGGCCCTCCTGGCCCCTTGTCCCCACCACCATCCTGCTCTTCTGAATCCATCAGCCAATCCCTGCCATCCCCGGAGGACTATCCCACGCCTTCTGTGGATTTCCCAGCACCCGGCCGGGTCCCTCATCTCCCCTGGTCTTTTGTGCACGAGGAGTAAAAGCGATGCTCAGGGCTGCATCTCCACCGCGGCAGCCAGCCGGCCCCTCCTGCCTCCTTCCCTGGCCTGGCCAGATCAAGGGTGAGGCCCAAGCACATGTCATTTTCTTCGAGGGAAGTCAACATTCAGCAAAGCTTATCTGCCCGACATAGAAGGAAGTGCCAATTTCATCCGTGTCAATTATTTTGATGAATGCTCAGAATGCCAGGCTGTGAGGGGAAGATGAAGCCATTACTGCCGCAACGCACCCGGGGGCCTTGCACACACACGTGTTCACACAGGGGCATACCTAGGCCTGGCCAGGGATGGCACTGACTGACAGCTGCCCAGTCCCCCAGCTGTAGGGGGTTCTGCAGAGCAGGGCACAGCAGGAGGGTCTGCGGGGCTTCTCGGCTTTGAATTCTTCAACCCGAGCCCTCCTTCTGAATGGGGAGCGATTTTGACCCCCAGGAGACATTTGGCAATGTCTGGAGCCATTTAGGATGGGGGGTAGGGGTGGGAGAGATGCTGCTGGCATCCGGTGGGTAGAGACCAGGGGTGCCACTGGACAACCCAAGAGGCACAGAACAGGGTCCACATGAAGAATGTCAATCCCCACGTCAACAGGTCATGAGGTGTTGGGTTGCTGTTTATTTTGTTCTTAAGTGTTTCTCTGTAGATATATGAATCTTATTTCTACCACTACTTGCAAGGAAATATTTGGGGGGTTTGTATTATTATTTTTTTGTACCAGGGATTGAACCCAGGTACCACTGAACCACATTCCCACCCCTTTTTAATTTTTTTAAATTTTGAGACAGGTTCTCCCTAAGTTGCTGAGGCTGGCCTCGAACTTGTGATCCTTCTGCCTCAGCCTCCTTAGGAACTGGGATTACAGGTGCACCCCACCAAGCCTGGCTTGCACATATATATTTTGAAGCACAGGATTAAAGAAACTGAAACACAAAAATAGAAATGTGTTTTTGCTTAGGTAGTTCCCTGTCCCAGTGATTTTTCTGTGAAACTTGGGGAAATGAAGTCAGTGGAACAATGACAAACCAGAGATTTTGAAATGCTGGTCTGGCGTACATTCTCAGAGTCTGTATTCCCTGGCTGAGCCATGCACCCCTGAATGGAAATGTACCATCTTGGAAGAGACTGGATGCCTTCCAGGAGGTTCCAAGGTCCCTCTGGGGTGGGTGTGAGGCTGTGATGCAAGGGCACTCCTGCCTGCCCCTGGTGTCCCTGCCCCGTGGGAGTGGGGTTCCACACAGCCTGTGATTTGGCCAAGCAGGGATGTGCTCAGAGCCTGCATTCCAGCGGCAGTTAAATTCAAGTGACTTGCTGGACAGCGCTTCCTAAACTGCCCTCTGCCTACAGACCAGAACATCTCATCAAAATGCAAAGTCCGATTCAGCAGGCTGGACCGGGCCCGGGACTCTGCATTTCTAACCAGCTTAGTGCCAGCCAAAGCCTTTTCTCTGCATCTAGCCTAAATTACACCTGGTGGACAGGGAGCTACTGACTGGCCAGTCCGGGATCCTTGCAGCCTCCAGGACCCGTGGGAAAGTCCTCACCTCCTCACAAAAGTCAGAACACTTTTTTTTTTTTAAAAGCAAATGTATCTGAGGATGCTCTTTTGCCAAGCATCAATCTCATAATATATGATGTTGTGAGCAGATGTCATGATATTATAAGATAAAATGTTATTAGCAGGTGATACACTATTTATTGTGAGCGGGTGATCTCTGAAGCCATATTACAATTATGGATGTTGATATAGTGTGTGTTCTGGCATCTGCAGGGGATTATGTATTCGCGGGCTCTGACTTGAAGAGACTGGTTTAAGAACTTCCTTCAACTCACCTACCTCAGGTTCTACCAATCAAAGTCTGGCTGAGTGGGACAGAGGATCAGAACTCTTCAATCTCAGGGACTAAGCCATGTATGGATTTGAGATTTCTGGAGATTTCAGGCCCATGGGTCACAAATTCTGAGCATGCTGCCACCTGCCCAGGGCTTTGGGTCTGCTCTCAGGTCTGCGTGTAGTCTGAGGACTATTGAGGATGAAATCATCCTGGACCAATGGCCTGTCCAAGGTACAGCAATAAAAAAATGGATCTGCTCATGATCTTGAAACTAAATGATAAGGAACAAACATGGAATTGAGAAAGAATCTCTGAGAGAAATAACAGGGACTCTTCAGCATTCATGGAGGGAAGATTCCCTGAAGTGAAGAGTGAGATTTCTCTGATTTGTGCAGGAAGAACACACTGTTTATATGGGAGGCCTTTTTGAGGATAATAACAGAAATCTCTGAAGTGTTTGTGAGGGCTTTCAATGGAGAATGATGAGGGCTCTCAAAGCTGCTGTCAGGTGATACCAATGCAGATGCTCTGTAGATAAAGTCACTCCTTGCCAACCTGGAGGGACAGAGGGAGTGAAGAGGAGGCTGAGTGAGTCTCTTCCGGTCAGTAGAAGTTCACTTGTGCCATAGTCAGTTCTAAGGTGAGGTCTTGCAATTCTGAGAGATGCAGCCCACTGCTAATTAGCCATGGCAGAAGCCCTGGAGCATCGCATTAGCCTGAGGACTCTGAAGGCAGCTTGGTCAGGGTCCAGTCTGAATCCACCATTTCCAGGCTGGGTGACCTCAAGCAGGCTACAGAGTCCCTCTGTGCCTCCATGAATGCACCTTAGACCCTGCCTAACAGCTGCTCCTCACGGGGCACTTTGGGGATTTGAGAGTGGACACAGAGTGGGCCTGGCAGGTGAGAAGCAGCCTGCAATTTCTATGTTATTATATTTTAAATGATTATCAAGGAAACTGAGTGATTAAAGTGCTAGACCCCTTAAAGACCATTCCTTCCCCAAGTAGCCAACACACACTGCCCCGAGAGCTAGCAAGGCCAGCAGGGAAGCCTGCCCACTGCTCTCCATGCTGGAGTGGAGGTCAGGGGGTCACTGCCAGGGGGGACAGGGAGGAAACCTCAGGACCTCAAGTGTAAGCAGGACCCTTAACACCCGTAGGGGTTAGTTACAGTCTCCGTTCAGGCAGCTTCTTTTTTTTTTTTTTTTTTTTTTTTTTTTTTTAACCTAAGGGCTAAGGAGAAGAAGCTCTCTTACTTATTCTTACTAAAGTGGATATGGTTGCCTGTGGTGACCCAGAATGAGGTCCCAGAGGAATGATTCTCTACATATCTCTCCTCCCAGCCCTCACCCAGGTAGGGGTTTGTCTTTGTCTAAGCAGGATTGCTCAACCTTGGCACCACTGGCATTTGGGGTCAGATGGGTCTCTGTTGGGGGATGCTGTGTCCTAGGTTTCATAGGGTGGTTAGCAGCCTCCCTGATCTCTACCCAGTAGTTCCATCCCCCTGGATGTGACACCTTGAAATGCCTCCAGATATTGTCAAAAGCCCAGCGAGACCAACCCAACCCTGGTTGAGGACCCTAGATCTGAAGAACACCAAGGTCCCCAGGGCTCCCAGCTGCCACCTGTATGGGCACCCAGCACATTCTGCAGGCAGAGGCAGGTTTCCTGAGTGCCGTTCGAAAGAGAGGCAGACCCATGGGCTGGTTCATCAGCCTGCATTGGGAGTGGGGGCACCTGACACAGCACTCCAGTCTCTGATGATCCATCAGATGGCCACTAAAATGCAGAGGATCTGAACATGGCGGTTAACAAAGGTGAAACAAGAGACATGGAGAGGGAGGCCAAGGGTGAACTGGAGGCAAGGAGGCTGGAATCCTGGCTGGCTCACAGGCCATGTCCACCTGTGGCTTGACCTCCTGCATGTCCCTGTCCATAAAGTGGATGCGAGGACCCCCTGGAGATGGCCAGCTGCTGAGGAAAGGCTGGTACTGCAGGGTCCCAGTCCCTCAGCCATGCCCTCAAGATGCTTTCTGAAGACTCTCGCCAACCTCTGTGTTCCAGATGGCAGCATTTGTATAATTTAATTTTTGTCCACATGGTCATTAGGACAGATGCTCCCCGTGGGCAGACCCAGGTGGATGTGTCCATGGCAGCCTCCCCATTAGCCTCCCCAGACCTCAAGCATGGCCTCCTGCCCAGCTGCTACTCTGGGTCTGTCAAATGACTGGAGCAGTATTGGGGACACACTTCTGTCCTCAGGGAACCCAGTCCTGCATACAGAGGGGCCTCCACTCCTGCCAGGTGAGTTGGGGGGAGTGGGGGCCACCAGCCTCCCTTTGTGGGAGCTGCTACATGCTAGGTTCTGTGCTCAGTACCTGCATCAGCTGCTGTGTGATCTGTCACCTCACTGTGTGGGCGTTGGGCTAGGCAGGGCTCAGGGCTTCTCAGGCCCGGCAGGGAAAGACCTGCTTCCTGCTCACCTCCAGGCCCAGGGCCTTGGTGGCGTGGCCCACAGCTGCCTGCCACTTGGACCCCTCCCTGGGTGGGTCGCTTCATCACTGCCAGCACAAGAAAGAGTGTCTAGCAGGACAGAAGTGACAATCTTACGGAGCTATGGATGTGACAGTCCTGAGCTTTGTCACAGTCTGTTGAGAGGAACCAAGTCACAGGTCCTGCCCACACTGGTGGCGGGGTCTTTGGAGGCTGGGTAGGGTCTGGCTGCCCAGGATCTTCTGAGCTTGGGTTTTCCTAGACCACAGGACAGGTCTGGTGGCCGTCTCCATGGCTGTCACAGTGACGCTGCCACTCAGTCAATGACAGCTCATCTCTGCTCCACACAGTGTCCGGTAGGGTAGGGCATATGAGGCTGGTCACTGGGTAGCCCAGCAGCTGAGGGGGATGGCACCAGCTGCAGCTTGGCCAGGTCACACACCTGTGGCCTGGTCCAGCCTTGGCTGGGCTTCTTGATCCTCCTGTGCCAAGAGCCTCAGCCTCTCTCCCCATGTGGCCTGTGAATGTGGCTTTCCAGCCCAGGGGGACTTCCAACCCCAGCGTGGCCCTGGGCACACAGTCTCAGAAGGCACACAGTCTCACTTACGGCCATTTTGCTGGCCATGGTGGCTCCTGGCCCAGCCTGGAGTCACCAGTAGGAAGCTGGACCACTGGGGATTGTGGGAAGAGCCAAGCCAGCCGGCATGCCAGCTGGCTCTGTGGCTGGCCTCTGGGAGCCTGGGGGCAGCAAGGTTAAACTTTCTGGAAACTTCTTTGTACTCTATGGGTCTTAAAGGCCAGATTCTCACTGCAGCCTCTCAGATGCTCTGTTCCAGGGAGCCAGAAACCCACACTCAATTTCCTGATAGATCAAAGGGCATCTTGGAAAATCTCAAGACCGGGATGCTTTCCTATTAGCATTTTGCCGTCAGCGTTGATCCATTTTTTCAAATAAGGGAAATGAATGTCAAATTACACCATAAGCACAAAATGAAGCCTGAGCACCCCCAACACTTGAAGTGACAAAAAAAAAAAAAAAAAAAGAAAGAAAGAAAAAAAAAGTCGAGATTCTGCTGAAGAACAATCTCATTTAGCAGATACTTTGGAATCATGTAGTTATTTTCTTAGTTTGTCTTAAAATCAAAATATGCTCATGTTACTTCAAGGATCTTATTACTGTGACTAACCAGGAAAGCCTTTGTGTAATGAGCTCTGTGGATCCTCATAAGGGCAGTGTGTCCTTTTTTGGGGGAAGTGGAGATGCACTCAGTGGTATCTCGTGTGTGTTGATGTGGGGTTTGTATTATTATTTTTTAAAGCGTCACCACTAATATGTTCCCAGACTTGAGGCGGATCATGTAATGTGGGGGAGGCATTTGGTGCAGGGAGGGGGAAGATGGTTTGGCATGTGGCTGGGATTCTTTCTGTAACTCTCAGTCAAGTTCAAGACCTGGCTGGGTTCAGAAGTGGTCATCCAGCTGTGAGAGCAGGGGAAGGCCTCAATGCAGGAGTAAATCTCAATTCTGCTTCTAATACCCAGTCTTTGGGGAGTACTGACTTGGGTTGTTACAGTCAGTATGAGCTGGGTCATGCTATGTAACAAACATCCCAGTCATCTCGTGATCTGAAATAGGGCAGGTACATTTCTTGCTCATCTCACTTGTCCCTTGCAAACAAGCGTCCCTGTGCTCACTGGAGTCACTCAGGGACCCAGCTTGAATGAGACATCATGGCACAACATGGCTACCTCAACACATCTTCCCATAATCCCTGCAGCAGAGAAAGAGAGGGCTGGAGAGTTCAGTGCCTAGGTTGGGATGTTTGGCCAGGAAATGGTGCAATTTTTTTTTTCTCATTTTTAATTTGGCACAAACCAGCCACACCATCAGTCCTAAGTTCAAGAGAAAGAGGACATGCAATCCTCCAAGCCCCACCCAAACCCAGGAGGAGAGACCTGGATGTTGATGAATACCACTGATGATGTCTACCACCTCACCTTGGAAGGGTTGGGGGACAAGGGTTTTGGAGATGCCTGGGATGTTGAGTGCCTGAGGGTGGATCCCCTTGGGTATGACATTTACCCGTTACCAGCATTCCCATGACTATCCTCACTGTTTCTGCACCTCTTTATATTTGCAACAGGCACCCACAAACCCCTAGCTTAATATTTTCAATAATATTCACTGAGTTTCGCCATCGACCACATCCCAAGCACTTTACCCATGTCACCTCACTGAATCATGAGCATTCTATCTCTGAGAATCCCAGTTCATAGACCAAGCAACTGAGCGCCCAGAGAGGGTAGGTGACTTGCCCAAGGTGACACAGCAGTAAACAGCAGTGCTTCCCACTCTGGCCTTGCTTTTCTCTTAATGGGAGGGAGGTTGGAAAATGACTAAAGTGGTTTTGTGGAACTAGACACTTCAGTTAGCTGGAAAAGATCAAGAAGACTCAGGGACCTCTTTGGTGAAAATCTGTGATTCAGAAGTCACCTGCTTCTTCCCTTCTGCAGACGGAGCTCCACCTGTTTCTAAGTCAGGCATCAGCACAGGGAGGGGCTGGGTTGGCTTTCTGGGAACAGTGTGATGGGGGCTGATGAGGGCGGGGGAGACAAGACCTTGAACTGATGATGAGCACCCCCAACCCCAGGGTGCAGGAGGTTCTGGAGCTGAGGGAGGGTCCTTGGTGAGCCTGCCATGGCCAGAACTGATGCCCACGGGTCCCTGGGGGCCTTGGCCCCATCTGTCCCCTGCTGTCTCCAGCGGCCGCTCACCTGCCCCCTTTAACCAGTGCTGAGAGGAAGGGGGTCTTTACAGCTGTGTCCCTGGCCCCCAACCCTGACTTAGAGCAGTGCTGCATGACAGGACTCTGCAGTGTGGAGATGTCCTGTACTGTCCCATGCTGTTGCCCTCACCACCCTTGACTACTGGGTACGTGGAACGTGGCTGGCTAGACAGAAGACCTGAATTTGTCCTGTCATTAAATTTAAATCAATTTACATAAAGAGTCATGCATGGCTGGGGCGCCACTTTGGGAGGTGCCTCCTACAGAATGGGGAATCCCCTCCAGCAGCTCACAGGCAACAGTTGAAATGACCTTGAATCACGTGGCAAGGAATGAGTTCCTTTCTCTATTGTCTCCTCCATCCTTGGGATCCCAGCCAGCAGGGAGTCTGCAGGCTGTGGGTGGGTTCTCACACCTGCCTGCTTCTACCCACCCTATGGGCAGCGGGGAAGCCGAAGCAGGCCTGAGCCTCCAGGGATGCCACCATTAGCTGACAGGCAGGAGTCTCTGCTCCGTCCACCTGTCCTTACGGCCACCCTTCCCTTGGTGTGTGGCAGGAGACACTGACTGTCCCCTGGTGATAGTGATGTGCACTTTCAACTAAAAAGAAACATTTTGTCGTGAAGAAGAAAAATTGAGCTTCCTTCCAATGGTGAACAGAGATGAACACAGGGTCCTTAGACAGGCGATGAATTCTGACTCAGCAGGCCAGTGCTCAAATGTCTTTCTAAAACAGCATTTGACTTTTTTAAAAATAAACTTCCAATTTTGCAAGAATTTCAGATTCAGGGAGGAGTTGCTAAGAGTGTACAGAGAATCCTGTGGCCGCACCACCCTGACACATGGCCACCCTCTGGACGTATCTTTATAGAAACTAAGAAATGAACCCCTTGATCATCTTTTCCCTGAACTCCTTGGTGGAATTGGACCGGTTTCTCCACGCATGGCCTCTTTCCATCCCAGGCTTCAACCCATGCTTCCTGCGCTTGGCCTTCTCTGGCCTCCCCACCACCAGGATGCAAGGACTGTCTGGGGAGTGGATGCTGGAGCTCCGCAGAAAAACCCCTCGCTCCCAACTCAAACTCATCATACAGCACAAGGGAGGTTCCAGGGACAGAGGGATGAGCAAGACAGACAATGTCCCTGCCTCCATGGGATGGATGCTGAGGACAGAGACAGCAAACAAGACCAACACGTAAAATGTGCCTGTTTCTGGAAACACGGAGATCAACAGACCAGGAGGGGACATGAGACGTTGGGTGTGGAATTGTGACCTCATAGGTGGCACTTGGTGATGGAGAAGTCTGCCTGGTTATCTTGAGGAGATGAAGAAGCCTCTGCAAAGGCCCTGAGGCAGGCACCCGGGCTGTACCCCTTAACGGCATGTTGGTGAGTGACAGACTGCACCTGCAGCATGGTCCCAGACTAGCATGCAGCCAAAGTGATACTCTTTCCTAGTAGCAATGTAGCCACGGCAACGTCATGGTGCAGGGTCAACTGGCTTCAGACTCACGTCTCACATTTTGGAGTCTGAAGATATGAAAACTTGGGTAAGGGAATCAGGGTCACCACAGATGAGAAGCAAGGGAAGCGGGGTGGCTTCCAGTGAGGCTCTGGGACAGAAGGGAGGCCCAGACACAACCCGGTGGGGTTGTTTTGTCTTGTCTTGGTGCTAGGGATGGAGCCTGGGGACCCACACAGGCTGGGCAAGTGCCCTACCTCTGAGGTGCACACTGGTCCCCAGGCCTGGTCTTGATGGTGACAAAGGGGGCCTCAGAACACATGTGGAACTCATGGACTATTCACTAAGTGGTGATCTGTGTCCATAAGATGGACCAGCAGCAAATCCCTACCTCACACCAACACACTCACCAATTCTAGGCAGATGAAGAACTTACGTGTGAAAAAGCACTATGTTCATGGGGTTAGAGGGAGATAAATTAGTTGAGCGTTCTGATCCCAGGGCCACTTGGACAGGTTTTCTAAACCTGTTAGCACAGACTGTAAAGGAAAAGGGATACATTGGAATTTAAAACTTCTGTGCAACCAGAGATACCATGAATGATATAAATGGAGAGAAATGTCAAGCCACAGACTGGAATACACATATTGACAATGCAGGCATGTGGTTGTCCCCGGGTTGGCATCCAGGGTAAAAAGAACTGTGAGCTGATAAGAGAAAAAAAGAAAAACAAAGCAACTCAATAGAGTATGGACATGAACAGGCAATTTCAAGACGAATCCCTACAGTCCATACCATAAGAAAGGTGTTTAATCACATGGGCAGGCAGGGTGTGAAGATTCAAAGAGTGGGGCACAGTTTCTCCCTCCACATCAGATCAGCCAAAATGAAAATGTTGACAATCTCAAGTGTTGGTGAGGTGTGGAGCCAGGATTCTGTACAGTTCGCAGATGGGAGCGTGAACTGGCAGATCCACTGTGAGGACTTACCAGTATCTGGTAAGACTGAAGGTGCACACACCTATCCCCACACTGCACCCCTAGACTCTGAGAAAATCTCACACTGACTGAATATTTGGGGTAGTTGATTGCAGCCATGGTTGTTATTTTTTTATTTTTATTTTTTGGTACTGGAGATTAAACTCAGGGGCAATTGACCACTGAGCCACATCCCCAGCCCTATTTTGTATTTTATTTAGAGACAGGGTCCCACTGAGTTGCTTAGTGGCTTGCTTTTGCCAAAGCTGGCTTTGAACTCGTGATCCTCCTGCCTCAGCCTCCCAAGCTGCTGGGATTACAGTCATGTGCCACCATGCCCAGCAGTTGTTATATTTAAAAAACTGGAAACACCCTAATTATGCATCAAAAGAAGGAAGGACTAATACATGATGATGATGTATTTGTTCAACAGAATGTCCATGGTGGCCAATGACTAGACTACAAGTAACATCTTAATCACGAATAAATCTTTTTTTTCCCCACATTTCTTGTCAGTGTGTGAGAGTTGTTGGTAATGATGGGATTTGTTGCTACATATTGGTGAAAGTATACAAGTACAAAATGTGGTCAAAATCCCTCCCCAGCCCTTCCCCCTCCCTCCCCTCCCACCCCTGGTCCCTTTCCTCCATTGATTTTCCTCCCTTTGATTTTCATGAGACCCCCCTCCTTTCTTTCCCATTTTCCTCTCTAGCTTCCACATGAGAGAAAACATCTGATCCTTGACCTTCCGAGTTTGACTTATTTCACTTAACATGATGACCTCAAGTTCCAGCCATCTTCCTGCAATTGACAGAATTTTATTCTTCTTTATTGCTGAATAAAACTCTATCATGTTTATATACCACATTTTCTTGATCCATTGGTCCATTCATGGACACCTACGCTGGCTCCATGGTCTGGCTGTTGTGAATGGTGCTGCTACAACCTGGGCATGCAGGTGTCACTGTGGCATGATGACTTTGATGCTTCAGGATAAACACTGAAGCAGTGGCGTAGCTGGGTCACAGGGTGCTTCCATGCCTCATCTTCTGAGGAACCTCCACACTGGTTTCCATAGTGGCTGTACTCATCCAGAGTCCCACCGACCACGTGCAAGTGTTCCTTCTTCTCCACACCCTCTCCAGCTTTCTTATCATTTGTATTCATGATGACTTCCATGCTGACTGGTGGGAGATGAGCTCTCAGGTAGTTTTGATTTGCATGTCCCTAACTGAACATTTTTCACATATTCGTTGGCCATTTTTGTTTCTTCTTTTGAAGGTGTCTGTTCAATTCATTTGACCATTTAGCAATTGAGTTCTTTGATTTTTTTTTTGGTGTGAAGTTCTTTGAGTCCTTTATATGTTCTAGATATTAATCCTCTGTCTGATTTGTGGTTAGCAAAGATTTCCTCCCCTCTGTAGGCTCTCTCTTCACATTCCTAATTGTTTCCTTTGCTGTGCAGAACCTTTTTAATGTGATGCCATCCAATTTATTAACTCTTGGCATTACTTCCTGAGCTTCAGGGTCCAATTGAGAAAGCTTCACCTGTGTCTCTATGCTGGAGAGTTGACCCAATGTATCTTCTGGGAGTTGCATAGTTTTGTCTAATCCCAAGGTCTTCAATCCATTTTGAGTGGATTTTTGTGCAGGGTGAGAAATAAAGGTCTAGTCTCATTCTTCTACAGATGGGTAACCAGTTTCCCCAGCACCATTCCTTAAAAAGACTGTCCATTGTGTGTTTTTAGCACCTTTGTTAAGGGTCAGTTGACTGCATCCATGTGAGTCTGTCTCCGTGCCTTCTATCCTGTTCCATTGGTCTGTGTGTCTGTTTTTGTGCCAACCATGCAGTTTTTGTGACCATAGATTTGTAGTATAATTTGAAGTCAGGTATTGTGATGCCTCTAGCATTGCTTTTTTTGGCTTGGAATTGCTTTGGCCATTCTGGGTCTTTTATTCTTCCAAATAAATTTTAGGACTGTTTTTTTCATAGTTCTGTGAAGAGTATCATTGGTGTTTTGATGGGGATTGCATTGAATCTGTATATTGCCTTTGGTGGTGTGGCCATTTTAACAATATTAATTCTGCTTATCCATGAACATGGTAAGTCTTCCATCATGTGAGGTCTTCTTTGATTTCTTTCCTCAATGTTCTATAGTTTTTATTGTAGAGGTCTTTTACCTCTAGGGGTTAGATTTATTCATAGTGGGTTTTTGTTGTTGGGTTTATTGTTTGTTTGACTATTTGATTGTTTTTTGAGGCTGTTGTGAATTGTTTTCCTGATTTCTTTCTCAGAAGATTCATTGCTGCCATATAGGGAAGCTATTGATTTTTTTATGTTAATTTTGTCACCTGCTACTTTGCTGAATTTGTTCATTAGCTCTAGCAGTGTTTTGGTGGAGTCCTTTGGGTCTTCTGGGTGTAGGGTCATATCATCTGCAAGCAGTGATAATTTGACTTCTTACTTTCCTATTTTTAGCCCTTTTATTTCCTTCTCTTGCCTAATTGCTCCAGCTAGAATTTCTAGTACTACATTAAATAGGAGTGGTGAGAGTGGGCATCTTCATCTTATCTCAGATTTTAAAGGAAATGCTTTCAAGGACACATTTTTTTTTTTTTTTTTTTTTTTTTTTTTTTTTTGCGGTGCTGGGGATTGAACCCAGGGCCTTGTGCTTGCAAGGCAAGCACTCTACCGACTGAGCTATCTCCCCAGCCCAGGAAATGCTTTCAGTTTTTCTCCATTTACTGTGAGGCTGGCTTTGGGTTTTTTTATAAATAGCCTTATGATGTTCAGGTAGGTTCCTTCTATCCCTAATTTCTTCAGTGGTTTTTAATCATGATTGAGTGCTGAATTTTGTCAATGGCCTTTTCTGCATCTACTGAGAGGACTAAGTGATGTGTGTCCTTCATTCTGTTTCTGTGATGAATCACATTTGCTGATTTGTGGGTGTTAAACCATCCTTGAACTTTTGGAATAAAACCACTTGGTCCTAATATGTTGTTGAACACAATTTGCTAATATTTTATTAAGTACTTTTGTATCTAAGTTCATCAGGGTCGTGGTTTTCTTGATGTGTCCTCATCTGTTTTGGGTATGAATAAAAACTACATTAAATACATAAGTTGAAGAGAAAAAGAAATCACAGGACAAAGATACCTTGGTAAAATCCTGCTTTACATCCAATGTCCGAGCACACCAAACATGGGCCTGTGGACAAGTGTAGCAAAATATCACAAACCACTTAAAGGATAAACACCAAATTGGGATGTTTCCTCTCACGGGGAAGAAAGAGAGAATGATGCTTTAAATACACCTGTAAACTTAAAAAATAAAAGTGAAATATGGTCAAATGTTGAGATCAGGCAGAGCCCAGAGAGCGGTTCACACACATCTTGTTTCATTTACTCTGTGATTTTCATTTTCCTTAAAAACATCTGATAAACTGGGCGTGGTGGGTGGCGCATGACTGTCATCCCAGCGGCTCCGGAGGCTGAGGCAGGAGGATCATGAGTTCAAGGCCAGCCTCAGCAAAAGCAAAGCACTAAGTGACTCAGGGAGACCCTGTCTCTAAATAAACTACAAACTAGGGCTGGGGATGTGCTTCAGTGGTGGAGTGCCCAAGTTCAATCCCCAATACCTGCCCTCCCCCCAAATCTGATTAACAGAGGGGCAGGAGGCCCTCGCTGGGGACTCATAGGCAGGAAGGGCCTCCATTCACCTTCTTCTGCAGCCTCCATGTGGGCTTTCCTAGAACTTCCCGCTCTCCACAGGAGCCCCCAAGTCCCACTGCCCAGGCTCACTTCAGTCACCCCATTTCCAGTGTCTCAGGCTCATGGCAAAGCTGCAACCGCTCTACTGAGAGCAGGGCCAAGATCCAGGACAGACTAGCGGGAGCTGTTCTCTTCCACAGGAAGATGCTCGCCCTGGTGGCCAAGGGCAAGAGCTCTGGTATCGAGCCCCCCACATTGCCTCTCCCAGGCTGTGTGTCTCTGGGCAAATGAGCCACCTTCTCTGGGCCACGCCTTCCTCCTCTGTAGAATAGGCATGGTCGGAGTGCCCTCTTGCAGGGCATCCAGGTTTGGAGGTGTCTCTAGCACATACAATTCTGGAGGACCTGTTGAAGAAAAAAGGGTGGAATCACGAACAGAAGCCCAGGAGCAGATGTGAATATTTCTTTAGAAGAGCCAGGAGGAGCCCTGAAGTTCAAGCTCAGGAGGCACCAGGAGAAAGGCCCGGCCACTTCTGTGCACCTCACAGACAGTGCTGGGGTGAGGATCGGAGGTTGGCATGGTCTTTTTTTTTTTTTTTTTTTTTTTTTTTTTTGTACCAGGATTGAACCCAAGCTGCTTAACCACTGAGCCCTTATGAATAAATTTTTTAAATTTTGAGACAGGATCTCACTAAGTTGCTTAGGGCCTAAGTTGCTGAGGCTGACTTTGAACTCACAATCCTCCTGCCTCAGCCTCCCAAGTCCCAGGGATTACAGGTATGCACCACCGGGCCCAGTAGGCATGTTCCTTGAACTGCCTCCCAGGCCTGCGTGGCACACAGCTAGTCCTCGACAGGCAGTGAATTGTTCAAGGTGATAAAACAACAGCAATAATAATAATAGCAATCCTGACTCAGCCTGAGGGTGCACAGTTGTCTGAGCAGCAGGCTCCAGCTCTGAGTTCAGATCCCAACGCTGCCACCAGGGCATGCTGGAGGCCACAGGGAATTCACTGGCCCTCTCTGTGTTTGTCATCATTATAGAATGTCTGAGTGGCTTTTGAAAGGGACCAGGAGAGGCCAAGTAATCCTTTGTCCTGTCTGGGCACTGGCTGTCTTGCTGTCCTGGGAAAGTCGGGCTCTGCGGGTCCCTCCTGGGTTTCTGCTTGGGAGACACGGATCAAAGCTAAAGGTTTCAGCCATGCTTCAAGGGTCTCCAAGAGAGCTGGCGATGTCAGCTGTGACGCCTTGGTTTGCTCACGTCCAGTGGGGCCTGAGCAACCCCGCTGCCTCACAGCCAATCTTCCTGCTGCATTGGTGCATCCAAGAAACAATTGAGCACCGACTGTGTGCCTGGCCCAGGTCCTGGGAGGGGGTGGAGCGGAGTGGGGGCGTCAGCACTTCTGCAATCTGCTGAGTGTGTCTTGTGAAGCAGATCCGGGCTGGACTTTGCTTTCATGAGAGTCCAACGTGTCAATACTGTTATCAGCTGTTTTTTCCCCTCTTAGAGTCAGAGGAGAAGGGGGGCCAGTTACGTGCTGGAGGTGAGACTTGGCCCTCCACTCGCCTGAGCACGGCAGACTTATTTTCAAAGCCAGCTCCACCTTCCAAAGCTGTGTTGGCTCTTCTCCCATGGGGTGGCAGGCTCTGTGACACATCATCTTGAACTTGGACAGCCCCTGGTAACTACTACCATGATGGATGGGGCATCGTAGAAATGACATTATGTGATTCCAGAAGCTGTGTTATACACTGAGGCTCAGAGAGGTACAGTCATTTACCTAAGATTACACAGCAAGCAGGTGGCAGACCCAGGATGCCCACAACTCCAGTCCTTTGCTTTGAACACTCTCTCTCTCTCTCTGCATCTTTGTTCATTTTATCTGTGTGAGCTCAGAACCAGGGTAGGGGAGGCCCCAGCCCACTTAGTCAGGGGAGGGTGGAGGTCAAGATCCAGTGGAGGCTCTGTCCCACTGGCCCTGTGGGCCCAGGCTGCAAGCTCTGCCCTCTCCAGATTGGTGAGGCAGCAGATCTGGGGACTGTTGGAGAAGTTCCTCCAGGACCGAAAGGTGGCAGGGTGTGGCTGCCTCCCTGTCCAGGGGCTCCGACTCACAGAGCAGGAGCAGCGGGCTCTGGGGGGAGTCTGGGGATGCAGAGTGCAGGGAGGAGGCAGGAGCGCAGACGGTGTGTGGTTTCCAGAGAGGGCCTGCTTCCTGCCCAGGAAGACACATGGAAACCAAAGGCTCTTGGCGCACTTGCACGGAGAAAATCTCATCAGCATCAAGCATCACGCTTCCTGGGAGCCGTGGACGCCTCAGGCCCAAGGCAGGTAGGTGCAGGGGGCACCCGCCACCTGCTGCTGCTGGGGAGAGGCCCAGGGTGGACCAGAGAGGCACCCGCGCTCCAGGATGCCAGTTGGCCAGGTGGGCATGGCAAGTGGCGCCTCCACACCTGCTCTGCTCAGCCCCAGCCCTGCACCCGCCTAGCTGATCACTCTGGACTGAGAGCCACGCACCTGTCCCTTCTTCTGCCCGGGAAGCGTGTATGGGCACATGGTTTGACAGAGTAGCCCCTGGCGCTGGCCTGCGGCATCTCACCCAGGCAACATCCCATAGTGGCAGTGACCTCTGACAGCCCTCCTGTCCTTGCTGTCTGCCTCTGGTGACAAATGCTTTCCCAGGACTGACTGTTGAATCCTTAGAATGATCACTCCAGGTATCAGGGAGTTCTTGCCATTCCCACTTTGCAGATGAGAAAACTGGGCTCAGGCATTGGTTGACTTGCCAAAGACCACTTGGCTAATGAGTGGTAGAACCAGGGCACCCGTCTAACTCCAGCATCCTAAGTAAGATCCCAAATACCAAGTGCCATCTGGACCAGATGTGTATGAAGCGGACTGTAAGTGCAGCATGTGGGATTCAGGTTAGCTTCAAGAAGGACTTCCTAGACTCTCATGAGTCCTAAAGAGAGTTTCAGAGGTACCCCTGGAAGAAAAAGGCTGTGGGCTGGTGTTGTGGCTCAGTTGTAGAGCACTTGCCTAGCATGTGTGAAGCACTGGGTTCGATTCTCAGCACCGCATATAAATACATGAATAAAGAATCCAGCTGCTCATTCTGGTCCTGCTGGAGTCCCGTCTTGCTTTCTCCCGCTATGAGGTCTGGAGGCTGGCCTTGCCTCCTGGCCCTCTCCCCAGGTCACACCTATCTCCGTGTCCCTCATGCCAGTGCAGGCCACGCTCCTCCTCTGTACCCTCTCCACCTCCCAGGCTCCACCCATCCCACCTGCTCTCAGAAGACTCCTGGTGCCCAGGGCCACGTGTGGCTCAGGGAAGGTGTCAATAGAAAACTTTCAAAACCAGAACAATGTCAGCCCCGAAGGCCCCCTAGTCAGTCATTCAACCCACACTCTTGACAGAGAATCTGCAGGACGACAGCCCTAGAATGCTCGGAGGGCTGGCTGTGCCTCTGCGCACAGGGTCAGGGCCACCACAGAGGGACGGCAGGGTTTCAGCCTGTTGGCTCTGAGGAAGGAAGGAAGCAGCCAGGGCAAGAGCCCTGGGGTGAGGACAAGGAGCAGCCAGGCAGCTGGAGGCAGGAGTGGAGCAGGAGGGAAAGAGTCAGGGGCCAGGATGGGCTTTGGCTGTTTCTCTGAGTGAGAACCATGGGAGAATTCTGTGCACAACTGGTTCAAGGTCACGTGGCAAGTTCCCAGCAGAGTTGGGGAAAGGCCATGTCCACCTCTCCTCGCAGGCCTCCCAGACGTGGCCGTCAGCCCATAGCACGGGTCCTCGAGCCTGGGCCTTCCCACCGCAGCCCCCACCCCTGGGGGCTTCTGGAAGGGTCTCCTCAGCCAGGCCCCGGCCACAGGGCCGGGCGCGTGCATGTGATCCAGGCGGGGGATCAATTGTGCATGTGCCGCCCTGATCCTCCATCTCATTAGGCCCTGGTTTTCATGTCCCAGTGTCCTGGCAGCCTTCAAATTATCCCATAAAATTTATTTACTATTTCATGAATACATAAGCAGCAGGCAGGCACAAGCTCTTTGTATATTTACACTGTATGTATTTCATGGGAGACTTAGAACTGTCTCCAAGGCAGAGAGTGGGCGCTGGCGAGCAGACGGAGCAGACAGCAGCAGCAGGCACAGAGGCAGGAGCAGGCGGAGAAGAGCAGGGCCCTAGGCCACCACCAGGCCACCCTGGGCTGACCCTGAACTGCTGTCCAGGGAGGGAGGGAGACTGTGTGGTGCCACACATTCCCCGGGAAACTGTGGGGTGGGAGCCATGCTCCAGGGGTCGGGCTGACGTGCACACTCTGGGTCAGTGGTCCTGGGAGTGAGGCTCGGGCCTCAGGGCAGTCTGGGAAGTGGGTGCTGAGAGGTCACAGGGGACTTCTGACCTTGGCCTAGGGCTGGACCCTCATCCTGGTTCTAAAGTCAGCCCTGACTGTTGCTCCAGATTTAACCTGTCCCTGTTACAGCCTGAGCCCTGACCCAGTTATAGACTGAGCCCAGATCCCAGTCACAGCTAGACACTCTGACCCTTGATACAGCCTAAGCCCTCAGAAGTCATAGATTAAACCATTAGGACCTGAGCCCTGATCCCAGTTAGGCTGATCCTTCACCATAATCCCATACTAAGCCCCAACTATAGACAAAGATTGAGTCCTGACCCCAGTCACATTCTGTAGACTGACCCTTAGTACAGCCTAAGCCCTCAGTAGTCATAGATTAAACCATTATGTCCTGAGCCCTGATCCCAGTTACAGACTGATCCTTCACCATAGTCCCAAATTGAGTCCTGACCCTAGTCACATACTGAAGACTGACCATTGTTGCCAAGCAGGCCCTAACCATGGTACAGGCTGAGCCCGGACCCTAATCCCACACTAAAGACCAACTCTGCTATAGACTGAGCCTTGACCCTGGTCCAGCCCTGGACTGAGCCCCGACCCAGCTCCCTGCCCCCTGCTTGGCCTGCCAGCTCTTAAAGTTCCTCTGTGCACACAGCAGCCCTTCTGGCCCCACGAGTCTGTGTGGTGGCCACAGGGTAGGACTGCCCTACCCCTGCCTTGTTGCTGTGACCAGTGAGCTATGGGCAGGGAAACCGGGCATGCCAGATGGAAGTCCTACCTGCAGTGTGACTCTCCACCCCACCCCCTGCCAGAGTAACCAGGGATGTTGCCTAGGGTGGGGCTTCCATCCGCCTGATGCCCTGAGCCAGGAGAGTAGCCCTGAGCAACCACACTGGACACACAGCCTGGTGAGACAGGAGCCTTCGCCCACTTCTCGGGCACTGAGATCGGGGGCTGCTATTCCTACCGCACAGCCTGACGGATACGTCCAGAAACCTTCTCACATTGAAGGCAGCCATGCTGGGTTCTGCCCTTTCCTGAGCATCAACAGGAGGGTCCAGGACCCAGAGCTGGGGAGAGTGCCAGCCAACCACGCCCAGGCCAGGCCCACGGGGGTCACTGCACTAACGCTGGGGCTGGAGCCGGGAACCCCGCCTCTGCCTCGGCCTTGCAGGAAAGTCTCTCAGTGTGGCCCCCTACACTGAGGGGTCCTGAAGAACCCTTACCCGCCCCTAGGATGGGCAGTGAACTTGCCACCATGGTGCCTGCAGGCCTCCACCTTGGGAATGCGGGAGGGACCCTGGCCCGCGAGGGTCTCGCTTCCAGGCTTCTTGCAAGATTGGGCTGGTCCCACCCTCTGCGGGTACAGGTCCCAACCACCTCCACTCCTGTGTTTCCCTACTCGGCTGGGCTGGGTCCCTGTGTGGTCGTCATTGTGCCTGCAAATTTGTGCCAAGCTCTTGCTGGGCACCAGGTCGGGCACCTTCCCTGCTTCCACCCCTGACAAGCCAAGGTCAGCTGCACCCCTTCTTCCTCCCAGGCTCCTCCACCATCCTCCCCCTCCCGTCCCTTCCTCCCTGTCATTCATTGAATCGCAGTGCCCAGGTGGTTGGGGACAGGTGCTCAGGACAGGGACTGTTGGCATCAAATCCCAGCCTCATCCTCTACTAACCGGCGTGTGACCCTGGACAGGTTCGTTAATGCTTCTGCTCTGGTTTCTGCGGCTGTAAAATGGGAATCACAGAGTCCTGCCCGCCGAGGATTGTGCAGAGAGGCAGAGATGCTTCCAGTCATGTGTGGTACGGAGTGAGCCGTCAGCGATGCCCCCGTGGTGATTCAGAGTGTCAGGGGCTTAACCTTCAGGTCTTGAGCTTCTGGTGGGCCGCCCTCCAGGTTTCAGAGATGGGAAAAACAGGGGCAGGTAAATAATGACAGTGGACATAGGAATGTCACTATGTGCAAGGTCAAAATTCAGTCCTCTCTAAATCCCCGTGAGATGAACACTACTTTTATCATTTTGCAGATGAGCAAATTGAGACCCAGAGAGGTTAAGTGACTTGTCTGAGGTCACACAGATCATAGTGGGTGATTGAGCACACATGCTAAACAACAGGCACTACAGGCAGAGAGGTGACCCATAATGCACAGGGCTGGACCTGTGGGCAATGTGGGCCAGCTGGCCACTGCCTGGGCCCCTCAGCAGGCCCAGCTTCTTTGTCTCTGCTTCTTCCAGTAACATGTATTATTAATGATAACAATCGTTGTAATTGCTTATCGATCTCTCTGGGTGCTCCCAGCTCTCCACCCAGCCCTGAATTTGGGTCACTGACCAGCAAATTCACAAATTGTCCCCAGCAATGCACTGCACACAGCTGGTGCCCAACAGAGACCCAGTCACATGACCAAGTGCACAGGCTCAGTCCCAGCAGCCACATCCAGATGCACACACTGGTCCAGCTGGTGCCTGACACACGGTCAGCCGGTCAGCCGCACAGCATCCCTGTCTGACCCAGAGGAACTTATCACTTGCTTCATTTTTTCAGCATTTGCCCCGGATCAAGAAAGGGCTCTTGTGGAATGTAAGCAAGATCAAAGGAAGACGTCGTCTCTGTGCCCCAGGGTCACTGGGGACAGTGCTTCTCAACCCTGAGCACGCAAGTCCTGCATCTTGCTAAAATGTGGATTCTAGTTAAGTAGGCCTGGGGCCCAGTCTCTGCACTGTTTTAACTTCTATTTTTGTCTTGGTCCTGGGGTTGCGCCCAGGGGTTCCCTACCATAGAGCTACATCCCGGTCCCTTTATTTTTATTTTGATACAGCATCTCACTAAATGGCTGAGGTTGATCTTGAACTTGCCATCCTCCTGCCTCAGCCTCCCAAGTAGCTTGGATGACAGGCATGCACCACTGCGCCCAGCAGGCCGCATTTTGGATGAGTTCTGGCAGGTGCTGAGGCTGAGGGTCTGCAGCGATGCCCTGAGTGGTGGGTTCTCGTTGAGGACTAACAACATTCACCTGCAACATAAGTAAGTGTCATGAGGGGCAGTGGGAGAGAGGTGGGAAACAGCACAGGTTTTGGAATTCAGGGATTTGGCCCAATATTTTGCTGTGTGACTTTAGGCAAGTGGTGTCATGTCTCTGAGCCTCAGTTTCCCTGTCTTTGGAATATGTGGATGATGTTACCTATTGCAAGGACTCCTTGGGGTGGTTTTAATGAGATAATGGACGTGAAAGCTTCCTGCACAACTGGAGGTACTTCCAACTCTCTCCTTCCTTCCTTCCCACCTTCCCTCCCTCCCTCCTTCCTTCCCTCCTCTCTTGCTTCTATCTGTCCCTCCCTACAGTTTTGTTCGGCACATGTCACTTAAAAACATTAGAGTGGTTCGAATCTGGTCACTTTTTAAGGGGACCATGATGGTGGGGTGGCTGGAGGAGACTTGGGGTGCTTCTGAAGGGCAGGTCTGCTCAGGGTGGTATGATTGGAGACAGGGCAGAGGCTGAGGAGGCTGCACCCCACCAAACTCAGAACTCACCTGCAGCAGGCAGGGACCTGGACGACCCTCAACTGCCACCCCGTCCAGCATCCCTACACCCTGCTTTACTCCTGGGGCACTTTCTCCAAGGCACGTAGAGGGATGCCACCATTGGGCTACCTTCAGGGGCCCCCAACGGCCACCCAAGGACAGGAGGTGGAGAGGGGTTTCCCTAATGTAGTGACCCACAGAGGGAAACTCTAGGGTCCTCAGGGTCCCCTGGGATGGAGCCCTGACTTCCCAGGCCAGTAACTGCTCCTTAACACCTATCCTCCTTTCCCTTCCTCCTGAGGAAACCACCTGCACCCACCAGCCTGAGTCAGGTCTGCTCTGGGGGCACCTGATCAGCTAATCTGGCCACAGCTTGTTGTCCTTGGTGCTGATTAATGTTGTGCACCTCTCTCCTTCTCTCTCTCCCTATCTCTCCCTCCCCTCCCTCCCTCTCCCTCCCCTCCCTCCCTCTCCTTCCCTCTCCCTCCCTCTCCCTCCCTCTCCCTCCCTCTCCCTCTCTCTCCCTCCCCACCTCCTTTTCTCTCTCTGCCTCTCCCTCCCTCTCCTTCCTTTCTCTCCTCCACAGCCCTCTGCACCTCTTGTTTCTAATGCTGTTTCGTATGGAATGTTCCCACGCTGTCTACCTTCATGCTCAGAAAGGCCTGCGTCTGCCTCCCATTCCACAGAGGCGCAGACTGAGGCTTGGAACAGGTCGGCTCCTTTAGGGGTTCATTCAACCAGCATACTTTGAGGGCTCAGGCCAGGCACCACATTGGACAGTGCCATCGATGGGGCTCTGCAGCTCCCCCAGCATTTGGTGGACGTCACTGGGTGTCAGGACCCCTCTGGGGGTTTGTTCAAGTGCAGATTTCTCCCCTAGAGAGGGGGATTCGGCAGGTGCAGTTCAGGAGGCCAGAAGCCTGTGTATCAAAAACAAGCCTCAAAGAACCGCAGGTGGCTCTGGGTCAAGGGGTGCTACCTGGAAACACCTGGAGAAGCACCAGCTCAGAAGGCTGGGTTTGGGCCTGGCAGAGGACGCGCAGGACTGGCTGTTTCTGGGCACTGTTGCCCTGCCCTCTGGGGCTCCTGGCCGCCCTCCACCAGGCGCAAGCTTCTGGCATCCCAGCAGCTGCCCGGAGCCCAGCCAGCAGCCGCCTTCCCCCAGGAGCTGAACCAGGCAGGGACAGGCCTGCCAGAGTTGATGCTCTAGCTTCCTCTCCCATGGACAGTACTGTAAGGTTTATAAAGTGCTTGCCACGGTTTGAAGCGGCACATGAACGACTCTCCGGAGCTCCTCGTCCCCACAGCCACTCCTCACAGGGGGCTTCTCGCCCTTCTCCAGCGAGGGCTGAGTCTCTGGCACCCAGTCCAAGGGCCCCCTGTGAGCTGATACCAGCGCCCACCTGCCCCAAGTCCAAACCCCAAGGTCCTCTCATCAGGAGACCCCAGAGGACAAGGTATAGCCCAGCAGTGCATCTAATCCCAGAGGACCAACCCTGCCACCCACAGGGGACTGTCCCAGCCCCAGGGGCCCCAGTGCCCATCCCACGGGACTTCCCCTCACCCAGGGCCCCCTGCCTTCTGGCACTCGGAGCAATGTCTTTGTCACTAGATGAGGCCAGCTGCCTGCACATCCGCCCCACCAAGCCCCCATCCACTTTTCAAAGTGCTCCGTTCATGTAGCGACTCCAGCCAGCCCTGACCTCCCCTGACAACCTGTAGCCTGAGCATCTTTCCTGAGTCACAGAAGCAGAACCAGAGGGTCCAGGAGGTCAAGTCACCTGCCTGAGCTCAGATCTGCTAAGCCAGTGTGAGACCTGGTCCAGATCTTTCTAAGGCCTTTGCCCATGCTATGTGTGGCTGGACTGTGGTCTCTGTGCTGTCCTTGAAGTCTGGAGCCTGCCCACAGTCCTCAGGTGAGCAGAGATGGGCAGGCCTGTCCCCAGAGCAGAGGGAAGGGCTGCATCTCACTATTCAGACTGCCACCTGGTGGAGGCCACCTGTGGGAGTTTGGGGACCTGTCATTGCTGAAGGCTGTAGCAAGTACCTGCATAGGAAAATGGGGGAGGGAAGGGAGGAGGTGGAAAGAGAGGGAGGGAGTCCCAGAGACAGACAGGACCGAGAGAGAAGTGGCTGGCCCGAGAGCCTTTTGCAAAACTCCTGCATTGGCAGCATGGGAGACTAGAACGGCCTTCCTCCAACCTGCTGGGCTACGCTTAAGAGATGACTGGACAGTCCCAGAGATCGGGTGGGACCCAAGTGCAGCAAGGCCATCCGTGGCTCTGATGCCCTGTGTGATTCCAGCAAGCCAGTTCTGAGGGGCAGACAAGACTGCCATGTACAGGTGGACCTTGGAACCTGTGCAGAAGTGCCAGGTGAAGGAGATGCTGGGAGGCCACACACCTGGGTGGTAGGACACTCTTCTGTAATTTGCACAACAATGTTCTGTGGGCTGACAATGATCCCAGCTCAGGGCTGCAAGAGCCTGGTAACCAGCGATGGGTAAGGCTTCCCCTGGAGCCAGCAGAGTCTGCAGAGAGAGGCTCAGGGTCAGCCTTCTGAACCACAGGGGAGCCCCAACCTCTCCCCAGGGGAGGAACACAGACCACCAGAGGAGGGGCTGGCTGCCATATTTTCTATCAAGACAAGCCACTGTTGCCAGGTGAGTGCTGGTTGTTTGTTGGTTAGATTTTTTTCTTTCATAGTGAGACTTACCTTGTTTCCATTTTGGTGGGGATGATGTTTTAAACTGGTTTTATTTACATTGGAGACTTTCCTTTGGAGGTTCAAAGTATAGTAAAGTGATCCCTTCCCCACCCCTCTGGCTGCTTAAAATCCTCCATTAATCCATCCATCCATCCTTCTGTCTATCCTCATCCATCCATCCATCCATTCATCCATGTATCCCTAAATCAATTATTCATCCCTTTATCCATCTATCCATTATCCATCCACCTTCCATCCATCAATAATCCATCCATCCTTCATACAACCATTCACCTATTCATCCATCCACCAATTCATCCATCCACCCATCCATCCATCCATCACCCATTCATCCATCCATCTACCCACCTAACCATCCATCCATTCACCTATCCCCACATCTATCCATCCATCCATCCATCCACCTATCCATCCATCCACCCATCCATCTACCCATCTATCCTTCCATCCATCCATCTGTCCATCCATCCACCCATCCATCCACCCACCCATCCGACAAAGGCAGTCATTCATGTCATTCATTCATTGACTTAACAAACACCCCCTGAGCACCCCACTGTGTGCCAGGCCCCCTCTTGGCACCAGATATCCAGTCTACACTGCAGGTTGAATCCCTGCCCATAAGGGGCTGACATTCCAGCAGGACAGACAGACCACTGACAAGCCAACATCATCCATGCCAGGAACCAGAGCAGGCTGAGAGCACGGTGCCATGTGGGGCTGAGGAGGGACGACTGATTCGTGAAGCCTGCGGGGCCAGGGAGGCCTCTCGGAGAGAGGACTCAGACTCGCAACCCGCATGACAAGTGGGATGCTCTTCCATGCAGATAATTAACTGCGCTTGGTGATGACAATGTGGTGCATCAGCATCGTCAGCATTGAAGCCCTGCGGATGCTTTTTTTTTTTTTTTTTAAACCTGGAGATAGTCACAGCCAGGCTGTTGTCAGTTGGCAAGGTCAGTCTTTCAAGGTGGCAGGAGGCATCTGGCCTTTGGTAACTATCTTATGCTGACATCAGAAACCATGTGTCCATCTTCTCAATAACCACAACACCCTCTACTTGAGGGGTGGGGTAAGGTGCCATGGGAGAGTCGAGGGGACCACCTCCCTCAGCCCTTCCTCTGCTGCTGTCACTTCTAATCCTTTCTTCCAAGCATCCAGCCACATGGCACTTAGATTTCTGGGCAATATTTCCAGCTCCATAGCTGTGTGGCCTTGGGCAAGTAACATTGCCTCTCTGAGCCTCAATTTCCTCATTCAAAATGGAAATTTCCCTATGTCCTTGATTCTAAAATACCTCTACCCACCCGCCTGGTCCCTGTGTGTTTTAATGATTCAGACATTGGTTTCGTAATCAGTGCTTCTCACACTTCAGTGTGCACAACAGTCCCCCGGGGACCTGTTAAAATGTGGATCCCCGTTTGGCATGTCTGTACTTCCACCAGGATCTCAGGTGACCACATGCCCACGATAGTCTGAGGACCACCCTCGGAGTAGCCAGGAAGCAGCCGACTTAACACATTTCATGTGGCTGTTATCAAATTGAGGGGAAAAAGCCCCTGTGGATGGAATTTTCAATTTCAGGAAATGCATTAACCCTGTGTTTCATTTTATCCGCCCCCTCTCACCCCATAAAAATGTCTGTAAAGCGCTCAGCACACAGGTCGGCCCATGGAAAATGTTAATAGATGTTGGCTGTCTCCTTTGGAAACCTCTGGAACCAGAGGGGGATGTAAAGGCAGATGCTGGACTTTGAGGTCCAGCTGTAATTGAACGTGAGGCCACATGTGGAGCAGCGGGAAACTCCAAGGCCCAGCCAGGGAGGGATGTTAATTCCTCTCTCCCACCCATGTCCCCCAGCCCAGAATGTGTTTGATCAGGCCTGCATCCAAGGACACATTTGCATAAGACACAAGCCAGCGCAGGGGACAGGAGCCTGTTTGAATCAGTCCCAGGCGCCCCAGCCCCACCCCCTTCTGATAGACAGAAGTGCTGGTTTCAAGCCACCAAAAGGGACAGCACCTGACAGTCCTGCCTGCTCTTAGGAGCAGAGAGGCACAGTGGGCAGGAGGAAGGGAGGCCTGGTCTCATGGAGGGACCTGGAATTTGGAGCAAGAAGCAGAGAGAGGGAGGAGGCAGTATGGTTTCATCACCCTCCAAACGCCCATGTGGTGAACAAGGCCATCTGGTAAACAGTGCACTGTGGTCCACACCTAACAATTCTTCCTCCACCTGATCTGGGCAGCCATGCCAGCAAGAGGCCATTAAGGACTCTTATCTTTTTATTTTTCAGCAGAGGCCACTGGGACTTGGTGGCCCGTGGGGCACTACCCATGGGCAGGGTTTGGTAGAGGCAGGGGTCGGGTGGAAGCCTGAGCTCCCAGGGGACACCAATGGGACCATGGAGCACACAGGGGGTGTGAAGATGTATTGATGCCAGCATGGAAGAGATGCAAACCAGGGAATTGATCAGTCGCAACCCAGGACTGTGTCATTTATTTATTCTGTGTATTGGGTGTTTCTCAAGACCCAGGCATTTTATTGAGATGCCACCCAGTTGACTAGACAGCCTAGCTGCTCCCTGGCCTGGTGAAGTTTAGCCCACAAACAAATAAATCAAACTCTTGGGAATTGTAGTAAGAGGGGTCAGGCTCACGGCACAGGAAGTACCTTCCATTTAGGGGAGGAAGGTAACTGGCCACGACCAAGAGGCCATCATGGGTGTGGCAGAGGCAGGATTTTCAAGGCCAGGCTTGGAACCACAGCCCCATTCCTCCTGGGGGGGTCTGAGAATGTTGTGCCCTGACATGCCCATAAAAGTAGTGAGAAAGTTGGACATGGTGGCCCACACTGGTAATCCTAGCGCCTTGGGAGGCTCAGACAGGAGGATGGTAAGTTAGAGGCCAGCCTCAGAAACTTTAATTAGTGAGACCTGTCTCAAAATTAAAACATAGGAAAGGGCTGGGGGTGTAATTCAGTGGTAGAGTGCCCCCCCCCAAAAAAGGGGAGAAAATCAACCCCAACCACAATATAGATAATGAACACATATTTCTGGTGCAAGTAAATCAGCCCTAGCACCTTCTGCACTCTGGACAGACCGAGACTTCCCCAAGCCTTCAAGTCTTGGTACCTTTTTGCTGAACTGTTCTCTGAGTTAATCAATCAATCAACTGATTGATTGATCTCTCTCTCCTCTCACCTTTTACTATAAGCAGCAAGAAGCACCCAGGGCATAGCTTGGGCACTAGCTAAAGTAGGAAAGTGCATCACTGGTAAGTTCTGCTGCATGACTGCAGAATACAATTCCCCTGGGCTTTGGCCACTGGGGGACAAGAACCCCCTTCCCTAATGTTCCAAACCCATGTTCCCCATTTCTCCTGGGCCTCTTTGGCCGCATCTCTAGTGTTCCCATGGCTACTGTGGCCTGTGTGTGCTGGCTTAGGCATCTCTGTGGCAACCTGCACTTTCTCAGGTGTGCCTCCTGTTTCCTTGGGAACTGTCATGGGCAGGACCTTTCACACCCCATTCCTACCAACGGTCAGTTCCAGGTAATCGTGTGCCCCAGAATTCTTCCAAATCCTCCCCACCCCCGACTCCATGGGCCTTCCATGTTTTGAGTTCTTTGCTACAGTGGCATCCCAATCCTGGTCCCAAATTGGTATGTTTTCACTGTCGCTGTGAAAAATTCATACATGGTGGTTGAAAACTATGGCCCTGGGGGTGAGAAACCTACAGTGAGTGTCACAGGGTTGAATCAGGATGCTCACAGGGCTGGCTGCACCTGGGGGCTTCAGGGGAAAGTCCATGCCCTGCCTCTCCAGCCACTGGAGGCAGCCTCAGACTCCATGGACTCAAGACTGCAGCCTCCAGTCTCCTTCATGATTACCTGACCTCGTTTGAAGAAGCCTGCTCTCAGCTTGGCAGAAGTCACAGGTACTGTATGTGTTGCTGTGACTTGATGTCTCATAGTTCCTGAGGCTGCCAGTCCAAAACCAAGGCATCCTCAGGACCACATAGCCTCCGAAGGCTCTGGGGAGAATGTTCCCTTGTCTCTTCCAGTTCCCAGTGGCCCAGATGCTTCTTGACCTGTGATCATGCACCTGAACCCTCTGCCCTGTCTGCACCTGGCCTCTCCCTCATCTGGTGTCTTCTCTGTTTCTTCGTCACTGAATTTAGGGACCACTTACTCCCAGGATGATCTAATCTTGCAATCCTTAATTATATCTGTGAAGACCCTGTCTCCAGATAAGGTCACCTTCCAGATCCCAGGGGTCAGGACACGGCTGTATCTTGGGGGCCTCCATTCAATGGTGACAGTGGTGGAGTCCCACATTGTAGCCAGGACACTGGCACTAGACCCCACTCTGTTCCTTCAGTTCCGATCCCTAGGGCTCTGAACTCACTGGAGACTTCTTCTTTGATCCTCAGCCCCCCCAGCTGTGCCCCCAGGGGACAGAGGTTTGGAGAGTGGAGCCTTCCCACAGAAGTCTTCAACTTCTGGACTTCACCGTGCCCCTCACCTTTGGGGGCAGCTCATTGATATGACTTCTCCCGCGTTATCCACAGATGTGGATTGACAAAGGTTGGGGGTGAACCCCAGGAATCAGTTTGTTTTTTTTTTTTCAAGTTCCCAGATGTGACCTCTGCATAGTTAGGTCTGGGAACATGAGCTGGTTCCTATTGCTGGGTAAGAAATCCCCCAACCCTTAGTGGCTTAAAATGCCCATTGAAGTTTGTTCAGGGTTCTGTGGGCCCAGAATCTGGGAAGTGCCCATGTGGGTCGTTCTCCCTTGGGGATCTGGCATGCGGTGGCAGTCACGGGCTGGGGCTTGGCAGGGTTGGACTAAGCCTGGCTCACTTGTGGCTGGCAGGTGATCTGCTCTCTGCTCTGCTGATGGGAACATCGACCCATAGCCTCTTCAGCACCGTGGATTCTGGTCACTGGACTTCCCAGACAGGTGCTCAGGGACCCCCGCATGTGGCCACAGAGCATCACCTACTCCACATCCTTGGTTATGACAGAGTTGGGCGCCCACCCAGATTCAAGGAGGAGATAGAGCCCCAGCCCCCATCTTTCATCTGGCTGAATGTCCACCACAGCAGCTTCTGGAAATCTTCCCGGAGAGTGGAGTGCCAATCCTGTACAAAGACCCCCTCCTGTCCCACTAGATCCCCACCCCAACTGTATTAGGGAAATGTCCTTTAGTCACCAGGGAGGGGACAAAAAGAAGGGAGCCTTCTCTGCCAGCCCCAGCCCTTTCTTCACCCAGCCCCACCCTTGCCACCTGCGACAGCCTGTTTGCTCGTGTTCTGGTGCTGAAATCCTAACCTCTAAGGGGGCAGCCTCAGGAGGCAGGGGCTTTGGGGTGATGAGGTCATGAGGGTGGGGCTGTCTGGAATGGGATTAATGCCCTTATAAAAGGGACCCCAGAGTCCCCTTGTCCATCACAAGATGTGAAGACACAGCTGGAAGGGGCCATCCATGAACCAGGAAGCAGCTGCACCAGACACCAACTCTGCAGGCAGCTTGACCCTGGGCTTTGCATCCTCCAGCAGGGTGGGCAATGAATTCCTGTGGTTTATAAGCCACCCAGCCTGTGGTGCTGTGTTATGGCAGCCCACACAGATCGTCACCACCCCTCACCATGGGACAGGGAGGAAAGAGGGCAGCTCTGGGGACCCCGATGAACCGGTTCCAGGATGGACCATGGTGTTCAACCTTTGGAAGGTCGGGCTGCCGGCCTGCTCCTTACCCTCCCAGACAAGTTCTTCTCCCTCCAACTCACTCAACCACTTCGAGGCTGACCCTTGGCCTCAGCGTCCCCCTGTCTGATGTAGCCACAACCATAAGTGTCCTTGCAGCTTCTGATGCCCACACGTGATGAAGCCTGAGCCATCCTTGGAGAAGAGTCCCTTGGCCCAGTCTCCCCGGTGGCTCTGCTGTCGGCCAGCCAGGCATGCAAGCGAGGCTGGGATCACCTGGCCACCATCCAGCCAGCCAGCTGCCTGCAGACACACTGGCCAGCCCAGCCAGAACCAGCCCACTGGCCCCCTCCAGAGTCTCACTGGCCAACTCACAAGGTGGTAAACAGAATCAGTGGTCACTATGGTCACATTTTGAGTGGCTTGTAAACCACCCACTGAACCTAACGTCCTGTGGATTGGGCACCTTTCTGCAGTCCAGGCTGAGCATGTGAGCTAGACTCAATAACGTCTCCTGCCAGTGGCCACATCCTGACCCCCAGGACCCAGGAATCTCTCGCTCGAGGTGGCAGAGACTTTGCAGATGTGATTTTGAGAACCTTGATGTGAGGCGACCGTCTTGGTTTCTCTGAGTGCATTACAAGAGGAAGTCAGACTCAGAAAGGAGACCTAGGGACAGAGGTGGAGAGAGAGAGAGAGAGATCAGAATATCTCCAGAATGGAGGCAGGGACCAAGAGCCCGGGGATGTGGGCAGCCTCTAGCCACTGGAAAAGGCGTGGAAATGGATTCCCCTGGAACCTCCATGGGTGCCCGCCCTGGCAATGCCTTGACAGAGAAACTGCAGGAGAATCAACGTGTGTGGTGTGAAGCCACGAAACTCGTGGTCATGTGATACAGCAGCAGGAAAAGACGCATACAGCTCACCAGGTCTCTGCCTAATGCGTCTCCCACCCGTGACAAAAAGCAAAGCTGGGAAGCCTCTCCTCGAGACAGAGGACTGCACCTGTTGACAAGTGCCAGGAGTTTGAGTGAAACTATCAACCCAAATAATGACAATAGTGATTAATCTCTTAACGGGGGCCAAGTGCCACAGGCTAATGGCATCATACCTGCCATTTCATGTCACCTTCACAAAAAGCAGATGAGAAAGTGCCATTTTCATCCCCATTTCATAGACAAGAAAACCGAGGCTCAGAGAGTTCATAGAACATGCTGGAGCCCCACGACTAGACCCTGGCAGGGCCATGACTCACCTCCAGTCTGTGTGGTCCCCAAGTATTGATGCCACTCAGACCTTCTCTGGGCTCAGCTTCTGCAGATGGCACCCCTTCTTCCCGCCCCATTTCTGCTTCGCTCCTTTCCCAGAGTCCAATGCTGAAGCACCCAGAGGGGTGAGGCTGGCCTCCCAGAGTGTGGATCTGGGTGCTCATGCTATGGCTCCGTTAGACCAGTGGTCCACACACTGTGGCTAAATCCCACCCACCACTCTTCTTTGTAAATCAGTGTTGTGGGCACAGGTGACACCATTGGTTTACTCAACTCTGCTGCAATGGGGGGCTGCCTCGAAGACCACCTGGCTGCAAAACCCCCCAAAGTGTTGACATGAAGCCCTTAGTGGAAAGAGCATGGAGCATCTGGGGTCCCCTCCTGGGCAGGTCACCCGAGGAACCTCTAATCCTCCCAGCAGCCTGATGAGGTGACAGCACCTGCTTTGTGCAGATGGGAAAGAGGCCTGGATGGGAGGCCACTTGTGAGCTACCCTTGTCCCACTGGATGCTGCACAGGGATCAGGACCTGGGTTTGCTCAAACCACTGGTCCGCAGGCCTCCTCTGCCTTGGTGACCACTGAGGCTGCTCCTGCATCTCCCGCTGTCCTGGCCCAGCTCTGCAGCCTGTTCCCGTCTGTTCTGTCCTGGGCCAGAGTGTGGGGGCTGCAGACAGCAGCAGAGGAGGGAGCTCTGTGAGGGGAATCTGAGGCCCCCGAGTGGGGAGTGGACAAGTCCCCCATGGGATGACCCAGGCCTCCTCTGCCCTTGTGGCCCCCCAGGGAGTCAGGGGACAGTGATGGATCTGGGCCCACTCTTTCCCTACCTGCACCTCACACCACCTCTCTGCTTCTCCTGCCAATGGATGACAAGTGATAATGTTGCAGCCTGCAGAAATTATCTTCCCTTCCCTTTCACTGCATAATTTTCTGCCTGGGTGATTTTTGGCTACAAAAAAAAAAAAAAAAAAAAAATTGGGGGAGAATTATCATTCAGGAAAAAAAATAGAAGGAGACTCCCAGCCACCAACAGATAGGCTGTCCCCTGGGTGAAAATGAGAATCTCCCGTCCTGTGAACTCAGGGGGCTGGGGCGGGGTGTTCACTCTTGCTGGGTAGTGCCAGGAGAACCGAATCAGGACCCCAGTGGCTCCAGGACTGGATGCACCTGCAGAGCATTTGGGGGGGGGTGCCCCTAAGACCCCCACCTGTCAGTGCTCACCTGGAGGATCCTGGGACAGAGGCAGTTACCTGCCACCCCAGCACCACCTGGGTCTCCAGCCTGCTATGCCCAGGGAGTGCTGGCTCCCCCACCCCACCTGTGGCTTTCTGGAAGTTTCTTTTCCCTCCCACTTCACACATATATATCCAGAACCTTCCACAGGTTGGCAAGCAAAGATTTTTTTTAAAAGAATCTATTTTATTTTTCTGATTTAAAATTTCAAACCTTACAATAAACCGGTCACCAAGGCCAGATACAGCTGTCTTCTCAACTTGGCAAGTAACCACCGCTAATGGGGTTTGATATCCATTTTTCCAGACTTTTCCATGCAGATACCATGATTTAAAAAAGTATGCACAGACAGTTATTTGATCCTCACCCAATACTACATGTATGGCGTGGCCTTAGTCATGTTCGTTAACCTCTCTCTCTCTAAATTTTGAGACAGGGTCTTGCTAAGTTGCTTAGGGCCTTGCTAAGTGGCTGAGGTTGGCCTTGAACTCCAGATCCTCCTGCCTCAGCCTCTGGAGTTGCTGGGATTTCCTATTCTGTAAAATGGGCACAGTCAATGTATTGCAGGCTGTAGGGAAAATTATATGAATTAGTAAACAGTGACTCTGGTTCTCTGGGTCCGAGTTTCACCATCTCTAAAATAGAGATGATGACAGCGTGGCGGACTCCTCAGAGGAAGGTCCTAGATAATGGGTGTGAAGTGGGCTGCAGAGTCTCACTCAGCATAAAGCCTCCCCCCAGTCTGCCCCCAAATCGTGGCTGCTGCTCTCCTTATTAATTAGCTCTGGCGTGAATTTGCATCCATGGGATCAGTTCTTAATAGGTGCAGTCCTTGATATCTGGGACAGGCGAGCTTTGCAGGGTTGGTGAGACCCCAGGGGTGATGTCAATGCACACCCCTGTGTCTGGGGATGGCTCTCTTCCCAGATGGACACTGGCTTTCCTGCCAACCAGAGCAGTCATTAACCAGGACAGGTGTGTCCCCTGTTCTCTGCTTCTCTTGGAGACCCAGATCCGCATGTGGTGTTCTGGGACCCCGGAGTCCTCAGACTCTTTTGGAGACCCGCAGGATCCTCCCCTGCCCTGTCCTATGATTATCGCATTTCCATATTTCCCTCAACCAGAGTGACAGACTGCATCCAATAGGATATGGAAGTGCATCTGAGAACAAGGTGTTTTCTACTAAGCCAGATATTACAGTGATGCGCAGAAACATAAAGTAACACCATCCTTCTCATTGAATTTTGATTTTTTTATTTTAGGAAAAATGTTATTAGTTTCCATAAAATATGTCACTATGTTATGAGTTTTTAACTGTTGCTTTTAAGATAAATGTAATATTCTCCAGCATCTGTTTTAATTTCTAAAACAGCACGTACTGGCAGGTATGACCCACATAGGTGAAAATCCTGCAAGAACCTTAGTATTTTAAGACCCTCAAAGGTCCCGAGAGTCAGTGACTGGCTGGGCTGTGACTCCCTGGAGGGATTGTGGGGGGCTGGGAGCATCCTGTCCCACCCATAGCGTGGTGGGGTTGCTTGTGCGATGAGGTCAGCACAGCCACTGGGCAGGGAAAATGGCTGGGTCAGCTGCTGGGCAGTAGCTGAGGCATGTCTACCCCTCAGGGTCATAAGATCAGCAGGGGACATGGAAAAATATGAAAAAAGTTGCTTTGTGGAACTCAGGGGAGTCGTGCCTGGGGCTGGTCACTAGGACAGGGACAGGCTGGCCAAGGGTTCTCTCAAGTAACCAAGATGCTGGACACCCTGAGAACTTCCTGCTAAAGCTGTGCGCCCGTAACTGCCTGCAAGGCTGGCCCTGGCTGAGGAGGGTGTGCAAGGCTGGGCCAGAGTGAATTGCTGTGACCCGGGGGCGAGACTGAGCGTGGCCGCCAGGGGGCGCCCTCTCCACCGTCCCCCAGGAAGCTCCCAGCCGCTCGAGGGCCCCAGCAAATCCGGTGAGTGGACCTTTGGCTTGAGGGGCACCCATTAGTGGGCTGATCACAGAGAGAAAACGGAGAGACCGGCAGGACCAGAAGAGAGGCAGATGATGGCTCGTGGGCAGGGAAGGGTCATCAGAGTGAGCTGGTGACCTTGTCAAGACTAGGGGTTCAGCATGAGAGCAGAGGTGCCCCGTGAGGAAAAGATGCCGAGAACCACCCTCAGGGCCACAGGGAAGGCACACATCCTGAGTGGGCCCTGGAAGGAATGGAATCTGACAGGTTTCCCTACCCAGGGGAGCCGCGGCGCTCACAGCTGGTCTCCAGGGCTGCAGGGCGACCAGCCTCGAGAGGGGCCATCCATGTGGTGCTCTAAGGATGACTCCCAACTCTCCTCACTTCCAGAACATTCCAGAACATTCCTGTGCTGTGGTTCAGGCACAGTCGCTGAAGCTCCACCAGGAAGAAAAAGTAGTTGAGGGTTCAATAAGGGAATGAGAGTGCCAGTCGGGAGACCCTGGGGAGAAGAGTCAAGCGCTGGACCTTCCTCTGCCTGGAAGAGGCCAGGAGGCAGGAGTTCTAGCACCTGGAGCTCAGGTCTTCTCTGCAGGGTCCGTGACACCCCTGCAAGGGGCGAAGGCTGCCTCCTAGGACAGGAGGCCCGTGTCACTCTTGTGTGTGAAGCACAAGCATAAACACTACACAACAGGTCCCCTGGGTCTCTGTGGTACTAGATTCGTGGAGGAAACGGATTAGGAAAAGAAATCTGAAAAGCCTCCTCGCCAAAGAGTCAAAAAAATTTTGAGATGCATCGTCACTGTGCAAATGGGTGGTCAAGAGCCCTGGCCTCAGGTGAGGGAATCTGCGGGCCCAGGGTACCCTGCCATGGTCAAGGGGCAGGGGCCACACCCAGTCGCTTCCTCCCCAGACACCGGGTCTTCTGCCAGCCAGTGCCTCCTACTGTCATGGAAGTCGGAGAGGAAGGGAGCAGGTGGAGAGGCACAGAGAGGAGCCCTGGGGCCTCTGTCCACCCCAGAAACTGGGCTGACATTGTGTGGTGTAGTGACGTCAATCAAGATAATGAAAGAGCTTAAGGTTGCACAGGAAGTCAGACATGCAGAGGGGCAACTGGTCAGCTGAGTGATGTAAAGAGGTTGTGTGAGGTGGGGAGGAGGCAGTGGACAGTGAAGGAGGGGGGTCCTGGCTGAGCTGGGCTGGACCCTGAGAGATTGCTAGCACCCTTCACACCCCTGAGCCCACTTGCCTCTGAGTCTCCGTCCATGCCCTTCCACACCAGATTGCTTATCCTTCCCCTCTCCACTTGCTTAAGCTTGAGGTCCAGCTTCTCCAGAAAGCCTTTTCTTCTCTGAACGAGGTCTACACCAACTTTTTTCTTAACATTTCTTAGAGCTAGAGACGATCCCAACACTGAACCATTTCTGGAGTCTTGTCTCCCTGAACAAAGAAGAGCGAAGGCCTGGTGTTGGGGGAGGTCAAGGCCAGGCCTCGACTGTGGCCCACAGAGAGCTGTGGCTTGCTCACTGGAACAGCAGCCCCAGCCCTGGTGGCCCTCAGAAGGTCCATGTCCCAGGCGGGGCTTCTGGAGCCTCTTGGGGGTTGGGTACGGCCGGGGCTGTTTTAAGCACGTCCCAGGGGAACTCAGGAGCGGCCAGGATCAGGAGGAATGATGACAGGTTTTCAAAAGCAGATTTGCCCCCAGGCATGCATCACATCCTTTCAGTTTTAGGCAGAGGTAGCACTTGGCTAAGGTGCACATTGAGATGAATTCCTACCCAGGAGCACCCTGGAGTCAGCCACTCAGATCACCAGGGAGTGCTCCACCCCGAGCTGGCCACCTCTCCCCTCGGTCTCCCCTGGGAGGGGCACTCAATGATTTTGGCCCTGGCTCTTTCCCTCCGTGGGTGCCCGAAAGTGTGTCTGTCTCTGCCTCGTGGTTGGCAGGGGCTTCCCTCTGTGGCCAAGCAGTGTCAGGAGCCCAGCAATTGCTCCATCTGTTTCTCCAGTCTCTGTGGGTGGTGGGTTGTTCCCAGCCTCGAGGCTGCTGGGAGCGACACAAGGGACATCCCGCTGGGGATCCTTCGTGCCCGAGTTCCTACTCAAGAGATACTTCCCTTGCTTCTCTCTTTCCCTTACACCTGAATCCAGTTCTCAGGGGTGAACGTGTGGATGCCAGCACTTCCTGTGCCTTAGGAGGGGAGGTGGATCCCTCAGGGCCGGGGCCCAGGCTGCTCCAGGCCAGGCCAGGAAGCCAGCTGAGTCCAAGCCTGGAGTCTCGTGCAGACAGGTCCTGCTCTGCAGAAGAGCAGAACAGGCCTCTGTGCAGATCTGGTGGCCCCAGAGGTGTTGCCAGGGAGCATGGGCCAGGACCTGGGTAGGACCCTCCCTTTCAAGGCCTCTGGGGACCACCAGGCCTTGGCTAGAGCCCAGGAAAGCCTGAGCCCTTACTCTGTGGCCATGCTGGCATCAAAACCTGAGAGGGATGGGAATAAAGGGAGCCAGGAGACAGCACCACCCCTGCCCGTGCTCCCTGGTGGTCGCTGTCATACAAACTCATTTCCCAAAATACGGGGAGTCCCAGGGAAGAAGGGCCAAGCGGAATATTTCATCAGCCACGTACACACACAAGTGAGATGGGCTGAAAAGCTGACCCAGTTCCCTGCATGGGCGGTGGGAGGCCATCCCTCTCCCAGGTCATGGCGGGAAGACTGGGGTCCCTCCCGTCCAGGAGGAAAGGCCCTCTGGAGGGCGGTTCCGAACACACAGTTTAAAAGGCCGTATGTCTATATATATTTGTTACACACAATAGGTGAAAAATGAAGACTGGGAAACTGTCTCACCCATGCGGCCTGGGTGGTTGTGAGGAGAGGGGGATCCGTGTTTCTTACTCCCAGGCCCCTTCCCACATGGGGCTTGGCGATCGTTCTGTGCCCATAGGGAATTGCAGACCCCGAGACATCTGCCTCGCTCTGGGTGGAAGGCCAAGTTGATTCTGCAGCTGGGTCCATGCAGCACGTGGCTGGGGAAACCCAGCATCCTCATTGGGGTCAGAGGGGGCAGGTCGCATGGTCATCTCAACTCTGGGCTCCAGAGGCTGGGGCACCCTCCTCCAAGGGCCTGGGGTGCCAAGGAGTCAGGCATTCGCTGCTCCCAAGAGGCTGGTGGTGTCTATGGCCTTGCAGATGGTCACCAGCCCGCCTGCCCAGGGACAGTGACCCCCCACCAGGCGGGTCCTGAAGGAGGTGGCTATCCTGCTTATGATGCTGGTTGGGGACATCATTCAAGGTTGGGTAGGGACACGAAGAACACGGCTCAGCAAGGGTCAGACGGATGGCAGGGACTTGGTCACGGATCTGCTGGGCTCTGCTACAGTTCACTCAGAAGTTTGTGAGATTACAAAAGAGAGAGAAAAGTGCAAAGGGATGGAGAGAGGGAGAGAGAGAGGGAGAGAGGCAGATAGAGAGGGAGAGAGGGAGAGAGGTGAGGAACACAGGAACCATCTGGGCCATGCACCACATTGAAATTGCCCCGCATTAAAATTGACCAACCAGGGAATTTTCAGGGGATTTGTAATAGATGGCAAAATGCTGGCAAATCTCAGGCTTGCCCACGATGTTACTCAGGGGTCAAAGACTCGACATTTTCGGCTGGGTAATTTGTGAGTGTCAATCACTCAGCCATCAGAGAGAAGGCAGGTGCTCGCGGACACATTCTAACAAAGCTCGCCACCCGTGGGGACCTGGCCAGTGGCCCAGCCAAGTGCCCAGCTTCTGGCTGGACTTTTTCCCTCTCATCCTGCCAAGCTCCAGCCATCCCTCCTTCCTGGAGGACGGTCCTGTCATGCCAGTGACCCTGGGGGCCACTGTCACAGATACTCGGGGCACAGGGCCCAGGAGTCTCCTCACTCCTCTGTGAAGTGGGATGAGAAAGCTCCCCTCACAGGGCTCTGGGGGCCCAGGGTGAGAGCGTGGGCACTGTCCACTCCGAGTCTGCACCTTGGCCAGAACACCCGCCCACACAGAGCATTCCAGCTGGGAGGGAGGAATGGACAATAAACAAAGAAGCACAAAGTACATCGGAGTTCCCCGGTGCATGCTAGGAATATGGGGGCCAGGGAGCCAGGACAGCGGGGACATTGCTGTGCCCAGGGTGCAGGGACGGCACCTGCTAACCCTGCCTCCAGTGAGGCTGGGAGAAGCCAAGGGGCAGAGATCCTCAGTAGAGAGACCAGTGAGGCCACTCCTGAGGCTGTGACCAGCTGGGTGTGGGATGGACAGCCAGGTGGCCCCAGTGGCTGGAGCAGAGTGGACAGCAGGAATGTCCTGAGAAGCAGGTGTGGTGCGGCTCAGTGATAGGGCACATGCGAGGCACTGGGTTCAATCCCAGCACCAAAATGTACAGAAGTGACTGTAGTGCTACTGGTTCTGAGGATTGTCACCAGTGGGGGCAGAGAAAGAAAGGCAGGTTCTGCAGAGTCTTAGCCCCTTTGACATCTCCAGGCTCTGAGAGGCTGGGCTTGGTGAAGCCTGGGTGGGAAGGCCCCGTCAGGCCCAGGGGCCCTGGGAGAGGAGGGCAGCATCCAGGGGTCCCTGCAGGCTGGGCCAGGCAGGCCTGGCAGGACCTCTCCTGGCCCCTGGTGCTGAGTGACAGACAGCAAGGGGGCTGGAGAGCCCAGAGGTCAACCTCTGCTGTCACAGCTGCCACAGCCCATTAGAGAACCTTCCAGAAAGGGCATCGGTTTTGTGATCTGACAGGACAGCAGCCGGGAACCCGAATTTGACCTCTCTGAGCCTCAGTTTCAACACCTGGAAAATGGTCACAAGAGCCCCCCCACATTACAGGCAGGCATTGTCCTAGAGAATCCAGGCAAGGGAGGCTCCGGGTCTCCCACAGCCCCGAGTGGAAGGTTACCAGACTCCCGCAGGGAACTGGGAGTATCCCAGAGGGACAAAGGAGCCCCAGGGCAGGACAAGGTGCCCACATTTTCAGGAACCAAGCCCGGGACAGATTTCTGCTTTAAAAGACACAGAGCTGAGCAAGGTGTCCATGCAGTTCACTGCTCGATTTCCAAGAAGAATGTCCCCTGTGGGTGTGGGCTGCATGTTCCTGTTTGGTGACAGCTCCCCCCTGCTTCCCCGCCAGGGCCAGGTCAACATGCCACAGCCAGCCCCCCGCCCCAGTTCTTCCTGGGTGTTTACTGCTTTTCCTGGTGGGGGCAGGACAGGTGGGGTGTTGGTCCCCTCTCCCACCTCCTCAGGGCCTGGCCTCCATCCTCGGTGCCTCTGTGGCCGGTGAACTGGGCCTTGAATCCACTCAAGGGGAAAATGAGAAACTGCCCAGGGTTCCCCGGGTTGCTGACTGGGCCCCAAGCTCGCCAGCAAACCTTCTCTGCTGCTGCGGCACCTGACCAGGGACATGGAGGGGAATGGACATCTGGACCCGGGACCAAGGACACGGCACCTGGGAGGGCTGGCTGCACCTCCCCAGGCAAGAGGCCACCAGGCCCCCTTGAGAGGCAAACAGAAATGAGCAGGAGTGAGCGGCAGGGGCCTGGAGGGTTCCCAGGGGCCTCAGAGCTGCCACCTTCGCTGTCTAGACTGGTGCTTCCCAGGTGGCCCGACGCCTGCTCCAGCATCACTGGGCTGAGAACAAAGAACAACGACAACAGCCCCACCGCAGAGACTGCATTTATCAAGCACCTACTGTGTGCAGACACCATGTAGACGGCTCCCTTTGTCCTCCCAGAACACAATGACATGGGTGTCCCTGCTGTCTCCATGTCATCGAGGCCGTCCTGGGTCTTGCTCAGCTTCCAGCACCTCAGCCCGACCTGACATAGACCTTGCTTGCTGGATGTCCTCCTCCTGCACTGGGAGGGGACAGGGACGTGCTGCACCCCACGCCTGGGGGCTTTCAATGTTCACTGCCCAAGTCAACCATGGCCACTCTTCAGAAGATGGGCAGTGGGAAGGGGCGCTCAGAGGCAGGGGCCAGGGCAGGCCCAGGCCAAGGCGGGAGGGCCTGGGTTTCCCTGTGGCACTTGGTGGGAGGAGCCCCCCAAAGACTGGTGCTCCTGGGCATGTCCTTCTGTGTTCACATTTGCTCAGGAACGAGGACACGGACCCAAGTCCTTCCTCACTAATCCAACCTGGCCCCACTGGCCAGCTCACACTTTCCAGAACCTGGAGCCTGGCTTCTGCCTGTGGGAGCTGACGAGGTGCTTCAGAGAGCGACGTGCTCTCTTACCAGGGACTAAGCTCCAGGGCGCCTAGATCTGAGTCACACCTTTGGCCCTTTTGTTTTTTATTTTGAGTCAGGGTCTTGCTAAGTGCTGAGACTGGCCTCAAAATTTCCATCGTCCTGCCTAGGCCTCCTGAATCCATGAGATTACAGGCCTCTTCCACAGTGTCCAACTGAGTCACATTTCTTGATGGACTCTGATGTCCATGAGCAGAGGGACAGGCAGGGGCTCCTGCTGGGGCCCCTGGGAGCACTCGTGGGCATGTGATGCCACTCCAGTGTCACCGTGCTGGGGTCCAGGGTGAGGGCTCTGGAGCAACTTCTCAGAATCTGATCCCCACCCTGCAGTTGTGGAGCTGTGTGATCTTGGGCACATTGCAGCACCTCTCTGTGCCCTGCTCCCTGTCTGGGATGAGGGAGAACACCACTATCTGCCTCCCACGGTGGTGGTGTTGGTGGACTGGGTCCATCCTGTCCCTCCCTGTGAAAGGAGCACAGGCTTCCCAGTGTCCTCCCAGGGTGAGGGAGATGCCACCCCACAGCAGGGTGGGAAACAGGCTAGGCCACCTGAGTGACCCCCCAAGCCTGACCTGGGCCCCAGACACTGGACTCACCTGAGTCCAAAGACAGCTGTGGCATTTCTCAGGGGCCACTCCTGACCGTCTGTCAGTGGTGGCCTGGGGCCTCATCCCCAGAGGCCTCTCTGCACAGTGAGTCACCCCAAGATCCCACGATGTCCTTGCTGAGGGAGCTGATGGACAGGCTTGTCCAGGATGAAGGTGGACACCCCGTCACCTCCCTGGGTGACCAGGCTGTGGGTGTCTACACTAACTCTACGCTAGAGCTGCTGGGGAGGGACCCCAGGCTGATCCCCCCAACTGTAGCTCAGGGTGACCACAGAACACATGGACCCGGCCTCCTGGCCCCTCCCACACACACAGACACACACTCATGTCCCCAGCCACAGGCTTAGGATTCCCTGCCCTCTGTGGTCACCTGAATGGTTCGCTGCCTCCGTGGGCTCCCAGACAGGGGCTGGTGTGGCCCTGGGCATGTCTAGCCTGTTGGATGAGCGGCACCCAGGCTCCCACCAGGCCCTGGTTCACGGGATGTGCTGGGTTTGAGGGCTGAGGTGGGAGGATGTCAGGCCCACCTCCCTGGCTGTGTCACCCTGGGGACGTCCTGTTTCCTCAGTGGTAAAATTGTGGGAAAGCAGCACCCCTAAAGCTGTTGATCAGCAGCAAGTCAGCAGAGCCATCCATGCCGTCCCGGCCTTGAGGTCCCTGCTGTCCCTGTCCCAGGTCCCCACTCCAGGGTGACCACCATCCTGGACAAGCTGGCCTGGCCTTCAGAGACAGAGCCACCATCTCCCCTGGTGGCCAGGCTGCATGGCCACCCCCTCCCACTGTCAGGCAGGACACACGCTGCTTCTGGGGCTGTGTCCTGGAGACAGCGTGGCACCAGGCAGGTCAGATCCAGGCTGATCTTTTTCTCTGCAAATCCCTCATAAGTGCCTGTGAAAAACCCAAGCGCTGCTCCCCCTGGAAAAGGGAAGGCTCCTGGCCACCGGCTGTCCATGGCTGGGGGCTGCAGGGGCCTCTCCAGTGCTTTTGCAAGGAGGCTCAGGTCAATACAGCTGGCGGAGGGCTATGAAGCGAGGGCGGATGGTGCCGCCCCCAGCCTGGCTCTATTTTTGGCTGGACAAGCTGTGTGGCCTTGGAGAAGTATCCTAACCACTCTGGGTTTCTGCTGCCTCACTTGAAGTGAGTATGGGAACAGAGGAGCCCAACCGGAAGGGTGTGGAGTGTGACTGGTTAACCTGTGGTAGGCAAGGATGTCACGTGCCCAGCAGAGAGGGGGAGGTGAGATTGGGGTGGGGGAGGTGAGGGCAGTGAGCTCACCCAGGGCCCAGCATGTCGGGGGCTTCATACACCTCATTCTGGCCTGCTGAGTCAGCCCTGCCCATGGGAACCCAGTTCCGAGAGGCACAGCCTCTGGCCTGGGCCACACAGTCCCCCACTGACTACACTGATATGGCTGTGTCCCCCTCCCTGCTTTAGGTAAGAGGAAACTGAGGCAGGGGACAATCAGGGCCTCTCTGGAGTTGTAGGGCTGGTCAGCAGTAGCACTAGGGTCAGGCTGTCAGAGAGCAGCGCTCAGGCCTCCAATGTCCTAATGGGGAGGACGAGGGTGCCCAGGGTCCTGGCCCTCCTGGGGCAGGAGCCCACCTGTCCTGGGCTGCATGGCTGTGGTCAGGAGGAGCTTGGAGACAGGAGAACCCCGTTCTCAGCTGGGATGGGAGGCCCTGCAGGGCTCCCCCACAGTCCATGCCAGTTGGACACCAAGCATCCCAAAAGGCCACACCCTCTGCCTCTGGCCTGATGGTGGCCGCCTCTTTCCACTCCCAGGAAGCCCTGTGCCCTCTGTTCCCCTCAGAGGCAGGAACTGAATTTGAAGGCTTCCCTTTGGCCATGGTGCTGTGGCCAGGGCTCCAGCCTGCTGCCCAGGGGGACCCTGTTCCCAAGGCCGGTGTGGCACGGGTCCCCTGGGGCCTGCAGCTCTCGCGTCTTCCTATTCTGGTCATGTCGTGTCCACACCTGGCCGCTGTCTGATGCCACTCTCCTTTCCCAGACCCAGTTTGGGGTGAAAGCTTTGCTTATTAGTCAACCTGGGTCCCCTCACTGATTGACATGCAGGAGTGGATTCATCTGAAACCCCAGGCAGTCTCGTGCCAGCATCCCTGCCTCAGGAGGCTGGTCTGAGGGCACTGGGACTATGCGGCCTGGTACACAGTATGGAACCTCAGAAGGGTCCTCACAGTGCCCTGGGTTGTGACCCCCACCTGGCCGCCATCCTCCCCTGCAGGTTCAGCAGGGGTAGGCGACAGAGAAGGGGCTGGAGTGGCCACAGCTACCGGCTGGCACAGGCTCCCACTGGTTCTCGGCATTGCCCACTGCAGAGACTGCATCTCCCCTTCAGCCAGAACGTTCTCCCACAGCTTCCTCGCCCCTCCTTCCTGGTGCACGGCTCTGTCCCTGCCCTGACTACAGTGTCACGGCTGCTCTGCAGAGGAGTCCACGGGGGGGCTCAACCTTTAGCCCAGCCTCGCCAGCCTGGTGTTGGACAGCAATCAGCAAGTCTGAGGGATGAGGGGTTCAAATGCCTCCCATGAACCTCAGCACATGTCCCCGGGGTCTGGTAGTGGCCCTGGGAGGGTCGGTCTCGTTCCTCTCAGGAGGCAGGTGCAGATTCACGGGAACCCAGAGAGCAGAATCCAGGCAGGGGGTCTCCGACCTGTGCTTCTGGTGCAAGGGCAGAGCTTGATCTCTCACCCCTGGGACTTGGGGTGCTTAGAGGTGACCTTGTCTTGAGGGGCTGCTGGTTTTGGCTCCAGAAACCGAGATTCTCAAAGGAGATGTGACCAAAGTACCTGGGATCAAATCAGAAATTACAAACGCTGGCTGTGCCCCATCTTGGGACCCCTGCACTGGAAACACAGTTGTGATCTGGAAGTGTGGGCAGTGGGAGGGGTGGGCACAGGCCCCTGGCAGCCTGCCCAACACAAGAGGAGAGACTGTGGAATTGGTGCTGCTTTTCAGACACCTGGAGGTTCACTCAGGCTTCTGGGAGCTGGAGTGAGGAGGATCTGGTGTTCCCAGCTACCCCCAGAAATGAGGCAGCCAGGCGGCCACTGCTGCGGGGCTGGGCGAGGCGGTGGGGCCCTCCCTGATTTAGCACTCCAGAGTGGGGACAGCTGGGCCCAGGGGATTGGAGAGGAACCAGAATGCAGAGAAAGGAGGTTATATACAAAAATCAGATTTCTCAGTTCAAAGGTTTCCCCGGGGAAAACAGGGTTTGGAACGAGGGAGACCAGGGGGTTAGAATGAACCAGATCCAGCCATCTCAGAACCCGGGGGCACCCCTCAAGCTGGGGTGGACACCGTGTCCAGCCCGCAGCCAACCTGAGCAGGCTGGGGCCCAGGAGGTGAGTGGGCAGGAGCACATGGCTGCCCGTGGTTGCTGCCTGGCCTGGTCAGGCTGACCTGGCTCCCCTTCCTCTCAGATGGGTGGGGTGCTTCCTGCCTGTCAGAGGGACTTGAACCTGCAGGGAGTTCCAGGACCACCAGCTGCAGTAACCAAGCAGAGTGGACCAGACAGCCTTCTGCCAGAGGGAATTATTGCCAGGGTCCACTCACACCCCAGGGACTTGAGAGGCGCCACCTGGGTCACCTCCTAATGCACATGCTCCCGGTCAGGGGCCAAGCCGTGGGGGAGGCCTCGCTCACTCTCAACCAGAATCTCCCTGGTTTTGGTGATGAGAAGCCTCTGAATGTCAATCTCAAGAGATCAGGGGAGGGGCTACCCAGAGGCCAGCCTAGATAAGACACAGCTGCTGTCCTCCAAGAGCTGACAGTGGGTAAGAGTCCACAGAGGCCACAGTGCATCGAGGAGGAGCCTCGTGGTGCCAAACCCAGCAGAGTCCAGAGGGAGAGCACCGGGTCAGGGGGTCCAGTGGAGACTGTTCTGAGTGGGCTTGAAACCTGAAGGGTCAACAGGCAATAACTAGGGGGAAGGGTTCAGGGGAACAGGAGAGGGAGCTGCTCCTCCAGGCGACAGGTGGGTAAGATAGTCAGCCTAACAGAGGCTAGGTCAGCCATGGAGGCAGCCCTGAGATGGGAAGGGACAGGGGCAATGCAAAGCTGCCGAAAGCTGAAGGCACAAACGTGAACGACCAAGCTGAGACCCTCCACCCACCTCCACGGTCCTGACTAAATACACATTGTCTTAAACGACCGAGTTGTGATTTTTAAGCAAATTACTGTGGCAATAAAAAACAAAGAGAAGATGGAACTGGAATTCTTAGTGTTAATGCAGTAGATTTTTAAGGGGCTATGAATTTTCCTCTAGACATAGCTTTAGCTACTATCAGAAACATGGGTGGTTTCTGAATTTTCCTTTTAGATATTTGGCCATTACAGTGCTTATTTATTTTCTGAGACGTGGCCTCATTTATGTCACACAAACTAACCTTGAACTCATAACCAGCCTGCCTTAGTCTTCTGAATAGCTGAGATTATAGATGTGCAACTCTGCACCTGACTTCAGTGTTTACTTACTGCATGTTACCATTTTTCTATTTTTAATTTTCCCATATTTTTAAATTGTTGAATTATAATTATACATCAGTGGAAAAGTGTTGTTATGGTTTTACTTTTTGACTTAAAAAATTTGAGGAGAGTATTTTAAGGATTTAGAGCTTTTCTTTATCCTGTTTTGATACAAATTTGTAATTTAATTGCTTGTGGTCATGGAATGGTATCTGTATTTCCTCTTTTGGGAATGTACTGAGGTTTTCTTTGGTGGTTTTATATAGGGTACTGTTCTAGAAATGTGTCTATAATGACTATTTCAAAGTAAGTATATTCAAGGTTTACAGCAAAGAATTTGATAAGCTAAGGCAGAACATACACATATTTGCTTCATAAAAATGGATCCAAAACCAGATACAGACACATAGCAGGTCTGGGGACAGGGAATGGGATGCTTGGTTCCATGCAGAATTTTATGTCTCAAGTCCATCAAAACTAATCCAGTTGGTACATGTGGCATATATATATATATATATATATATATATATATATATATATACACACACACACACATTTTGTTTGTTTGTTTGTTTGTTTGTTTTTTGTATCGGGTATTGAACCCAGGGATACTTAACCACTGAGTCACATCCCCAGCCATTTTTTGTATTTTTTTTTAGAGACAGGGTCTTGCAATTTGCTTAGGACCTCGCTAAGTTGCTGAGGCTGGCTTTGAACTCATGATCCTCCTGCCTCAGCCTCCCAGGCAGTGGGTTCATAGGTGTGAACCAGACCTCAGTCCCTGCTTGAGGGCAAATAAATAACTTTCCATCTCTTGCTGCCTAACTAGAAGTGATAGCTGAAAGGAGGATCCATGCCCACTGAGTGCTCAGCAAGTTCAAGACTTTTCTGGAGTTGACACACTGATCATTTAAGCTCAAACGTTAAGCTATGATTCTGCAGCTCAGACTCTACCCAGTGGTGGGCTCTCATGGTCCTGGCTGAAGGCTGCCTCGCCCTCAGTCAATGAAGCCACCCTGGGGTGGGAAGCGGCCCCTCTCGGGAAGTCAGGACAAATATTGCAAATGTGGACTCCCCAGTCTGAGGGACAGCAAGAGGTGCCTTTCTGGGCAGATGGTGGGGGACATTCCCTGTTGAGGTGATGGAGCACCACATGGGAAGGTGCAGAGAAACAGGATGTGTCACAGGGACTCCCTCCTGGGGCTGTCCAGCCTGGGGAAGTGCATGGCAGGGTATGGGGCAGGAGGCAGCATGCCCGGCAGCAGACACTGCTGCTCTCCTGTCTCTGGACCTCAGGGGGCTCCTGCTGCCCCTCAGCAAAACCGTCCCTCAGTTTGGCCACTACTGACCTACTGGGACTTGGTTTACATTTCGCCATGGAAGCCCTCCCTGGCCTTCCTCTGGGATCTACAGCCACTGGAGTGTTGCTTCTCGGGACCAAATTACCTGCCCCTTGACCATCTCCCCCACCAGACTGCTCTCTATAAGGGCAGGGCCGCTGGGCTCTGCTGATCACTGGGCCTCCAGCCACCAGCTCAGGCTGGGTCAGTAGGAGGCCACTGCAGGATGCTAGTGAGGGAAAGGGGCTCTGGCAAACTCTGGCAGCTCAAAGTGACCCCTCCAAGATGGAACCCACAAAATTGTCTTATTTGGGAGAATAAAACGGTCTCCGTGGATGAGCCTTAAGTCAAGGCTCTAGGGATCATTGTGCATCATCTGGGGGAGACCTGAAGTCATTGGCAGGCCCTCCTAAGAGAAAGACAGAGGGAGATTGGAGGGACACAGAAGGTGTAGCCAGAGGCTGGTAGGGTGTGGGCGCAGGCTGAGGGACACCTGGAGCCACCATGAGCTGAAGAGGCAGGGAGGGTCTCTTGGCCTGCTGATGCCCCGACTTCAGACTTCTGGCCTCTCGACTGTGAGAGAAGCATTTCTGTGTTTGCTCCATGCACTCCTTGGGGTTTCTCAGGGACACTCCTGCTCAGGGACTCAGAGGGTTAAGAATGGCCGACTGCATTCGACTTTTGGACCCAACATGCTTACATGGCTGAATTCTAAAGCTATCTCACTAGGTGGAAATCAAGGTCAGGTTCACCTTGAAAATGTCCCATGCAGCAACCAGAGCTGTCCCAACCCTGCAGCAACAGGAGCTCTGATGGCGGGACCTACCACCTCCAGTGTGATGACTCCATTTTCCAGCATCCCTTGCAGCTAGGCTCAGCCATGTGCCCATGTCCTGGCCAAAGGGCTGTGGGTGGAGCCATGGGAGGATGTCTATGCTGTGTCCCTGAGGGGCATGAGTTCATGTCCCTTCCTCTCACGCTGGCTAGGATCAGCCCTGGGCAGTCCTCTGGGTTGTGTAAGGGGATTAACTTTGGTGTCCCATGACAGTCCCTGTCAGACTGGGACCCTCACCTCCCCACAATCCCCCGGGGGAGAACCCCCACTGCCTTAAGCACAACTTCTGATGTTTGTGTCTGGCACCGCAGCTGAATGCACCCTAACCTACTGCCATCTCCCTGAAGGCCACCACTCAGCCGTCTCCCCAGTGTAGAGAAAGCCACTGTTCTTTGGAGATCCACTTCCTGCCTGCACTTTCCTGGGACATTGGCCATGGCGGCCTGCTCATTTCCTAGAGCCTGTTTCCTCACCTGTAGGGGAATGTCTGCCCTGCCCCATGACTCTGCCAAGACTTAGCTGAGGGACTGAGCCTGAGGGTGCTTTGAGTGCTGGGTGCCGGCGTCACCTGGAATCCCAAGACCAGGAGAAGGGAGCGTTTCCGAGAGTCCCCAGGGAAGGCAGGAGCAACTGCTGCCTGGAAATCTGCGAAAGAAGATGTCTGCTGTTGGCACAAGCCCAGTGACGGCACGCTGTGGCCCCAGTGGATCATTTCATGAGAGCTGCAATTAGGGGAAGTGGGGCTCATTAAGGGATGGGAGGGACAAGGCCTGGCTTCTGGAGATGCTGTCGAGGCTGCATCTCTTCTATCCTGTGGCTGATCTAGAAGACCTAGGCCTGGCATTCATACTGGACCGCTCCAGTCTCCCAGGGGTTGGAGATGAGAAGAGCCTGCCAGGTCGTGGGGCACAACCTTGGTGCCAGGGACATGGGTGACAACAGTCAAGGATGTGTAGAACTCATGCATGGCAGGCACCTCCCCAGTGCATCAGAGGGAAGACACTGAGGCACAGAGAGGTCATGAAGCAGGTCAAGGTCATGCTGCGGAAAGTGAGATGTGACCCAGGTGGTGCTGGTGAGCAGGAGAAAGGGCCCAGGACAAGCCAGGCAGCAAGAAGGTGCAAGGATGGGCAGGGGAGTTCTGCCATGGTGACCTCAGGGAAGCCACTTGACCTCGCTGGGACTGGCTTTCCAATCTGTAAGATGGGTGAGCCTTGGATGGAACCAGAGACAGTGCTGGATGCAAAGGGCCAGGCGGGTCTGATGGACCCCTCAATGCTGCCACATGCGGCGACCTCCCTTAGACAAGGAGTAACCAATGGACATGGTTGTGTGCCAATAAACTCTATTTATGAAAACAGCAGCTCGTCTGACCCATGGTCTGTTGCCCTGTGATTTCAGTCATGTTCCTTTGTTCCTTGTGCTTCATTATATTTATACTCTTAATATTTGTCCTCATATTGATTCACGGGCATTCCTTAGAGTTTGGGAGCACCACAAACTGGGTGAGCTAGTTATGGATCTGTACTTGCAGAAAACGTGAAAACAAGCTAAATTATTTTTGTTTTGAAAGGGTTTCTGGTCACTTCGAGGGCTGGCAGACCTGGGGCGCAGCTCAGAGGCAGACTGCTTGTCTGGCATGCACGAGGCCCCGGCTCCACCCCGAGTTCTGCAAAAATGCAAGACAAGGCAAACCAAGCCCAAGCCCAAACCCAACCAAATTATGACCTAGAAGCTCCTGAGCTGTGCACTGGCTCTGCCACATGGGCGAGATGCCCCTCCACCTCTTAGTTCTTAAAGCAAAGGGGCAGCTCCCATGGTACCCTTGGTTCAGGCTCCTGCACGGGGACTCATCCCTGCCCAGGTTTCTCCACCTGATGGCCACTGGTCACCTCCAGTCCAAAGGATTTAAAACCTGACACCTGGTTTCCCATGAACCGGCTTCAGGTGCTGCCCGCTGCTTCCTCCAGTGCATCTCTGGATCGGGGCACTGGGGTGCTGGTCATGACTCCACTCTCCCAGCTGAGCCTTCAGCTGGTGTCCTTGCTCTTCTTCCTCTGTCCAGGTCTGGTCTTCTGTCCAGTGGTCCTTGCCCACTGCCACCTCCCTGGCAGGCACTGTGTCTCTTGGGATCCTGCAGGTGGAACCTGCCTGCTCCCCATGGGCCATGGTCCCAGTCCCTTCCCTCTGCACAGTGTTCTGGTGGGCAGGTCACCCACCCATGTCCACATATCCCACCACCTGGCCTCACGCCCTGTGGCTGCTGGGAGGAGGAAGTGGCCCTTGTTTTTCAGCAAGTGCTGGCTAAGCGCCTGCAAGGGAGAGGTGACCTGCATGGACACGAGCACTGCCCTGTAATCAGAGGACAGGACGGGTGATATCACAGAGCTGGGAGGCAGCAAGGGTGCTGGGTGTCAGCAGAGCATCTATGGGCCAGGCCTGTCCCGACGGAACTTGGGAGAATCACCGGCCGTGAGGCACCTGGCACAGCACCATGGGGACTGGGACCCTGTCCTCAGGAAGCAAGGCTGCCCTGGGCTTTCATCCTGAATGCTGCTGGGAAGGAGGACAGGCTCTTGGTGGAGCCCAGCAAGGGGGATGGAAGCCTGCACCCATGGGAGGGGATGCGCTCTTTCCTGCAAGGCGCACCAAAGGGTTAAAACATTTCCATTAAAATTTAAATTCCAGCAGGCGCCCCTCCCTCCCTCCTGTCCTTTGAACATCTGGCTGGCAACCATTTCCTATTTCAATCTCAGCAGAACAAATTGAATCAGTGTGGAGATCGAGCTCAGTGCTGTGCGCCAAAGCCTGCAGGCTGGGCCCCGGGTAATGCCTCCTGTCCTCGTCACCATGGAGCCCAGCAGTGGCCCACTACCTGTGGTGCCAAACAGAGCAAGAGTCCCTCCTGCCTGAACTACGGGGGGCCCAGGGCCAGGAGGCAGCCTTGTCCACCCAGCAAGGGAAGCCACGTGAGACAGGTGGGGCAACCTCAAGTCCCCGTACAGCACAGAGGTCCCCTGGCCCAGGGCCGTGATGGAGAGCAGAATGAAGAGAATGAGGAGGGTCAGCCCCCTGGTCCCTGCCTCCTGCCTGCTGGGTGGCGGGCTGCTCTCCACCTGCCCCACTCCTGAGAAGTGACAAGACGCTGGCAGAGGACCCTCCAGCTTCTGCCTGAGGCAGCAGCCAGGCTGCGTGTCCTGTGTCCCCAGGAAGAAGGCAAAAGACTCCAGGCTGCTGGAACTCCACCTCCTGCCTGCCCCTCCTCCACACGTGCAATTGCAGACTGGCACCAGTGCCTACTCAGTGTCCCCGAGTTAGGCAGAAAAGACAATTCTCCCGGTTCCCTGCCACACGGTGACACTCAGTCCTAAGGGCTGGAATGTGTAGCAACAGTAGGGCACCTGCTCCTGGGGGCAGACTTACCTGCTTCCCGCTAAATATGGGTGGGCCCAACTGGGGCTGGGCACGTGGGTAACGAGACCCTGGCCTGCCCGCCCTTTCTGCACACGCAGGCTCTGCCCAGGGCCTCTTGGCCCTGCCCTGTGTTCTGCACACGGGCGCAGCCTGGCTCAGCCCAGATCTGACGTCCTGGGCATCTGCTCCTCCTTGAAAGATAATTTAATAATAATAATAATAATGACCCCCACTTCACATTCAGCAGGCATGAGACCCTGCTGTCCACCCATGACCTGCTTTTTCTTTAACAGATGTGACCAACCTGGGATTCTTATGCCTCTCTGAAAACACGGATAACTGGTGCAGAGGCAGCAACCTGGACACTGGGATGGGGGTCTTCTGAAGCAGGGCTGCCACCGCCTCAACCCTCCCTTCCCTCAGGCCCTGTCCAACTGTCTCCCTCCTGCAGGTGGACTGCGGGCCCTGTGTGAAGCCAGGACCCTGTCCACTGCATGGCCACTCCCCACCAGGCCCAGTAGCCTCCCCAGGTCTCCCATGCAGCTGCCCTTCCCATCTGCACTCCTGTCCCCTGAGGTCCTGCCAGGCTCCTCCCTCCGTGCCTCCCCAGCAGGCTGGCCCTGTCACAGCAGGGGAACTGCAACAAAGGAAACCTGAGAGCCAGAGGCCCTGGGTGACAACAGGAGGGAGTTGGGCAGGGTGGTGGCACCAGAGGCAGGACTGTACCTCAGCAGGATGCCACGCAGGACAGGGTGTCTTTGCTCCACTTCTGGTCCCCCACGCCTGCTGGTGCCCACCACTGGTTACACTGGACCTGGGATATGCAGTTAGCTGGCAGGCCTGAGGTCCACATGGGGGGTGGGTGTGAGGGTGAGTAGGTGGGGTCCCTGCCTCTGGATGCAGCCAATTCCGTCTCCCAAGTGCCGCTCTCCAGGTCCGGGGTCCCTGTGTTCTGCGTCCCTCTGGCCCTGGGCACTGCCTCTGTCTCCAGGCCCAGGACCCCTGTGTTCTGTGTCCCTCTAGCCTGGGTGCTGCCTCTGTCTCCCAGGCACCCTCTCTGGACCAGCCAGTCAAGTTCTCTTCCTGGCTCCCTCCTGACACTCTGGAGGCCACAGACCCCCAACAATGCATGACCCTCTCTCCTGCCCTGCAGGAGGCATCACGGGGTCAGAATGTGCAGGTCCCACAGTGGGTCCAGCCCCAGCCTTGCTCAGCTGCCACTGTGACTCAAACTGGACCAGAGGCCCTCCTGAAGGCCAGAGGCTGTGCTCCAGGGCTGCCCACCTCCTGCCAGGTGGCTGAGTCTCCCCACTCCTGGCACCTGGTGGACACCCAGCCTGGCTTCCCTCGTCACCTAGCTCCACATGACTTCATTCCAGGATGATCACAGCAGGATCATAAAAATCACAACAGTCCTTGTGGCACCTAACTGCTTAAAGACTTGTTTCCAAAGGCAAGACCTCAGGGTCACGGAGACCTTTGTTCCAACTCCAGCTGTCCCCTTCTGTGACTCCTGGAACAGAGCACGGGGACAGGGGACAGGTGCTGAGGCCGGGAGAGGCGCTTATCAGTGGAGTGCCATTCAGGACAAGTCTCGGGGGAAACAGGAAAGATGGGGGTGGGCATCATGCACAGGCCCTATGAAGGGACAGTGGGGCTGAGACCAGGTGGGGCGGGCCTTGCTCTTGGGAGGGGACCTGACTTTCAGTGCACAGGGGAGGCCCCGAAAGGGTCTAAGCTGGACCAGCCGGATCCAGATCATGGATCCAGCCAGGACACGGGGCTGCCTGCAGGAAAGGGGTCTACCTGGGGGTGGCTTGACAGCTGGGCGCTGGGCACCCCAAGGCCTCTGTGGAGAAGTGACCTCCTGTTTGTTCACGGGTCTGCCCCTGCTGGGCAGCATGCCCCGTGGCAGGGCCAGTTCAGGTTGAGGAAGGGACACCCTGGGCAGTTTTGGAGCAGGACCTCCTTTCAGCTGCTCTTGGTCTCGGGTCAAACAGACCTGGCCTGTATCCTTCATGGCCCTCAGACTGTGACCCAGGACAGGAGTATGGAGTTGTCTGGCCTCACCCTCTACAATGGTGTTGCTGCCCCCCCCTTCCACAGCGAGGTAACAGTGCTGGGCAGTGAGCCTCCTGGGTCTGTCTCTGCCATGCCCAGGGCTGAACCGGCAGTGAGCAGAGCCTGACTCACAAGAAGTGAGCCAAGTGCTGGACACTGGGGAGACCTGCTTGGGACCCAAGCCCCATGGACACTGGACAAAGACTGGAACCTCGTCCCCACAAAAATATATGACGTGACTGATGCAGAATGCCAAAGGTCCCTGGGCTACCTCCAGGCTCCCCCGACAGTCCCAGGTAGGAAGCAGACAGCACGCAAGTGTCCTGAGGTTTATTCCCCAGCCCACTGACCAAGCCAGCAAGGTCAGCACCCACTGATGGAAGGACAACCATGACTTGGAGCACCCAGGTCTACAGTCAAGGGGCCGGGACAGCTGCCTGGGCTCAGACGAGGCCTAGGCCTGGCTTCTCAGCTCTGTGGCATCTTGCCTGCTGCTGGTGCTGGTCTGACCCTGCCCGGGGGACTGCCCTCAGGCTGCTGGCCAGAAGTGAGGTCTGTGGTGTGTCCAGATGCCCCCAGTTTGTAAGTGGAGCGTAGCTGGCACTGGTGACAGCTGGACTTGGGACCTGATGTTTCAGTAAGTGCTCTGAGGTGTCCCTGGAGGAGACCCGGGTATCTGGTCCATGTGATGAGGACGGGTGGACAGAGTCCCCTGGGCAGATGCAGGTGGGATCCTCGCACAGCAGCCCTGGGGGAGGCAAGGGCAAAGGCTCCTACCTGCTTGGCATGTGTCTGTCCCTTTCATGGGCTGCTGCGGGTGCCAGGCAGTGAGGTGATGTGGCCTCAGGGAGGCCAAGGATCTGAGCTGGGACCTCCCAGCCTGAGCTGGTGAGCAGGGTCCTGCCTGGACAGCCTGGCTCCTGAGCACAGGCCTCGCCCAGCACTTCCTGCTCTGGGCAGGATCAGGGTCCTGGTTTCAGGTGGCTGTGCCCCTGGGGCAAGTCCTCGAGCCTCTGCACCCTGAAACCCTGATGCCCCTCTCAGCAGATGGGCCCCTGGGTGGCCTCAGGCTGGTGGCGGAGCAGTCGGTGGGGCCCTCTGGGTGCAGATGGCCAGAGGGCTCTGTCCCCTCCACCCTGGACCTGTGGTGGCCCCACCCCAGCCAGGGCCCCAGCCACGTGCCTCTGGTGCCGGCTCACAGCTGAAGGGTCTGCTCCTCTCTGTCAGGGTCACTGTCCTGCACCTGCTCCAGGATCCTGTCGAACACCACAGACCACTTCTTCTTCAGGGGCTCTGGAGCCCAGAGGGCTAGAGAGGAGGACAACGAAGGAGAGGGGAGAGGATGAGGGGAGGGCACAGGGAGGAGCAGAGGACAGGGAGGCAGGACAGCAGGATGGAGGACATCAGGGGAGGGGAGAGGGAAGGAGAGCAGGGCAGAGGAGAGGGCGGTGTGAGGGCAGGGAACCGCCTGGAGCCCCTCCTGCCTCCATGTCTCCTCCCCATCGTCCCTGCAGAGGAGGCCCCTGCATGAGCCTCCTACTCCTCCCTGCAGGTCAAGGCCAGCCAGGGCCAAGGGGACAAGCAGGACCCATTCCTGGGACTGGAGGCCACAGACTCCCGTGGCGCAGTGAGCAGTGGGCACCCAGTCGCAGCTCAGTGCAGGGCCCCGGGGAGACTGGAGGGTTGATGGGGAGTGGCTGGCGGGGGGGATATCTGGGGCGGGCTCTAAGGAGCACAGAGGAGTTCTCTGTGAGGACAGAGGGAAGAGGGCAGGAGGGAAGGAGGCAGGCGGACTGGGCCCCCACGCGTCCCTCCTGGCACCATGGTCAGACTCCTCTCCACCCACAGCAGCTGTCACTGCCTGTGCAGGTGAGGGTGGGCCAGGCGGCAGGGTCTGAGGTCGGCCAGAAGGGCGCAGTGTGGATTAGACCTCAGGCCACGCTGAAGCCCACGTTATTGCCTGCAGTGGCGGGAGCAGGGGTTCAGGAGACAGGGCAGCGAGGTTGAGTGCTGGGCTGCCTCTCTGTCAGTCCTTCTGCTGTGCCAACCACTCACTGGTGGAGAGTCCACTCAGTTTAAGACTTGATTTGCACAGAGCAGGTCTCAAGAGCCTCACGCGGTTCCTGCTCCTCCTCCCCTCCAGCCTTCCAGGTGCTGAGGCCCCCAGGGTGGCAGCACAGAACTTGGCCCACGGGAACCTGCCAGAGCTGCCTCCCCGCTTACTGCCACCAAGTGATGGACGTGACCCTGGTCTGATCGAGCCCCATCACCTTCTCTCTGGGAGCCCCACCCTCCTGGGAGCCCCCTGTATATGTGCCCCAGGCACCTGTCACCTAAGAAGAGACCCCACGTCCCTGGGGCACCACCTGGGCTGGTCCAGGCTATGGAGGGGGCCACCTGGAGGCCTGGCGCAGCTCCTGCCCACCCGACTCCCCACTGGCTCCCGGCCCAGCACCACCACCCAGCACCATGAGACAACCTTTGTCCCCTGCATCTCTGTGATCCCAGCCTCAGCACACGGCCTGGCACACAGTGGGGCTCCTGACACCCCTGGGGGATGAGCAGGTGGGCCCCCAGTCCGAGGGCATGGCTAAGCTGCCCACAGGGCAGGAGTGGAGGGCTGGGGCATGGGGCTGGTGGCTTCCCCCGCACGTTCCCACTCAAGTCCACGGCCCCTGGTGATCGCCAGCTTGTGAGGTGCACAATGGCCTCTGAAAATTGAATTTGTGGGCAGGCAATAGGCACCAGTAAACAGAATGTGGGCCTGCTGCCCATGTCCATGGTCACAGGGGTGGAGAATCCCCCAGGCCTGTCCTCCTGGGCCACGCTGGCCTGGGATCCCAGGAATGGCCGCAGACACTGCCTTTAGCTCCACAGCACTTTTTATTCTCTCTCAGCCTGAGCCTGGCAGTGACCAGCCTCCCTTTGGGATGCTGGCCGGAGCTTCCCAACAGGTCAGACCTGAGCACTGCTCCCTTTCCCTGCAGGCCTGGCCAAGGCGCCATGGACTCTGGCCACCACTCCCTTCTCCAAACCTCTGTGGGTGCCTCCTCCCCTGGGAAGTCGAATCTGCTGGTTGGTCGCCAGGGCCTGGAGCAGGCCTGTCACCCTGTCAACACTGCCTCAGCTCCTGGGCCACCTGCCACTCCACTCAGACCCTGCCTGGCTGTTCCTTCCATCTGGGGAGCCACCCAGGGGCCATGGTGGTGGTGCTCCCCTGACCTCCCTACTTACAGTCCACTTCTCCCCATGTCCCCCACTTCTGGTCTCTTCCTGTCCCTTCCCCACAGCGCTCAGCTGGCCTGTTCCATTCTTGGACTTCGTCATCCATCCACCTCGCCTGCCCGTTCAGTCCCCTGCTCTGCTCCCGATGCTGGGCAGTGGCATGGGGGGTGTGGCTGTGGGGTCAGAGGGAGGCCCATGGTAGAGGAGACACAGTGCCACCAGTCTAGGTCTAGTCTAGGGTGAGCAGCTGAGGGGTCTCCTTCATGCGAGACCCTCCACACACATCCACACCAAGCTCTGCCTGGACCAGTTGTGTGATCTCAGGGAACAGCCTCCGCCACTCTGTGCCCCCCTGGTGAGGTGGCGAGGCTCAAGGGAGTGCAGACAGAGCTGGTGCAGAAGCAGGCTGTTGGTGGCTGGGCCACACGCCACCCCACTGCTGGGCCCAGGCCCTCTCCTCCAGGAGGCAGCCAGCACCAACAGGCAGGACCCGCCATGCCACACAGGGCCACCTGCTGTCACTGTCAGGATGCGAGGGTACATGGTGACCAACAGCACCGTGACCCATGGGGTGGCCCTGGGTGAGTCACCTACCTGTGCCCCCTAGTGGGCCTGAGCTCAAGTCTTGGCCAGGCCCCACCCAGAGGACATGAGCCAGGCCAAGGGCCCCAAGGACACCCAGCACAGAATAACATGATTCAGAACTGACTGGCTCGTTCATGGGGATTATGAACTTCACAGATATACTGGTTATGTACAAAGAACATGCTATGATGTAGGTATAAAAGGGACACAGAAAAGCATAAACTGCATAGGGAGCACATTATTACTGTACTGAAAAATTTCTGTGAAATGGATCTGAGTTACTTTTTATATATGCATTCAAATTGTTTATGTAATCAGACATTCTCAAGGTTTAAATTTTTGATGTAATTTTTGATGTGTGGTGTATATGCACAACAAATGTTTAACAGCTCACCACTTCCAGAATCTGGTCACATCTTTCCAACAGTTTTAAGAATGAAAGCTATAGCTTCATGGTTCAGTAAGTTTCAGGAGGCTTGGGGGACTGAGTTTCAATAGGATCTTTGGGCAAAAATTTGCCTTGTGTCATTTAGAGTGTCTCCTGGCTGTGGTCCCCCCTCCTTCCTGTAACTGTGATGTAGCTACACTACATACACTAAACTGTTAGTCCTTGATCATTAATGTCCAATAATCAGTTCTTGGAATCAGGACTACCATGTCGAAGGGACAACCTCCAAGGCAAGGCCTGGAGCCGCCTGGGTCTGTGGGTGGTATGGGGGCTGGTTCTCTTCAGCATGGAATCACAGGGGAACCCCTGGAGTCTACTAGGATGACACAGAATGGTGATTTTAAAGAGTTAAAATAGGCTTCTGTGTGAGAAATGCTGGGAATTAATTTAGGACATTTGTAAAGTTAGGAGGAAAGACTGTATAAATGTTTAATATGAATATAGTGTTCTTTTGGAGCAAGGCAAGCTATTGAATGGTTAAATTGTGCATTTCTCATTTTGATGGGTCATGTATGTTAATATGATGAAATAAAATCAAAACTGGTTAAAACTTTTGGTAGCATGGCCATTTTGACAATATTAATTCTTCCTATCCAAGAACATGGGAGATCTTTCCATCTTCTAAGGTTTTCTTTAATTTCTTTCTTTAGTGTTCTGTAGTTCTCATTGTAGAGGTCTTTCACCTCTTTTGTGAGATTGATTCCCAAGTATTTTATTTTTTTTGAAGCTATTGTGAATGGGGTAGTTTTCCTAATTTCTCTTTCTGAAGATTAATCACTTATGTATAAAAATGCCTTAGATTTATGTGCATTGATCTTATATCCTGCTACTTTACTGAATTCACTAATGAGATCTAAAAGTTTTCTGGTGGAATTTCCTGGTTCCTCTAAGTATACAATCATATCATCAGCAAATAGGGATAGTTTGAGTTCTTCTTTTCCTATTCGTATCCCTTTAATTTCTTTGGTCTGTCTAATTGCTCTGACTAGAGTTTCAAGGACGATATTGAAAAGAAATGGTGAAAGAGGGCATCCCTGCCTTGTTCCAGTTTTTAGGGGGAATGCTTTCAGTTTTTCACCATTTAGAATGATATTAGCCATGGGCTTAGCATAGATGGCCTTTACAATGTTAAGGAATCTTCCCACTATCCCTATTTTTTCTAGTGTTTTGAGCATGAAGGGGTGCTGTATTTTATCAAATGCTTTCTCTGCATCTATTGAAATAATCATGTGATTCTTGACTTTAAGTCTATTGATATGGTGAATTACATTTATTGATTTCCTGATGTTGAACCAACCTTGCATCCCTGGGATGAAACCCACTTGATCATGGTGCACTATCTTTTTAACATGCTTTTGTATGCGATTTGCTAAAATTTTGTTTAGAATTTTTGCATTGATGTTCACAATCTATAAAGAACTCAAAAAACTCTACACCAAGAATGCAAATAATCCAATCGACAAATGGGCTAAGGAAATGAATAGACACTTCACAGAAGAAGATCTATAAGCAATCAACAAACATATGGAAAAATGTTCAACATCTCTAGTAATAAGAGAAATGCAAATCAAAACCACCCTAAGATTCCATCTCACCCCAATTAGATGGCAATTATCAAGAATACAAGCAAAAACAGGTGTTGGCGAGGATGTGGGGAGAAAGGTACACTCATACATTGCTGGTGGGGCTGCAAATTAGTGCAGCCACTCTGGAAAGCAGTGTGGAGACTCCTTAGAAAACTTGGAATGGAACCACCATTTGACCCAGCTATCCCACTCCTTGGCCTATACCCAAAGGACTTAAAATCAGCATATTACAGAGATACAGCCACATCAATGTTCATAGCTGCTCAGTTTACAATAGCCAGATTGTGGAACCAACCTAGATGTCCTTCAATTGATGAATGGATAAAGAAACTGTGGTATATATATACAATGGAATATTACTCAGCCATAAAGAATGATAAAATTATGGCATCTGCAGGCAAATGGATGAAACTGGAGAATATCATGCTAAGTGAGATAAGCCAATCTCAAAAAACCAAAGGACGAATGATATCGCTAATAAGTGGATGATTACACATAATGGGGAGTGGGAGGGGTTAGTGTTAGGGTTAGAGTTAGGGTTAGGGAGGGGGCAAGAATGGAGGAAGGAAGGACTGTATAGAGGGAAAAGAGGGGTGGGAGGGGTGGGGGGAAGGGAATAAAAGAAGAAAAAAAAACTGGTAAAAAAAAAAAAAAAGAATCCTCTGGTCCAGTGCCAGCACCAACAAACCCTGCTTCCTGCTGGATGCCCAGGCCCGTCCTCTGTGCAAGAGCATCAAATGCCAGGCCTGACTTGATGCAATTTTTCTTTCCCCTCTGTGTGTGACTTACCTTCTTCTCTTTGAAAAGTTTTTAGGACCTCTTTTCATGTCTAAAATGCCATGAGTGTGATCTTTTTCATTTGTTATACTAACTCTTCCGTAAGCCCTTATTTTGGAACTGATGTTTCAGTTTTCTTATTTCTTTAAAAATTCCTTCTTGTTTAACTTTCAGGGACTCCTATTAAATCTGAGCTTCCTAGATTAGGCTCTCTTTCTGTGATTCTCTGCTTTAATAGTCTACTTTTTGTCCACCCCTTTCTCATCATGTGATTTTTGCAATTGCAATTTCATTTTCAAGAGTTTATTCTGTTTTTTGATTGCTCATTTTCATTAACATGTTGATCTCATTTCATGAATGAAACCTTCTCTCAGCTCTCTGATGTTGGGGGCTGTGCCATGTGGACAGCGCCAGGATGGCGCTTGGCAACCAACCAGAGGTTGCTTTGATCACATCGGTGGTGAGGTTGATTGACATAAGCACACCCAGGTGATTTGTCATTGGCCGTATCCAATTAAGTCCACGCACACAACATCTGCACAGGTGCTCCTGCTCCTGCCTGCTCGTTTTGACCTTTACCATGATTGGGCAGCTAGCTCTCACCTAATCTTTGCATAATTGGCATCAGCCCTACCCTTCGCCTCCTGGAGGGGATATAAGCCGGCTCTCCTCTAGCGCCGGAGGGTTGAGGTTCGAGGTGCCAGTTCCGGGGTTTCCTGATTCATCAATAAACCGTTCCGAATTCAAGAGCCTCGCTACTCTTTTGTCCCCCGTGCCAAATTGACTCTGCTGGACGGCATCACTCTGAGAATATTATTATAGTTTCTTTTGTATCTTGAGATCTTTTGTTTTTTTAAGGCTTGCCTCAAATATTTCATTAGCTGATCTTCCTACTTAAGGACTGAACATTAGGGGAATTATCAGTTTTGGGTTGGTGGGCAATGTTTTTTGAAAAGCACCTTAAGTGTCAGATAATGGGAGCAAACATCTTTTCATTAGGGAATTTCCAAATGTCAGTGTCTCTTGGTATTTTCTTTAGAACTAAGTTTCTTAAGAAAATGATCTTGTGGCCAGCTAGGAAGGTTTTGAGAAGGGCAGGAGCAAATATGATGTAGGGAAAAGGAGCTAGGGGGTGAGGGAGACATCTGGGTGCAGACTTTCCCTTAGACCCCTTGTTTAACAAAGTCACATAGAGAGTCATCTGATCTTTGACGAAGGTGCCAAAAACATACATTAATGAAAAGACAGTCTTTTAAACAAATAGTGCTGAGAAAACAATGTTCATATGTAGTAGAATGAAATATGACCCCTATTTCTCACCCTGCACAAAACTCGAAGAGGATCAAAGACCTAGGAATTAGACCAGAAACTCTGCGACTTCTAGAAGAAAATGTAGGTTCATCACTGCAACATATTGGTATAGGCACTGACTTCCTGAAGACTCCTAAAGAGCAAGAAATAAGAAATTAAAAAAAAATCAATAAGTGGGATGGCACTGAGTTAAAAAACTTCTACACAGCAAAGGAAACAAGAGTGTGAAGAGGTAGCCTACAGAATGGGAGATCTTTGCCACCTGCTCCTCAGACAGGGTATTAATATGCAGAATATACAAAGAACTAAAAAGACTTAACACCAAAAAACCAAATAACCCAATTAAAAAATGGGAAAGAGAACTAAACAGACACTTCTTAAAAGAATAAATAAAAATGGCCAACAAACATGAAAAAATGTTCAACATGTCTAGCAATTGAGAAAGCAAAAATCAAAACTATATTTGAGATGGGCATAGTGGCACATGCCTGTAATCCCAGCAACTTGGGAGACTAAGGCAGGAGGATTGCAGGTTCAAGACAAGCCTCAGCAACTTAGTGAGATGCTCTCTCCAAATAGAAAGGGCTGAGGACTTAGCTCAGTGGTTAAGCACCCCTGGTTCAATCCTGGCATCCCTCTCCAAGAAAAGAACATCTGTTCATCAAAAAACTCAAAAAACTGAAAAGATAGGTTAGAAATGGAAGAAAATATTTGCAGTTCTTATGAGCCAAGTTTAAAAGACAACCAACATAGAATAGTCAATGGAACCACATGAAACTGAAATTTCATGGAATAGGAAATAAAATGGTTAGTAACATAGGAAAAGGTGCTCATTAGGAATTAGGAAGAATGTAATTTAAAAGCATAAGAAAATTATAAATTATAAATTGAAACCACAGTAAAATTCCACCCATCCGGACTGGGGTTGTGTGGCCCAGCGGTAGAGCACTTGCCTAGCATTTGTGAGGCACTGGGTTTGATCCCCAGCACCACATAAAAATAAATAAATAAATAAATAAATAAAAACAAAACTAAATAAACAAAATCAAACATTTTGTGTCCATCTACGACTGAAATTAATTTTTAAAAAAGATTTCACCCATCAGAATAGACTGGTAAAAATTAAAAAACTGATATCACTTGATGAAAATGTGGAGCAACAGACACTCTCAATCAAAAAACACATTGAGACCACCAACTCATTTGGCATTATGTAGTGGAATTCAACACGTGTGTGCCCTATTATGGAGCATTTCCATTCTCCATATATGCCAATCTCTTGTACATAAGTACTGTGATACATGTTGAATAATGTTCGTGGCAACATCATTTATAAGAAATAAAGAAGTAGGAACAACTGAAATAGCTATTGATAGATGGAATAAATTGTGGTATATTCATAAAATGGAATGCTAGATAGCCGTGAAAACAAAGGAAGTATGGTTACATGCATCAGTATGAATTATCTTATGTAATGTTGAGTTAGAAAGCAAGTCAGAAGAAAATTTAGACAATAATTCAAATTTTATAAAGCTACAAAACAAGGAACCATAATGCATATGACACATAGACATGATTAGTATGAAGTTCAGGAAATTAGTACCTTTTAGGAGCGTTGAGGGGCTTTTGATCTGGGGAGGCACACACAGGGAGTTTTGAAGGAGTTGGTATTTTTTTTTTATTGTGAACAAATGGGATACATGTTCTTTCTCTGTTTGTACATAGAGTAAAGGCATACCATTTGTGTAATCATACGTTTACATAGGGTGATGTTGGTTGATTCATTCTGTTATTTTTTCCCCTTCCCCCCACCCCTCCCATCCCTCTTTTCCCTCTATACAGTCCTTCCTTCCCCCATTCTTGCAGGAGTTGGTATTTAAAAAAATTTTTTTTTTTTTTTTTTTTGTACTGGCGATTTAACCCAGAGGCACTTTACCATTGGGCTATATTCCCAGCTCTTTTTATTTTTTGAGACAGGGTCTTGCTAAATTGTGTAAGGCCTAAGTTGCTGAGGCTGGCTTGGAACTCACGATCCTCTTGTGATAACAGGTATGCAGCACTGTGCCATGGTATTTTTAAATTTTTAACGGTGAGAGGTGGGTCTATGTGAGTTCATTATGTATGCGTGCTATATGCATTCTTTGTATGACTGCTCACAACAAAAGACAAATGAAAAAAATCACCACGATCTTATCTTTCTGAATAGATTAACTTGCAGATTAATTCAGTAGCTGCTCCAGCTTCATTCCTAGGCAGATGGTTCAGGTGGAGCATGCACAGGTGGGGGAGGCACCTTCAAGCTGAGCTTATCACTTCAAATTCTACCATCTCTGCTTTCTGTCCTGCAGGGTGGCATTAATACTTCCCTTGCAAGTCAGGCCTCTTCTGAGAATGAATCGGTGTTACTAATAATTATGTGAGAACAATTGGTGCAAAACCTCATTGTTCTGAGCAAAACAGAATCCCGATCATTTAAAAAGTTTCCTTTAATAGATGCATTTCGATGTATTTTGGCTAATAGTCGGGGGCCTAAAAATGTTTACAAAGACATTTCAATGACAGCTGTAGATCAAGTACAGTGTTAGTCACAACACTGGACTTAGTCTGGAAATTTGGATTCCAGTCCCAGGTCTGGGTAGGTATAGTCTTGAAAAGTAAGTTGTTTAAGGGAACAATGTAAGTATTATATTAACTTACTAATTAACTCAATCCCTCACTCAAACTATTTGGTGTGGCTGCCATGTCTTCTCCTTTCCAGGGTCACCTTTTCCCCTTTCTTGTGCCATCTCTATCTTTCTCTTTCACTTCGCTCTGCCCCTTCCCACTTCCCAGTCCAAATTCCCAAAGGACCTGAACAAAGCCCTTCGTTTAAGTCCACCCTTAGGCTGCAGCTTAGATAGGCACCTGCCTCTGGTAATGTCTATCTTGCTCAAAGAAGGTCAAGGCCAACTGTCAGATATGGTGGGCATTATGGTCAAACTGGTGCACACCAAAGTGGTGGTCTATATTCCTTTTTGTAGGAGACTGGGTAGGGGTGGGTGGTCTCAATAAGAACACACTGGAACTCCTAGGCTCAAGAGAGTTTCCCAATAGGCTCAAGGGAGCCTCCCAAGCAGCGGAACTACTGGTGTGCACAACTGCAGGGGCTTGGTCTGCATTCTCTTAAGCACCCAGGTCTCAATTGTGTAAGGGCAGTTGTGAAGGAGTTTGCATTTCAAACTCATAAGCCAATTTAAAACCCCAGAGAGCAGGGCACAGTGGTGCAGGCCTGTAATCCCAGTGGCTTGGGAGGCTGAGACAGGAGGATCTTGAGTTCAAAGCCAGCCTCAGCAAAAGTGAGATGCTAAGCAACTCAATGAGACCCTGTCTCTAAATAAAATACGAATTAGGGCTGGGGATGTGGCTCAGTGGTCAAGTGCCCCTCAGTTCAATCCCTGGTACCCTCCCCCCCAAAAAAAAAACCAAAAAAACAACCCAGAGTCAGTGTCTAACAGAAGAAAAGCAGCCATAAAAATATATTTAAATATTTTAAGAGATATTAAAATAATTGTTACATTTCCTCATTGCTGAAGCCAAATATGCCTTTTATAATCAAAGTAATTTTATATCATGCAAAAAGTTGTTTTTGTTATAATCATTTAGTATAGGTGATATTTTAAGACAACTTTAGATGGATTTCAAAAGGCCTATGCTCAAAGAGAAAGTAAAATTTATTTAAGTGTTATAGTTATACTGTATGCTGCTGGCACACTCATATTCACAGTTTTATAAAGTGAAAAAAGTTAAACTTTTAAAGTCAACTCTGAAATAGATACATTTTCTTTAATACATTCACCAGTTAGGTCTGTACTTCTAAGATGGGAGGAAAGACAGAAAGAAGAAATGGTTTTTAAAGAACAAACTTGACATGTCAGCAGCAAATTCAGTTAACCTAAGTTGGAAACCAGTGTTCCCGGTAATTGAAGTACAAAGTCAGTTCTCTAGTTGAGCCTAAACATTAAGAATATAAATTGAGAGCATACTGTGTAGTGACTTATTAACAAATAAATATTAAAAATAGAATTCTCAAATTTTGAATTAAGAACACAATTTTGATCTAGTCAATAAAATATATTCAGAGACATCAAAAGTAAGTAACACTAGCATCTAGGGTTATTTACCAGAACTGTGAAAATACAGCACTGAGGTACAGGTGTCTTTCTAAAATCCCATTGGGTGGAATGCTGAGGGAACAACACTGTCTGTCAGGCACCAGAAGCACCAGTTTCAATTCCAAGAAATAGAGTTGCTGTTCTTAGAAGTTCTTATTTGGGGAGATGGAGAATTCTCAGACTCCTGACTTGTAAATAGTGGTACCATAACAAGAACCTAGAGATATCACCAAATCAACCCCAGCTAAGGTGGTGGTCCCATGTATTCATGGTGGTATACCAGCCAGTAAACCAGCACTTCTGACCACATAACAAGTGTTGAGATAATACACTTTGAAGAAAAAAAGAACAGTTAATCTTTAAGCAAACAACTAAACTGCAATTTAACTTAACCTCATAATTAACTGAAGAATATTTACTTCAAAGTCCCTTAACAAAAATCAACTTTAACAATAAAGCATTTTCCTTCATATTCTAATTGCCAATTTTTCTCAGCAACTTATTAATAACAACTTATCGGCAAGTCTGATCTTGCAACAGTCTTGAAAAATTATTTTATGAGCTTATATTTCAGTTGATATGGTACCCAAATTTAGTTTAACTTCACAATTCACAGTACTGCCTAGAAATGGGCGGGTCCTGAGACTTGAGAGAGGAGAGTGACTTAGTCCTTTGTTTTCATTCGGTGTCATGCAAGGCAGATCACAGAAACTGCAGTGTCTGTGGTGTTGAGCTGCAAGGCTGTGAACTGGCATTAACACTTCAAGTTGTTCTACTTTTACTCCAAGCTGAGACTCTTTAAATACATCTGTTATATAATATATATATACAGACAAAGGAGGGTGCAAACATATGTAAATACTTTTTAACAGAAAAATAACAGTAATATAAATGAACCAATTTTTTTCAAAATGGACTCTATTTGGTTAATGAAGAATTTTCTTTCCATCCATCTATCGAAGTCCAGGCCAACTATGCAGACACGATGCCCATCCAGAAGAATGGGAAGCATTTTCTTCCTCACCTTTGGAAGGTTAAAAAAAAAAAAAAAAAAAAAAAAAGTATTAAATTTTTCTCAACATGAAATCTATATTCTAGAATCATTCTGTAATATAAGTGAATAATGTCTTTTTCACGGATTATATACCATCTAAAAGATACATTAGTTACTATTCTAATTTCTTTCTTAAGAACATGAAATTGGATTTCCTAGGTTGAACCAATTTAATGCTACTTTTTGTTGGGGGGTGGGTAACCAGTGATTGAACTCAGGGGCACTTGACCACTAAGCCACATCCTGGCCCTATTTCATATTTTATTTGGAAACAGGGTCTCACTGAGTTGCTTAGCACCTCACTTTTGCTGAGACTGGCTTTGAACTCGAGTTCTTTCCTGTCTCAGCCTCCTGAGCCACTAGGGTTACAGGCAGGTGCCATTGCGCCTGGCTTAATGCTACTTTTATGTTTTATATTTTAATTTTCAAACAGTGACATGTAACCTAGAATTTAACCCCTCAAAAGTGGCTTCGTTTAAAAAAATAATATAGCTATAAAAATTACACAAAAATGATTTTCTACGAATAAACAATATCACCACTACATAAGAAATGCCTCCACTATTCTGAAATAGCATCTCTGCACATGATACTTTGTTGTTATAAGTCAAATTCTGTTCTTGAATATTCAGTAGTTGTCTTCCTCTATAAGACAATTTCATAATAAAGTTCCTAGCACAACTAAGTACTATTGACAAGGGGAATTTCTCCATATTCCTTTAAACAGAAGTCTACATAACTTAACTTGGAGTCTAAAACCAATAGAATTATGGTAAACCACAAAGCTAAATCAAAAACAACATTTTAACCATTTAAAAAATCAGATTTACTGAGGTACAATTTACTTAGGGTGAAATTTGCCCTTCTTGGTGCGCAGCCTCATACAGCCGTGTACCTCTACCCCCTCCACCCCATGGGGTCACGTTCCCTCCCGCTCAGAGTTCGCCCTGATCTTCCCTGGCAACATTCGATCTGTTTTCTGCACATCCTTTCTTTTTTTTTTTTTTGTACTGGGAATTGAACCCAGGGGCATTGTACCAGTGAGCTAAGTCCCCAACTATTTTTTAATTTTATTTTATATTTATTTATTTATTTATTTTATTATTTTATTTTATTTTTTATTTTATTTTGAGACAGGGTATTCCTAATTGCTTAGGGCATCACTAAGTTGCTGAGCCTGGACTCAAAATTGCAATCCTCCTGCCTCAGTCTCCTGAGTTGCTGGGATTACAGGTGTATGTCACCATACCCAGCTGTTTTCTACACAGTTTTATATTAGAGTACACGTTAGACGTTTATAAAAAGTGCCAAACTTTCCCAAAGTGGTTATAACACTTGTGTTGCTGAGGTTTCAGTTATTCTTTTTGCCTTTTTTTTTATGATCAACAATGATACTGGCTTAAAGTTTAGAAAAATTCTAGGCTTCCAAAAATTTCAGAGTTTCTCTTGCATTTTTTAATTACATGATTTGTACATTAAAATGTCATATGATCTGATATTTTCATAACCTTGAAAAAAAGGTAAATACCCCTTTCCATTACATCCTTTCCTTTCCTCCTCCCGTCCCTAGAGGTAATCGTTACTGCATTTACTGTGTACTCTTTCCAGTCCCTGTTTTCATACACATATACACCATAGTTGATCTCATGGAGAGAAGCATCATCAAAATTTTAGATGGTAGAACTCTTTCTATGGTTTACAAGCCATTTCCTTTCCTTTTCTGTTATAGTCTGCTTTTACTCTAATAGTATTACTTAGGGTATTGCTTAGGAACTTGTGTAACAAATCACCACAAACTTAGTGGTTTTAAACGATACACATTTGTTATCCTGCAGTTTCTGTGGGTCAGAAGATCAGGAATGGCTGTTTCAGGGTCTCTAAAGGGCTGCAGTCAAGATGGTGGCTGGGCTTGTTCTCACTTAGGCTGGACTGGAGGATTTGCTTCCAAACTCAGGTGACAGCTGGCAGAATTTGTTCCTTGAGGCTGCTGGCCTCAGTTCCTTACCACATGAGCAGCTTGCTTTATCAAACTGTACAGAGAGTCATCTAGTAAGACAGAAGTCACACTCTCTTGTAACTATCTGCCTTTCTGTATTACTGGTTGGAACTAAGCTCACTAGGTCAGCCTTCTGGCCATAAAGACAGGATTACACAAAAGTGAAAATTTCTAGAAGAGGGAAAAATGAGGGTAAGGACTTTCTAGAAGCCTTTTTCCAGCAATCTGCATAGAGTATGACTTCAAGAAAGGTGGAAGAAGAGATATTGGAAGAATGCAGAGTTAGGGGATGAGCAACTCTGCACAGATCATGTTTTCTGAGTGAGGCCCACTTGCCCCCAAGAATGAGTCAGAAGATTGGAAACATTTCCCCAATGGAAATGCAGACTGTTGGATGCTCATCTAGGATGAATGGTATACTCAAGTACAAGCCTTGTGACACAATAAAAATTCAGTCTGTGTTCACTTCTGGCAGGGCCTGCCCTGATTAGATAATATTCCTGGCAGCCGTTCCTCTCCCTCAGTAAAAAGGCTGGAGAAAAGCTGGTCTGAAAGAGGATGCACTTGCTGTTTATCACAAGGAGTTTGATGCTGCTTTTCAGAGTAGGGTAACTTACTTTACTTCCTGAACTTATGTTTTGCAAATATTTCTGACCTTACCTTATAGTGAGAAAAACTAAAATTTACAGCAGGAACTGGTATAGGCAGATAGACACCAACACTTATGTACATATGTAAAGTTTCAAGAAATAATTCTTATTTTCCCTCAGGTACTGGGGATTAAACCCAGAGCCTCACAAATACTAGGAAAGCATCCTATCAGCCCTTTATTTTGAGACAGGGTCTAAGTTGGTCTTGGACTTGCAATCCTTTCATCTCAGCCTCCTGAGCAGCTGGGATTACAGGTGTGCACCACTGTGCTTGGCTCAAGAAATAATTCTTACCCTCACTGGATTCAATGTATTCTTATGTTTGTCTTATTCTTTTTACTTTATTTATATGGTACCAGGGATTGAACCCAGAGGAGCTTAACCATGGAGCCACATCCCCAGCACTTTTTTTTTTATTTTGAGAAGGGGTTTTGCTAAGTTGCTTCAGGTCTCGCTAAATTGCTGAGGCTGGCCTTGCAATCCTCCTACATCAGCCTCCTGAATCACTGGGATTACAGGTGTGCACCACTGTACCTGGCTTACTCTTAATATATTTTGGATGCAATTCACCAAATTAATTTCAGTTCATTAATTGGTAACAACCTCAATGAAAAACATCGCTATTTACTTTATACAAAATCAGACATCACGAATATTACTTTTGCTGAAGCTGAACTTGAACTTTTGATCCCTCCTTTCTTAGTCTCCCCAGCTGCTGGGATTATAGGCGTGTGCCACCACATCTGGCTATCTGTTACCCCTTTTTTTATGTAAATGGACACAATATCTTTATTTTATTTGTTTATTTTTATGTGGTGCCAAGGATCGAACCCGTACTTCACCTGTGCCAGGCAAATGCTCTATCAGAGTTAAACCCTGACCTCTGTTACTCTTTTAAAGGTGAGAAAATGTCTTTTTTCTCTGCTTTTGAAATTTCTCTTTGTCTTGCCTTTACTTATTTATTTTTACTTTTTAGATTTTATTGGAGTTGCTGAACTTTGGTTGTATATCCTTCATCCATCCTGAAAAAATGTCAGCCTTTCTTTTCACATATTATCTCTGACCCATTCTCTGTCTTCTCCTTTTAGAACGTTTATTATTATTTTAAAACAATGATGCCATTTATTTATACTGTTTATTCCGAGGTACACACACATGCATACACATGTGCATTCACTTACAATTACGGACTAAACCAGCAACTCTGACCAAATCACAACTTCCTCTTCAATTCCCCTTCACCCTAAATTGCTTCTCTCAAATTCTCCTTCCTGTTCTGGAACACTTGTCAGAGACTATAGGGTTAGTGCAAAGCACAGCCCCAGCCCAGGTCATTCCATACATTTCTCTAGGAGTGCAGGACACCTTCCATACCAACTTCTTGTTCTAAAGCATTTTTCTGATGAGGAAGTTCATTTTATAATTCTAAGCCAAAAGGGGTAGGTGTGGGAGGGAACAGGGCAGCCTTCATGTAGAGGTCCCAATCCTGCCAGAAGTTCAGTTATTAAGTGTATGGTCAATGTTTTAATTCTATGCTTTTTTACACTTTATTTTCTTGTTTCTTTATAGTGAATTTTGCATAATTCCTTCTAACCTGTATTCTGGGTTACACATTCTCTCTTAAGCTATATCTATTATTAACTATCAGGTTTTGATTTTTATGTTTTTTTTTTTTATTTTTGGTACCAGGGATTGAACCCCAGGGAACTTAACCACTGAGCCACATTCCCAGTCCTTTTTATTTTGAGATAGGGTCTACTAAGTTTGCTTAGGTCTACTAAGTTGCTTAGTTGCTGATACTGGCTTTGAATTTGCAATCCTCCTGTCCCAGTCTCCTGAACTGGGATTGCAGGAGTGTACCACTACACTTGGCTATAATTTTTTTTTAACAAGTTATCTTTTACTCATATAGATAAGTAAATAATCTGTAAAGATTTAATTTGTTTAATAAATTAGTGGAGTTTCCCTATTCATTTACAGGCCTTTGCAAAAGTATACAATAGAATTTTGGATTTCTAAAGAACCCCCTTATACATTTTAGGTGGAATTACAAAAGAAAAGACAAAAAAAACCTTCTAGTTTAGTCTTCTTTAGATCTTTTAATTAATAGACCTTCAACTTAATAGGAACCATTTGAGTGTAGCACTTATATTACATTAAACATGCTGGACTTTTAAAAGGGAACTATTATACATGTTAAATATTTGGATAATGTATCATTGTTCTAATAAAATTATCTTTGAATTTAAGAATACATGTTATTCTTTTTCTTTTTTGTGGTAATGGGAATCGAACCCAGGGCCTTGTGCTTGCAAGCCAAGCACTCTACCAACTGAGATATCTCCCCAGCCCCAAGAATACATGTTATTCTTAAAATGAAGAAATAAGTTTAGTTTTTAAATAAAAAGGATGGTATATAAAAGCAAATTTATGACTTAGGGTAACTATCTTACTAAAAATATACATGACATGTTCTTATTTTGGATCTTGTGACAAAAATACTCTTGTGGCTATGGTAATATACTCAAGAGTTAGCAAAAAAAAGATTATCATCAGTACTGAGAATATTCCTCCATCACTATGAAGATATAGGAAAACAGATTCAAAGAAACTATCAATACTATATATGAAGTATTTCTGCAAATAATTAGGTCTGAATCTTACCAGGCTTTTATATCAGGGGTTCAGACAAGGGTTATCAGCATCAACTTGCTAAAATGCAATATATTAGCTACAGGTGTAGCGAGGTGGTAAAGCACTTGCCTAGCAGCATGTGTGACGCCTTGAGTTTGATTTATAGCACCAAAAATAAAGAAATAAAAATGCAAAATTGTAGGTGGGGGGTCCAGCTTTTTTTTTTTTCCCTGTACCAGGGATTAACCACTGAGCCATATCCCCCACTCTTTATTTTTTATTTTGAGACAGTTCTTGATAAGTTGCTTAGGGCCTCACTAAACTGCTGAGGCTGGCTTTGAATTTGTGATCTTCTTACCTCTCCTCCCAAGCCACTGGAGGACAGGCATACATCACTGCACCCAGCTGCCATCTGAGTTTTAATAAATGCACCAGATATCTCTCCTCACTCAAACTGAGGACTATTCTAAATTTATCAGTTTACTTAGGATTTATAGGGACAGAGAAACATGTTAAAGAACCAACAAGATAAGAAAATCAGTCAAAAGTGGTACATCCATACATTCTGGGTCATGTGATGGCTCAGAACATACACAATGCTACCTAAAAGGTATTTCTGTTCCCACCCAATTGCATCTGGATCTAATCAGAGAGTTAACTTCCTATTTATGTACAATAATGGAACAAATACTGCTACCTTCAAGTGCCAAATCCAGAATACTTAACTACTATAGGACAAATGATGGATTTCCTCAATTAATAAATGGCATGTTTAATACAGGAACATGGAATTACTATATCCTAAAAAGAAAAAAAATAAACAAAAAATCTAAACATACAACAACAAAACATAAGCTGCCTGGTGCAGAAGTACAAGCTTATAATCCTAGTTATTCCAGAGACTGAGGTAGAAGGATGGCAAGTTTCAGATCAGCCTCAGCAATATAGTGAGACCCTGTCTAAAAAAAAGGAAGTGGGGATGTAGCGCAATGGTAAAGAATCCCTGGGCTCAACCCTCAGTACTAAATTAACAACAACAACAACAAAAACCCCTGAAAAACCCAAAATGAAACATAATACATTCCTCCAATGAAAAACCAAAACACAACAAAACAAAGGAAATCAATCAATTGGGCAATGTATGAGCCCAATTTGTGATACTTAAGACAGTTCAGTCTTTTTACAGGAACCATGTATATAAAAATGGACTGAATGTAGACGATGGAAGAATTCAGGGAAATGAAAGGATGTGTGCAATTTGCTTTGAAATCTCTAGTGCTCCCCTATCTCTGCGAAAAGACTGACCATGAGTGGAAAATTGTTAGAGATGGGTGACAGCTACAAAAGCCACTATTGTAATCTCTCTGCATGCTTGCAAATGTTAAGAATAGAGATGTTTTAAAATGAAATCCAAGCCAGGCATGGTGGTGTGTGCATGTAGTCCCAGTTACTTGGGAGGCTAAGGCTGGAAAATTGTTTTAGCCCAGGAGTTTGATACCAGCCTGGGTAACATAGTGAGATCTCCATGTCAAAAAACAAACAAGAATAAAAACAAAAACTGAAACAAAACAAACAAAAAAACTAACCCCAAAATAAAACTATGATGTCAAGATGCAGTATGAAACCAGGAACTCAGCAGCTGTATGAGAAGAATTTCAAATTGCTTATGCAACACACCATCCAACCTAATTGACATGAAAATTTAAACTACACAATAGGACAGTTGTAAAGCTTCATTCACTTGGAAAGTGGACTGCAGGATATGGGCCACTGTCCTGTTGTCCCAGGACTGTCTGCAGGTGGGAAGAAGATAGAGGTAAAGTAGGAGAGCTCAAAACGTTTTTTTTTTTGTTGTTGTTTTTTAATGTATGCCAGGAACAGTGGCATGTACCTGTAATCCCAGCAGCTTGGGAGGCTGAGGCAGGAGGATCATTAAGTTCAAGGTCAGCCTCATCAATGAGGCCCTAAGAAACTCATTGAGACCCTGTCTCTAAATGAAATATAAAATACTGCTGTGAATGTGGCTTGGTGGTTAAGCACCTCTGGGTTCAATCCCAGGTACCTAAATAAATAAATAAATAAATAAATGGAAGAAAGTATGATCTAAACAAAACCACATTCAAGTCAATACCAGAACTCAACACCACAATACAAATCCAATCTCAAAGAGTGATAAGATCAAAATAAGCAATGTATTATATTTTCCTGAGTGTTAAAATTATATAAATGTACTACAGCTGCCCCCAAATGTTAAAGTCAGCTTTTCAAATCTAGTTGCAGGCTACACATATGATAGAATCAATCAAGTGAACAAAATTTAAATGATATAATTTTAAAAATTATACTATCATGAAATATGTATAGGCACATACATTCTTAACTACAGGCTAAAGGTTAGTGTAAATTGTAAACAGAAGTGGCAGCTCCTTTCACATACCTTGAGCAATGGTAGCAAGTTTTCCCTTTTCTTCTGGGCTGAGTTGCAACATTGTATCTATAACAGGAGGAAGTCTCTCTCTTTCACTAGCTGGTTTCAGGAAAATGAACTGTTAACAAGACATTCTTCAAGTACTCCAGGTTAGCAAAAGACTTCTCTCCCTCTTGATTTCTTTCCAATCTTCTTATTTCACTTTTGAGGAGCTGTTAGAGAAATGAGTTAAAAATAGGTTTTTACCAGTTTCTGGTAAACATGGCAGACTGAACCCATGCATTTTTCTTTTCTCCGAACATCTGCCTCCCCATGACAATAAAGAAAGCACAAGGAGAAGAGAAAAGAATAAATGAGCTATATCAGGAAATTCCAAGAAGACGGGAAGCAGATAAAGGAGTGGAACTGACTCAGTCCAGTGCCTTTCTAAGTACCACTAATAAGAGGAAGGGATGCATTCTGTGTAAATACTGAGAAGTTCCTGCCTTGGAAGCACAGGGCATCATGGAAATGGGGGCTGAAAACTGGAGGACAAATGGGAAATCTAGAAAATGAGCCATTGCAGACATAAGCTGGCATCATGATGCTCTCATCACCTACTCTGTAGAACATGAGCTGAGGAAGGTGAGCAAGTTCGAGAAAAGGCACTGAAGTAAACGTCCACGACTTCTACTAACCCTCCGCCCTTGCCTTTCTCACAGAGCCCAGGCAGACAGGATACCCACAGTGAACGGCTCTTGATCAAAACGAAAGTCTATTTCAGGATAAAGTGAACATTCAGGAGCTTAAGACATCATTAACTATTACCAGAAAAATGAGGCAAAGAATGATATGAAAAAGGTAGTTAGGAAATTAAAATCTTTGAGGATGATTTCCAGGTTTAAACCAAGCTATAGTTTTTGTTATACTGTATTTCATGATTTTCGGTTAGCCAGGGAAGTCAGCTAACTCTGTCATAAAATCCAGGGTCATTTTAAAAAGTGACCAGAGTGTCCAAGAAATCAAGTGAGTATAAATCTGTGGAAATACAGCATTTGAATACATCAGTTAGGCTTATTGGGCTAGTTAATGATTTAGTTAGATACAATCATATTTAGATTAGAGGAAAAAATGTTTTATAGATAAATATTGAGGTATTGATGGAATTTCATTATACATATATATATTTCTGTAAATAAGAAATATATGCATATATAGTCCACATGTCTGCATATATAGATAGATATAGGTGTATAATTTTCTGTAAATAAGTAAATAATTCAGCATTAAAAATACAATCTAGGGGGCTGGGGAGATAGCTCAGTTGGTAGAGTGCTTGCCTTGCAAGCACAAGGCCCTGGGTTCAATCCCCAGCACCACCAAAAAAAAAATACAATCTAGGGCTGGGGATATAGCTCAGTTGGTAGGGTGCTTGCCTTGCATGAACAAGGCCCTGAGTTCAATCCCCAACACCAAAAAAAAAAAAAAAATCTAACAAATCCTTGTAGCCCTGCATAGAGACAGGGCAGATCTACTTGGAGCAACAACATGCAGAGGCAGAAGCAAGCACTTCTCACACAGGAGTCAGAACCTTGCTCCACCATTTGCCAGCTCAATTTCCAGTGACTGTGAGGGTTAACTAAGACAATATACATGTAAAGTCCAGAACCTGGGTCATGAACAATGCTCAACAAGTACCATGACTTTATTCTTGGAAGTGATTTATCAATGAGCCGGGTGGAAATATCTCATTTAAGTTATCTTCAACTGTTCTGAAACACTCCTGGATATTCATGTTGACTTTAAAGAGGAGAAACTTCCTATGCCACTTTGCCATTTCTACCTACCACTGTGCTGGGTAAGTTCAGGGTCATAAACATCAGGTGAATAATTTGAGTTAGAAGTACTCCATTTTTTAGGACTGAAGGACACATACTCCCATGCTTATTTTTACTTTTTTTTTTAATGTCAGTGGACCCTTATTTTATTTATTTATATGTGGTGCTGACAATCAAACCCAGTGCCTCACACATGCTAGGTAAGCACTCTCCCACTGAGCCACAACCCCAGTCCCACATTAAGTTTTACTTGAGCTTATGTGGACCTTGTAAATATTTCTCCAATTTCTAAATCTATTATGATTTTTTAGAAAAAGTAGGAATTAAGATATAAAAGCAATCAATATTTCTTCCCATCAGGAATCTAATGTAAGGAATCAAGATGTTATGGATACATTTATACTTGTTGTTATGGAAGATTTATACTTGGGTATGTACAGAGGGTCAGACGACCAAATTGGTGCAGAGCATTCTCCTGGTGGCCACGTTTTTATTATCTCACCTTGATTTGCTCCATAAGAATGGCATTGGTTGCTTCTGTTTCCCAAAGCAGGTCATTTAAATGATCTGCGCTTTTTGTGATGGAGCTGAGCTTCTGAACCAATTCTTCTTTGGTGAATTCAGCATGCCATAAAGGAGGTTCTAAGAGTTGTTGTTCAAGATGTTGTTCTAAGAGTTAATTTTCAAAGCAGAGATTACAGATAAAGATTCTAAATAAGAAAAACATTTACATATAAAAGAACTTTTGTAAAGTAAGTGCAAAGTAAGAACTCTGCAACATTATGTAAGTCAGCTTTGTTTGCCATTCATCTATTCAACATACCTCAATTTAAAGGTTTCATGTTGAATAACACAAATAAGACAGAATCTGCATTGTAATGCATATAGTTTAAAAATGAATATAAGGCCTATGAGCCTCTAATTCTAAAATATGTCAAAGCTTGTGTTTTTAATTCGATTTTATTTTTTTGGTGGTGCTGGGGACCCAACCCAAGGCATCAGGCATGCTGGCACTCTACCACTAGGTCAAATCATTTTATTGGTTTCAATATACACCCTCTTTCCATCCAACGTCCCATAAGCTTACATTATTTCACTTATGAATTAGGGAAGCATTAACATTTACAGCTCATTTATATCATGAACCCCCATAAGAAATCTTCTATGAGGTGGGAGGAGTAGCATTATTCAAATTTTTATAGATAAGGGATCTGGCTCAGGATTGCAAAGTAATTTTGGCAAAAATCACAAAGACAAGTCTGATTCTGCAGTCTGCTGCCACCAGATGACTCCCTGTCATAACTGTCATAACTATGAACTCTACCTGAAGGAATTATGACTTACACTTTTCACCCATATGGTCGATGACCATGGATACAAATGGCTCTTATTCCAGGTGGTCCCAAACTTCAGAAAGATGATATTTCCCCCTCAATTATACAAAGTAACATTCATTACAGATAAGAACAAAATATACCAGAACTACATTTACCACAGCAAATTTAGCACTACTTCAAAGAAAAGAAAAACAGAAATTACCAGTATCTTAAAAGAGTGAGAGGCTACTTTATTTGCTAATGCCATTATAGGACTTTCAACCATATATTTCTGGCTCAAGTGTAGGGTAGAACTAGCATTTTATTTTAAAAAGAGATCTATTTCATACTGCAGGAATTTTCACTTGAATAGGTGTTAGAATATTGAAAGTATTTTATTGGAAAGTGGCTCAAAAGGCACATACAAATTAGAGTAATATTAATTCCACAAGACAGTGAAATTAAATAAAAGAAATATTTAGACTGAGTAACGTACCAAGTTTAGTTTCAGGAGAATTAAGAAGTTCTTCTAAAGACTGTGTGTGTGTGCTGGCACAAGATGCGGACTCAGTATCAATTGTTTCCATTCCTTCTCCGTCCTCCTGGGTTACAGTGTGCACATCTAGAAGGGGTAAGTCTGGGTTCCTCCTTTCTCGAAGGTTCTTCAAAGGTTGGTGGGAAGAAGCTGGGCCTATTGAATATTTTTTTAAAGGGTGTAAGATTGTTCAAAACTGATGGATTCAGCTTTTAACAAAGATATGCAATAAAAATAAAATGATCCTGGGGATGGCAAAGGATAAGAAACTTAGAGAACTAGAAGAAAAGTAAATGGAATATGAAGAAAGAAGTCTGAAAAATGGTCACTGAATTTTTAACCATTTTAGTCATTTGAGCAGAAGCTTTAAATTGCTACCATCTAGCTATGATAAACCTGTTGGACAAGACAAAGATCATAATGTTGTACTACTTATGTTCATTAATTTATGCGAGAGGGTTAAACTGTTAAGTAAATTTTGGTAAAAATTCTAAAAGTAGATTCTAGCTATTTTTGTGGGTCAGGTATTTGCTGTCACTGCATTCTTTCCATCACAAAACACTGCTGCAGTCTGCTGGGCAGAAGATCTGATGGTGCCGAAAATGAACGTTCTGTCATGTTTATAATATAGTTTCAAAATACATTACTTTATTGCATCTAAGAAATCTGAATTAATTCAACAAGAGGTACAGAGAAATTTAATGAGTTCATCCAAGGTCTCATAGCTGTTAGAGACCAGAATTCTAATCCAAAAAAATTTTTTATCCCATAAAGTTGCCTATACTATTCTTTCAATTCTAATTTAGCTCTCTGCCCTTTCTGAAGCATTTTCCTGGGGTCCTGATATTTTACCAATTGCTTATTTGTTGATTCCTAGAATATAATATCTTGTGTGACCTATTTTTTTCCTGGCAGCTTACTTCCTATTTTGACTTAGTATATGTTAAAAGTCTCTGAAATTGTTTTTTGACCATGACAAATGACCTGTAGCTGTCATGTTACGGTGACAACATTATCTGTTGGGAAACAAACAAAATGAACTTATGACTCAAATACAGCATCATGATGGCTGACACTTCCCAATTCTTCCTGGGAGTAGAATGTAGGATGTTAAGACTCCAACTAATTAAAAATTAGAAAGAAAAGAAGTTGCACTGGCCAACAATTCTATGAGTTCAGTGTTGCTTGGGTGTTTTAAAGCCCCTTGCTCTCTCTCTAATGTTTTCAGCTAAATAAGCATATTTGATGATCTATAATGGAGAACATGAAGTATCCAGTGGCAAATACTAGAACTAGAGCATTTCCCATTACAAAGAGTATGTCTTGAATGTCTTGAGAAAAAGAAATACTCATTTACATGGAAGGTAATAAATTCATGAGAATCAGTATTTTAAGAGGTAAAACAGGCTGCCTGCTCTAAGTATAACCAAGAAGGGTTCAAATGGTTAAAATATGTTCTCAGGAAGCAGCAAATTCAAAATTCATTAATCAAAGAACCGACAATGGTTGCCATCTAGTAAAATTTTAACTTTCTTGTGAATTTGTGAACAGTGTATTCGAGAGACATAAATATGTGAAAAACATGAACAACTAATACTTCCATGAGTACATACATACTTCTTGTGGTTGATTCTCTCTTGAGTTGGAAGAGTTGAGCTTTCACCTTAGAGAGCTGCTGCTGTAAAGTTTCCATTGTCTTTCTGTGCTCCTCTTGCAAATGTCACACTTGATCTCGGAAGCTGTTGCGGAGGACCTCATTCTGGGATGTGAGCTGACTTACTGTCTGGGCATGTTCAGACTTCAGCATCAGGTTCTCAGATTGTACTGAACATAACCTGAAGAGTGAAAGGAACTTAATTCATATGCTGACTCAGCCTTTCTCAACTGATTCTACAAGAGAATCCCTAGGACACCTACTGAGTGTATGTATGAACCAACTTGTCACTGATGCATCTATAATGTACTGCTGTGTTAAAGCCTAGATGACCAGCTGTCCTCCAGTTAGAATTCTTTTTCTGTGTTCTATAGCTCAGATAAAGAACTTTGGTTCAGAGACTCTGTTGGGTGATTTAGGCAAGGAACTTTCTTCATGGTTCATCATAAAATAGGACTATATATATACATATATATATACCTATATATATATACATATTTAAATTTTTAAAATATTTTTAGTTATAGTAGATACAATACTTTTATCTTATTTATTTTTATGTGGTGCTGAGGATCAAACCCAGTGCCTCACACGTGCCAGGCAAACACCTTACCACTGAGTTATAGCCCCAGCCCAAAATATGACTATATTTAGAGCATAAAATAATTATACTTTTGTTAACCCATTTTTTCAGGTCATTTTATGGGGCAGCTTCCATAAATATAAGATTAATCTACCTTTTCTCTATTACCATGAAAACGTGAAAAATGATACTTCCCATAACAAAAGTCTTAAAAGTAAAGTATTAATTTTTGAGTGAATTAATATGAAACTTAAATACAAAGACTTGGTTACTGTAGCTGCTTCCAAATTTGAGTGCACATCAGAATTGCTGGAGTTCCCTAATCTAGTTTTTACACTATAGTCACTGAAACTGAAACACAATCTCCAGCAATAGCTCTAGGAATTGCCAACTTTTAGTAGTTTTTCATGTAATTTTTATGTACTCAGCCTGACACTAGCTAAAAGACCTTACAATTTAGGAATATCTTTTTTTTTTTTTTTGCTGTGTTGGGGATTGAACCCAGAGTCTTGTGCATGTGAGACAAGCACTCTACCAACTGACTTCTATATCCCCAGCCCTGGAACAGCTACTTTTAATGTTTTACTTGTAGTTTTGAAGTTTTATGTTTGGTTTTGGTTAAATTTTTTTTTTCCTTTTGGTATTTTTCTTTCTTTGGTATTAGGGATCAAAACCAGGGGCACAAGAAAATAAAGGAAGAACTATTGGCAATTGCAATTTCCTAAGCAGGATAAAGAAACATTTAAGAGCCAGGCAAGGCTTCTAGCTTTCAGGCAGTATCAATGACACTTCTGAATTTACCTACTTGAAAACTAGATGATCAAACCCCCTCTTATGTAATTGGGATGACTGTGCTAGTGGAAGTTCACTTTCCTGTCCCAGTTGTTACTTGGGACCCTTGGATAATGTAAGTAACTGGCTGGCACAATTTGCACATTGCTCTGGAGCTTTTTCTGTAATTTCATATAGAAAAAGTATGAATATTCAAACATTTTAAATAACAGAGACCACACAAAGAAAGTCATTTTGAAGGCAGGAAAGTCAGTTTTTAGTACTTAAAAGAGCATAGTAGGTACTCAAAATATTCAATGAATCATTAAATTACTTTAGAAGCATCAATTATCAACTGTACTTTATTTGTGTTAGCAATATTGAATATATATGTTCTTTATTTGTGTGGTGGTGGTGATACTGGGGATTGAAGAGATTGAACTCAGGGGCACTTTATCACTGAGCTACACCCCCAGATATTTTTATTTGTTAAGTTTTGAGTCAGGGTCTCACTAAATCACCAACACTAGCCTCAAAATTGCAATCTTCCTGCCTCAGACTCTCTAGATTACAGGTGTGTGCCACTGTACCTGGTTAGCAATGCAATTTGCAATAACTTTCCTATAGTAAAGAAAAAGTGTTGAAAAAGTACTGTACATATCAAGTAAGTGTTACTATTTATAAGCTAATTTCATGGGAAACCCTACTGATAGTAGTTAGAACACTGGTAGAACTTCCCTGAAACTTTTGGTTTACATGATTAATGTATGAATGACACATTTTTTAAAAAGTATAAGTTCCTGGGTGAGGAGGCACATGCCTGTAATACCACGGCTCAGGAGGTTGAGGCAGGAGGATCGAGAGTTCAAAGCCAGCCTCAACAACAACGGTGAGACACTAAGTAACTCAATGAGACCTTGTCTCTAAATAAAAAATAAAAAGGTCTGGGAATGTGGCTCAGTGGTTGAGTGCCCCTGAGTTCAATTCCTGGTAACAACAAAAAAAAGTGTAAGACAAGAAATCAATCCCTTTCATTTTTCAGGTTAGCATAAGATTATGTATATACTATAAACACACTTTAGGCAGGTAAAGTACTCTAAAACCCTTGAGGAAATACACTCAAAGAACTATTTCTCAGGGCCTTAAGACACAACAAATATTACCACCCAACTTCCTACTGTAAGAGGCCAAAGTTTCTTCTTTGCAATAAACTATTTATTTTACCTATATTCCTACTGTATAATATTGTAATGTAATGATTAACAAAATATGATAAGTTGAAAGTAGAGTTGCAAAAGTGAGCTGCATTTTATTTTTTAGTCAGCAGTTGTTTAAATGTTTTCCCTTGGAAATGAAGAAAAACACTTATGATTTGACACTTGGGTTGGAAAGTAGCATTTTCTTCTTCTTTTAAGAGGTATCAATTGTCCTTTGTCCTTTGTGTTAGCAGTGTGTGTGTGTGTGTATCCCCACTCCCCTCTTTTTTTGGTGGTACTGGGGATTGAACCCAAGGGCACTTTACCACTGAGATACATCCCTAGACCTCTCTATTTTTTTTTTTTTAATTTTGAGACAGGATCTTGGTGGTACCTACCATACACTAGTAACTCTTTTAATAATATTAATGTTCTAAAAATGACAAAAAACAATCCAAAGAGGGAGGCATTAAGGTAAATGAAGCAAAGTTATTAAGACTTTAGAAATGTCTACTTATTTTTAAATCTGTATTTACTCCAAGGAACAACACATCAGGAGTTCTAACAAAGAAACACAGCTCTCTGGTACAAATAGCACTAGTGCTGCCAGCAATCTTACTTTTCTCGCAGTTCTGCTTCTTTGGACAATGTTTCCTGCAGCATCCTGTTGTGTCCCTCCAGCAGAGTATCATGCTCAGACTGCAATGTCTGAAGTTCAGATACATTGATCTGTAAGTTATTTTGGCTCTCTTGTAATTTGATTTTCAGTTGGTCAATTAACATTTCATGTGTTCCCTAAAACAGAAATAAATAGTTGTAAAACATTAAAGAGGTGAAACTCCATTTTGTGGCTTCCAGTATATTTTAATCATTTAATCTTTCTATGTCATACTCATTATGAATGATTCTAAAGCAAATATAATTATTGTAAGGATCCAATTATTCAATTACTATAGGATTAGATATAATAAAAAAGATATTATAGTCAGATTTTAAACCTCAGGTGCTACATATTTACAAAAAAAGAAGTCTCGGGCTGAGGTTATGGCTCAGTGGTGGAGCGCTTGCCTTGCATGTGTGAGGTACTAGGTTCGATTCTCAGCACCACATATAAAGAAATGAATAAAATAAAGGTCCATCAACAACTAAAAAAATAAAAAAGTCATCTCTGAATTTTAAAAATTTATATAGTGGAATAGAACATTAAATGGCATCAAAATAGTGTATTTATGTTATAGATTATGCCATTAGTTAAAAAAATAACCCACCTAGTTCTATATTAACCATTATGAGAACTATATTTAGAATAAGCTATAGTGAAAGACAAGACCTGAAGAAATGCAGTTCTTTTTAGACTTAGAATAAAATCTAGGAGAAAACAAATAGTTAAAATCCATAATTTTGACACAATGCATACAATATTCATTTCATTTTTTTAATTTCTTTTTTTTGTTGTATGTGGACACAGCACCTTTATTTATTGATGTGTTTTTATGTGGTGCTAAGGATTGAACCTAGTGACACACACATGCAAGGCAAGTACTCTACCACTGAGCTACAACCCCAGACTTCTTCATTTCATTTTTTAAAATGTATTAACTGGCCAGGGCAGTGGCATACGCCTGTAATTCCAGTGGCTTGGGAGGCTGAGGCAGGAGGGTTACAAGTTCAAAGCCAGCCTCAGTAACAGTGAGGCACTAAGCAACTCAGTGAGACCCTGTCTCTAAACAAAATACAAAATGGGGCTGGGGATGTGGCTTAGTGGTCGGGTGCCCCCAAGTTAAATCCCCAGTAACTCCCCCCAAATTTAAAAAAAAATGTATTGACTGTATAAGAAAGTAGAAGAAATGTAAAACATTTACATTCAAATGGTTTGAACCCAATTTTAAGGTATGCTCAAAAATGGCTCTTGCAAATGGTGACACTTTTTCCTAAGGCACCAAAAATATGTCTCAGAGAAAAGACAGCCTTTTTAACAAATGGTGCTGGGAAAACTGTATAGCTGTATGTCGAAAATGAAGTTACATCCCCCTCTCTCACCTTGCACAAAACTCCATCAAAATGGATCAAAGACTGAGGAATTAGACCAGAAAGTTTACAATTGCTAGAAGAAAACATAGGGTAAACACTCTATCATATTGGTACAGGCACCAACTTTGTTAGTAAGAACCCCAAAGTACAAGAAATAAAACCAACAATCAATAAGTGGGATGCCATCAAACTAAAAAGCTCCTGCCCAGCAAGGTAAATGATTAAGAGCATGAAGAGATAGCCTACAGAATAGGAGAAAATCTTGGCCAGCTGCTCCTCTGATAGCAGATTAATATATGGAACTCAAGAAACTTAACATAAAAAATCCCCTAAAACAAATAATCAATAAATGAACAAAAGAACTAACAGAAATCTCTCAAAAGAAACACAGATGGCCAACAAATACATGAAAAGCTGTTTAACATCTCTAGCAGTTAGGGAAATGCAAATCAGAACTACACTAAGATTTCATCTCCGTTCAGTCAGAATGGCAATGGTCAAAAATACAAACAATAAATGCTGGCAAGGTCGTGGGAAAAAAGGAACACTTGTATATTGTTAGTGGGATTGCAGACTAGTACAACTACTCCGGAAAACAGTAAGGAGATTCCTCAAAGAACTTGGGATGGAACCACCATATGACCCAGCTATTCCACTCTTTGTTATTTTCCCAAAACAACTTGGCATATTACAGATATACCCACCTCAAAGTTATAGCAGCATAATTCACATTAGCTAAATTATGGAATCAACCAGATGCCCATCAGTAGATGAACAGATTAAGAAACTGTGGTACATATACACAATGGAGTTTTACTCAGCCATAAAAAAATAATGAAATTAGGCACTTCCTGGTAAATGGATGAAAATGGAGAATATCATGCTAAGTCAAATAAGTCAAACTCAGAAACTCAAATGCCAAAAGTTTTGTCTCATGTGGAAGTTAGAGTAAAATAAAAGAAAGGGAAAGGGAATGATAGGGCCATATAAAGAACCAATCAAATATAAATTAATAGACTAGCAAAAGAAAGTCAAGCAGAGTAGAAGGAGAATGAGAAAGGGGAGGGAGGATGGGAGGGAAAATGAGGGGATCAAGAACTGAAATCAATTTCCATTCATATGAGTTTGTTGGAATGAACTGAACTACTAAGTGTAACTATAAAGCTCTAATAAAAAAATCAACTTCAGCTTTATCAGGAACTACCTGTAAAGAGAGTATCTCATCATGCTTCAATCATAGTTTCCTTATTTAATAGTCTTAAACAAAAAGTAACAGGAACATAAACATACACACACCACAGGATCATTAGTCCTGTTTAGAATAATAAAGAGCCAGATATAAAACAGCTTTGAATACTGCATCTCTACTTATAAAAACTGAACACACATGCCAGAGAAAACCCTTATTTCTTATTCCCATTGTATTTTTGAGTACCTTACAAAAGGGATCTGCATGCTAGTTTCAAAGAAGCTTTAAACAATACACTTCTCTAATAGAATTGAGATGGTCATAAATTTCAGAAAAATTTATTTCTAGACCAAAATTTGGTATTTAACTTAAAATTTCTTGAATTAACCATTTTTAAGCAACTTCTGTTTAACCTAATTAATGGTGAACAAGTATATTTAAAAAGCACTTTTTTTCTTTGACTCCTCCATTTTCAAAATTGGAAAAACTAATCATAATGTAATTCTGTTGCCTAAATTTCTACTATGATTGGATTCCATTAAGAGAACATCAAATATTAGTCACAGTGATGCCAAACAACTGCTTTCATTGGTAACAATACAGAAAAAATTAACACTTGAAAGAAATCGAAATAGAATTTTCAACCTACTTGGTGAAGAACCTGTGTTGCATGTTTCTTTTAAATAGACTACCTTTCTTGTTTAGCTCCTTCAGTTTCAGCCTGAGACACAGATTTATTTTTCTGTTGCTTGAGAACGTTGTGAGTTCGGACTTTGTAGCTCTCAAATTCGGAAGTTACAGCAGCTTGTTCTGCCTATAATATTTAAAAGAAAACATTTTCTATTGTAACATGATCTCATTTTCTTGCAGAGGTTAACAAGCTAAGGTGAAAATCTATTTTTGAAAATTATTAGCTGACATTCGTTTTAGCCCCAATTAACTTCACAAAAAGTACACTTCTGTTAGTCTTACACTTTTTTTTAAGAGTTTCAAGAATATAATTTTGTCTAACAAATTCTTAGATTTACTGACTACCCATAAACTTTGCAATACACTCTTTGCTTTTGTAACTTTATATTTTTTTATTTTTTATAAATAAAAGAAAAATTAATTTTCAAAAAGATTAAGTTCTTGAACTTCAGTTTTCAAGAGTGGTACAAATTAAATTCTACATCATCTACTTTCCTGACCTGATCTGTAAACTTTTACAACACTACTGCCAAGATTACTTAGATAAAAGCTGCACCTCTACAAAATTACTGGATCATTTCCAATTGTTTTGTATGTTGTAGACAAAAAGTAGGTTTCTATGAACATTCTATTACAATGTCATTTCATAAACATTTTGTTCTCAGAAAGAGTCAAAACACTTTTAAAAGAAAAAGTTCTTATAAATAAGTGATTTTCTTTCACATATAAATACAAAACAAGGTTGAAATGGAAACAATGTGTGTACATGTTTTTCCTTTTAGCAAAAATTTACTAAAATGATTCTTAAGGTGAGGATGCATTTTGGGTAGAGAAGGTTGAGTTGAACCAAGAGCTCATTTAGTAAGTGTTTTTAACTGCAAAACAATGAAAAAGGAGATCATAGCCCTGAGTAAACTGCTCGCTGGCAGTTAATAAAATCCCCTCGGGAGAGGCTTCTGATCTGAAGGACACACCTTGGCAGCTTGGCTCTCTTCCTGCAGTGCAGACACCCTCTGCTGGTATGCACTCATTGTGTGCTGGTGCTGCTCTGCAGAGGTCTTCAGGTGTTCGTGAAGTTTGTGTTTCTCAGATGTTATTTCAGCCAGTTGAATCTAAAAGGCAAAAGCTTTAAGCTTAGTTCTGGTAAACCTTATCTTCCCTGGTTAAAGATATTTTCCTTAAAACATGAAATTGAGATTTGAGATAAGTATATACAAGTGACAGAATTAAGTAGAGGAAAAATTTTAGGTATTATTTGTTATTATTAAAAAAGCAAAGCAATATGAAAATAATATTTTTTATGCTAAGTTGATTTACTTTTTCTTAAACCAACATCAATCAAAAAATCAATCCCCCAAAATCCCAGACTACATATTTAATACCGCAAGACATTTTACACACAAACACACCCCTCCACACACACCACATTTTAAACAAATACATAAAACTATTTTGTGAATTGCTTTGTGTGAATGCAATATCATTCAGTGGATTCAGATGAGGTTTGGGGCCATATTTATTTTATTCTGAACTATTCTACAGTGTATTATGGATCTTCAAATGCATGAAAATAATCTAGCCTGAGCTAAATGGTATACCATAGTTATATACCACCTGATTTACTACTTCTACTTCCTCAAAATGTTGAGGAAACCTTTTGAATATCCTTAAAGGGTAACTCCTTACAGGATAAATAAAATCCCTGGAAGATAACTCATTTCTTTTGTCTTTTTTTTGGTCTTTTATTTAGTTGTCAATGGACCTTTATTTATTTATATGTGGTGCTGAGAATTGAACCCAGTGCCTCACACATGCTAGGCAAGCGTTCTACCACTTAGCCACACAACCCAGCCCAAATAACTCATTTCTATATAGAACTTTTTTTTTTTGGTAGTCTTTTAAAAAGTACAAAGAACCTTACTTTGTAGACTTCCACTGGCTGTTGACTGGCCTCCAGCTCACTCTTTAACAATGCTTGAAGTATTAAATTATCAGTTTCCTACAGAATGAGAATCTTGGTTAAATTAAAAAAATGAAATTATTCATAAATAAACTATGAATAAGTACTACAATACAAAATTAAGAAATTAACATACTGCCTGCTTTGAATCTGCTAGTTCCTTTTTGGTTTTCACAACCAACTGCTTGATTTTGGTGTTTTTTCCTCATACTGTTGCTCTGAAGACTACAGTGAAGCTAGCACAGGAAGTAATTTCAGCAGAAAGAGATGAAACAGGTTTTAATGAGTGAATATAAATATGCCAATCATGAGTCTTTTCTTTGTATTAACTTACCTTCATATTAACTTTTTGAGCTTTTTATTATGGAATATTTCAAACATTCTTGATAGCAATAATAAAGTACAATAAACTCCAGTGTACCCATCATCCAGCTGAACAATTACCAATGCACCCAACCTTATCTCACCCAGACAAGGAGTCAGCGAAGTACAACCCACAGGCTCTTTTCATGAATACAGTTCTACTATAACAGCAAGACTCATTCATTCAAAACAGTCTATGGTTGCATTAGTGCGAAAACAGTGACCTGAATAATCACCACAGAGACCGTGTAGCCCATAAAGCCTAAAATACTTATTATTCTGCCCTTTCTGGAGAAAGTTTGTCAACCCCTGACCTATACCTTAACTACTCTCCGAATCCCCACTGAAATATTTTAAAGAAAATCAATTCATCTGTAAATATTCAGTGTATATCTCTGAAGTAAAGGTATGTCTATATTTGCCCTATCTCTAAAAGATAAGAAATCTACTTTTAAAAAGTACCTCAAAAGAGAGTCTGTATATTTACAATTCTACATATTAGAGGCACATACCTACTTGGTAATCTGTTTTTCTGATAGTAACTCAGAAATTTTTTTGTGAGAGGGATTATTAATGAAAGCACACTAAGGAGCCAATCAAAACTTAATAAAGAAAAAACTTTCTTGCTTACAGAGGCAAAGAAGGAATATCAAGTAGGAATAAGTGGATTCATTGTGCAGTCCACAGGCAGTCTCTGCAATGAGCAGGACAAATCTGGCTGCAGCCTGTTGTAGAAGAAACCAAGACTATATGACAGTGACTTCGTTGTCTCTGAAGCTGCAGAGATTTACAACTTGGTCATTTATAGAAAAAGTGTGCCTAACTCCTGATCTAGACTAGTTACGTAGACATTATGTAGTTGGGCTGCTGAAAAATCAGAGGCAATGATTAATTGTACAAACTTAAACTCACACACATAGGTTACATTATTTGGCAAACAGGAACAGGAGTATCTTAACTATACTCTTGTGGTAAACTAATTCAGTTATTTCCTGGCAAATATTTACCTAGTTCTGAAAAGTATTTTATAAAGGCCAAATTACACATGAAGTCTTACAAAGTGCTCTAGGAGTTATAAAAGCGAGATAGCACTATTTAAAAGTTAGAAAAGAAAAACGGTTACGTGGTTCCATGTCTACAGGTTATATTCACTTTATGTGAAACGACGAGTGAGGTTTCACAGAAGAGGAAGCATTTAGGATCAGAATCAGGATTTCAGTCTTTGCTTCCTGTTCTGTGGGGATGGGCATGAAAGAAATAATGAGGAGAATGAGGTCATGAAAGGAAGAAACACAGTAGATGAAATATACACTTGTGGAAAACACCATATCTCAAGAAGGTTTACAGCCCTTTTTAGAAGCTGTGAGAATAATGAGAATTAAATTGAAAAGTTAGATGGGAAATGATAGAAGGGTTTGAGATTAAGATGTATCTACCTTAATTTATAAGGCAGAGTGAGCAAATTACATTTTTTTTAATGCAACACTTTCTTTTTTCTTTTTGGTACTGCGGATTGAACACAGGAGTGCTTAGTCAATAAGCCACATCCCCAGCCTTTCTTATTGTTATTTTGAGACAGCATCTTCCTAAATTGCTTAGGGCCTGGCTAAATTACTGAGGTTGAACCTGAATTTGCAATCCTTCTGCCTCAGCCTCTTAAACCGCTGGGATTAAATCCAAGCACCACTACACCTGGGTGAAACATAATCTTAATGCTTCTTTTGCTACCACAAGTCCTTACTCCAGTCTTTCAAGGATTTCACTGCCATGAGGTGGAGACTTTTCCCAGATTCTCTATCATCTAAATACTCTGATACAGCAGACAGTAATCTTCCCCATCTTTAAAAGTAAACTGAATACTTCATCCCACTATTCAGATCCTTCATGAACAAGATCAAAAATACATTTTTAATTATGTTCCTTCTTTTCCTTTTTGGAAATGGAGACTGAACCCAGGAGCACTTTATCACTGAGCTACAACCCCAGTTCTTTTTATTTTGAGTCGGGGTCAGGCTAAATTGTGGAGACTGGCCTTGAACTTGCAAATCCTCCTGCCTCAGCCTCTCAAGTGGCTGGGATACCAACCGTAATGCCTATTTTAATTATATGTCACTTCTCCTTTATAGGTGAAGATTTTCACTCCAACTAGTTTAAGACTCCTAAGATAGTATTTCTTTTAGTTTTTGCTCACACTATAGCTGCAGAAAGTCTTTCACTAATCCTCTTTTTCTTTCCAAACTTATCTTTAAGACACAAATCAACCCCAGCTTTAATCATTCCAGTCTAGAGAACATCACTCTCCTCTGAATTCAACATTTCCTGTTAGTTCCATTCATTTCTGTATTTAGGTATTTATCAGTGAGAAGTGGGAGGTCTTCTTGAATAAGCACCCCTTTTTAGTTTTTCCAAGGTATCTAGCTTATCTTTCAGCAGGCTGTCAAAAATATATGAATTTACTAATTCACAAAAGCAAATGTTTGCTTGCAGGAATATAACCTAGAGTTCTGCCATGCAATTTGCACAAAGAACTTTCTTGGAAAACATGGTATATGCATGGTGTATTGTCTGGAAACCATGTAATCAATTATCCAGGTATTTAATTATCTAGGTAGTCTAATTTTTATCCCTGGATATAGGCAAATGAACTCTGTGCACTTGGACTTTGTTCATTCATGGAATTGCCTTTCTTGAGCTGTGATTTGGTCACTGGCTAAGCATGGAAGATTTGCTGTTATTAATTGCAGGGACATTGCTGAGAATATCAGTCTAATTTATCAGTGGTTCCTAAACTAACATTAACTTCAAAATCACACATGAAGCTTTTACAAAAAAAAGATTTCAAACAAAAGATTTCCCTTTATTCTAAGATTCTGAATCATTCGTTACATGTGGCTTGGTTTTCTAACAATGTTCTTCAGGTACTGTGTGACATACAAGTCAGGTCTGAGTCCTACATCAAACAATCCTCCCTTTATAAAAATCTGAGAGAATTTTCTTTCACATGATGTGGTACCAAGAAAATTGTTTCTTCACAAGCTTGCTTTCTTACTATGGATACTACAAATCTTGTAACTCATGTTTCTGCCTTTCCTCTGGCTTCTGGGATGCTAAAAAAGTAAAATTTATAGGAGACCTCTAGCAAAATATGTAAGATGTATACTTTATGTCTTAATCTTTTATCTGATTTTACTATTGAGACCTATCTCAATAGTTTCTTTTATGCTACTTCCTCATCACTTATATCTAAAATCTTACTGTATGGTAATATCTTTGTAGCCACCTTAAATTATTTTATGGAAATTCCACTTCTGGCCATAAGTAATGAATAGTCTAGACTTACCTTCCTGTCATAAACTAGGAAATGGAACAAAATACATGCAAAAAACTTTTTCTGACATTGGACAATGGCAGTGTAGGATTGTGATCTCTGAGACAAGGTCAACAAACATGTTACTTGTCTTGACTGTATGGAAGCAATTTCTGAACTGGTGCAGGGATGGGAATCTGAAATAGAGCTGGTAGTCTGAAATGCAAAGAACTGCTGTGGAAAGAACAATAAATAGATAGTTGTAATCTGGACAATTCCCAGGGCTATAAATCATTTGATTCCCCACCAGCCAGAGTGAAGACACTTTGCTAAGTACATAGGCATTCAGCAGAACTTTGAAGAGCACCCCTTTAGTGGTGGACTGAACTCGACCTGTAAGTAAAGGATACTCTAGACTCATCCTAAAAGAGATGAAAAATAATTCACGAAAGTACAAAACTGATATACAAATAACTTTACTGAAGTTTAATTTTTTAAATGAACACAAAAATATCTAGAATTCAACAATGAAAAATTCACATCTACTTTTTTTTTCCCCATACAAAGAAGCAGAAGAATATTACTTATGACAAGGAGGGAAGAAAAAAATCAACCAATCAACACAAATAAACACATGAAATAAAAAGGATGAAATTAGCAAAAAAGGGCATCAAAATAGCTATTAAATATGTTCAGGAATTTAAAGAAAAACATAAAACATATAATGGAGAAAGGGAAAATATAAAAAAATAACCAAATAGAACTCCTAGAAATGAAAAATGCAATATCTAAGGTAGATATTTTGCTGCATGGGATTAAAGAATTTGAAGACAGTAATAGGAACTATTCAAAAAGAAGCTAGGAGAGTACAAAAGTCAAACAAGCAAGCAAGCAAGCAAGCAAGAAAACAAAATAGAAGAAAAAAAGGAATAGCGTATCACTGACTTATGGAACTATATCAAGTGGTCTAATATATCTAGTGAGAGTCCTCAGGTGGGTGGGGATAGTTGAGACAAAAAAAAAAAATCAAAGGAAGTAATGGCCAAAATGTACCAAACTTGAAAAAATTTATAAAAACCCTACACATCCAAGAAGCTGAATAAACACAAATAGGATACAAAAAAGGAAAAATATACCATAAAATTCTATACCCAGTAAAACATCTTTTGGAAATGAAGGCAGATTAAAGACTTTTTCTGACAAATCAAAGCTGTAAGAATTAACTGACAGTAGTTTATACTTAAGATATAAGAAGCTATTCAACAAAAGGAAACGCATACCTGGTGGAATCTGGATATACATGAAAGAACAAAGAACCCCAGAAATGGCTAAATATCGAAAAAAATTCCTAATTTTTAATTTCTTTGAAATAGGGGTTGGTCAACTTCTCTTAATAGGCTGAATAAAAAATAAAATAGTCTTGCCAGCCACTAGTCTCTATTACAATGATTTATCTGTGGTGTTGTAACACAAGAACAGCCAAAGACACTATAAACAAATGAACATGGCTTGTTTCAGTAAAACCTTTATTTACAAAATCATGCAGCTGGCCTGTGGGCTATAGTTTCCTGACTTCTATTTTAAAAGGTAACAATTCCTGGGTGTGGTGGCACATGCCTGTAATTCCAGCAGGTCAGGAGGCTGAGGCAGGAGAACTGTGAGTTCAAAGCCAGCCTCAGCAACTCAGCAATGCCCTAAGAACTCAGTGAGACCCTGTCTCTAAATAAAATATTTTAGAAAGGGCCAGCGATATGGCTCAGTGGTTAAGCACCTCTGGGTTCAATCCCTGACACCAAAAAAAAACAAATAACAAACAAAAAAACCCACAACTATTTTCAAACAAAATTGACAATGTAGCCAGGCATGGTGGCACACACACCTATAATCCCAGCAGCTCCAGAGGCTGAGGCAGGAGGATCGGAGTTCAAAGCCAGCCTCAGTAACTTAATAAGGCTCTAAGCAACTTACTGAGACCTTGTGTCTAAATAAAATACAAAAAAACAGGACTGGGGTTGTGGTGGTGGCTCAGTGGTTAAGTGCCCCGGGTTTAATTCCCAGTACAAAAAAAAATATTTTGAATTGAATTAAAATAAAACATACCCATTTATGAGATGTAGCTAAAGAATGCCTAAAGGGGGGTGGGGTTGTAGCTCAGTGATAGAGTGCTTGCCTAGCACGCGTGAGGCACTGGGTTTGATTCTCAGCACCGCATATAAATAAATAAAATAAAATGAAGGTTCATTGACAGCTAAAAAGAAAAAAAAGCCTAAAGGGAAAGTGATAGTTTTCATTGCTAACAACAGAAGATATTTTATGGAGTCAGGTGTGGTAGCCCACACCTGTAATAACAGCCATTTCTGAGACACGAAGATTCCACGTTTGAGGCCAACCTTAGCAACTTGTTGAGACTCAGTCTCAAAACAAAAAATAAGAAGAGCTAGGAATAAAGCTCAGTGGTAGAGGGCCTATGGGGTTCAACCCCCAGTTAACTCCTATATTAAAAAAAATATATAGATAAAATGTATAGAATTACATTAAAAAAGAAATGCTTCACTACTATTCAAAATTTCCTAATCTGTTGACAATCAGCAAACTGTGGACAAAGATTACTTTTATATTCCTATTATCCACATAACAAATACTTAAATACCAAACATGAAAGAATGCATCAAGCACCAACATGGACTATAAAAATCATAATGGCAAATGGTTTTACATTCCTGCTGGTCCTAAATAATGTTCAGTACTGTGTTAGGATAGGATGGGAACTATCCAAAAAGAAGCTAGGCATTCAGCAGAACTTTGAAGAGAAGCTGCACCCGACCTGTAAGTAAAGGCTACGCCAGACTCATCCTAAAAGAGATGAAAAACGCCTGGTAAGGCCCCCTCCCCCAAATCTGTTACAATGAAACAATTTTAAGGTAAAGCAAATTTTATTTTATTCACTCACTTCTTCTTGTAGGGTTTCTTGTTTCTGTTTTTGAATTTTTATTTCTTGCTCCAAATCCTCTATCTTAATGTTTTTATTATTTAACTTCTGATTTAGTTCTTTCATCAAACGTTCATCATCGGCTATTTCCACATTCATCAATGTAGTCTGCTGGGCATCCTGAATATTTTACAAAGGATTCAGTTATTAATTTCATTTGTTAGATTGCTGACATGATGCCATAGGAATTCACAGGCTGTTCTGCTCTTTTATAATACAGAACAGTGTAAATAGTAACAAAGAAATGAGATGTTGGATACTTAAATTTTTAATTTCATAAAATCAAAGTATATTTTAAAAGCTCAACTTTCTTAGCTTTACTGTATTTCATTATGACTTTCATTAACCACAACTAGTAGTTCTAGTCTTGTGAGGGCTCTTATGAAATATTAATATTTTAAGTGGGTCTTACAGTAGTTTTCTTTTGACATTAATGTCACATAACACTCATGTATAAAATGATATATAAAATCAAACTGATGATTCGAAGCCTAGATTCTTCTGAAAAGTCAGAGAAATAAATTAAAATTCCAATTTACTGGGGCTGAAAATAAGGGTTATTTTAGTACTATACACAACATTTTAAAATATTCCTTTTTGAAGTATAAAATAGCTTCATAATATGAGCACTGACATCAGTTTTCACTCTTGGTGTTTTATTTTACCTTTTTAACAAGCTCTAGTTCTTGCATAGTTTCTGAAGCTGTTTCTTTTCCTTTTGAAGTTGTACCTGAAGTTCTTCAAGTTCTTTCATGGTACTGGAATGTTCCTAAAATTAAAAATAAAACCTCTCACAACTCAACTAATGTTAAGAAAAGTACTTGTGTTAGAGGTTACAAAATAAATCTGACCCAAAGACTCAAAAAATTTGGTGACCTTTCAATATTTAAGAAATATACATCCAAATATCACACCTTAGATTCTCAAATTAAGAGCTGGCATACATTAAGCAATTAATGAACGCACAAATGCTCCTTCAATAAGTCTTTTCCTCAAATAACATTTTGATAAAAATATGTCTATACATATGTGAATCATTTCACAGGATAATTTTTACCTTTATCTTCTGTTCCTTTTGAAGTTTTTCAGTTTCTAATTCCTTATCGACCATTGCTTTGGATTTCTGAACTTCTAAAATCTGTAATTGTAATAACTTGGCATTAGACTGTAGTGTCTCCATACGAGCCCAGAGATCTTCATTATCAGAATTTAGTTTTTCACACTGGAAGGACAAATGGTTCATTATTGTAAACATACAGAAAATATATTCAAGAGAGGAAGAAAAGGTACATTAACAAGAATATTGGAAAAGTGTGAAAAATGAAGATTTCAAAATAAATTCCACAGGATGACAGTGTTAAATTTCAAAACCCATCAGTGTTAATATTTATATGGTAAAATTTGTAAAAGACCAGATGCACCCTCAAGAGAGCAAAAGAGAAAAACGAAAAAAAAAAAAAAAAACAGGAACAAAAACAAATCCAGTGGGACTGAGATTAGAGTAATAAGCAAGACAGGATAGTTGTTTTGTTAAATTCATCTCCTAATGGCAGGGGGTATGTGGGGAGAGGGTGGAGAAAGAAAGAAATCTTATTCCTGATTGTATTTTAATTTTCTTATGCAAAAAGTATTGGAGATTAAAATATATTAAAATTTTCACGTCTGAATTTACTCAATTTGAAATTACCTGAAAAGTTAAATTTCTTAATTGTTTAGAAAGATCTTCTATTTGATGTTCAAAATTACTAGCACATTCTTTTTTCCACATCCAACTGCTCTGATTGCTTACATATTGTAATAAAAGATTCAATAAAAGACACAAATATTTAACTTTAGGTTATTATTATTCATTCAATAGGTCAGATTGTATAATCAAGCAATCCTGACATAAGATTTATAAGTCCATTTGAGATATTAAATATTTATATTCAAAGATATGGCAATGAAAATATTAATCTACACATGAAAATAGGACAAAAGATTAGTATTCTTAATATTTAAAGAGATCTTAAAAAACCCCAATTTAAAATTTATAAATGAGCTTATTCTTCTTTCGTGAGCAAGTTACACTGGAGCTTGTTCCTTTATATTCTAAGAGACCTTATAATCTAATCCATTAATTTCCTCCAGAGGAAGACCAGGTATATGAATTTTATGAAGTTCAATTTAAGAAACTACTTAAATTGCTTTTAAATTTAGAAAAGTCTTCTGTATGTAAGAATCTGCTAAAGGATCAAGCATTTTATTCTAGATTAAAGAAAATATTTTTCAAAAATCCAAACCCATCCAAAATTATTTTGGTGTGTGCAATAAAATAAAAAGCTATCTAAATCCTCTCAAATAGTTTTCTAATTCTCTCTTCTGGCACTGGGGATGAATTCAGGGGTGTTCTACCACTAAGCTACACCCCTAGTCCTTATTATTGAGGGGTCTTGCTAAATTGGTGAAGCTGGTCTAGAACTTGGGATCTTTCTGCCTCAGCCTCCCAAGTCACTGGACTGGGATCACAGGCATGTGCCACTGTGCCTGGTTAATTCCTTCTTCAGTGATTTCTTTCCTTCTTCCTTTTTTTTTTGGGGGGGGGGTATCAGGGATTTAACCAGAGGCACTTAACCCCTGAGTCACATCCCCAGCCCTTTTTTATTATTTTTTATTTAGAGGCAGGGTCTCACTAAATTGTTTAGGGTCTCAGCTAACTCTTTGAAATTGTGATTCTCCTGCCTTTCAAGTTGCTGGGATGGCAGGCATGTGCCACCATGCCTGGCAGTGATTTCTATTTTTAAATTTTCCTGGGATAGTATAGCTTAATTGGTGAAAGAATAGATATGGAATAGTTGGTAAAATTCTACCTCTGCTATGTTGTTTTGGGACTTTAAAGTCTCTTAAGAACTTTAAGTCTGTGACCTGGAGTCTCTATGCCTTAGATTTCTCACCTATAAACTGGTGATGCTGATACCATACTTCTTGTAATTGTTTTGAGAATTAAGCATACTAAGGCATGTAAAGCACTCAGAAGAGAGCCTGGCATAAAAGTACGTGTTGTTGTTATACAGAAGTCTCTGTCTCTTTTGTTAGATTAATCTGATTCTCACATTAGAATTCTACCATATTTCTATAGCTTGATAGGAAAAAAAAATGGTGTGTAAAGAGGTCACTTTCCCTTTTACATTTTCAGAAAAATTAGCTAATCTTGCTAGTTTATTTTCCATTTAAAGTTTGGAATAATTGTTATGATCACAGCCCCCCCCACCTAAAAAAATACCCTAGAATTCTTAATAAAATTGTTTTTGAATTTATAAACAATTTGAGAATTTTTATTTCAAATAATATTCAGTTACCCTATACAAGTTTTGAAGTTTTCTTCATTAAGTGCCCAAATGCTCATTAAAGTTCTCAAAATTTTATTTTTTGTCTACTATGGGATTTTCTTCTTTTTGTCAAATCCTATTTGATTACTGTTCATTCACTTCTTCCTGTTCGCCTTGCTTTGCTACATAGTCTGTATTGCATCTTTTTTTTTCTGTTTGCCCATTATTACTACTGGAATTTAAGTCCTAAGAGGTCAGGAATTTAGGATTATTTGGTTGGTGGTAGTCTGTTTGGTTGACCACCATAAGGTCCAGAGCTTAGAATTCAGTCCAGTCACCTAAATATTTGCTGAACAAATAAATACATGAAGAAATGTAATGACATTTATATTGCATTTGGTGATTTTGTTGGATTTTTTTATTTTTATAATAGAGACTTATTTTATTAAAGTAGATAGGCATATAACTTCCAGATAACAATACTTCCACTTTTCTGTTACAATTCGTGTTAAGCTTCACGTTCATTCAACTTGGTCAGAACAATATTAAATAGTCATACTAATAACAGACATCCTTTTCTTACTGGTTTTTATTAAGAAATCCCCAAACAGAATTTACTTTTAGAAAACAGTAGATAAAGGCACTATTTAATGGCTAGCCAGGGCTGCGGCTACAGCTCCATGTAGAGTGCTTGCCTTGTATGTGCAAGGCACTGGGTTTGATCCTTAGCACCACATAAAAATAAATAACATCTAAACTAAAAAAAAATTAAAAGTCAATGAAGAGTTAAAAAAAAGGTTTAACCACTTAAAATCTTGACATTAGGATTCACTACAATGTACAAAAGCAGAACAAAAACAAAAACAAAAAAAGCGGGGAACAAAAGAGATTTACTAACAAGCACAAAAATACAAAGTGATTGTTTTATAGATAGGAGCTTTACATTTTCAGATTTTCATTTCCTTCCTTCTTCCATCCTTCCATCTCTTCCTTCCTCAATTTTTTTTTCCTGATGGTTCTGGGAATTAAACCCAGGAGCACTCTAGTGTGGAGCTACATACCCAGTCCTTTAATTTTTGAGACAGGGTCTTATTCAGTTGCCAAGGCTGACCTCAAACTTGTAATGCACTTGTTTTAGCCTCCTGAGTCTCTGGGATTATGTGTGTGCCCCTGTACCTAGCTTTCCAGTTTTTTTTTTTTTTTGCGGTGCTGGGTATTGAACCCAGGGCCTTGTGCTTGCGAGGCAGGCATTCTACCAACTGAGCCATATACCCAGCCCTTTCCAGTTTTTTTTAATTTACTAGTTATTAATACAACTTGTTATAAAATAACTGTTTTACCTTATAGCTTTCTGCCCCTTGAATGAGATCTCTTATGGAAGCAGACAACTGATCCTTTTCTGAACGAACAGATTCAAGTTCTTCCCTCAAAGTCTGGACCTATTATAAATATAGAGTAAAATTTAAGAGTCTTTCATGAACAGAAAAACTGCAGATTTTCTAAAATGTAAGATTCTTGAATCTTGTGTTTTTGAATTGGCTTACCACTTTTTTGCTGGAATCGAGTTCTTCCTTTGCTTTCACAGTAACTAATTTTATCTTATTTTTTCCTCCTTCTCTTTGGATTCTTTTTCCAGATTTCCTAAAATCAGAAAATGAAAGGATTATACCTGAAGTCAAACGGAAAAAAACATTCAAATTACCTGCTTATTTTAACCCTAGAAACTCATTTTTATTTTGGAACACAAAATCTTCAGTTTGAAGTTAAAATAGCCAAAACATCGATATCATCATTAAGTGAAAGTTTAATCATTCATTATCTAAGTAAGGCAAAAGTAAGAAATCTCCATTTTTTTCAGTTCTCTAAAACAGTACACTTTTAATAATCTTGGATTTGGAAAAGTTAAGACTCCTTTATGTTGGGTTTTCTAGAAATGTGGTATGCTAGGACTTTCAGTGGTGGTTGTAAATTGGGACTGAGTAGAAAAGGTAACAGATATGTATAAGTATCTATGTACAGTCCTCCTTTTGGTTGGTGGATTTGAGTTTCACAGCTAAACATGTAATATATTAGAACTACCCAATTATTTTCCCCTTAAGCTCTTTACTTTTCCTATATGAACTCTGGTGCTCAGGACTTTACTTTTTGGTATCTTTATATATATTTTAGCTGTAGGTGGACACAATACCTTTATTTTATTTTTATGTGGTGTTGAGGATTGAACCCAGGACCTCACACATGCTAGGCAAGTGTTCCACCACTGAGCACTATTTTTTGATATCTTTACTAATGATCTGTATTCCTGTCCTTACCTATTAATCAGTGTGCACCTGTGCCACAGAGTGCAGCAAAGGTCAACTGTTCTACTTCTTGCATTTCATTTGCAATGCCATCTCACCTACTCTGGCATTAGACCAGCAATTTCACCTAGTGTATTTCCCCCCAACAGTTTATAAACATGCAACAAGAAAAATATCAAGCTCTGATATTTTTCATAACTTACAACAGGCAACTTCCTGTGCTCAGTATTATATCTTTGTTCACACCTCAGACTACTATAAAGCTCCCCTGTGCAGTAAGCTCTTAGATGACCTATTAACAGTGTCTAGAACAGGTGGACATTCAAATAATATTTGCTCAATGAAAAATCTCCCAAGTAATCATGTAAATATTTACAAATGATGTCACATAAGTGTTTTGTTGGATTAAATAGAAAGTGACAATTGAAAGGAAAGGCAAACAGCAGGGGGCAATGGAGGTTCAAGGCAAAGGAAGCTACTTATGTTTTTAACAACTCATTACTTAGCTACTTTATTTCTTGATCTATCCTTTTTTAAAAAACTTTTTATATTTTTATATTTTTTAATTTCCTGATCTATTCTAACCAGAATCTGTCTAATAGTGACAACATATAAAACCATAGTTACCTATTTTTTCTTCCAGCTCTTTTACTGAAGAGAGTTGATCATTATTTATAGAAGGTGATTTCTCTATGGACTCCTAGATTTTATAGGGGAAAACAAAAACCAATAACAGAATTTACTTACTGTCCCATAATTAACAGGCAAACTGATTATCTGTGTCTGTTAACAGACTAGGTAATACTAACCTTATGTATATGGCATTTACTATAAGTACTAACAGTACTCAGGGGCAAAAGTAACATGTCAAATATCAAATATATGTGTAAGAAAGAAATGATCAATGATGACTATAGTTTATCAGTTTTTACATCACAATTTTTAAAGAAAACCCTAAAAATGTAGCCAAAGTGAAACTGCCCACTTTTTTGCTCAATACTGCTCTTTAAGAAAGATACTACGCTTAAGAATAAAACTCAAATATCTTCATGATTAAAGTTTTGCTAGTGACTAGTTACAAACTTTAGAGCCCTAATCATTTAATCTTATTTAAGTTCAAAGTTTTAAAATATCTATATTCCCAAAAAAGATCATGTAAGAATAAACAGGATATACATCTAAATATTTAAAGCATTTTTCAGAAATCTGCCACTTGAGCTTAAATGCTGAAAAATTTACTTCAAAGTGTAAAAATATTAATACATGCATTTTCTAGAGTCTATGACCAGAACTAAGAATTTATTTGAATCAATAAAGTTTAAAGTACTAGTACCATTAATAATATCAACTCTGTTCTCACATCTTGCAATTCACATTCTTTTTGTTGTAGTAATGGCCTTAGACTTTCAAGTTGCATTATATAAGATTTTTCATAATGGACTTCATTTCTGCTATATAATGTTTGAGATACTTCTTCAACTTGAATTAAAAGATTCTGATTTTCAAGTCTTGTTTTTTCATTAGCATTCTTCATTTCTAGAAGATCAAGTTGTAGTGCCTCCTTTTCTGACAAGGTTTCTTCTAACTCTTTCCTTAAGGGACCTTATTCTTGTTCATAGTCTCTCAATAAAGACCTAAGTTCTTCACACTGAACAACATTCTCTTCTTGAAGGCACTTAATCTCTTTTTCTAATTCTAATACCCTTTCGCCATATTGAAAAGAATCAAGTTGTGTTTTTCTTCATTTATTTTTGTTAAGGATTCATTAACAGTTTGTAGGATATTCTCAACATCTTCCTCGTCATTTTCTTCTGAACTCTTTGACCCAATTTGTTTAAGAAAATTGTGCACCTGGGTTTTGACAAATGACTTCTGGACTTGCTCATTTTCAAACAGTTTATTTAAATTATCTCGCTCTACAACCATGACCTGAAGCTTCTTTTCTAATTGGGTAATATGTTCTTTTAGGATAAAATCTTTTTGAAACAGAAGAGCTTCCAAATCCCTATTCAACTGGTTGTTTTCAGAGTTTAGTCTATTATTTTCCTCATGAAGAGACTTTGCTTTCGATGAAAATATTTCCTGGTTTTCAGAGAGGGTTTTGATTTGAATCATAAGGTTTTCTATTTTTTTGGTCATTTTGATCTTTTTCTTTTAAAGTCTTATCTAGTGTTCCTGTTAATTCATTTACCCTTTGTTCTAGTCTACTATTGTATTGGGCAGTTTGCTCTACTCTCTCCTTAAGTTCTATAGCTAAGCTTTCTTCCCTTTCACATTTATTAAGGAGACTATGTATTTCTTCACAGGAATTTTTAATTTTACTTAGAAAATCATCTTTTTCCTCAGCAAGAGAACTTACCTTTGCTTCAAATTCTTGTAACATGGTATCTCTTTCACTGAGACTAACTGAGTAAAATTCATTCTTTTCCTGAAGGCTCTTTATGGTATTTTCAAGTTCAGGTACTAATCTTTGTTGAGATAATAACTTTTCATTTTCTCCCTGGAGTTGATTTACAGTTTCCAGAAGAGCATCTTTTTCATTAAATGCAGTTCTGAGCTTCTGCTGAAGTTCATGAACATCAGATGCTTGCTGTTGTTTCATTGATTCAAACTCTTGACTTATTTTCCCAGGAGATTCTCCCAGTTCTGTTTGTAAAATTTCCATAATCTCTCACAAACTCTCATAATTTAATATTACTTCTTGCTTTTCTTGTTGTAGGTTTTCACAATGTTCCTTAAGACCCAAACATTAATGTTAATTTTTCTTTTTCTGAACCTGACAAAATTGTCTCATTTAGTTGTAATATTTCTTTTTGATGTTGTTCATTAAGATTCTGCACTTCTTTGTTATGTTCTTCTATAGTACAGAAAAACTGTTTTTTTAAATCTTCTGGCTCATATTTTAATTTTTCTATTACACAGCCTTGTTCTTCTTTAGCTAATAGGGGTTCATTAATTTTAAACTCTAAATATTCTCGTTCATGAAAAAACTCATCCCCTATATGTTGGGCATCCATTTCAAGTTTTAATTTAAGATTTTCATATGTTACCTCATCTTTTAAGATACTAAGTCACATAGCAGGAATGGCACGAGAGTCACTAACGGACAGGGGAAAGGCCGGCACCCCCTCTGCTGTCTGAGCCCTCAAGAGAGCCCTTGCTTTCCAAGGTCCGTGGCCACTTCTCCCCCCCGGCCCCAGAGGAGCTGGTGTTCAGGTGCCACACCCTCCATGGTCATTGCCCAGCCTCCAGTGCCCATGACACACCAGGGAAGGAGTGGCCTCACCAACCAGGCGGGAGTCAGGGTTCTGGCTGCCCAAGGGCTGGAGGACCATGGTCAGGGGTTCCAGGTGCAGAGGTGGGCTCTTGTCTTCATGGTCCTTGCTGCTGTGACAGGACACCATTTCAAGATCCCCAAACTTGTGGTCACTGCACATGCTTGTCAAGTACAAAACAGATGATGTGTGTCCAGCCTTTAAAAGAAAAAAAAAAAAAGTAAGCGGAAAATATGCACCATTATTAAGTATTAGTTTAAAATGTGTTTTTAAAAGTATATGTGAATGAAAGTTCTCGAAGGTGAGGCCCTAACAGACCCAGGTCCTTTTCTGCAGCCATTGAACCCTAAGAATGAGGGAGCATCTCTCTCAGCGGGTTTTGTCTGCTCCAAAGGGCATCAACACCTGCAACCTTGGGGTGTGGCGGCACCCCAGCCTGTGAGGAAGGTGGGGGTGCCTGACAATCCCTCTGGCCCATGGAGGGGCGTGTCTGCTCCACACCCACCCAGGGAGCACACCACCAGCCCCCCAAACCAGGGGGGCACCCGCTCAATCCCTCCAAGCAGTGGTGTGATTCCTGACCAGCCCCTCTATTGCGTTCAATGCCCACTCGGGACACCCAGCCCATCAGAGGTGACACCGGACTCACACCCCCAACTACTGGAGGCCCAATCATCTCTAGCACATTGTGTGTTCACACCCAAGGGATCACCTTCCTACACATGCCCTCTGGAGCCCACAGACACAGAGGTGGTGAGAGGGGGACTGTCACATCACAGAAAGCCACCATGCTGCAGGCTCCTACCATGTCCTTGTCATTGGTTGAGGTGTCATAGTGCACAGGGTCGTTGGCGTGGACCTGCTTCAGTCTTTCAAGCAGGCCCTCCACCAGGTCTCTCTATCCTTGAGCTCGATGAACTGGAAGGCCATCTTGCTCCTGATGCTGATGAGGATGGGGCTGGGCAGCAGACTGGTGTCCTCCATCTTCTCCATGCTCACTACCTGATGCAAAAGACGACACATGAAGGGGAGGTGCTGGAGAACGGAACTGACCAATTACGTTCTGTACATGTTCCAATATGGAACAATGAATCCCACTGTTATGTATATTTGCAAGGCACTAATAGAAAGATTTGAATCACAGTAAGTACTGCAGAAAAGAAGGAAGGCAGGCCTCCATGTACATGCTCAGAAGTTAATCTAACATGGAATAATGGCAACAAGGACCTGGTATGAAGGTTGAAAAGTGTGCAAGGGAGCATTAATCACAATCACCAAAAGGTAGAAGTAACCCAAGCTTCCATGCACAGATGAATGGATAAGGGAACTGTGGTTTAGGCTACCATGGAATATTACTCAGACTTCCAAAGGAAGGGAATTCTAACAGATAAGAGGTGGATCAACATTAAGGACACTGTGTGTTGCAATAAAGAAGTCACAAAATGACAATGCTGTAGGATTCCACTTACAAATTGGTTACAAGGTAAATTTGATGCTACGCATAATTCCAAAATCAATTTTTTAGGTATGTAGGTCATCATGTCGATTTCTTGCTCCACTGATAATAATGCTTGCAAAATGAAGACATCTACTGCAGAAGGAGGGCATGGAGGTGGGAAATCATACGAGGGATAACACTGAGTTCCTAAACAATCAGGCCCAGGACCTATGCTAAGAGAAGCGAGACCCCAGAGGTCTTGATGTGTCACAGCTGTGGTACCCCCTCAGCAGAGAACCCTGAGATCAAGGACCTTGAGGAGGCATTTTTACATCTTTCACAAGTTCCAGAGAAGTATAAAGGCCAAACGATTTGCCATGTGTTTTCTAAAGGCGAACTTTATAGTTTGCCTTTTCCTTTGTCTTTTTTTGGCAACAAAAGGGGAGGATCCCTTCCTAAGAGCTGTAGGAAAAGCTTGAATTGCGAGGCATGTACTTTTGAATGACAGCTTTATCAACAGTGTGAGGTTAGGGTATGTTGTTGTTACCCATCACTTCTAGGCAACTTTTGGTTGCCACAGCAAAAACAGAAAAAATGAAGGCTGACTGGTTAATGGTGTAATTCAGGTCATGCTTCCTTCCTGAATGCTGACCATCTAGATGTCCCTCTTTAGAGGACAAAACAGTGCAAATGTCCCGCACCCCATGTGCCCCATCTCACAGCCCAAGTTGCTCTGGTTCGGATAGAGTTTGAGTGTGTCCTCCAAAAGTTCTTGTGTTGAAAGCTTGATCCCCAATGGGGCAGTTAAAGGGTGGTGGAACCTGAACAGGTGAGGACTAGTAGGGGATGGGTGGGTGTCGGGGTGCCCGGGACCCCTGGCCATAGGTGTGGCAAGGCCAAGATGGCGCCTGGCAGGATGCCAGTGTGGTTGAGTGTAGCTAGCTTGTGCGCAAACAACTGATGTCACTTGAGGAAGTTTCAGTGATTGGTTGAGGCCCCCTCATGGACGTTGCATGATCACTGCATGCCTGTATATGCTGCCTGTATCTGTCCACGCTCTCCCCTCCTGCTCTGTATGATGATTGGTCGCTTGGGGGCATATAGTGAGGTGTAGCTTCCCCAAAAAGAAGAAAGAAGAAGCGAGAGAGAAACCACGGCAGACGCGCGCAATAAACAGCTGAAAAGAACCAGGTGTCGTGTCTCTCTGCGGGCAGGGAGTGCGATAGGTGGGTCACTGGAAGAACAGCCCTCAGTAGGTATCATGGGACCTGCTTCATTCCCACAACAGGGGTTGTTACAACACAATGGTCCCTCCCCAATCTCTGGCTTCCTGTCTTAACACATGATGTTTCCATCTACTCATGCTCCTGCCACAGGGACACTGTCCACCACAATGCCTCACTGGTGCTGACCCAGTACCATGTTATTCCTTTTTGTTTTTCTTCTTGGTTAATAAGTAAACCTGACATCAAGCATTTTGTTTTAGCAACAGAAAATGGACTCAACAAAACGGGTTAAATGACAAAAGGCTGCTTCAGAGTGTGCACAGCAGGTCAAGCAGAGGTGAGGGGCAGGGTCTACCTCTCTGAGCAGCCATCTTCTCTGCTGGCAAAGCAGGTGGAGCTGTCAGAGGTAAACATTTGTCCCTCAGTGTGGCAGTGATCGAAGGGAATCGAGAGGAGCAGTCCACCACAGCGTGCAGCTTCTCCTTTCTTGGCAGCCTGAAGAAGCCTCGGAAAAGCTCCTTCTGTACTCTGGCTTCAAGGTCCCTGGTGAGAGGTGGAAGAAGTCAAGAAGACATGGAAAGGTCTACAGAGAGGAGACTCCAAAGGAAAACACTTTTGAACTCGCTGGCACAACCTGATAGTATAGAGACTGAAATAAGAAGTCATGCCGCTCCAGAGCCAGTCAAGCCCGTGGTCCATCCAGACCCACGGTCGACCTTGGGAGCAAATGCGAGGAGCAGATTCTGCTGTCCCCACCAGCAAGAATTTCATGAACTCATGAACTAAAATAAGCATTCCATCCTGGTTGGAGTTACTGTGAGAAGTACTCTAAAAATGGCAGCAGAGGCCATGTGTGGAGGTCAGATGACAAGCAGGGTGAGCATCGGTGAGACATGGGGAAGGTGGAGCCCTCACATGCTGCTCGTGGAAGTCCAAATGACGCACTCATGTTGGCAAACAGCCAGAAGCCCTCAAACGTTGAAAGTGGACGCAGTGCTTACCCAGACATTCCCTCCCAGGTGAATGCACACAACACAATTGAGAATTGATGTCCACTAACTGGCACACAAATACAGCAACAGATTCATAGTTGAAGGTGGAAACTACCCCACGTGCACCAATTGATGAATGGACACAGCAAATGTGGCACATCCCCTCAAGCAGGGTAGATAGTACTCAGCCATCAACAGAAGTGTGCATGGACAGAGCTTGGAAACCTCAGGCTGAGTGAAAGAAGCCAGACACAAAGACCATGGGGTGCCAGGTTCATTTACACGAAATGTCCACATAGAAGGTTGACAGACAAAAGTAAGGAGTGGCTGCTCATGAACGTGAGTGAGGCTTCTTTGGAGGGTAATAAAGGTTCCGTGGCTGTGGTGATGATTGTGTGGTCCTGTGATTCTTGTAAAAACCTGAACTACCCATTGAAAGGGTTAATTGTTCATATGTGGATATCCAAAAGGGAGCCTGACTTTTCTCCAGAGGAGGACCAGGGAGCCAGGGGAAGCCAAGGGCACTGCGCAGTTTCACACACTGAATCATACACAATTTCCTATGTTCGTATAGGAATATACGCCTGGTGTAGCTCCACATCTTGTACAACCACAAGAAGGGAAGCTGTACTCCATGGATGTCAGACATGTCAAAGTACACATGACAGTCAAGTATATCTACAAAGAACAAATAAAAAGAAGTTCACATACTGCAAATGGAAGGTGAGGTCCATCAAGGGGTCCCCAAGGTCTCTGAGAGCCAAGTACTTCCAACACTTTTACATTGAAATCTAAAAATGTCATCAGGAAATCAATAAATGTCATTCACCATATCAATAGACTTAAAGTCAAGAATCACATGATTATTTCGATAGATGCAGAAAAAGCATTTGATAAAATACAGCACCCCTTCATGCTCAAAACACTAGAAAAAATAGGGATAGTGGGAACATTCCTTAACATTGTAAAGGCCATCTATGCTAAACCCATGGCTAATATCATTCTTAATGGTGAAAAACTGAAAGCATTCCCTCTAAAAACTGGAACAAGGCAGGGATGCCCTCTTTCACCACTTCTATTCAATATCGTCCTTGAAACTCTAGCCAGAGCAATTAGACAGACCAAAGAAATTAAAGGGATACGAATAGGAAAAGAAGAACTCAAACTATCCCTATTTGCTGATGATATGATTGTATACTTAGAGGAACCAGGAAATTCCACCAGAAAACTTTTAGATCTCATAAGTGAATTCAGTAAAGTAGCGGGATATAAGATCAATGCACATAAATCGAAGGCATTTTTATATATAAGCGATGAATCTTCAGAAAGAGAAATTAGGAAAACTACCCCATTCACAATAGCTTCGAAAAAAATAAAGTATTTGGGAATCAATCTCACAAAAGAGGTGAAAGACCTCTACAATGAGAACTACAGAACACTAAAGAAAGAAATTCAAGAAAACCTTAGAAGATGGAAAGATCTCCCATGTTCTTGGATAGGAAGAATTAATATTGTCAAAATGGCCATACTACCAAAAGTGCTATACAGATTCAATGCAATTCCAATTAAAATCCCAATGATGTACCTTACAGAAATAGAGCAAGCAATTATGAAATTCATCTGGAAGAATAAAAAACCCAGAATAGCTAAAGCAATCCTTGGCAGAAAGAGTGAAGCAGGGGGTATCGCAATACCAGATCTTCAACTCTACTACAAAGCAATAGTAACAAAAACGGCATGGTATTGGTACCAAAATAGAAAGGTGGATCAATGGTACAGAATAGAGGACACGGACACAAACCCAAATAAATACAATTTTCTCATACTAGACAAAGGGGCCAAAAATATGCAATGGAGAAAAGATAGCCTCTTCAACAAATGGTGCTGGGAGAATTGGAAATCCATATGCAACAGAATGAAACTAAACCCATATCTCTCACCATGCACGAAACTAAACTCAAAATGGATTAAGGATCTCGGAATCAGACCAGAGACCTTGCATCTTATAGAAGAAAAAGTAGGTCCAGAGCTTCAACATGTCGGCTTAGGACCAGACTTCCTCAACAGGACTCCCATAGCACAAGAAATAAAAGCAAGAATTAATAACTGGGATAGATTCAAACTAAAAAGCTTTCTCTCAGCAAAGGAAACTATCAGCAATGCAAAGAAAGAGCCTACAGAGTGGGAGAAAATCTTTGCCAATCATACTTCAGATAGAGCGCTAATCTCCAGAATCTATAAAGAACTCAAAAAACTCTACACCAAGAATGTAAATAATCCAATTGACAAATGGGCTAAGGAAATGAATAGACACTTCACAGAAGAAGATGTACAAGCAATCAACAAACATATGGAAAAATGTTCAACATCTCTAGTAATAAGAGAAATGCAAATCAAAACCACCCTAAGATTCCATCTCACCCCAATTAGAATGGCAATTATCAAGAATACAACCAACAACAGGTGTTGGCGAGGATGTGGGGAGAAAGGTACACTCTTACATTGCTGGTGGGGCTGCAAATTAGTGCAGCCACTCTGGAAAGCAGTGTGGAGATTCCTTAGAAAACTTGGAATGGAAACACCATTTGACCCAGCTATCCCACTCCTTGGCCTATACCCAAAGGACTTAAAATCAGCATATTACAGAGATACAGCCACATCAATGTTCATAGCTGCTCAGTTCACAATAGCCAGATTGTGGAACCAACCTAGATGTCCTTCAATTGATGAATGGATAAAGAAAATGTGGTATATATATACAATGGAATATTACTCAGCCATAAAGAATGATAAAATTATGGCATTTGCAGGCAAATGGATGAAACTGGAGAATATCATGCTAAGTGAGATAAGCCAATCTCAAAAAACCAAAGGAAGAATGATATCGCTAATAAGTGGATGATGACACATAATGGGGGTGGGAAGGGTTAGTGTTGGGGTTGGAGTTGGGTTTAGGGAGGGGGGCAGGAATGGAGGAAGGAAGGACTGTATAGATGGAGGGGAAGGGTGGGAGGGGAGGGGGGGAAGGGAAAAAATGGCAGAATGAATCAAACAACATTACCCTATGTAAATTTATGATTACACAAATGGTATGCCTTTACGCCATGTACAAATAGAGAAACAACATGTATCCCATTTGTTTACAATAAAAAGAAAAAAAAAAAAAAAAGAAATCTAAAAATGTTGCTGTCATAGAGTTGAAGGTAGAATGGTGGAAACCAGAGGCCAGAGAGGTTGCCTAATGGGTTATGAGCCAGTGAGAGAAGGAGCAGAAAGTTCCGGGGTGCTGCCGCAGAGCAGGTGACTACAGGTGCCAATCCCACACCGAATACTTCAAAATGCTAGATGAAAGGATTTTGATTATTTTCACCCTAAAGAAATGATGTTTGAGCAGACAGGTAGGTTTACCTGAGTTAAACATCACACAAAGTGTACCTGCATCAGAACACCCATTGACATGTACAATCCTTAGGTTTTTATGTATCTGTTAAGAAGAAATTTAATTTACATAATACACATAAAATGAGTTGGAAAACTGACATCCTCAATCCCAAAACATGCTGGCCACACTGGTTTGAGGAACTTAAAGTCAAGCTTACACCTTACAAACATCTTACTCGTTACATATATCGCACAAGCGTGCTTCTGGTGCCAATGAATTCCTCCGTAGTGGGACATTTCCTTTCCCCCTCAGGAGAAGGTGGAGGCCAAGACACACCAAGACAGTAATGAGCACAAATCCCAGCAGCTCAACCTGAGCACTAAGGGCAGGAGGACTGCTATCTATTTTGCACACAAGTCCTGAAATTATTATATGGTGTTCATGTGTCTGAGGCAACTGAGAACAATAGTTTCCTCTCAGTTCACCCGCTACCTCAGCCACCAATTGAGGCTTCTCTGTGGCCTCAGAGCAGATGGGTATGCTCCACATCCAGCATTCATGCTCCCTCTGGGCACATTTGGTAACCAGAGACCAGAAACCTCAAATTTACAAGAACAAAAGCCCTAGAAGGGCTTAAAGGCCTGCGTTCTTCCCTTCCTCCTGGAAAGCCGTCCAATTTCACTTTGAAGTATGTGAGACACATGTTTCAATTTCTAGCACAACTCAAGTCAAACAGTGACCTGGTGAGAAACCAGCTCTTCATGAACACAGGAGTGACAACTCCCTTTAAGGTTCCAGGCAGGTGGCAGTTTTGATGCTAACCATATCACTTCCTTTTTCTGAACAACGTCAGAAACCAAGCCAGCTAGCCACGACTTGCCTCCTAGACCTTGCCATACTCAATGTCTCTGCTTCCCCTTCACAGACAAGGTCAGGCCCCAACACTGAGAAGGTGAGAGCTGACAGGTCTAAACCAAGCACAAGCACCCAAGGACAGAGACCCGCCCAGAAGCCAGGTGCCTGCAGAGCTGCAGTGTGACCAGGCCAAAGCAGTCACGGCCAAAGAGTTTCAGCTGAAACTGCAGCAGCAGGTGCCACCAACCACCCTGAATTAGCACACACCCCTGGATGAGCCTGTAACAAGGAGGAGAGAAATGTGCTGACAGAACATGAAGCAACACACTGCAGGCTTGTTGCTGAAGCTGAAGTTAATAGGTGGAACCCTGCAGGACACCTATGCAGGACGTTCTGGACTATAGGCAGACCTTTTCTTCCAAGATGCTCAATTTACCACAAGATCTGTAGCTCAATTTGCTACAGATCTTCCACCTTCCTCTTTTCTGCTCACTTTGCCCCAGACCAAAAATGCCACATCTGAAATGAAGCTGGCCAGGATATCACCTGAAATCCTGATGCCCCTGGGCCGCCAGCACACACTGGCCTGTGAGCTGGCCTCCTGCACCTGAGACTAAGTACAGGGAGAGGATCAAACCTTCAGCTGGCAGTTTTATGAGCCCTCTAATTATGCATACACCACAAACTCATTCCCTCAGGGCTGCTAACTGTGGCCTTTACATGTGACAGATCTTTGTCAGCAGGAGTAAAAGGACTTGGACACCAACTATCTCACTTAAACATGAAAAAACACGAACAGCCTGGCTCTCCCCATACTGTGTTGTTTTCTTTTAAAACACAAGACCCCAAGCTGGGGACCATACTGGGGGTCCTGCAGCCAAGAGGCACATGAGCACAAGGGACCAGGAAACAAAATAATGATCAGAGCCCCAAGAGTCTCTTTCATAAGGAAGAGACAAGCACCATCCATCTTGCAAAACAACTGTCACATATCACAGATGACCCAACACCACGTGCAGTTTATTGGACTTTAACCAATTTGGGAAAAAAGAAACCTACCAAGAGCATTTCATTTTTTTTGTGTGTGTGCCTCTTGTGGCAACATGTGACCAGTTTGCAATACAAGAACATAGCTGGAAGGGACCTGAAGTCATTCTGAACACAAGAAAACCCCAAACACACTGCTGTTCATGGACCACCACTGAGAAAGATGCACCCCCACCAGACAGTCAGAAGAAAGTGCATGTGTTAAGGAGGAAGAGATCTGCTGTTTTCAAAATGACTTTCTTTGTATTGGCACTGAACACTAGACCTCATGGCTTTGAATGAATTCACTGCAGGTTGAGTCGGCCTTATTCAAAATTCTTGGGACCAGAACAGTTACAAATTTCAGAGTTTATCAGATTTTACAAGATCTATGTAAACTTTAGCAGTTGAGCATCCCTAATTCAAAACATCAAAATAGAAAATGCTCCAAAAAGGATTACAAAACAAGAGTTTCAGATGCTGTAGTACTAAACTGCCTCATAAGCAAAGGTATTATAGCTATGTTTTACTCATCTCCTTGGGTATTTTAAAGAAACGTCAATTGAAAAAGAAAACAAAATACAGGAATGTTAAAAGAGACAAATAATTTTAACGTCAAAAGCTCAGACTGATTTTAAAAAATTAAACATAGAATTATATGATTTGGCTATTCCACTTCTGGGTAAAAATACTCAATAGAATCAAAAGCAGGTGTCAGAGAAATTAGTGTGCCCAGTTCATGACAGCATTGTTCACAATAGCCAGAAGGTGAAAGTAAAGTAAGTGTGCACGGACAGATGAGTGCATAAACACAGTGGGGTATGTACATACAATGGATTATGATTCAACCCTGAAAAGGAAGGACATTCTGACAAATGCCATGACAGAGATGAACCTTGAGGACATTATATTAAGCAAAGGAAGCCCAAGGCAAAACACTGAATGTTGTCTACTTATGTGAGGGATCCAGTTGATTCCACAGAGACAGCAGAATGGCAGTTGTCAGGTCGAGGTTGAACAGGGTGGTAGTGTCTAGTAGGTGGAGTTTTAGTTTAACCAAGTCAGATGAGTTCTAGAATGGGTAGTGAGGATGGTCATGTACCGGTGTGAATGTACTTAATGATACTGAACTACATGCCTGAAAATGGTGAGGTCTATGTTACATGTATTTCACAGTAAAAAAAAAAAAAAATCTCTGTTTAATGACTAGCAGTATTTGATCAGCCCTGATTCTGTAACTATGTCAAAAACTTGAATCCAGGACAGTACTCCATGGTCACTCTTTTCTCTAAGGATATTTCAAAACGGTTTACCTTGACATCAGAGCTGAAGTTAGTTAGCCAGTTATGATCTGCAAACCTGAAATCAAAGTCCAGCTCACACACTAGGTTTGAACTTCAGATGAGAAACCAATGCCCAGGGACACAGGGATGATCTCAAAACCAGAAGGTACTAACCAAAGCGCATGAAAAGGTCAAGCAGCTGAGGGACACCATGGGACTGAAGCTCTACCTCTTGGTGATCTGGCTTGGCTCCTGCACATCTGGCTCCAGACCTCATTATCCAGCAGCCTCCACAGCATCACATCTACCAGCTGCTCCATGATCGTCAAGACCACATCCAGGATCAGAAACATGGAGGAGTCACGCTCCTTATTCTGCATGGTGATCCGGATGGTGTCTGACAGACATTGCATGTCCTTTCCAACTTTTGGATATCAACCCAAGGGATTACAAGTTGAACTGAAAGAGAAAAGATGCAAATTCAGATCCCCAATAAAGTGGGAGCCAAACTTCAAGCATCAGCAAATAACAATCCAAAATTCTATTTTCTCTTTTCAGCTAAAATGCAAAAGTCTTCAAAGCCAGCCCAGGGGAAGAGTACAGAACTGCCTGACAGCTGCTGGTGAAACCCAACTCATGGGCCACTGGTTTTCTTAAAGATTTAAGTGTCATCTCCCAGGGTGCTGGCTACTGCATACTTTCAAGGACCATCATTTTGGAATACAACAGCATACATCTCCAAGAATATTTAAACACTCATGCAAAAGTTTCTGAATCACACAAACTCTAGTTTCAAAAACAGCACTCACATATCAAGGTAGAAGAAAAAGAAGTATGAAAGGGGGTTTATTCATGTCTCCTTTACATAAGAGGGCTGAGCATCCAGTCTGTGTCACATGACTCTTATTTTGCTTAGAAGACAGTACAAGCTGTTTTTATGAAATGCTAAGGTAATACAGTACAGTCAGGCACACTCTGTGTGCACCTCCCAGCTACCTACAAGCCTGAGGCAGGTGCGTGTCTTGAGCCCAGTGTTTTAGGGCCAGTCTGGGCAACAAAGCAAGACTCCTTCATGTAAGGAAAAGAAAGCAGGTGCTGGGACATAGTTCAGTAGTAGAGCACTTGCCAAGCACGTGTGAAGCCCTGGGTTTGATTCCCAGCACTGCCAGAAAGACAGTCAGGTGCTGTGGCACACACCTATAGTCCCAGTGACCCAGGAGGCAAGAGGATCCCTCCTTGCCAAGGAGGGAACTTAGCAAGTCCCTGTCTCAGAAAGCTGGAGGCAGGGCTCAATAGTTAAGAGCCCTGGGTTCAGTTTTATTAGTACTACTGCTACTAATAAAAATAATGTAATACAGTGCAGGTGATACATTTTTATTCCAATATGCTAGACCCAGATTTTTTTTGGCGGGTGTACCAGGGATTAAAGTGAAGCGTACTTGGTTACTAAGTCATATCCCCAGCCCAATTTTGTATTTCATGTAGAGACAGGTCTCACTGAGTTGCTTAGTGCCTCTCCTTTGCTGAGGCTGCCTTTGAACTTGCCATCCTTCTGTCTCAGTCTCCTGGGATGCTGGGATTACACACTTGTGCCACAGTACCCAACAGAGAGTTATTTTTGATACAGTGATAGGCAGTAGGCTAATGCAGAGGAAAGGGGGAGAAGAGAAAATCTTCTATCTGTTAGCCGATCCATCACACAGATAACAAGTTGAAAAACATGATTGAATATTAGCAATCATTACTTTTTTCCAAATATCATCATCCTAACACAGTTAGGTTTAGTGACAATCCTTAGTGTCCCAAATTAGAACATTTCCTTTTCACATCAAAGTGGAGAATGAATGTCATATGGTCACATTTCCTTCCACTTATAAAAACACAATAGTTTATGAAAACACATAAATTTATAAACACATAAATTTATAAATTTATAAATTTATAAAATAGTTTATGAAATAGTTTATGAAAACACAATAGTGTTTTCAAGGCTTTTAGAAAGTTAAACGGCCTCATTTCTATGTCAGGCCTGGAACTACTCTTTTCCAGCTATCCCAGCTCTTCTGCCCACACTAGTTTTGTCTACCCTGCCAACTTGTGTTCATTAAGTGACTGCTGTGTGAAGAGCCCTGCATTTAAGCAGCACAAACAGGAAAAACTAACCTACAAGCAAATAAGAAACACCAACTTGACGGAACCCAACCCAGAAACAGACATGGCGTGCATTATATGGGGCCCAAGGCATGGTGGCGGTGACCAATCTGAATTGGGTTTTGAAGGACAAACAGGAGTTTCTAAAGAGGCTAAGGACAGAAGGAAAGCAGGGTGTTCATTTTGAAAAGCATTTCAGAAAGAAGGAAAAGAAGGATGGCCAAGCATAGGCCGGGGCCCATTCCAAGCAAGGTCAGGAGAGGACTGGGCACACAGGGCAGGGTGCTGAGGCATCAGAACCAAGGCTGGTGAAACAGAAAGAGAAAACAGCATGTGCAGAAGGCTGGCCCCAGCAGACATTCAGGAGGAGGCCTCCCACTGGCTGCACTTGGAGAATAAATGAAGAAAACCACACACACGTGTGCGTCTCCCGTGCCACCCAGCATGGGCTCTTGAAATGGCTTCTGAAAGTGCTTTCAATGGCAATGGCTTTTGAAACTTTCCACACACAACTAACATGTGTGGCCTTGCCTTTCCCTGTGGGAATGCCAGTACTGAGGACAGTGCCCACTGCTGGTACGATGTCCACCAATTCTTTCTGGATCTCAAGTGGACCCAGGTAAAGCGTTCTGCATAGCCAACAGTCCTGATGTTCAGGGATGGGTGTTTTCAAAGATGTCCTTCTGCATTAAGAAGAAGTACATGATACTCCTTTAGGAATAGTCACCCATCAGATATGATACTGTACCTTCAACATGGTCTGTGGTAGTAAAAGGTCTTGAGTAGCTATTTAAATAAGCCAAACAGATATATGCTCCTGAAAATAGCAGAAACATGAATTGTCTCCAAGAAACAAAAAAATAAATAAATAAATAAAAATCAAGCTCCTTGGTCGTAGCACGTATAATTAAACTTAATTATCTGCACAAATCATTTGGAAACTAATCCAGTATCACCTGCTGTCATCTCAACCACCCACTTAAATCTTTTTCTGTGGGATTTAACCTTTAATGGCTTCTCTAGTGAGCCATGCCAATCAACCCCAGGGCCAATTTTATCTTGAAGGACCAAATTACTGCAGATGCTGGTACTGGCCTCACATGACTTCGTTGACCAGGAGGAGCAGAGGCAGTTGATGCTGATGTACAGCCAGCCTTGGCGGGTCACCCGGCCCTTACAGCAGCAGCAAGAGCAGTAGGTGACCACCTCCTCTGCCTCGAGGAGGACGACCCTGGCCTCCAATGTCACCACTGCTTCTCAGAACTTCTTGGGCTCCTCTTCCTGCTCAGCAAGCCTGCTGCTGCTCTCTTAAGCAATCAGACCCTGATGCACAAGAGACAGCGCCTTCATCCAGGGAGCTGGGCAAAGGGAAGGAAGAGAGCACAAGGGACAGGAAGCAGGAAGGACATATGCACCCAGGCACTTGACGAATCTCTGCTGCTTCCACGACAACCACCCCTGTCCACTACCCAGAAAAAGCCACAGCCATAGGTGGGGGGGGGGAGGCAGGGATTGATTAACAATCACAAGGTTGCAAAACACAAGGACAAGTCTCTCAGTCACTTACTGACCTTGAAGCTGTGGCTGAATCAGCCGATTTCTAAGGTTTTGAGAATTTTAATTCACAATTATTTGCCAAATCCTCCCTACACTGATGCTACAGTTTGGATCTTCAATGCCTCCCCAAGGTCCATGTGTTAAAGGCCTGATTCCCAGCTAGTGTATTGGGAGGTGATGGAACTGCACAAGGTGGGGTCTGGCGGGAGGTCCTTGGATAACTGGGGACATGCCCTTGAAGAGGACAGTGGGACCCAGCCCCTTCCTCTCTGCTCCCTGGCTCGCGATGAGTTGAAAACTTTTCCTCTGCCATAAGCTGCTGCCTTGATGTGCTGTCCCATCACAGGTTCACAAGCAAGGGGGCAGATCAGTCACGGACTGGAGCCTCCAGAACTGGGAGCCAAACCAACCTTCCCTAAGTCAGTCATCTCAGGTATTTGTGACAGCGATGAAAAGCGAACCAACACAAGAGATACGAAACCCAGTGATTGGCTCTGGTGTGGGAACTCACATCAGCCCCGAAGAACTACGCAACTAGGACCTAAGAGTCTCTTTAAAACATGAACGAATGTCTTCTTTAGGTTCACAAAGGTCAGTGTAAAGCCAACTGCAGGATTTGGAGAAGACTAATGCCGTGCACCACCACCGTCTGCACAGGTGTGTCCCCCTCTGTCCTGGGAAGACACCTTTGACCTCTTGATCTCAGCAGCATGAGGGGCTCACACAGCCTCACAGAGACAGCCCTTCCCTCCATTAGTTTCCCCCATGTTTACCTCCCCAACCCTGAGCCACCCCAGAGCTGGACCCCTTTTCCTGTCACTTCAGTCTTCAGTCAACTGGTTGCTTTCCCTTAAGGTGCTGTGCAAGGTCGATTGTAACCACCCAACCAGTTACATGGCCGAGTTTCTGCCACGTGAATACACTCTGCGTGCATTCAAATCAACTCTTTCTCTCTTCCTCATCTGCTGTATAGCGATATCATTTCTAGGTCCTCAACTACAGAACCTAGGGAGAGGACATTTTTCCTTCTCCTACAGAAGGGTTTCAGGAAGCAGCAAAGCAGAAATCAATTTCCTTACTCCCAAGTAAGGTAAACACCTCGAGAAAAGAACCACTACAGTTCACGTTAGGCCAAGAGAGGCAGGTCAAGTGTTGCTGCAGTTGGACAAAACCATCCGATACAAAGCCTGTGTATTATAAAGTGTTGAAGAGCTCACATAATTTATTGCATACTACACTGAAGTGAAAAGTCCAAGGTTTGTATGGCTATGCTTCCACATGACCGAGACGTCAAGTCAGGGGGCCATCTGGACATGTCACTTTCCTTCGCCTTACAAATCTTCAACAACGGGGCTCAGTCAGCTTCTTTGCATACTTCCCCACTATCTACCCAACCATGCTTTACTGGGCACTGACTACATGCCCAATGCTCTCCTGGGCACAGGAGGGATAGCAGTCAGAGAGACAGTAGAACTTTTATTTCCATGAGGGAGGCAGGGAAGAAAGAAGTAAATGACAGTGATCTGAGCACCAGCAGGGAGTCAGCACAACAGATGTCTGAGTTCTAGCCTGAAGGACTGGGCATGCTCCTCTGTCTACAACCCCAAGTCACTCAGTCAATGCTCACAACTTCTCTCTCTGCCTAAAGCGAGGCACCTTTAGGAAGCCTGGAGAGACTTTGGTCCATGTGAAATTAAAACAGGAATAATGACTTGTCTCCCTTCCGACCTGTTATCCACAGATCTTTTGCCAAATAACACAGTTCACCCATGAAATAGTTTAAATCTCTCCTCCACCTAGTTTAAAAAAAAAATAAACTACTCTTAACGGCCCCCCTGTACTTCCCTGTCCTGTCACACAGGAGCCTAGGAAAGATAGGGATCATCCTCACAGCCCGCTCTTCCCGTTCCTACCCTTGTGCTGGTTCCACCCAGGGCCTTTCCTACACTTTTTGTTTGTACTTTATCGGTGACCCAAATTCCTGGGCAGGGATCCTTTCTCAATGCTCAGCACACTATGAAGAATGAGGGCGAGTCAACGACATGCAAGATGCCCAAGTAATGCCTGCACAAGTCCAAGTATCTCAGTCAATAGCACAAACCCTAGAACAGAATGCACCCATGGCTCCCATTCTCAAAGCCAGAAGAGAACTCTAAAAAGAACAATTCATTACTCAGGACCTTCTGTGGGCACAATGATGGTAGAAAGCAAGCCACTAGGAAGCCTGGCTGTCGGCCCAAGGCCAAAATCTAGCCAAGTGACAATTGCAGGAAGCAGAGCCTGGCTCAGAAGAAAGAGTCTGGGGACTAAACCTACCCAGAACTGCTGTGCGTCGGGCGTGGGCCCCTGGGAAGCTGGAGCAAACCCCACAGGCAATCTGCCAGTCTGTTGACGTCCTGTTGGCAACAGGTGCACAGCCCTTCCATGCAGCCACTCCTCATTCTCTGCTCTGTCTTCAAGGTCCTGTGCTCTCTGGGTTCCCTAGCCCTCTTCCACTTGGACTTGTTACTTCATGGACTTGTAATGCTGGAGAGAGGAAGAAGACCAAATCCCCAACACCAAGCCGGTGTCTGGTGCTCAGCAGGCACAAAACCTTTCAAATGAATGGTCTTTGGGGATGGCAAGTGTCCTGGAAATTTGATGTAAATAGATGCTTGGTTGTTTTGAAAGTACTGAAAAATCAGAACCAATTAAGTATCTACTAAAGAACCAGATGAGTGAATCGACCTACAGCCAGAGGGTTGAATGCTATGCAGCTGTTAAGAACTACATTGCATGGCTGTACATTTGAAGGGGTGGATTTAGGAACACAGCAGAGATAGCACTAACTCCCCACCCGGCCAACTCCCCAGAAACCAAACTAGCAAGGAGACAAAAATTCACATATTTGTATGGGGAGCTCCAAATCCAGAGCAAGATCAACTCTTTTGCCTACGTAAGAGTGGATCTGGGAAAAATACAAGGAGAGGATCCCACTTCCTTACCACACCCCATTCCTACACCAGCAGACCAGTCCCCCCAAGTTAAAAAGTTCTGCTCTGCCCCCAAGTTAAAAATGTGCCCCCACCACATTCCTTCTTCCATAATGTCTGAAATAACAATGCCAAGATGAGGACATGCAGCACAGGAAGCATACAATGAACAGCAAGAGAACAGAAACATGAGACAAAATGTCTTGAAGATGAAACACAACCTAGAAGGAAGTCAACACTCCAAGAAGAAAAGGAAATTCTCACAAATGCTTTGTGCTCCAAAGCAATCAACTAAGAACATGAATTCAACCAAATAAGAACTCACAAATGAAATGAGGAAATAAAAGATAAAAAAGGAAGTAAAGGTATAGAGCAATGAACTAAGGGTCAAAACAATCTGATAAAAACTAGTAACTAAGTTAACACTGAGGTACAGAAAATAATGCTGAAAGCTGTATTACTAATTCAATAAATTTATGTACAGAATGGATAGTACAGATGAAAAGCAAAGACAAAGAATAGCCAGCCAACATAAAATGTCTTTAAATGGAGAATCCAACAAATAGAATGTAAACTATAATACACATGCAGAAAGACATAAGAAATTTCCCATGAGAAAATGATTAAAGAAGTCAAACTGCAGGATGCCACAGCACAGTCACAGGAAATGTTAACATATGCTTATGGCTGTAACAGATTCTGATCTAGGTACCAAAGGGCAGTGACAAAGGCAGTTGTATGCAGTGAAAGCACATCACCACAGGCTGCAGGGATTGGGGAGGCCCATGAGAGCAGCCTGATGATCCCCATATAGCTGCCTCACATCCTGGAAGACCCCAGAGCAACAGCCACTGAGCTCTAGAGCATAGCCCACCACGACCACACCCAGCCAAGGCATCACTCAAGTCCAAAAGCAAGGGGCAGACATTGGCGCAAGTGAAAACATTCAGAGAACAGGACATTCGTGAGACAACTAAGAGGAAAAAAAAAAAAAAACAGGAATCCAGCCAGTTAAGAGTTGAACCAAAAATAAAAGATTCTGCATTGAGAGAACTACCTGAGTAGAAGCATGAAAGACATGTAAATGCAGAGCTGAGACAGTAACAGAAAACACCATTACAGGACAGAATGAGAATTACAATGTAAAATAATTTTGTAAGGTAAGAGGTTGGCGAAGCAGGAGAATAAGAATGCTGCACCCAGGTCCTGTAGCATGGGAATGTCCAAGAACACAGTCAAACCCAAAGCACTGTGTCTCAAATACCACGATGCTAACCTTATAATGCTTTCAAAAATCTCTTCCCTTGACCTCATGTGAAATTTTTAGAAAAAGAATCTTTCTTCTATTAAACATTTATTGGAAGTTTAATTTTGTTTTACTTCCATTTCTTTCCATTTATTGAAAATTGACTAAACTTAATACTTTTAATATAAACCAGAACTGGCAGACAAGTTACATTATATAATAGCATTTCTACCCATCTTTGTAACTACCCTTGAGGCTACTTTGGATGGTTAGGATTTGTGGCAACAGATATTCTCTTTTATTTGGAGTGGGCTGGGGTGGGGTGCCAGGGATAGAACTCAGGGGCACTCGATCACTTAGCCACATCGCCAGCTCTAATTTATATTTTAATAAGAGACAGGGTCTCACTGGGTTGCTTAACACCTCGCCTTTGCTGGGGCTGGCACTGAACTCGGGATCCTCCTGTCTCAGCCTCCCAAGTCATTGGGATTACAGGTATGTTCCACCACACAGGGCTGGATTTTTTCTTCTTTCTACTTTTCAATGTTGATATGTTTACATTGAGCATTCATATTTTTTTATCACTTTAGATAAAAATAAGATGATTTGTCCTAATTAAAAACAGGGAGGTACTGGGAAATGAAATTGACCACATTACATTATGTGCATGTATGAATATGTCGCAATGAATCTCAGGTAAAATGGAAGAGTTAAAATGGAACATGAATGGAAAAAAATAAACAGACTGAAAAAGAAACAGGGAGAGTTGAACAATGATTAGGACTGGATGGGGGATGGGAATGAAAAATCTCCTCTTCTTATGCTCAGTATTTTTCCAGAGGAAATTCTGTTATAGACAGGAGGTGATATTGGAAGTTTATGGTACCTAATAAAGTAAGTTGATAAATAAATCAATAAAACCCTTTTTAACTTTATACAGTTGGGTAAACACTTTAAAACTGGATAAAGGATTACAGATGATTTTTTTCCCCTATTTTTTACTCTCTGGAAGGTGAACACTTATTACAAGTGTAGGCAAAATGAAGACATGGTTTTGGGATTGTTTATAACAGAACGGGCTTCTTGGGCTGTGACAATTCCAGGAACATGACTAGCTACCAGCTAATGCCCGAAAGGAACAGGACTGTCAGTTGCAGGAGGAGGGGAGTTTTAAACTTCCTCAGCACCCGGCAGCCCAGTGATGCAGACTCTTGGTACAGACGTGCAACATGGGGAGGAGACTTCCCAAGTTGGACACAGCCCTTGGACTTTGCTCCCGGCTATTACCACACATGCACACACCTGGGAAAACCCCTGTTAATCAGACACCACTTCATATCCAACAACATGTGAGTCCGTGAAACACACCCCTCAGACGCCTGGCTCACTCATGCTCACAGCTCAGTGTGCTTCTGATCACTAAGAAAGAGACAGACACGTGGAGGAGAGCACAGAGCTCCTGAAAGTAGGCGAGGCTCCCCGGGCAGGCTCACCAACAAGCAGATGCTCCGCATGCTCAGACTTCAGGGTCTGGAACATTCCAGCGGGAACAAGACTCACCAGTGGCTATGGCCCAGTGAATGTTGGATCCATCCAGGAACTCTGCACATGCTATGGGAGAATACACCTGTGAGCCGGGAATTTGAAGCAGAACTCGAAAGGGAGCGACCTCAGTGGTGGAATCCAGCACTGCCTCCAGAGCACCCACCGGGCCACCTGCAAGGCAAAAGAGAAGCAAACACACCTCTGAGCTCAGGGACCGGCAGACCCGCAGCCAGTGTGCAGCTGCCACTCCCACATGCGGAGGCAACATGGTCACTGGTGAGAGCCCAGGCACAGCTCCAACACCCCGCAGAGTCACAGCGCCATGGGACCCAGAGCTCTAGCTTCCTCACACCCATTTCCCCAGCATCTGCTGTTGGAGTCACACTGCCTGATGTGAACCCCAGCTCTACCACTTTCAAGCTGTGTGGCCTTAGGCAGGTTACCTGATTTCTCTGTGCCCTGGTCTCTTTGGAAGATAAAGCAACCACAATATGCCTCCAAGGGTAATTATGGAAGTTAGGTCATCATTCAAAGTACCTAGACTATTTCCAGGCCCTTCAAGCACCAGGTAAGTGTTGCCCATTAGGATCCTCATCATATCCACATCTCACATGGAAGAATAATCCCTTTCTACTCCAGAAAGGTACCCTGAGAAATATGACAGCACATCCAAGACCCCGCAGGACAGAAGGCACAGGTAGCAGGTGAAGGACTGGTGGTCTGCTGTGATGAATGGCATCCTGAATCACTGGCAGGTGAACAAACTAACTCCCTCCTCCTTGGAGGAGCTGAAGCCCTCCACCTTCCTTTGCCCATGTTCCTTCACTACTAGGCTCCAAGGGGGCCCTGAGTGGCCTGAGGAGTTTATTTTGGTTAAAGACCCCAATGTTAAAGGAAGTTGAATCATTAAGGAATATGTCACTGACCTGCCACCCCATCACCCCAGAGTGTTCAGCATGTTTCACACCAGCAGAGACGTGTGCTGACACAACAGCACACCCCACAATTCAGAAAGTTAACACTGGGACATTCCTACCCTCTGCTCCTCAGATCCTGCCAGTTTCCAAGTGCTCACAAACCCGTCCTAAGGGGAACAAACACACTGCAACTCGGAAATGCACGGGATGTATCCACTTGTTCCTCCCGCCTTGGCTGCAGGGCACACTCTGTCACTGGACAGCCATCATGATCCCAGGCTTGCTGGGGCCTGGAGCTCTCTGCAGCTGCCCCACATCAGACAGGACCAGGGCACAGCCCCAAGAAAAGATCCAAATTTAAAACTGCATGGACGGGGCCTGGGTCTGGGGCTCAGTGGCAGAGTGCTTGCCTGTCATGTGGGAGGCACTGAGTTCCAACCTCAGCGTTCATAAAAATAAAAAAATAAAATAAACTTCTATTAACATCTAAAAAATTATTAGAAATAAAAACTGCCTGTACAGTTTCTACTGAACACATGTCGCTTGTACACCATTGTAGAATTAAAGACTCTAAGTCCAGCCAACAGGAGTTGAGAACTGCCTGTCTTGTGACTCTACAACATTGGACATGTTCAGAATCACCCACTGCCTTGAGCCCTCACATCTCTCAAGACATCTTTGACTTCCATGAGCTTGACGGTTTCAAAGATTAGTGGCCAGTTCTTCAGCAGCAAATCCGTTTTGGCTTGCCTGATGCTGATTAGATTCAGGTTAAAGTCTCTGGCCAGCCTCACAGAAGAAATGCTATGCATCACATCCTCTCAGGTGGACACAATTTCAACTTGTTCCACTCCTGGTGATGTTCACTTGGTCTCTTAAGTTAGTGGCTGCTTGGGCACTTATTCCTTAAACTTATTCCTTTTTCCCTTCTAACTCACAAGCCTCCTACAGAGAAACAATGAAGTTATATGAATTTACCATTCCTCAAACTTTCAATTTATTCACTTTTATCAGTATGGTCTCATCTTTCCTGCTTTTATTCAAAGTAGTAATAATTCATTACTATTGTTTACTTGGATGCTTTAATTGTCCCAGGTTTGGCAGGTAGGAATCCCTTCAAGCTGGGTTCTGTGTCCTTTGGACATGTACTCATGGTTTTTCATAGTCTCTGCCACAATAAAATATTCCAACATCGCTTGTACTTTCCCTGCTCCAGCCCTGAAATTGGACATTTTTCCAAGGAATTCTATTTCCTTTCATGAGGATTGCTACACAAAAGCCACCTGTCATTCCAGTGGCTTGGGAGGCTGAGGCAGGAGGATTTTGAGTTCAAAGGCAGCCTCAGCAACATATCGAGGCCCTAAGCAACTTAGCACAACAGTGGCTCAAAATAAAGAAATAAAAAGGGCTGGGGATGTGGATCATTGGTTACATGGCCCTAGGTTCAATCCCTGCTACAAAATAAAATATAAAGCAGGTATGTGAGAACTCATTGCTAACAGGGTAACCCCAGGACCTCTCTGGAAAGAGCTAGGTCTGTGTGTGTACATATGACACATGTATTTACACACAGGCATACACATCTGTCATGCAACGACATTGTCTGTATGTATACATAGTCTACATACAGAAAAACTGAGTTCACAATGATGCGTCCTGCGATCCACTCCCCGTGTTCATTCTTTCTTCTTTCCATGTTCACAGCTCTGTTTTGCAACAGAGAAACCCAGCCTCCACCACCCTTGATATATTTACTTGCTGATCAACCCTCTCTTGGTGCCAACCTCCACACCCAAGAGACACCCTCCTCACCCTGTGCTCCATATTCCCAGATGACAGGCACCTACACCTCCCTCACCTGCCCTATGTGATGACTTTCCCCAGCAGAAGGAAGAAAGGACACATGGGTTTTTTATAGCAATTATTGCTTTGGCAAGTCCCATCCCCTTCTGGTTATGTTACTGGATGTCAGGTGAATGGGGGGAAGGAAGGCTGTCTTGTCTCCTGGATGGACAGCTGACACTTAATACACAACCCACCGGCAGCTTAAGGAGGCTCAGTGGTAAGAAACAGGCTGGGGAAAGGGAGCTTAAAGCTCTGTTTTCAATAGGCCGGTGAAATGCCACGTTTGTCTAGCAAACACAGAGGGATGCTGGGGAAGACACTGAAGAAGCCCAGAAAGGAGCCCATCCCATGAGGTGCTTCTAAGACATCTGTGACAGAACCCATGCAGAGTTTGTAACAGCAGCCTGGGGGACTCTAGGTGACATGGAAAGAAGGGAGCAGGGAGGTTGTGCAGCACCTGGACAGCCACAGAGGGGTGCCGAGTTTTGATGCACAGTGGAGATTTCTGTCACATGCTTCTGAAAAGGTCATGAGGTCTGTGTTAACCCAGCCCATTCAAATGATGGGCAGGTGGGCAGGGCAGCAATCAAAAAGCCACAAGGGGACTTCCAGCTTCAGTTACAGCATGCAAAGAGCTTGGGAAGCACCCCTCCCATAAATACAAGCAGAGGCCAAGCAGACTGCAAATCACAGGATTTTCTTGGACTCATCGGAGAACTGAGGTCACAGGTCAAAACATAACCCCCAAAGCTAAAGTGGCACAGGGGAATTCCCAGGGACACAGCTGGGACCTGCTCCCCAAGTGTTGAGGTCATGAACTGGAAGACACTTCAGTAGTGAGTCTGACAAACTGCAGGTGGCTGAGTGTGAACAAGAATAAGAAACTCCTGGTGCTGCAGTCTTAAGGGACCCCAAGGCAGCACAGGTATTCTCACCAGAACCCCACCAGTTCCCAATGAAAGACCCCAGGGAGACCTGCCCACCTCTCTGGACAAGGGAAGAATAAGGCCATGTGGCATCCTCAGGGCTCCACCCCAGCTGAGGAAGGGCCTTCTCTGGCTCCTGTGTCTCTTCCGGTTTTTCTCTCACCAAGGGATGGGAGGAAGTGACTAGGAATCACATGGGAAGGTCACAGGTCAGGGTTACAGGTCCACTGATGACTGAGATTGACTGATGATTCTAGGACCCTCCCCCTTGCCAACAGCAAAAGCTCCAGGATAAATGAGAGCACATGACAGCTCAAAGAGCAGGGAGACTGGGAAGTTCTGAACCCAAGGACAGAGGGGAGACCCAACCAGGGACATGGAGGAATGTGAGGCCTCTGGTACCTTCAGCTACAGTAAACTGCAAAGAGCCAAGAACCAGTCAGAATAGCAAAACTCATACTGAAGATGATTCCCTCAATCATTATTACTTATATATATATATATATATATATATATATATACATATATATATAAAACATGTCAGTATGCAAGAAAAAACAGATTATTAAAAGATAAAGCATGCATTGGAATGACACACAGATATGACAGATCTTGGTACTTTGAGAGAATTTTTAAAATAATTGTGATTTATAGGTGAAGGGCTCTAAAGAAAAGGTACAGAGTATGGAAGACTAGGTCATGAAAGCAGAGAGATGGAAACTCTAAGAAATGAAAAACAAAATAAATAGAAATAAACCAAAATGAAGATTGCCCTTAATGGCTCATCAGTAGATGGGACAGTCAAGAAAACAATCAGTGAACTTGAAGACAGATCAACAGAAACTCCCACTGAAAAGTCAAAAGAGAGAGACACAGACACAGGAAGTACAGAATATCTGAGTGCTTGGATAATTCCCAAAAGAATAAGAACCCCAAACTGGAAAAACAGGAGAAGAGGAAAGCAATCATGTGAAGCAATAATGACCAAGAATTTTCCAAAATTAATGACACACCCCCAGATCACAGATCCAAGAAGTACAAAGAACACCACGCAGAAAATTATAAAAAAACAAAGGAAAAATATTTACAAATCTACACTGAGGTATATCATATTCAAATTGCAGAAACCAAGAAGAAAATCTTTAAGGAAGCTGGGGTGTGAAACAGACAACCTAGGAAGAACACCTTAATTACAGCAGACTTCTCCAAGCATGTGCTCAAGGGAATTGAAATAGTTGAAAGAAAGGAATCACCAACCAATATGTCTATGTGCAGTGAGACCTTTTTTTTTTTTTTTAAATTGAATACTTGGTATTGAATCCAGGGGTGCTCTACCAGACAGCCACACCCCCGGGTTTTTTGTTCATTTTGAGACAGGGCTTCCATAAATTGCAGAGGCTGGCCTCAAACTTGTGATCCTCCTCAGTCACCCAAATTGGTAAGATTACTAGCATGGACTACTGGCCAGGCTAGGTTCAGTGAAATTGTCCTTCATAATTAGAAAACAAAGATTTTCTTGAACAACACAGGAAATTCAATTCCAGCAGACCCAACCATCAAATTCTTCAGAGAGAAAAAAAAAAACACATAGGTCAAGTAGCTCTGAGCTATATAAAAAAGAGAAATGTGTCTGAAAAGAAATAAATGAGGATAAATTAAATTTCTTATTTTTCCTATTCCTAAGTAATCTAAAAGAAATGATTAAAGGGTTAACAAAACATTTATTGAGTGATTACTGTATGTAAATAAGTGAAATGAATGACTACAACATCATAAAAGATGAGAGAGGATCTGGGAATACTATTATCTCTGCATCTCAGCCATGCATGGTACTGTACACCTACAATCCCAGTGGCTCAGGAGGCTGAGGCAGGAGGATCACAAGTTTAAGGCCAGCCTCAACAATTCTGAGACCTTGTCTCAAAACAAAACTAAAAATGGACTGGGGATATGGCTCAGTGCTTAAGCGTCCCTGGGTTCAACCTTCAGTACAAGAAAAAGAAAAAGAAAACTACATTTCATGTGAAACACCATAATATTTAAAGGTAGACATAGACTAATCTGGAAATTATGTTCCAATCAAGAAATATATACTACAAATTCTTTTCAAGCTATTTTTGGCAAGATAATAGATAAACCAAAGGAATCACAAAGTATTCGCTTGGTAAAGAAGTCAGGAAAAGTGGTTCAAAAGAAAAAGAACAGAGCAACAAATAGAAAACAGTTGCAAACATGGTAGAGATTCATCTAACAGTGCCAACAATCACTTTACATATGAATGGTCTAAATACAACAACCAAAAATGCCCAGTGATTTTCAGAGTAGACTTAAAAAAAAAAAAGGAAGAAAAGAAAGCAGAGGCTCACAAGAAACCCATCCTCACAGTGACATAAAGTAAAAAAACAGGGGAGGCGCTAGGGTTGTAGCTCAGTGGCAGAGTGCTTGCCTAGTATGCTCAACGCCCTGACTTCAATTGTTTATACCACAAAAAATTCCACCAGCAAACAGGATCCACCAACATATAAAAGAAATTATATCTCATAATCTAGTGGGACTTGCTCCAAATATGCAAGAATGGTCCAGCATTCAAAAATTAATCAATAGAGAAGTAGGGGGGAAAAAAACACAAAATCATTACAATTGATACACAAAGCATTTGACAAAAATCGAACACCCAATCATGATTAAAGGAAAAAACATAGCAAATGAGAAATCAAGAACTTGTCTAACTTGATAATATCAGTTACCTTCTCCCCCCAAAACCCTACAATTAACATCATACTTATGGAGAAACTCAACACTTTCCTGATAACCAGGAACAAGGTAAAGACAACTTCTCCTATCACTCCTATTCAACATCACACTGAAAGACACAGCTAATATGCTAAGACAAAAAGAGGAGACAGAAGGTATACAGAGAGAGAAGAGAAATAAAACTTTGTTCAAAGATGACCATGCTTTCCTTTAGAAAAATAAAGGAAAGAATCAAGAAAAACTTAAGGAACTAAGAAGCATAGCAGAGCCCCTGGGCAGAAGGATAACATGACAACTGCTTTCCAACACTCCAGCAAAGGACAGCTGTAACTTGGGGAGGGGGAGTAGACACCATTGACAAGTAAGAAATACTTTTGTCAGGCACAGCCTAAGTGAATATGCACAGGATGTATACGCATAAATCTAAATGACTCTGAGGAAAGAAATCTCTCTGATAAGCGGATGATGACACATAATGGGGGGTCGGAGGGGAGCAAGAATGGAGGAAGGAGGGACTCTAGAGGGAAAAGAGGGGTGGGAGGGGCGGGGGGGCAAAGGAAAAAAAAAACCAGAAAGTATCAAACACCAAAAAAAAAAAAGAAAAGAAAAGAAAAACTACAAATTTTGCTCAGATTTCAGTTGGGACTGCTCTAACACCTTTACAATACTGAAGCTTTTGATCCAAAAATATATTGTATATCACCATTTATGTGTTCTTTAATTTTTGTCAAAAGCTCAATTTTTTTCTCTGTAGGGTTTTGATTAATTTTCTGATATTCTTATCTTTTATGTAAACAATTTGCATGTTGCTATAAAATACAATTTAAAAAACTTTAAACTTCTACATCTTTTTGCTGGAATGTAGAAACAGCACTGATTTTTTTTATATAACCTTGTATTCAGCAAATTGTTATTTTTAGAATTATGAATGTTTATTGTAATAATTTATCTATGGGTTATCTTGAATTTTCTACATACAGAAACACAATAAAAGTTTTATATTTTCCTTTAAAAAAAAAAGTAGATCGAAATAGAGATACTCCATATTCATAGGTTGGAAGAGCCAATACTTGTTCAGATGTCAGTTCCTCCCAACTTGACTTATGGCTTCAAAGTAACCCCAATAAAAATGCCATCGAGCTATTTTGGAAGTACTGACAACTCACAAAAAAGTTTATGAAAAAAAAAAGAGAGACCTAGAAGAAGGCACCACAATACTTAAGAAAAACATAGTTGGAGGAACACTACATGTTTTCAAGGTTTACTACGAAGCCACAGTCATCAAGACAGTGTGCTGCCAGCAGTAGAATCAACACAGGTCAGTGGACCAGCGGAGAGCCCGGAGGCAGACTGACAGAGCAGACAGTCTTTAACGCAGGAACAAAGGTGCATCAATGGGGAAGGATAACATTCAAGAAATGTTGCTGAACAATTAAACACCAACATGCAAAGGGCCAAACAATGAACCTAGACGCAGTCTTTACCAGACGTGCCCGAGAAATGCAGAAGAAAGCAAAAATGAACCCGAGGCAGGGCCATCCTGACCTCGTGTCTCCCAAGAAATCCCCACCTGCGACTCAGCCCCGGGCTGGGAGCTGCGGGCCCGCCACCCCCTCGAGCCCCTTACCGCTGAGGCCACCGCCCCCCTCGCCTGCCCGCCTTGCCGCCCTAGGATGAAGGAGCCGCTGCTCCTCTGGGCCACCCAGAGCTTCAGGGCGTCCTTCAGCAGCACCTCGTCGGGCTTCTTTCCCTTTCTTCTGGTGCCCTGCTCCACGTCGCCGGGGCCAAGGCCGCACGTGGCCCAGCTCGCTCGGGAGGAGGCGGCGGCGGCGGCTGCTCGGGAAACGCAGACCGGCGGATGCCCAGCGCCGGCACTTCCGCAAGCGTAGCGGGAGGAGCGCTCCCCGCGAAACCCGCGCAGCCGCGCACCAGCCGCGCACCCCGCGCAACCGGCCCGGCCGCCCAGGCAGCGTCCGCACCACCCCTGAGCACCTCTCAGTCCGCAGGATGCAGAGGCGCCTCCCAGGTTTCCGGGTCCCAACCCCGGGCTGGGAGCGGCAGGCGCGGTGGGAAGCGAGACCCCAGGCCCGGCTCACCCCCGCGCCCCCCTTACCGGTGAGGTGACCGATCCCCTCGCCGTGCCCGCAGCGCCGCTGTGTCAAGAAGTACCCGCTGCTCTTCTGGGCCACCCAGATCTTCAGGGTTCTTCACCTGCACCTCCTCGGGCTTGAGCCACATCCCAGCGATCCGGCCGCGCTGGGGGGAGCCGCTTCATATCGCCGGGCCACCAGCAGCACAGAGCCCAGTTCGCTTGGGAGGAGGAGGCGGCAGCAGCGGTAGCGCGAGAACCCCACGCCCACAGGTGTCCAGCGCTCCAATTCCCAGAGCGCAGTGGGAGGAGCTCGCCCCGGGCAGCCGGCGCGCCGCCCCGCCCCCGTCCTGCCCAACTTCGCAGCGGCCCCGCCCCAGGCCGCCCCCACCCCGCCGGCTCCCGTGGCAAGTCCTGGGTTACTGCGTCCCAGTCGCCAGACTCAGCGTTCCCCAGAGGGAGGAGGTCCGATCCCGCTGCCAGGTCCCCTTCCTCCAGTCCCCGCACAGATCGCGGGGAGCGCCTGGGCAGCGGCGGGCTCCAACCCCCGGGTGGTGGCTCCTGGGAAAGAGCTCAGGGTGGCAGGAGCCTACCCCACAGGCCTCATTCCAACAGGTGGAGGAAGAACCTGGGGAAGAGACCTCTTGCTCTCCAAGCTGCGGGTTGCCCAGCCCAGAGCGCTTTATCTTGGGAAGGACAGAATGCACCAATGCAAACCAGTAAAGCAAGTGTGTTTGTGTTTTAAATAACATTTTGGAGATCTCCCAAAAACAGCATGAAAAACAAAAACGATTATGTTTGGACTTTTTAGCACACTTTCTTAAAGTTTTTTTAATTCCCACATCATACTTGTCCATATTTAAGACACTCCACTACATGTTTACGCTGGGTAATGATCCTATCAGTATAACTGGCATATCCATCACAGGATCATCATTTCTTTGAAGGCACATTTGTGAAGCTCTCACTAGGGAACTGACTGAGCTGCAGGAAAGCTAGAGGTTGGGGAACCTGATGCATGTGTCAGACCAAACTCAACACCAGACATCCTAAGGTAGGATATTAGAGCCACCGTTAGGGGTCCCATATTCTGAAATGGTCATTTGTTCTTAGAGAATGTGGGAGGCTGGAATCACAGAGTGAGGTGATAATAGTGAAAAGCTGCAGGGCATGTGGAGGTAGGTTTAAAACAGTATTTCCACGATTAACATATAAAAATCAATAACTTTCCTACCAATAGTATCTCCCCCAAAGCTTGAGAATAATCTAACCAAGGAGGTGAAAGGCCTCTACAATGAAAATTATAGAACACTGAAAAGAGTAATTGAAGAGGACCTCAGAAGATGGAAAGGCCTCTCCCATGTTCGTGGTAGACAATTAATATTATTAAAATGGTCCTATTACCAAAAGCAATCCACAGATTGAAAGCAATTCCCATCAAAATACCAATGGTATTCTTCACAGAAGTAGGAGAAGCAGTCCTAAAATTCATAGGAAAAAATAAAAGATTCAGAATAATAAAATTATGTTATAATTTTATGAGTAATAAAAGTGATGCTGAAGGTATCACAATATTCATTCTTAGTACACTTCAGAGCTACAGGAACAAAAAGAGCATGGTACTGGCTTCAAAACATGAAGACCAATGGAGCAGATAGAAGATATAGAAACCAATTCAAGTAGATATAGTCATCTGCTCCTTCACAAAGTTGCCAAAACCATTGAAGAAAAGACCACCTTTTAAAATAATTGTGCCGGGAAAACTGGATGTCCACATGTAGAAGAATGAAACTAGGTCCCTGTCACTTGCACTGCACCAGTCAACTCAAAGTGGATCAAAGACCTAGGAATTAGACCAGAGCCACCGCAACTGCTAGGAGAAATAGTGTCAACACCCATCATATCTGCTCAGGCACTGACTTCCTTAATAAGACTCCTAAACTCAAGAAAGAAGACCAAGAATCAATAAGTGGGATAACCTCAAATGAAAAAGCTTCTGCACAGCAAAGGAAACAAGAGCAGGAAGAGATAGCCTACAGAATGGCAAAAAAATCTTTGCCACCTACTCTTCTCACAGGAAATTTATATACAAAAATACATAAAGAACCAAAAAAACCCAAAAAGCATAAATGCTTTTAATAAATGAGTAAAAGAGCTAAATAGACATTTCTCAAAGAAGAAATATAAAGGACCAACAAATATATGAAAAAATGTTCAACATTCCCAGCAATCAGGGAAATGCCAAGTGAGATTCCATCTCACTTCAATCAGAATAGAAATCAAGAATACACATAATAGTAAATGCTGGCAAGGAGGTGAGCAGGAAAGGTACATTCATTCATACATTGTTGGTGGCACTGCAAATTTGTACAACCCTTTGGAAGGCACTATGGAGAATAATCAAAAGACTGGGAATGGAACCACCATAGGACCCAGCTATCCCACTCCTTGGTATTTACCCAAAAGAAGTAAAATTAGTATTCTAAATCGATATGTCAATATTTATAGCAGCACACACAATAGCCAAGTCATGGAACCAGCCCAGGTGCCCATCAACAGATGAATGGATAATGAAAATATGGTATATATACAAAATGGAGTTTTACTCAGTCATGAAGAAAAATGAAATTTTGTCAGTTGCTGGGAAATGGATGGAACTGGAGAACTTGTTAAGTGAAATGAACCAAACTCAGAAAGTCAAGGGTTGAATGTTTATTCTCATATGCAGAAGTTAGTGAGAAATGAGAAAATTTAAAAAGGGGGGATCCCATGACAATAGAAGGGAGAAGACTGAGGTACAGGAGAGGGATGGAGGGGAATGGAGGAGGGATTGGAAGAGTGGAACTACAGAATGAAATTGACCAAACCATGCTATATCACCTATGACCATATCACCGCAAATATCACCTTTATATATACTAATGCAACGATTAAAAAACAATAATTAAATGGAAGGAAGATTAGTAGCAAGGAGGAAGGGGGTGGGGAGGGAAAAGGACAGTACTGGGACTTAAAAGGAGCAAAATTATGTTATCTGCATCTATGAATGCATCACAGTCCCACTCTTATGTATAATTATAATGTACTATTAAAAACATTTAAATGTAATAAAACATCTAAAAATGATAATAAAAATGAATGATAATAAAAACCTTTAAAATTATTTAAAATGAGAATTTCCTAAAGGTTATTTTAGAAAAAGATACATAATAAATTACCTTGAACAAGCTGGGTGGAGTGGGGAGTCCTCAAAGCAATCTCCCCAGGGAAGCAATTAAATCCAACACCCTAGCCAACAAGGTGAAGAAAAAGTCCATCACCGTGGTTTTAAAAAAGGAATCACTTACACTGTGACTGTTAATTAGGACAGAACTTAAAAGTACTAGTGAAATCCTTACAGGACACCTGAGACCAAACAGAGCCCTTCACAAATGCCTAGCAACCTGTTTGCAGAGGATCCAAGATGATCAGTTCAGAAATTCTGATCAGTCAAGAGGCGTGTCTCATGACTGTAATCCCAGTGGTTTGGGAGGCTGAGGCAGGAGGATCACAAGTTCAAACACAGCCTTAGCAACTTAGTAAGGCCCCAAGCAACTCAGCAAGACCCTGTCTCAAAATTTTAAAAAATGAAATTGGCTAGGGATGTGGCTCAGTGTTTGAGCACACCTGGTTCAATCTCTGGTACCAAAGAGGAAAAAAAAGAAAAAGAAACCCTGATCAGATTCAGTAGAGGACCCTTTGGAAAGGAACTGTCAAGACCACTCACCCAGGCAGCAGGGAAGCCAGCGGTCAAGGACTAACCAGCCACAGACAAATTTCCTCTGGGCAGGAAAAGAAACGGAGGAAGTCAGCTATAATCAGGGGCTTGGGGTATACCAGGGTATACAGAGTAGGGAGGCATGACAAGAAAATATGCCTTCCAGAAATATTCACTGGCACCTGCCACTTCCAATGTCCTTCTAGGCCCTGAAGTTGCAGAAATAAATGGGAGATGGGCCTGCCCTAAAGAAGAGGTAGGAAAACAGATGCAGAAAAGGGTAGTAGAAATCAAAAGCCATGTCTACATGGAGCAGTGAGAACACACAGTGTGACTGGCCAGTTCCAGGGGATGAGGAAGTAGAAATGATCATATCCTGAGCCACTTGGCTCTTGCCTACATATGTGTATTGGGAAGCAGCTGAGGATAAGGTAGGGGATTGAATTCTAGAGTGTTCAACCAAAAGAGGTGAAGTGTAACATTGGATTTAGCAATAGTTACAAACATGCATGCGCTCACCTGGGATCCATTATTTAATATATTACATATTGGAGTGGTAAAAATATTTTGGAAAATGTGGTATGAATATACTGTGAATACACTGAAAACCACTGAATCCTTAGTTGATAGACCTTTATTTTTTTCATTTATTTACATGCGGTGCTGAGACTGGAACCCAGTGCTTCACACAGAGTGCTCTGCCACTGAGCCTCGACCCCAGCCACTGAACCCTTTAAAAGGTACTTGGAGAAAACAGATGGTTTTTGCCTGTAACCTTGGGTCCATATAAATACCCCTGATATGATTGGAAGATTAATATTCTTAAACTACTATAATTATATATATAAAATTTAAGTACAACATAAAACAATCTTACATAAAAAATGATTTATAAATTTATTCTAAAATCCATATTCATGCCTATATATCTATTCTTTATATTCTCCTTTGAATTCATCTTAACATCTGACTGGTTTCCTTATCAACTAAGGAGTTGGAAAATATCTCTCATCCATGTTCGTTTTGTATTTAATGACAGCCACGATTTCAACTTTTAGAAAATCACACCTAAGCAGTTAGAAGGGGCACAGGGTTAGCAGGATGCTGAAATTATTTCATTGCAGTTGGCAGATGGAAAAAGAAGAGAGGTCAAAAGGAAAGGACCTTCAAAGATACTTTCCCCCTCCTACCCTGAACACAAATTCTCCACTGTACTTATACCCTGTGGCAAGAAAAGATGATAGTCCCTTAGCCTGGAGCCCTTGGTGAAGCACATCTGGAGAGGCAGGCATGGTTAGCACACTTCTGTCCCTGTGGCAATTTGAGAACAATCACAGGGGCAAGGGACACAGCAAGCTGAATTTAGGGTGATGAACAGAGATGATAGCAAACCACCATTCAAAAGTTCACAACCATGGCACATGCTTGCAATCACATCTATTCAGGAGGCTGAAGCTGGAGTATCGTACATTCAAGGCCAGCCTCAGCAACTCAGTGAGAATATCTCAAAATAAAAGATAAAAAGTGTTGGGGAATTAACCCAGTATTAAAGAACTGGTCTAAAATGTGCAAGGTCGTGGGCTCAATCCTCAGTCCACAGAAGAAAACCAAACAAAACAAGAACTTCATAACCACCATGGTTTTCTGGTACCATGAACTGGGCTGGTGAGGACTGACTGAAATGACCACGGGTTTGGTGAGAATCCTCAAAAATCTCTTTTCAGAGGATCTCAAAGGTTCCAAACACAAAGTAATGATAAAGAGATGGAAACGTGCTCGGCATGGTGGCTCATGGCTATAATCACGGTGACTCAGAAATTGAGGCTGGAGGATCACAAGTTTGAGGCTATCCTAGGCAACTTACTGAGATGCTGTCTCAAAAAAAGAATAAAGCGTTGGGGGATGGGCACATAGCACAGCTGGTAGAGCACTTGCCTTGGAAGCACAAGGCACTGGGTTCAATCCCTAGTACCACAAAAAAAGGGTGGGTTGGGAATGTGGCTCAGTGTTTAAGTGTCTCTGGGTTCAATACCTGTAACAACAACAACAAAAAAGATGGAAGCATTCATTACCTCCATTTGATCCATACTGACTGCATACCTGCATTAAAATATCATATCCCATAAATATGTACAATTATTACTTGTTTAAAATTGATTTAAAATGTTAAGGTGATTTGATCATTACATACTTTATACATGCATGAAATTATAATACTCTACCCTATAAATTTTTATAAAATAAGTTTTCAAATAAATAAAAAATACTATCTAAAAAAATAAAAAATAAATTCTTCTTCTCATAGAAAGTAGGGACAGTGCCTTGCAACACTATCTGTGTGATCTTGCTTTTACTCAAGGGTGGCACTGGGCTGGGACCCCTCTCCTAAACCCACAACCCTGGCTCAGGTCCCTGCTATTGGCTTAACCTGCCCATGTCAGTCCGTTCTGCACATCACCTCCTGTCCCTTGCTCTTTTTCACACCAAGAAATAAGGAAAAATGAAAATGAGCTAGAAATGGGTAAGAAAAACTGAGTATTCTGAGAATTGTAGGCCGAAGGCAAGAAGGAAATTGTAAGACACTTCCAATTTCTATTCCTAAGTAAAGCTCTTCAGTTCTTACTAAAACTGCCACTTGTCTTATCTGCAGACTTTCATCTTCCATTTGTTTCAAATTAGTTACTAAGTGAAGTTGTTTTCAGTGTTCCACTGATTTAACTTTGTTGTTTTTGCTTTGTTTTGTTTTGTTTTTGATACAGGGTCTCACTAAATTGCTGAGATCGGCTTTGAACTTGGGATCCTTCTGCCTCAGGCTCCCAAGTTGCTGGGATTACATGTGTGCACCACTGCAATCAACCTCATTTAAGTTTTTTTTAACTGAGGCTGAGGTAGGAGGATCGAGAGTTCAAAGATAGCCTCAACAACTTAGCAAGGCACTAAAAAACTCAGTAAGACCCTGTTTCTAACAATAAAATATTAAAAAAGGGGGGATGTGGCTCAGTGACTAAGTGCCCCTGGGTTCAATCCCTGGTACCAAAAATAAATAAATCAATAAACGAATAAATAAATAAATAAAAGTCAGCTCCACAGTCCTTTGGGCACTTGGTCAAGACAACACTAACTATGGGCCCCCATAGCTGACAAATTATTTGACACTCCCTCAAACTGACATTCTTTAAATATTTTTTCAGCATTTTCTTAGTTGTGGTACAAAGAACAGATTGTCTACTATTAAATCTGAACATCTCTTTCTGTACATTAAAAATAAAGGATTTATTATATGTCTCTGAAACACAAAATTGCACTGGAAAATTAAGGAGCAATTACTCAAAGTGTTGCAAGAGAAAGAGCATTCATGAATGAGGAGTTCCTCATGGTACAGGAAGAGGACTTTGTTGATTGAAGCAGGTAGACCCAAGAATCAATAACAAGGCCCACAGCATCAGGACAAAAACTGGGCAGCAAGTCTCATCTAAGTCACACAGAAGGAGTGGTTTTTTTAATAATGAGTGTTAACCATTTTCCCAGGACACAAAAGTTGGTCAGAAGACAGAAGGATGGTGGACATCTTCATTATTGCCCTTTTCCATGAGCATGGGACTCAGACATTGACAGGTTGTAAATGACAACTTTCACAATTTAGAAACAAAATTTTTGTTGTGGTTTTAGGAATTGAACCCACAGGGGGCTGTCCCACTGAATGATATCCATCTTTTTTATTTTCAACACGGTTTTCCTAAGTTGTCAAGACTGACTTTGAACTTGCTATCCTCTTGCCTTAACCTCCCAAGTAGCTGGGTTTAGAGTAGTGTGCCACAATGCGTGGCCATTTGAATTTTGTAAGTGAGGTTTTGAGTGTGTGTGTGAACCGTGGTCCCTGTGAATGCTAAGCACGTGCTTTACTGCTAAGCTGTGTCCCCATCTGACATTTACATTTTTCTTACAATTGATTTTCAAGTCACCATTTTTCTACTAGTTATTGCTGGACAGTCTACCTGGCTTACACTTCCTAAAATATGCTCCAAACATACTTACCTGTTCTTTCTTCTGCTTTGCACATCACAAATACTTCCCTACCTCTCTGTACTTCATAGCACAGGTACACCCATCCAAACCCAAATAAAGAACAGGCCCTTTTTAGAGGAGGGCGGCAGGAGACAGGTGTTCAGACCAGGGACTCGCTGGCCATCTGAAACCCACTGGGGGTTGTTGTATCCCTGGACCATAGCAAAATGTGGGAGTGAAGCCGTTCCTTTCCTGGTCTTTGGAATGATTGATCTCAGTAGGGCAGCATTTGGGATGTGGCCTCCCTTGTAGGATGCATGCTCCACATGGAGCTGGCTAGCAACAATAGCAGAACATGTCTAACATGAGGTGTCTGAGTTGGTCATACTTTCCTCCCTTGTCAAATACTTGGGGAAAATAACTTAGCAGAGGACTCCTGTTTTGACTCTGGGTTTCACAGCTTTCCATTTGGTCCTGAACTGTGGCTGCCCATAGTAGCAGAGGGTTTGGCACCTGCAAGCTATTGAGCACTTGCCAACCAGGTGATTTAATGGGAGATAAGGAGACTGAGAGAGGGAAGGAGAGAAAGACAGGAAGAAGAGGAGGACTACTACTAGGAGAATGAGGATTAAGAGGAGCCCCCAGCAAAAATATATGTGTACTGAGGGCATCCCCCTCTTCAGGTCTTCTTCCATCAATGCCCAACCTTCTTCCATTTTCTCCCACTGCTTAGTGTTGTCTTCATCTTGACTGAGTATTTCATGATCACATCAGAGCACTCATCATGGGATGCTTCCCCTAAAACCCACCAGTGAGCATTGCTGAACTGGGGGCCAAACCTTGAGCACATGAGTTGTCTGTGGGAGATTTCAGATGCAATCCCTAGGGGTATCCTTTGGCACATTCAAGCTGCAGGAAAGGTGCTCATGTACATCAGCATGTTTTTAATCTATATACCAAAAATTGTGAATTGTGAAGACCAATAATAGTGAACTTGTGGTAGAGACAGTATGATTTGTGTTTTTTGTTTATAAAATCTAAGTCGTATTTTTTTAATGTGTAGCCATTTGCCAAATAGGACAAGAATCTTCAGCTGCTACTCACTCACTGTGGGAGGGGAGCACTCAGAAAACACATCTTGCTGGGTGAAGTTAATGGTCTCCATGTTTTTGTCCACCTCTAATTCATATGTTGAGATCCTAACCCACAGGGTGTTGATACTGGAAGCGGGCAGTGGGATATGATTATGTGCCTATGGGATTGGTGTCCTCACAAAACAGGGTTATGAGTGCACACGGGAACACTTCCACCACATAGGACCCAGTGAGAAGGCACTGGGAACCAGGAAATTGGCCCTTACCAAAGACTGAATGTTCTGGTACCCTGATCTTGGACTACCCAGTATCAGACACTATAAGAAACTGAATCTGTATTGTTTGAAAACAATTCAGCATATCGTATTTTCTGTAGCAGCCCAAATTGTCTATGACAGGTATTCAAATGGCAATATTCTAGGGTTCAATTTCTCTTTCAACAGCTCCACAGGGTAAACTGGTCGGGTAAGTTATGTTCTAAGATTTTAATTATGTCATATATTTTTTAAACAAACTATCTTAAATTTTGAACCAACAGTAGTTATACTTTAAAAAACTCCAGTCGTTTCAGTTCTTGAGTCTTTAAAATTTTATTATGTGATTTATTTTGTATGTGAAATTCCCCTTTTGTGGGTTTATGGTCTAATTATGTTTGCATTTCTAAGTCACTTATGACTTGGTTCCAGTTGTAAATGTGATGTTGCTGTCATGCTCTAATTTTCCTTATTCTTTATGCTTTATTTACTTACACCTTTTATATCCACTTAATATTTAGAATTATTTTGGGGGGAGAGATTATAAATATATGATTTAATCTGTAATATTTAAGTAGGAGATATAAGGATTTACTTCTTCAGAGTAATCCTATTTGAGAAGAGTGTTACATGGAATATGGAATGGAATAGTAAAAGCCAAGATAATACAATATTAATAATTTAAATATACTGTTATATATCATTTAACAATTTAGCAAAGTCATTTTACTTAGTTCTGAAAGCATTTCCAATAATAGTTGTGATTACTCTGAGACAGTCATTATTAATATTACTATTCAGTTGAATGTTCTGTAAAGTGGAGATAATAACAAGTACATAGGCTCTTGTGAATATGAAATGCATAAGTATATCTGAAATTTATGAGTTTTGATTTTAAGATTCATATAAATTTATAAATCAATTTCACCTTAATACAATATACAAAAATATAGAATAGTGCCTGCATAATTTGCATTTGTGGGAGGTCTAAAAATATTATCTATTCAAAGATGTTCCCATCCTAATCTCAAGAACTGGAGGAGATTCATTGTTATATGACCAGAGGAAATTAAGATTGTAGGTAGGATTAAGGTTGTCAGTCACATGCTAAATAGATCACCCTAGAACAGCCAGGCCAACTCAGTGTAATTGCAAGGCCTTTTCAAACTTGAGTGATTGAAGCAGATTCTAGAGAAAATATGACAGAAAGCAAAGATGAAGTCATGCAAAGTGAAGCCTCAGTCCAGTTCTCCTACTTTAAATGATCAACAGAAGCCACAGGTCAAGAATGCCACCAAGTCCTAGAAGACAGAAAAAGCAAGCCATGGAATTCTTGCTTCAGCCTCTCAGTTGTGTTTTAATCTACTAAATTAGTAATAATTTTTGCAACGGCAATCAGAAACATGAGTCCTCAAAAAGTATTACTTTTCATAAATCCCAATTTTAAGATGAATAAAATGAGCAAAAGAGGATTAATATTTCTAGGATCATATTGTAAACCTTAGAATTATAATATAAATGCACGTTGTGAAAATTAATGACTATTCTTTACTTTTAATCACAATGTTGAAGTTTTTAATGCTTGCAATACTACCAGAAAAAAAATTAAAGGCCCTTGTTCCCAGCCCGCAGCAGCTTCAACTTAGCCTGAGAGGAACAAAGTGCTGTGGGAGTCAGAGACTTGGTGGTGGCTACATGGATCTGCTCTGCCTCCTGGTCATCCTCCTTTTTCCTGTTCAGGCCTTGCCTGTGTGCATGTTTTCTTACAAAGGACGATTTAGGATCCATTGATTGATTCCTAGCGCTCCCCCTTTGCTCTTTGTTCCTTACCCCGCTGCCTCTATCCCAGGTGCTTTGCTGTCCCCGTGCCAGCATCAGAATGCAAGACTTGCTAGCCACTATGTGCTTTTGGTCTTGGCTTAGCCCCTGCAGCCTCTTCTCTGCCAACTGTTCCATTGCTGAGTTCTTCTCGCCCGGATGCCTCGCTGGCGCCATGGTGACAGCAACCTCCGTGTTGCAGTGGACAGGCATTAGTGCTGGTGTCCCCACCCCTCTGAGGAACTCCACACACCTGTTGCAGCTGCAGGAGGAGGACCTCCGTGAGTTCATCTGTACATCTACAATGTGTGCAGTCTGGAGACAGAACAGCGGGCTGCAGCTGCAGGTGACTGAGTGGAAAGAGGTGCACAGTTGCTAGTTCAAGGGATTCAAGGCACTATAAGAAACCCAGCTGGCCCATGCACCACAAGCACTAGAGGATGCAACTCAAGAGTCGGCCAAGCTGCAGATCAACTTAGGTAAATGCAAGACCAAGCATGACTAGCTTCTCCTCAATTATGCTAAGAAAGAATCTGATCTTAATTGAACCTAGATCAAGCTTTGAGAATGTGGAGCAGCACTGAACTCTAAAGATGCAACTCTAGCTACTGCACTTGGTGTTTGAAACAAGTTTGGAGGGAGATTTAGAGGACCTGAAGGATCAGCTTGCCCAGTTGGAAGCCTCATTAACTGCTGCCAAAAATACAGAAGAAACTTTACTTAAAGTGGATTTGGAGAATCATTTTCAGAGCATTTCTGAGGATTTGGAGTTTCGTAAAAACATGTATGAAGAGGAGATTAATGAGACAAGAAAGCATGAAACACACTTGGTAAAAGTGGATTCTGGATGTCAGATCAAGTAAGTGTACAAGTAGGCTCAAGTCCTTCATGAGGTGAGAAAGCAACATGATGCCCAATTGAGGCTGTACAAGGAAAAGGTGGAGCAGATTTACCATGCCAAACTTGAGAATCCCAGACTCACCTCGGAGATGAATACTGCTACTGTCAACAGTGCCAGGGAAGAAATGATGGAAAGTCCTGTGAGAATTTAAAGCCTTTCATCTCTACTTTCTATTCTACAGAAGTCTAGATAGAGAATGTTTGAAAAGAATTCAAGAGTTTGAGGGCTTTCTTGCAAAGAAAGAGGGAACGTTCATTGTATGCAACAGAGAGCAATGGGGAATAAGGGATAAGGGATCAGATGCAGCAACAGCTGATTGATTATGAACAACTTCTTGATGTTAAACTTGAAATCCGTGCCTATGGGAAACTCCTAAAAGGCAAAGAAAAGCTGTTGAAGCTCTCTACGAATCCTTCTTCCCATGTGTCAGTGCCCTGTGCATCCTCAAGGTGTAGTGTGTGCACAAGTAGAGGAGAGCAGAAGGGAGTTCACGTGGAATAATCAGAGGTCAGAAGTAGTATCAGCATCTTTCATTCCACCTCAACCACTGGGAATGTGTGCATTGAAAAGATCGAGGTTGATGGGAAATTTATTCAATTGAAAAAAGTGAAAAACACTTGTGAAGAGGATCAACCAATGGCAGGCAGAGATAATCAGGAAAATTGTAGACACATTGATCCTCACAATATACTTCAAGATATGTGCTGAAGGCAGGTCAGACTGTTTCAATGGGGGATGCAAATGCTGGTGTCATGACCAGTTCTCCCACTGACCTCTTCTACAAGAACCAGAATTCTTGGGCACTGGTGAAGATGTGTAGGTTGTATTGAAAAATTTGCAGGGAGAGGAGGTTATACAAAGAAGTACAGTCTTTTAAAGAACTATACCTAAAGAGGAAGAATTAAGTGGAGTGATTATTTAGGAAGAACGATTCCACCATCAGGGAGCCCAAAGATCATCCAACAGAAGCTATGAAATTATGTAAACTTCTCAAGTCAACTGTCTTCCTTAAGGTAAAGATGTATGTTAATCCTTAAGGTTATATGATGCAGAGCCTTCTCAAAAGCACAGACTATTTTTATATTTCTTTTATGTAAATTTTTAAGCTTGTGAATCTGATGACCTTAATTTCCTTTTTGTCATGGAAACTTTTGTAAAATAAATCATATCCATATGCTTTGTTGCAATATGTGAAATATTGACACTATTAACTGTTTACTGTGTGGAAAGGGTCACTCACAATTTTTGACTTTAAAAAAACATGTGTTTTCTTTTTAATTTTTAAATTTCTTTGAGAATGTGAGGGGAGGATAAATAAATCACTGTTTGTCTGGCTTCATTTGAAGATTGCCTCATACAGATTAGCAATCTGCTCTTGATTGTTTTCTGCTATAAAGAACAGTGCTGCTAGGGAGTGGGGAAAGCATTTTTCAATCTATTGAACTTCTGTACTGAATTTTTTTTTTGTGATAATCATTCAAAGTAACAACATTTTTAAAATGGAAAAGAGACATTTAGTAAGATGATTGATGTTAATCTAATCATAATGTAAACAATCTGGATGAAGAATTCCACAAATCTTGGTTTTATGGTTACTTCTCTTAGATTCTTAATTCCTGAGGGGAGTGAGGATGGGGTGGTGGGCTGGAGGGAGGGACTTCTCTACTAAAATGCATCAATATCATGTTTAAATATTTATATGACATTAAAAACAAAAATTCTGCTTTAATATTAAACCCCCCAAAATTAAAGAGAAAACAACTCAATTTTCTATACAGTTTTTATATAATCATCATAATATGGTTACATAAATCATTCAAGTAACTAACATTTCTGATTATGAGCCAAAAGAAATGTAGGTTAAATTCTAAACTCGCCTTAGTTTTTATAAATCAAATGTATGATAAATTATAGAATATATACAGTATGATTTTTGGTACCCAAGAATAATTTTTATTATTTCATTACAAATAAGAATATTTGCATTCTAATTCCTGACTAGCTTAACTACCTTTATGTCACATAAAATTGCAATAGAAATAAACTGTATACATTCAAATAACCCCATTTTAGGAGGTTTATCTAAACCTATTCAAGTAGGTTTAGATTTCTAAATTCATACTGTAATTCACTGTGCACAGCGTATACTAAATAAATTTAGACTGTTTTAGGAATCACTTTTTGTTGTTTTTGTAAGGTGAGGAAGACAAAATCTGAAGTTTCTATTTATTTTGCACCAATTCACTGTAATATAGTCAAACATAACAAAAGTTTAAGTACTTAGAAAAAAGAATATTTCAGAGAAAATAATTTAAGTATACTTCATAGGTATTAAACTGTTGTTGAATAAAAGAAAAAAGCAATACTATATTTCTGATTCCACATACACAAATACTATGCATTAAAGGTGACCATTTGTAGGAATAGAATTATTTTATAAAAATAATACTAAGTAATATTGTGCAAATTAATAAAATAAATTTTGTGTGCATATTTTTGGTGATTAGATTTTATTATATCTACAGTAAAGAAAAACCAATAGACCTGATTATATAGAAACACATTAAAATTATTTCTAGACAAATACCTAAGGAACATATCCCAATACACTGTGAAAATTATCAATCTAATCAATCATTTTTTTTGTCTTCTTGAACAATCTGAAAGAATTGTGTGTATTCTACTTTTTCCCAGAAACAAAAAGAATGAAACAAACCTTGGTAAAATAAATTTATTTAAAATACAGGTATTTAAATAACAAGTAAATACCCAAATATCAAATAAAGTGATTATTTCCAAAACTTAATTAAAACTCTTATATTTCACACAATTTAAAATAATTTCTAACTCAGCTATATGGTCTACTTACTGCATTAACTTTGAAACTCTTTATTGCATTTATTTTTCAATGAGTTTTGGCATGAGACCAAATCTTTGTTAGCTTTCTTATAGTCAAATGTATTTCATTTATGACAAATAGTGATAGATAACCAAAGAATAAAATAGTACTTTGTGGACTTGGTGAGAAAAGTAGAGAAAGATTGTAAATTTTGTGTTAAAAGAGTAATGGCAAATGATTTCATTGTAAAATAAAAGCTTAGGAAGAGGAATTACTTAAGAACAAATTAAATATTATGGTTAACATATTAAGTGGTACATCTAAATCTGAGCCAAAAGAAAAATATGCAACTACTGTTGACAGAAAGAACATATGCTAAAAGCGGGAGAAGAACAATCCAGTCTTAGTATATCAAATTCAATTTTTTAAAAAATCTGGGGAGCTTAACTACTGAGCCACAACCCCAGACTTTTTCTTTTTTTTTTTTATTTTGAGACAGGATCTTGCTAAATTGTTTGGGGCCTCACTGAGTTACTGAAGCTGGTCTCCAAATTGGTATCTCCCTGCTTCTGTCCATGACATCTTTGGGCTTACATAACTAAAAGAAATATTTCCAAGGCATGTGAGAGTCAAGAAAAGCAAAAATTCTGGTTTAATATTATAGATTATTTCAGTAAGAATAGCAGACAAAAATTCATTTTTGTGAGCAAGTTCTGTTTGAACACATGTAGAGAAAATACAGAGTAACTATAAAAACTTTTTGAGCAACACTGGGGAATGAAACATTTTATTTCATAAAATATTCATAAATCTTAATGATACAGTCACCCCTATCTTATTGAGAGAGGTTTATAACATACTTGGGTTTTTGTGTGCTCACCAGGGCACCCAGCCCCATTTTGATTGGCATTTAAGTTGTGTTAAATACAGAGGATATTTTCTAAATAATTAAATTTTATTTATTTTATATATTTGAGCACTTTTATGTTGACATAAATGTTTGTTATTAAAAATACTTACAATGCCATCCTAAACGATGGAAAAATTATCATCACAAAAAAATTAAATTGAGCATTTCATAGGGGAGGGGAGGAATAGCTGTGCTGGGGGATGTGGCACTGGGTAATAATGCTCCGGAGCTCACATGTGGAAGGTGCAATAGAAGACTTTACAACTAGGGCAGAAGGAAAACATTCCAGAATTGGAGGGCTGCTGGCCCAATAGTTTCTTGACCTTTTGTGTCTGGTGTTTTGTTAGTGAAATTTATATTGCTGCAAGGAAAGGTGGCTTTCTTTGAATGGATGGTATGGCAGATTTGATCACCATCTACAGTAACTGGAAGATAATGTTCTATGTCCTCTAGCTTGCTTAGTGACAACTGAGCTGCCTCCTCTTTCTGTAATTTACAGTGACAAATAATGACTCAATTTCTCCCTGTGTGAATGATGCTGGTGTTGGGCCATCCTCTAGTTTTGAGGTCTATTCTTTCTCTATCACAGGGAATTTGGTAATATGCTGCTCAAAATGCAAACAAGTAAATTGGAGGCAGTTCTGAAACTTGAGTTGGTGCTAGAGCTGCAGGAGAAAACACCCCCAGGATGACTCCTTTTCCCAATTCACACTAAAACCCTGCCTGTGAGAACAGCCCAACCACTCTCCCCACAACAGGACATCTTCCCAGACTAGGGTCCACCAGCTGCAGGATGTCAGGCTTGTCTGACTTGGCACCAAATGCACAGATGCCAGTGACACCAGTACAGGTTCCTCTGCACTCACCTTCAGTAATCTACCCCAGGCCCCATCATCAGAGGGCTCAGACTCACTTGGATCTGTGTTCTCCAGGTGTGTAAGGAGTCTCTGGACTTGGAAGGTCACTTCTGATTCAGGCATGGTGAGCAACAGGAAGGTCCTGAGAAGTATTAGGTTGTCCAGCTCCTGAAGACTCAAAAAATGCATAGAGGTATAGTCTCATTTTAATGATGAAGCAGAGGATGCTGTGGAGTTTGGAGTGAGACAGGGAGCCATGGAGGGCTGGACATCTCCTTTAGCTGGAACCTCCCAAAGCTCCCTGCATGGTGGACTTTCCAAAGAGTGGCCAAGGAGTTCACTTGCAGCAGAGCAAATGGGGTAAATTTGTGAGGCACATGTGTGAGTTGAGGGCTTTCCACACTTGTTGTCCTGTCTCTATAGAGAAAACTGTGGGCAATCCTGACTGGGATTGGCTGTGCTGGGGAATGATCCTCACAGGGCATGATTCTGAAGTCCCAGTCACAACTCTGTTCCTGGGTACTCAGAATTCCACCACAGCTTGCTATGTTCCTTCTACAGGTTAAACCCCACACCTCAGTCCTCTGCTGGGAATCACATACGGTGGAACCTGGGGTTTACCCAGCCATTCTCAGCAAAAGCTCCCCACGTGACTGCTCTCAAGACAAGAGTCCTCCCTCTTGGCCAAAAGATCACTCATTTCTTTCCTTGAAGTTACTTCTCCTCAATATCTGAATGAAGGTATCTATACCTAACAAAGGTCAGGCAGCTGTCACCTCTAACATCCTGTGCCCCTCATCTGCCTAGATGCCTGGTGGGATTGACTAACTTCCTGATAATCACAGAAGCTCAGGAGGGCTGGGAGGTTTGTCTGCCCTGCTTCCTAAATGGTAGGTCAAGTGCACACCAATGGTAGGTGCTGCACATACATTTGAGGCATGATGTACACGACCACAAACTGTCTAGGACCAGGACCCCCTCATTTCACCCCAGGGTTCCCTTTTCTTGCTACATCCAGGTTAGGAACCCTCCCAGATGCAATCCACATATTCCTATTCAAGTGTAGGTTTGCTTTTCCTGAGGCCTCAGACTAGTGAGGACTGAGGCAGAGAACTTCCTTACCAGTAGTGGACAGGAACACAGTGGAAGGCCAGAGCCCTTGCCAATCTTCTCCACAGAACCAAAGCAGGCAAATATTCCTAAGGTTCAACTTACTTGGTTTTCTTTATACACTGACAGGGTTCTCCTCTGAAAACACTACATTCTAGAGTTGACTGAGGTTCACAGTGATGCTTTGCATTCCCAACACCAAGCCAGAAGATGTTCTTTTGTGTCAATGCTTGGAGGAGATACACACCTTTTTTACCGTTCCTTGTGGGGATGGGCCACATTTTGATAGGAATATAAAAATTCATGCACATAGGAGGTATTCCCTTCTACAGGGCAGGTACCAGGCCAATCTTGAGCTCCTACTGGATGAGCATTTGAAGGCTTCCACTAGACAAGACACATCCACCGATAAATCTTAGTCATCTCCCTAGGTTGAGGGACCAACAAGGGATATTTCAACATGTAAACAGTAGATGGGACATTTCAATAAGGAAACAGTAGACATCTACAAAATGACTCCCTGCCATACACTCAAGTGAAAATAAAACTAAAAATATTTTTCTCCTTATTCTCAGGGGATGTGAGAAACACGCGCGCGCGCACACACACACACACACACACACACACACACACACACACACCTGGAGCCTGGTGAGGGTCTGGGGCTATTTATTGTGGTTTATTTATGTAAATAGCTTCAGCCTTTTTCAGTTTACTTGAAACAATGAAACTAACATGTTTGGTATAGTATGCTACTCAAGGAAAGAAAAGGTTGTGACAGAAGGAATTCAGATGAGAGCAAAATCAGCCAAAGTAATGTCATTTGACACACTCAATTCCATTGGAAGATTGATGCCATAGAGAATCTGAAATTTTTTCTAGAAAGAGTTTTTATTATAAAATATTTTTATTATAAAATATCAGATGAAAAAGGATAAAAATGGAATTTCAAAAATTTGGGATGATCAGACTCTATATTTTATCATTAACTTGTGAATTATTTTAAACTTAAAAATATTTTCAAGCAAGAAATTTGACACACTTGCAAATCTGTTTATTTTACAAAGAAATAATTACACATACAATATTTATGTATTATGAAAATATCTAGAAATTATTTATATTCACTCCAAAGAAGAAAACAGTTAAAGGTTCAAAATCAACTCAAAGATAATTATTAAAAAATATTTAGAGATTAACCATTTTGTTTTTTACTTTGGCTAATTTTGCTCTCATCTGAATTCCTTCTGTCACAACCTTTTCTTTCCTTGAGTAGCATTTCATCCAGATTCTTTTCCCAACTTAAAAGAATGTTTTTTAGAGGAAGCTATTTCAGAAGTATTCTATCCTCTGTAACTAGCTGATCTTCCTTGACACATGGATACTGTCAAAATACAAGCCAACAGAGTGGATTCTGTTCTGAGGAGAGAATTCATTTATATACAATATCTCATTTATTATAGGAAACCTGCTTCCCTTTCAAGTGAGTCATATCCTGATGATAACTGTGCACTAGCCCAAGAAGAAGTTTGCTTCAGGGATCCAATATCCTCGGATTTGATCATCATCTGCATTGAGCTAATAAGCAGAGAAAATGACTGGTCATCTCCATTTACTGAACATGCTCCTGCTGAGACATCCAGAGCCTGATGATGCGATGCTCTAGGGACTTTGTATGAGTGTCTTTCATTTTACACAAGCAGCAGAGGTATTTTATACAAGTAAGCAGTGAGCCAGGGTCAGAGCCAGGGAGCTCTGGACACGTGCACAGAGGCTGCAACTGAGGCAGGGTGGTGCCAGGACTGAGCTGAATGCGGAACAGAGGTAGTGTTTTCTAAAGTTTTGTTGTTGTCAATTTTATTTCCATATTTTTAAGGACTATATCATAAATTTTTAGATTGAGAATTAAAGTATCTGGATCTCATCCAATTAACCCATAATGGTTCCCTTTTACTCTCTACCAACATTTTGTAAAATTTTCAAAACAGCTGTTACCTCTGTCAAACAGCATGATCATTGTGAGTCATCATGGGTGCCTTGGTAAGAATTTCATAGTTCTATACTTTTTTTTGCTGTACACTGTAAAGGAACTTTAAAAAGCAACAAGTTGTTTTCCATTCCTTTAAGGTTATTTTCAGGTTAGCTCTACATTTTCACCCCATGTTAATGAACAGGTTACATTTTTTAAAACTGTCACACTGTAGTTAATATCCAGTATATTCCAACAGGCAATGCATAGTATAAAGAAAAACTGAAGTGTGAATTTGAGTGCAGAAACACAGTTATTATTTTAGACTTGTCAAATTATTTCATTTTATCAGGTTGAAATTAGGTAAACAATATTGATGAGAGTTTCAGAGGTAGTGATGAATTTTCTACCGTATAATTGGCCATCGTTGGGTTTGCAAAATTCAGAGCATGGGAAGATAGACGTAGTCTGGATGATACCAGAGCACCAAAAGATGGAGAGACACACACAGAGATTCAGCTGCACCATATCCAACCAACATTCTATTATTAGAAGAAATGGGCAAATTAAACCCAAAAGAAAAGGGAAATATGCTTATTTACTCTCACTTTTCCCACCATTTGGACCACATTGTCTCCAATCCTGCTTTCTAAAGTCATGTACAACTAGGCTGACTTGGCTTTCTGATACCTCCTGGCAATATTAGGGCAAAGCTTACAGTTATCTCCATGCTCACACCCTGATAGAGAAGCTGTCATTAACTATTCTTATGGAAGTCATTTCTAACCAATAGGCTGGAATTGAATAACTGGGAAGAGAAAAAGCTTACCTCTCACTTGTAACAAGACCCATCTAAAGGTTTGTGCTTATTTTAGTATTCCTAAATGCATGTTATTTTCTTCCAAAGAAAACTCATCTAATTGTATAAGCTACAGACTTTACAAAACCAAAGTTCACCCATACATGCATGAAAAATTTACAACACCTTTGAGTTCAAAATAATCTTATAGGTTGCATGTATCTTCTTATAGGTTGCAAGAATGACTTCCTCTGTTAATGTTCTTTAAAAATTGTCATCTGAAAGAGGGGAATTGCCATCTACATTTGCATTTCACTTTATCATGTCTAATTTACCCAATCATAAAAAAGGGCAATATAAATTTCCTGGTAAGATACTGGTTAAAATAAATAGAAAGTACATAGCTCCTTGCACAGGAAGAAGGTGGAATCAAATGTTAATGGTATTATTATTGTTCTATTTTGAAATGTTTGCAATGATAAAAATCTCAGATGGTCTTAAGGTCAGATGGACACTTTATAAGCATTAGACTAAGTCTTCCCCATCACCAGCTGATGCCTCTGTACCCATAACTTCCTCTAGCACGACATAAGTTGATAATGCTTTCTTTTAAAGTTCCATAGTCATTCAAGTCCTCCAACTAACCCAAAAAGAGCTACATCCTGTAAATACTAATTGATGTCTTAGTCTTCTTAGAGCACTATTGGGCACCCAATTAGCAAAGTCAAATAAGTACTTTAAAATGAGTAGTTAAAGTGGTTGCAATGGTGCATGCCTGTAATCTCAGCTATTCCACAGACTGAGGCAGAAGTATTCCAAGTTCAAGGCCAGCCTCTGCAACTTAACAAGACCCTATTAGAAAATACAAAAGTCTGGGGATGGAGTACAGTGATATTGCACCCCTGAGCTTTATCACTATATCAGGAAAAATAAATTAATTAAAATTAAAAAATAAAATGAGTGGATAAATAAAGGCACAAAAATAAATGAATCACAATTATTCCATGCTTGAGTCTCATCTTTTAAAATATGTTGAATTAACTCAATCAACATATTTGATTAGATAAAAGACAATTCAGTTAAGGGAGAGTGCTATGAAATAATTATCTTAAATAAAAGTTTGCTATTTGTTTTCCCTTAAGCAAGAAAATGTTGCCCAATTTTTCTAACAATAAACTCCATATTTTTGTTACACAAACTTTAGACTAAGTCAGATATTTTCATTTTTGAAAGCAGGAAGAAGATGGTGCTTCAGTTTGTATAGTACATCTTTTCTGAGTTAGTGCTTTGTGTCTAGCAGATATTATATGTGTAGTTTTTAAAATGTGAAGTGTAATGTATGTAGTAATTTGTACACATTTAAGTGTGCAGTCTGATAAAGTTTAGGTTTCCAGAGTCATGTGTTGCTTAGTGACAGAAGGTGTTGTTAGATGGTTTCTCCATTGTGTATACACAATAGGATGCCTGTATACAAACCAAGAATGCAACAGTATTACTAGGGAATAAAATCTTGGGGGACCACAGTTTTACATCTGTTCTCTCATTAATCATCCTTATGTGGCATGTGACTGCATATTCACTTGGTGACGGTCACAAAGATCAAGATAGAATCACCTCACATTATCATCACTCACATATCTGGGATTTTCATTAGAAATGCATTGTAACTATAGGACAGTTTAAGGATAATCAGTCTTCATGTTTGGTACAGGCATGGAAGAACTTTTCCATTCACATGTTCTCAATCTCTCTATATCCTTATATTTAAAGCTTGTTTTCTATAAATGTAAGATAGTAAGGTCTTATTTGTTTATACATTCTGAAATGATCTGTCTTTAAATGGCCACTTATAGTTGATGTAATTAAAAATACATCTGGGTCTTAAGTTTAGCCTCATGTTATTGATTTCTATGTGGCCCATTTGTTCTTTATTCATGAATCCCTAATTTTTTACCATTTTTCTATCAACAAAGTTTATAATTCAATTATATTTTCTCTATTACACTTTGTTATGCCCTTTGGTATCATTTATTTCATTGAATAATAAAATAAGTAATTCAACATAGGTAACTATATGGTAGCTTAATATTCAGGCTGAACCATTATTTGAGTTCAGATTTTGGTGCATGCTTTTCGATCATGAAATTAAACAAAGTTTTCCAATGTAAAAGTCAAGTTCTCTAGGATAACCAACTTGATCTGGGTGCTTTTAATATCAACTTTGATTTGGGGCATACTTTGTGATTGGTTAACGCTGACTTGCTATTCTGTGTGAGAAACTCCCTTTAGTTTTTATGTTTGTGCATCTTGGTCTATGTCATGATATACTTTGCAGGTTCTCTGGAAATTTTGTACTTTATTCAACTGGTCCTATACATTTGGTGTTCAGCGTAGGAAATGAGGGGAATTAATAAGTGATTATTGTATTTCAAAACTTTCCAGAATGCTTTCTAATGATCTGAAAGAGTTTTGGTTCATTTAGATTCAGTTACTGTGAACTCGAATGTTATAAAAAGGTCTTCAAGCACCCAGTTTTTCTGAAAGCTACTTTGGTATTCTTATAGTTACCATAATTCCATTGGTGTCCAGTAATGACCCCTGAGTAGGCCTCCTGTGAGATGTGGAGAGAGCTCTAGAGAAGTGACACTTTCACTCAATTTTTATCAGTATTCTATTAGCTTTAAAGCCAAGCAAATTGACCCTAGAATAGCAGATCTGCCTATAATTCCCTATCAGTTCTGTTTGCTGTTATGTTAAGGTGCAACAAAATATGTTTAATGACAACAATTTGAGGATGTGTTATAAAAACCTATTCTACTTAAGCAGAAAATAAGCTCTTTTTTAAGACAGTCAGTAGTATTCTGTTATGGCAGGCCTAGAAAACTAATACAGATTCTAATTTATCTAGTACTTACTAAATAAGATATAGAAAATATAACCAATTTTCTATATGCCACACATGCCTGTAAGAACTAATATGAAATTATGAGATACTCATTATAAAATATTAGAGATTAATAAATATTCAACTTTTAATACTAGATATGATTATTATTATTTTTTTAAATTGATTGTGATCAAATCATGATCATGCATTTTTCAAATTAAATTAATAGAATATAACAGAAAATTCTGCCTTCTTGGGTTTATTGGTTCACCTCACAGGCACCGGGGACTCAAACCCGGGTCCGTGCACAAGCTGGGCGAGAGCTCTACTGGAGAGCTATTCTCCTACTTAAATTCTGCCTTCTTTATCTCTGTGGAAGTATAGCTCCATGGCCAGTTATGTTGTGTTCAGCAAAACTGTATGCATCAGTCAGATGGATATTAATAGATATGATATAAACATAGGTTGGAGTCACTGAGATTAAAGCATGGAGGCAAAGATAGGAGGATCACAAGTTTGCACACAGCCTTAGCTGCTTAGCAAGACTCTAGGAAAGGTAGTGAGACCCTGTCACAAAATAAAATTAATAAAATAAAATGGGCTGGAAATGAAGCTCAGTGGTAAAGAGCTCCTTGGTTCAATCTGCAGTACATCATCATCATCATCATAGTAACAATAAACAACAATAAAAAACAACAATAATAAACAGCTTTTAATTGTGCTTGTGCATTGGGACACTTGAGAATCTGTAGAGCATAGGAACAGTGCTCCTTTCCTGATGAATCTTTGGAGGCACTAACGTGGATCAGACGCTCTGTGCTCATCTCCCTATCATTCTGAATTTTTTCTGAGGTTTTGCATATTTTCACACTTAACCACGCTATTGAATCTGTAGATTTTCCTCTTTAATTGCATTTGGCTTTTCTGAATAGAAAACATTGCTTTCCTGATCTATCCTGTGCAAAAATCACAGAAATATTACATTTTCCCTCTCTCCCTTCTTCCCTCCTTTCCTTTCCTCCTCTCTTCACCTGCCTACTCCTCCCCTTTTACTCTTCTTCTTTCTCCCATTTTTCCTCCTTGCATCCTTCCTTCCTTCTTTCTTCTGTCTCTGTACATTCTAATGAACAAATCAGGAAATCAGTGAAATGATAAAAGATAAAGAAATTAATAATAAAATTTGAGATAAAATATTTAGATGTTAATATCTTTACTAATTGAGATTATTTTCTCATATTGCTAAAGAATTTAATTAGTAAAGGGTAACTTCTTTGTCAGAACTCCCATTTGAAACAAATATTTGAAAGGTATTTCTGTAAAGCCAATTCATGATGTTTTATATATTTAAGAATCAACATTAAGCACTTTAGCAAATTATTTAAAATATAATTGTCCTAAAATAACTCTGGTTTTAAAAACTTCTTGGGGGTTTATCATAATGAACTGCATGTGTTTTTCTTCCTCTTATTTTATCTATTATATTAGCTCAGAAATTAAAACTTAAGCTATAATAGGATAAAATATCTCAAACTTTGTAGAATACTTGATTGTAGAAATAATAAATTAATTAAAATGACTTCCTGAGAGTATTATCTTCTTCCATTCTCCTAGACATGACATATTCTCTTCAATGTGTTACCATCATAATCAAGCAAAACTAGAGTCCCAATGAAAGAAAAATAAATGCCTTTGCATATACACTTATATACACTGCCAAGAGATAAACATTTCTAAAATCCTAATTTTTTGGTATGTTTGTTTGACATTGAAGGGTTATGGGAAATAATATTCCTATAAGACAGCTCCCCAAGAAAAATGGATGGATGAGAAAAACGAAGGAGGAGAAAATTGTCAAACATTAAACCTTTCCCAGAGCATTCTTTTCTGATAACAATGGGCCCTGGGACAGATACTGATGTTGGGCCCTAACCTTGACCTTCCCCCAAGGCAAATGACAATGGGTAAGGTTTGAGTACTCATCCCTCATGGTCTCATTTTAACCTGTGCAACTAGCTTAAAACTGCTTAAACTGACACTTAAAACTGCACATACACAGCTTCCAATGACTACATCATTGTACCCTATAAAACCAAAATCCCCTCTGTTACTGAGAATCATTTTCACATTTGGAAAATGGGTCCCCAGGGCTCCTGAGTCCACAAAGGAAGAAAGGCCTCTCTGGATCCTTTGAGGTCTGTTTCCCCTCCGTTTGCGTTTACAGACATATCCACAAAATTTGTCTGTATTGGGATCAAAAATAAACACTAATGTTCCATCATCAGTTTGAACCTATCTTAATGATTTTTATTCTTCCATTAATAATGGAGTGGCTCCAACTCTGTACAGATTCATAACCAGGCACAGGCTTAAAAACTCTTACAAGACAATGGAAGATATGGAGTTTATTTTCATATTCTCCTCTTTCTTACCTAAAGTAAGTTAAAATTAACAAATTAGTTTTCTGAGAATTAAAGACAACATCCTGCTGTGGAATTAGGGCACATTAAGTTTGCTGCCTTTGAAAAACACTGGTTCACTCAAGAGAGATATCTTTCTTGATTAAACCAAGCTTTTCCACATGACAGGTCATGTCATATGGTTTACTGGGTCACTCTCACATAAGCAATGACTGGGCAATCTGTGGCTCTTTCATTTTGCTCTTTCACTGTCCTGGTCTCCATGGCAGACTCAAAGAATGCCTCCATCAGGATGACTAAGGAAACAGACAAATTCACAAGACTCTCAGGGTGTTTCCAGGTCCAGACCTGGAAATGGCATGACACTTTACCTAACCCTCTCTTGCATGATGTCAATCATATGGCTTAATTATTTGTAAGGGAGGCTGAAAACAGAAAGAAACATATTTAGGTACAATAATACTCTTTGCCATGGCTTCCTCAGTTTTGGCACATAAGTTGACAATAAGCATGTCACAGTGGAGATGGAAATTGAGAAAATAAAAAAATGACAATGTCTACTGAATACCAACATACCAATAGGGGCAGATGTGCCTGGTTTTTTGAGTTAGGACAAACCTTAGCCTTCAACTAGACCAAATTATCCATGGTCTATATACATATGGTAAATACTATTCCATTGCTGATTTAAGAATAGACCCACACTAACTCTGTAACCTGACCTTGAATGCTGGTCTCTAGCATTCCTGTTCATTTGTCCTTCCTTGAGAAGAAAATTCACTGGTAAGTTAAAAGCATCAATGATGAAACTGGTATAAATCCTATATTTTCCAGTTTTAAAAAATGGATATAAGAATAACAATTTTTCTTACATATGTTTGTTATGAGAAATAAATAAAATAAGGACAAGGTCACTTAAATTATGTTGTGGTTCACAACAAGCACTCAATAAATATCTGCAAATATTAACATTTCTACCTATTTAAATATATATCAGTATACCCATTTATAAGAACTTAATATTAAAATTCATTAAGAAATATAATATTCTCTCATTTATGTATTTAAAAAAAGAATAATAACTCACAACCATTTCATTGATAGCCAGAGCAATGTTATATTGGATTATGTAGTTAACTGGTTAAATAGTTATGATTATTTACTCCTATAATTGCTTCAACAATTTGTTCAAATGGCCAAAGCATTGTGAAGGTATTAAATTTGAAGACATACATGGAATAAATATCATGTAACTACTATTTTCCAAAATATGAAGATTCTGTAGTAGGAAAAGTCTTTTTCTTAATAATTATGAACTAAGGAAACGCTGAACTCCATCATTGGTTCCCTTATTAATCACATCATAGTTGCACATGTTTTCTTAATAGACTATGGCACACCATGTTATTCAATAAGGGCCATGAGAGGTCTTTCCAGAAACGAACAGCAAAAAAAAAAAAAAATCTAAAACAGTCAATAAGCAGAAATCCATAAAAGAAAGATGATCCAAGAATCAGACAAATTTGATTTTGAAATCTGACTTCTGTGTGTCTTAGATTTGTGCTATTGTGATTGTTACTTAGAGTTTATGTACTTATTTTGCTTTTCTTTGAAATAGGACTAACAATGTATTCTAAGTGCTATTTTGTAAAAATCAAATTATTTCATTTTTCCAGAAACATGTTCTTAACATTATAACAAGTGACAAAAAAATAAAATCAATCATACCACAGATAGCATGTCATATTTTAATTGATAATGTTTATTTTTGTTTCTTAAAGGTACATGAAATAATACTATGTATGCAACTGAAGTCCTTGAGAAAATAGTGTGTATTTAGTTCTCAATGGGGGCATCAGTTTTATTTCTCTTATTTTTTCCATTTTCTACATATCAAAAATTATTTGGTCATGTAGAAGCATATATGTCTAAGAGTAAATAAAGAATAATAAGCAGCCAAGAAAATTACCCAGAATAAAATTTAATGAAAAAATTTAAGCTGTGCAGCAAAGATGTTTAGATTTGAATTATAAAGACAATTAAGTGTAGCACAGATGGAATATCTGTTGCTATTTTCATATCATCCCACATGTGATGAAATCCTATTTCCCACTGTGGTATATTAGGAGGTGCAGTCTGCACCAAAGAGGCCTTTCTCCAGAATGTGCAACTATGCCAGCACCTGAGTTCAGTCTCGTAGCCTCCAGAACAGTGAGAAATGCTCTTGTTCAGAAGTCATGCAGTCCATGGTATGTTTTTTATTGCAGCCTGAATAGACCTTTTTTTTTACTTGTGGGGTGTGTGTGTGTGTGTGTGTGTGTGTGTAAGACATCTCCACAGAGTCTCACCCAGGCCTGCCTCTTGGATTTTTTTCTTCTTCTTTTTGTATTTATTTATTTTTATTTGGTACCAGAGATTGAAACCAGGTGCACTATCTATCCCCTATCACTACCAAGATACATACATGAGAGAATCAATGATAAAAATGAAAATATTTGTTTTATATGTCACTGTATATTAGAAAAAAATAAAAATGGTCTAATGATAGTAAATAATTTACTCTCTAGAGATTTTTGTGAATTTTTATTTTACAGAATGAAATTCAATAAGTAAAAGAAAATAGATATTGATACTTTAACATATTCAAATTTCCTAGCTCAGATTCAGGAAATGGTAACTTCAAATTCATTCTTTGCAAGAAACTTGATGATTCAGAAATGTTGCAGCCATTGATTCTTAAATCATTTCAGAGTTTCCATATTTTTTCTTCATATAGTTTTCACTGTCCCCAAAGAGTCTCTCCTGGTTGCTCCACTGCTCACTGCTCCCTAATCATGTTGGACTCCTTCCATCCCTTGAATTTGTCACATTCCATCTACTACAAAATGTTTTGCCCTGTACTTTCCCTCTCATCTAGTTATTTCCTACTCTTCCTCTATACCTGATTTTTCTTTCTCAGAATAACAATCTGTACAACCCGCTCTACTAAGTCAAATATTACACTTTCTCACAGTTCCCTATTGATGTAAGAATAGACAAGTAGACAAATAGAACACAATGGGCAGTAATAAATGAACTCCATGTAAAAATGAATATGTGTTTTTCTAAAAGGTCTTTCTAACCAGTGCATATTCAGACCATGTTGGGCTTCCTCGGCTTATGTGCTGGGGTATTAGGGAAGGGCTTGGAGTGTGGTTGGAACTGATGATGAGCAGGCAATGAGGGTCTCAGCATTGCTCTTCCTCCCAGGGTTGCTAAGGAGATACCCAAAGCTGTGATTCCTGCTGCCAGCCAGTACCCAGCATGTTCTAGAAGCTCTGTAGAAAGCTCATGCCAGCTCAGTGGGTTCTCTTCTGGGGCCCTTATTTCTAGAAAGTGTCTGCTCCCAATGCCACTTTCACTTTGCTTCATTGTTGCTGGAAAGAAGTTATGCTGAGGACTCTCATCTCGGGGTCCACACACCACCTCTCCTTGATCTAGCATGTGGTGTCAGGTTACACAGCACATGGCCTCTTTCTTTCCCTCCAAGTCTATTCCGCCACCATTGGGTTGCACCAGGGGTGCTCTGTCCCTGAGCTGTATGCCCAGCCCTTTTTATTCTTTACTTTGAGATGTGGTGTGGCTATGTTGCCAAGCCTGGCCTTGAACTTGTGATCCTCCTGCCTCAGCCTCTGGAGTCACTGGGTTGACAGGTCTACTTATTTGTGTCATTAAAGGAGCCACATTGAGCTACAGACTCAGGCAGACAGCGCACATCTGCCTTGAGACTCCACATGCGCCTCAGCTGGTAAACATCGCTCCCCTGCACACTAGATAGGAAGGGCAGAGGCACCACAGTGTAATTTGGAATGGATTTTTGTTAACAAATGTACTTAAAAGAGAGAGAGAGAGAGAGAGAGAGAGAGAGAGAGAGAGAGAGAGAGAGAGAGAGAGAGACGAAGAAGAAGAAAGAAGAAATCTCTGAGAAGTCAAGTTGCCATTGCTGTGACTCTGCGGTGGGGTGGCCTGGCTCCTCGAGAATTCAAATGAATGGAGAATCCCCTGAGAAGTGACAGCCCAAAGTGTAAAAATGATAAATGACTTTGGCCTTGATAATTTTTATTAAGCACTAAATGTCACATTTAACCTGCATCACTGAATGCAATTACCCACGTATCAACCGTCGAGCAGCACAGAGTGCCACGCAGGCAGCACACACTCGGCTCCTTCTGGGAATAAGGATTTTCAGTTAGGAGGCAATTAGCTGCAGAGGGGCCCGGGTCCTCCAGCAGTTCCCAGAGGAGGCCTGCAGAGTAGAGTCTTCACATGCAAGTAATCACAGCTGTGGCAGCAGACTGTCTCCAGCCATCTGCAGCCAGAGCAGCCGCACTTTATCAAATCTCAATATTTACAGATGCTGATCAGCTCGTGGGGCCAGGATGGCTCCCTGCCAGGGAGTTCTGGGAAATTCATTTTAAGGTGTGCTTCAGGAGGCTAATTAATTTACAAACACCTGTTTCATCACTGGGAGCTGCTAGTGCAGCTGATGAGCCACTGCCGGAGGAAGATTTCATTCTGCTAAATTGGTTTCGATCGATTTTAATTTGCTGATGGCACAATTGTCAGTTTCGTGTGAGCTGAGCCTGGAGCCTCCATTTTTCCCATCCCGTTTTGGAGTAGGCCCCACAGATGACTTATTTCTTGGCCCCACCATATCTGGGAACAGTGGCCTGCACAGGAGTGTGGGACAGGTGCAGGCGGCAGGTGGCTCATCCAAGTGGCACTTACTTGTGTGGTTCAGCATCCAGCGTAGGGCTGCCAGTGAAGATGCCCAGGTAAATCTGAATTTCAAAACAACTAGTGTTTTGAAGTGATGTCACTGCAGGACAATCTTCTGCTGTGTCTTGGTTGTTGTCTGCCTGAGTTTCCCATTAACTTGGTCCCTGGATTCTCTCTGCACACTCTCACCACCCCTATGGGTGCCCTGGGCTTCGAGGAACAGGCTTGTCCTCTCCAGGTGTGTCTCAGGAGGAGAGCCAACTCTGCCCTGCACTCTGGAGGGAGGCTCCCTCAAGGTGGCCAGCTGTAAGCAGCACACCCCTTGCTCCATGGCAGAGGCTGTGCACCCTCAGGTGCTCTCTGAGCCCTCTGCAGAGGGGCTGCCCCATCTGTGTTAGGGACATCAATGCTGCTTGTTGTCAGGCAGTCTGCTGTAAACATGCAGTGGTCTCAGTGATACATGGATGAGTAGGGATGGGGACAAGAGAAGGGAATAAGAACATGCCCCCTGTGGCTCCATGCAGCTTGCTGCTCCACTAAGAGCTAAAGCAGTTATGTAAATGTCTAAAAGAGAACCAGTTGTAAAACATGCCTGCTATGCCCACTGGGACACTCAGTAGAGTGGATGCTGAGGGTGGTAGGGAATGGCCAGGTTTGGGGACAGCCTCCCCCAGAGTGAATGCTGCACCCTGATGCTCCCTAGGGATCAGTGCAGCTGCTGCTTGGCCTGTTCAGCAGCACAGCTCACTCACCACTGCCTGCAAGACAGCATCTGGCATGCCCGTGGTGGAAGGGAAAGGTGGGAAGGTTCGCTGGGCTCTGAGCTCCTCCATCCTGGCTCAGGTTCTGCCAGGACAGAAGGAGGCCTGGAATTGCTTTGGGACCTCTGTGTGTGACGTTCATAGTACTGGCTGTGGACTTGCATACTGTGTCTTGGAGACTATTCTCTTGGTGACTCTCTTGATTACAGTGGGTGACCAGGCAGCCATCTCTTCGTGATAAACCACAGAATTCTTTCTTAAGTCTTAATACTAGAAGCCAATTGACCTTCTCTCAGTGATTGGTCTGCGTTCACTTGGTGGATGGTGAAATTCCGCCGGGTCCAGTTGCTTGCATATGTGCTGTGCACTCGGTCTGGGAACACACAGTAACTCTACAGATGGTTCCCTCTTCAAATCCACCAGAGCCAGAGCATAGTGTGGGGGTGTCAACCCCAGCAATCGTGTGGTCACTGGAGAGGCACTGGAGCAAGCTTGAGGTAGTGGGCTCGGACAGTGCCTGCCCAGCCCCCAGGAGCCACTCCACCCACTGGGTGAAAGTTCCAGGACTCTGGAGCTTCTGCCCCCTGCGTCCTTGCCAGATACTCTGGGTTCAGCAGGCTACAACCCAATACCTCACTTTCTCAGCCCCCTCCTCTCTGGCCTCTGGGTCCCAGGGCATGCAGGAGGGTGGGGCAGTAAAGTGCACATAGTGTGCAGTCGGCTGGGTCGCAGAGAAGAGGTCCAGACTGGCGCTGGAAGGCTGGGGCTTGTCTCCCCTGGGGGCCAGCACTGAGGGGCCTTGGGCCACTCTCTTCCTGACTTGCCAATGGCCGCCTTCTTCTGTGTCCTCACATGTAGAAACCACAAGGCAGGACCCCATCACATGGGCCCCACCTCCACACCTCACCCACCCTAGCCACCTGCCAAGGCCCCACCTCCAACACAGCACCAGGAGTGAGGGTTCCACCATGCCTTCAGGGACACGTACCAGTCCCTGGGGGGTGAGAGGCATGCCTCTGTACCCTGGGTCCTGTGGCCACCTAGCCTTTGATGGAGCTGGGGTGTTCAAGTGCGGTTGGGTGTGGCTGCAACCATTTCAGCCTGGAGTCAGGGGCCATGCCCCAATACCAGGACAAGTGCTCACCTTGGCCACCAGGAAAACATGTCAGTAAATTAACCACAGCAACCTTGATGAATAAACACACATCCCACAGGGCTCCAGGGTAATGGAGCAGAGGCCCTGAGTGACATGGTGAGCTACTGGTGGCAGGTGGTGGCTCCTTACGAGCCAGCTGCATCATGGCAGTGGCTCTGGAGGCTGTTCTGCCTGCCTCTGATATACGAGCCTGTTTGTGTGACCACCATGCCACCCACCTGCGGACAGGGATGCTTACATTCTGGTTCTCCAGTGGACGAGGGAGGAGCTCACAGGCAGCAGATCAGAGAGCAGTGAACCTGGGACTGTTCTTGCCTTTACCTGCTCCAGTGCCTGGGATGCAGGGGAGGCTGTGCTCTGGGTGGGGTGGGGTCCAGGAGAGGGGCATGTTTCCAACCTGGTAATGCAGGCATTTCTACCAGGCTGGTGCGGTGTGGGTCCAGATCAGGCTTGCTGTCCACAGGTGTTGTAGGGATTGGCCATAAAAACCTGTGAGTCTGTGTGTGTGACTCCAATCTGAGCTCCCAGGCACAGCCACGGTGGGGCCCAACACCTGGCGACCCTCAGCGCAGTCCCGAGGAGTGCAGACTCGCATTCTCAAGCAAGGATGTGGCCAGAGCAGCACAGGTACCAGCAGTGCGTGGAGGGCTGTGCTCAGGAGGAAGCCTGGGCTTCCATTGTCAGGAGAGCCTGGGACCCACCAGACAGGTTGTGCTAACCTAAGGCAGTTAAACTCGTGAGCACTGGAGTTCACAATTCAATTACGGAGGAAGATAATCTTCCTGGGTGGTTTATTTAGCTTGTGATTTTTAATTAATTGTGCTCCAGGAAGGGATGCTGTGGAGTGTGCCTGCCCCTCTCAGGGCTGTTATCTCCGCTTTCATGAGCTCTGCCCAGGGGCACACATAGCCAATACCCACGTCCAGTCTCTGCCACTCTGGGCTGCCTACATGGGTGGATGTGGCACAAACACAGGATGGTGGCTTCTAGGCACTGTCCGGCTGTCCTGCTGGTGGCAATGGGTGCTTCCCCCTTCACTGGTTGGGGCCCTGGGACTTCATGGGCTCTGCTCCTATTTCAGGCCCACAGAACCCCTTCTCCTGCAGGCGATCCCTCAGACTTTTGACACAGAGGGATGCCAGGGGCCCTCCAGGGGGAGCTTGGCCCAGGGATGGGGTGGGGTCAGAAGAGCTGGACTTTCAGGAGGACAAGCACCTGGGAACCTGTTGGTGGATGCTGCACGCCCACCGGGACAGGGACCATGTGACCTTCAGCTGGGTGTGGATGGTCTTGCTGTGGACTCTACAGCTCACACACACGTCATACCCATTCCCTCAGCAAATACAGGGCACGTCTGCCTGCCTGGGGTGGAGCAGTCATGAGTCAGGGCATGAGCTGCCTCAGGATGCCAGGCTTGGGGCCTGGCACCCCACAGGGCAGCATCATGTCTGCCCAGGTGAGGTGGGCCTCATGGTGACCTGGGCTCTGCCCTGCCACACTCACTACAGGGCCCTTGGGGAGCTGCAGTATGGGGGCCAGGCTGGTGCTTCAGGCCACACTGAGGGGGTCTCTTTCTCCTGACCCACTGGCCTCCAGTCACCAGGCGCCCTTGGGCACAAAGGCCAGGAAGTGCAGTTTGCCCTGGGCCCAGGGAGCCTCATGCCACCTCAGACAGGACTTCAGCAGGGCTGTGGCCCAGGCTTTCGTTGGGTGGTTGGACGTTAAGCAGAACCACAGAACTGACAGGTCACCATCTCACTGAGTGCTGCAGCCTCACAGGTCAGCGTGCTGAGGACGGGGCCTGTGGTCTCTGCGCCAGCAGCTCTCTCACACTGCTCTCCGCTCCACAGTGGACCGGCTGGAGGGGCCTGCAGCCAAAGTCCAGCCTCTGAGAGGGGAGTGCCCAGCACTGTGCTGTTCAGGGCGTATGGGGAGCGTGCTGCCCTGCTGACACAGGTGTAGCTCCACGCCTGGGCCACATGCCTGCCAGCCACCTGCTCCTGGCCCAGAGCGAGGGCAGTAGCAGTCTCATGCTCAGGTTAGTGAACGGATCACGCCAAAATATAGGTTCTGCTCCACGTGCACATGCGCACACACACATACACACAACACACACACACAGACACACAGACACACATACCACAGAGAAACCACACACACACACACACAGAAACTCATACCACACACAGACACACACCCACATAGACACCACACACAAACACACACACCACACAGACACACACTCACACACCACAGACAGACACACACACACCCCCCCCCACACACACATACCACACACAGACAGACACACACCACACACACACACCACACACTACACACACAGACACACCACACACACACACCACACAGACACCACACACAGACACACACCACACACACACACACCACACACAGACACACATACCACACAAACACAACACACAAACACAAACACCAAACACACACCACAGACACACACACCACAGACACACATACACACCATATACAGACACACACACCACACAGACACAGACACACACACCACACACAGTCACACATGCCACACACAGACACACACACCACACACAGACACACACACATAAACACACCACACAGACACCACACACCCTACACAGAGAACACTGTCCCTGGGACCCCCGAGGTTCCTTGCAAGGTTCGTCCGCATCTGGTTGGAGCACCCTGCCCCTGGCTTTCTGAGAGGCATGCAGGTGAGCTTCCTGACTCTGTGAGTTGCCAGCTCTGGTGGGAAATCTATCACGATTCTGAAGGCATCCACCCAGGACCTTCTCGCATCCGATCCATTTTGCCACCAGTGATTGTCGTAGTCATCGTTACCTGATCAAATGCAGGCCGATGGCATACAGTAGGACATGAGGAAGACCACGCTTCTACAACAGGCAAGGATTCCTGCCCCACCATTTTTCCTCTAATTCTGTCTCCAAAGCGGTGTCTGAAGTCGCTGGCTGCTGCATTGGGAGTGACGGGAGACAGAACCGGGGTAGGTCCATGGGGAGAGTGAGAGCCACTGCAGGCCAGGACCACCTGCCCATCCTCCCACCCTAGACCACGGGATGATGGGCTTGGGTGGCAGAGGAACTGGAGTTTAGATCTTGTTTGATTTGAGTGACTGAAGTTCAATAGTTGCACTGGGGTCTGTGTGGGCCAGTGCAGCCTTGGACTCCTTGTGGGAGGACAGGCCTCACCCCACGTGTCTGGGTTGAGGTCTGAGACTGTGCAGTGTGGCCCCACATGCCAGTGCTCTTGCTGCAGGGCTTTGCTGTGGATCCATCTGCAGACCCCTGCCCATGTCATGGAGGGACCTGGGGAGGGCAGAGGTCCACTGCACACACTCAGTTCTCTCTGGCAAGACCTGTGCTGGCTTCTTCCTGCTTCTGCCTGTGGGTCCCTGGACTTGAGTCTGATGATTAAAGGTCTGTTTATCTTCCTTTGTCCCCTGTGGTGCAGGGGGCATTACTTCAAATCGCTGGTCTTGGTTCATTTCTTTAGATAACTTGCTATACTCTCTCTTTTTTTTTTGGAAAAGCCTACATTTTTGTGGTTGCTTTCCTCCACTGGATGTGGCCTTTCTCTGGCTGGCTCCTTGGGTCACGGGCATCTCTGGGGTGCACGGTATCTGGGTGCTGCGCGGAGCTCCTGCTGTGGAGCTGGGCAGCACATTGGGCCCTGGGTCTAGGCAGCCTGTGAGCTCTGGTCCCTCTCATTTCCCTGCACAGCCTCTGCTCCTTTTTGGCTTACGCCCTCACAGTCTCCTGGTTCCCAGATGTGGCGGGGGGAGATGCAGCCTATTCTCTGTCATGGAGAACGCAGTTCCAGGTAGGCCCCATATCCTGCATGCTGCCGTCTGGTTTGCGTGCCGTGGCTGACCTTGGACAGCCCTTCAGGGTGGTGGTGGTCTCCTCCCACCTGGGCCTGGAGGGAGGTGCTTGGTTTAAGGCTGCTGCCTGGCACTGGTCAGCATGGTGGTTCTCAGGTTCACCTTACCAGTAGAGACCTGCAGTGCCTTCCATGAGTGCCAGCTGGGTTCAAGCTGCAGAAGTCACACACCACACGTCCAGGGAGAGCAAAGTGGAAGCCTGGTGTTGGGCTCCACCCCAAGGCCGCTGGACCTCTGCCCTGGGCCGTGTACTCTAGCTGCAGTACTTGTGGTCTTTCTGCATGATTCCCCAGCTTCTGCTGTGGGCCTGTGCCATTAGACGGTCGCTTCTCTCACTGTCCAGGGCCCAGAGGGCCTGCCATCATGGGACATGAGGCCTTCCAGAGGGCCCCTCTGCCTGAAGTCACTGTTTGCAGGAGCGGAGGAGTGAGGCTGGGGGCCATTTGCCAGTCCTTCCCCCATTCCTCCCATGCCCGCAGCTCTGACCCCATCAGGGGTAGAGGGTGTCCCCAGGAGCTTGGCCTGCTGCCACCATGGTGGTGAAGGCCCACTGGGACCCTGGTCTCTGAGTTTCCACCCAGTCTGACCGGCTGCATTGTTTGGCCAGGATTTCTCACAGCACATGTTACTGCAGTCACATGTTGATGACATTCTTGTCACTACTTTTCGATTCTATTTGAAAATTTTAATCAGTTGTACAAAGAGGGATGGGAGACTCTCCACGTAGGCACATGCCTCTGTCGTTCCTGGACTCTTTCCAGATGCCACCAAGTGGTGGGCCCTGAAGGAGAGACAGGTTTCAGCACAAATGGCTTGGGGCGCACAGTGGCCTTCCGTGATTTTAGGATCTGGATGGGAGATGAGTTACTCATCACAAGAGCAAGGCAGAGAAGGCGTCTTGATCCCTGGAAAAGAGGGAGCTCAGGGACTCAGGAGCATGAAGGAATTGTGTGGACAGTGGCATCAAATTGCTCTAGATCACTCTAGTTTACCTCTTGCTTTTGGCCCCATGAAAGTAAGAAAAGTGGAATTTTCCAAGAAAAAATATCTGCCATTTTTGAGAACTTACTTTCATGGCTGAACTTAAGAGAAAACAGAAGGAAATGATTTTTAATATGAAACAGCGCAGCCAACACGTATCAGAACCTACACTGGCACTTGCCTTCTGTGCAGCCAGAAAGGTAGGGCATGAATGAGAGAAAGAATCCCATTGCCAAAGAGTTTTGGACTAATTTGTATCTAATTCCAAGAGAAGACCGGGTTGTGACTTTGCCGTGAGACACCCAAGTGACAACATTGAGGCAAGATGTCTAATTAATTAATAGAAAGGCCTGTGATTTAAATTTTGTGCTCTGCATGTGTGCCCATTTTAAGGCAGGCCCTGCTAGTGGACAGGGTCCTCTTGTTGCGAGGGGAGGGCAGGCCAGGGCATTCACTGGCCCAATGCAGGAGGTTTAGGCAAGGGCCTTTCCTCTCTGGGCCTGAGAAGAGATGCACTCAGAAGGCAGCCTCTGAGGACTCCACAGGAGTGGCAGTCATGGCAGCCCTCAGTGTGAGTCATGTTCTGCAGTGAGCAACGAGCGCCCAGTGACAGGACCTGCCCAGGTCCTTTCCTGCAATCAGTCACTCTGGCCATGGACAGGGCCCTGGCCTAGGGGCCAGAGGAAACCGCCTCCCCAGGTAGGCAGTGCAGTGGTGGTCTCCCTGCTGGCTGTGCTGCCTGGTGCGGCTGGATTCCCAGCTGATGCAGAGCTGGGGTGCTGCAGGACAGACACATTGTTGTGACAGTGCTGACTCCAGTGACTACAGAGCACAGGATGGCAGCCCAGACGCACATAAGCACTCTGGTGCTAATAAGGTGGTGCAATGTGTAGAGCTAGAAAAATTATTTAAATAGGGAGCATTTGAAGGAATGAAACAATCAGAAGGCTTTTGGGGGATAATTAATATTACTCTGAATTGTTTAAACTAGATAGCTTAAAAAAAAAAAAAGTGTGCTTCAAGCCATTTTCCAGCTTCCCTCCTCAGCTGCAGCTTCCTCACACCATCACGATGTATTTTCAGCACTTGCCCTTTATAGATTAAACTAGATCTCTAGATAATACCTTTGGAGAAACAACCTTCCTATCTCAAGCAGCAAGCATGAAGATTTCTAGTGAATACCATAAACCAAGGCAATAATATTATTTACATATAGGCAAGGGCAAGGTGCCTAGCCTAGATGCCTGGGCAGGCAAGGGGCTCCCCAGGAGCTAGGTTCAGGAGACAGGGTGCTCCTCAAGAGATGGGCTTCTCAGGAGTAGGCTCTTTAGGACATGGGGGCTCTTTAGGAGAGGGGGTTCCTCAGGAGACATAGGAATCCTAGGAGATGAGGAACTCCTCAGATGCTGGGCTCCCCGGAGACAGGGTACTCCTTAGGAGACAGGGGCAGGCTCAAGAGGCACAATCCTCAGGAGATAGGGACACTTCAGGAGATGGGGACTCCTCAGGAAGGGGGCTCTTCAGAAGATAGGGGCTCCTCAGGACAGGGGGCTCTTCAGGAAAGGGGGCTTCTCAAGAAATAGGGGCTCGTTAGGAGATAGGAGTCCTCAGGAGAGGGGACTCCTCAGGAGGGTGGGCTCCTCTGGAGATAGGAATACTCAGGATATAGGGACTCCTCATGAGAGGGTACTCCTCAGGAGATAGGGACTCCTCAGGAAAGGGGACTCCTCAGGAGATAGTGACTCCTGAGGAGATACGGGCTCCTCAGAAGAGAGGTCCTCTCAGGGAAAGGGACTCCTCAGGAAAGAGGGACTCCTCCAAAGATAGGGATTCTTAAGGAGATAGGGACTCCTCAGAGAGGGGACTCCTCAGAAGATAGGGGCTCCTTAGGAGATAGGGGCTCCACAGGAGACAGGTCCTCTCAGGAGTGCAGGACTCCTCAGGAGAGAGGGATTCCTCAGAAGATAGGGGCTCCTCAGTAGATAGGGACTCCTCAGAAGAGGTGACTCCTCAGTAGAGAGGACTCCTAAGGACATAGGAGCTCCTCAGGAGATAGGGGCTCCTCAGGAGAGGCAACTCCTCAGGAGAGGGGGCTTCTCAGGAGATTGGGAATTCTCAGAAGAGGAAACTACTCAGGAGATAGGGACTTCTCAGAAGAGGGACTCCTCAGTAGAGGAGACTCCTCAGGATACAGGAGCTCCTCAGGAGATAGGGGCTCCTCGGGAGAAGGAGGTACTCAGGAGATAGGGACTCCTCAGGAGAGGGGACTCCTCAGGAGATAGGGACTCCTCAGAAGTGGTGACTCCTCAGGAGAGGGGACTCCTCAGGAGATAGGGGCTCCTCAGGAGAGGTGACTCCTCAGGATGTAGTGGTTCCTCAGAAGATAGGGACTCCTCAGGAGAGGGGACTCCACAGGAGATTGAGACTCCTCAGAAGAGGGAACTCCCCAGGAAAGGGGGGTCCTCAGGTAATTTGGACTCCACAGGAGAAGGGACTCCTCAGGAGATGGGGACTCTTCAGATGAGGGGGCTTCTCGGGAAAAGGAACTCCTCAGGAGATAGGGACTCTGCAGAAGAGGTGACTCATCAGGAGAGGAGACTCCTCAGGAGATAGGGACTCCTCAGGAGATGGGGACTCCTCAGATGAGGGGGCTTCTTAGGAAAAGGAACTCCTCAGGAGATAGGGGCTCTTCAGAAGAGGTGACTCTTCAGTAGAGGGCACTCACAGGAGACAGGGGCTCCTCAGAAGAGGGGACTCCCCAGGAGAGGGAACTCATCGGGTGATAGGGGCTCCTCAGAAGAGGTGACTCCTCAGTAGAGGGGATTCCTCAGGATTCCAGGGGTCCTCAGGAGTTAGGGGCTCCTCAGGAGAGGTGACTCCTCAGGAGAGGGGCCTCATCAGGAAATGGGGACTCCTCAGACAAGGGGGGCTCCTCAGGAGAGGGGACTCCTCAGAACAGGGAGGTGCTCAGGTGATAGGGACTCTTCAGGAGAGGGGACTCCTCAGGAGATAGGGACTCCTCAGCAGATAGGGAATCCTCAGCAGATAGGGAATCCTCAGAAGAGGAGAATCCTCAGGAGAGGGGACTCCTCAGGAGATAGGGGTTCCTCAGCAGATAGGGCTCCTCAGGAGAGGGGACTCCTCAGGAAAGGGGCCTCATCAGGAGATGGGGATTCCTCAGGAGAAGTGACTCCTCAGGAGAAGGGACTCCTCAGAAGATGGGGCCTCCTCAGAGGAGGGGGCTCTTCAGGAGAAGTGACTCCTCAGGAGATAGGGACTCCTCAGGAGATAGGGACTCCTTAGAAGAGGGGAATCCTCAGGAAAGAGGACTCCTCAGGAGATAGTGGCTCCTCAGGAGAGGGGACTCCTTAGAAGATAGGGACTCCTCAGAAGAGGGAGCTCTTCAGGAGATAGGGACTCCTCAGGAGAGTGAACTCCTCATGAGATAGGGACTCCTCAGGAGATGGGAATCCTCAGAAGAGGCTAATCCTCAGGAGAGGGGACTCCTTAGAAGATAGAGACTCCTCAGGAGAGGGGACTCCTCAGGAGATAGGGACTCCTCAGAAGAGGGGACTCCTTAGGAAAGGGGACTCCTCAGGAGATAGGGACTCCTCAGGAGATAGGGACTCCTCAGAAGAGAGGACTCCTCAGGAAAGGGTCCTCCTCAGGAGATAGGGGCTCCTCAGGAGAGAGGACTCCTTAGAAGAGGGAGCTCCTCAGGTGATAGAGACTCCTCAGGAGACTGGACTCCCCAGGAGTGGGGACTCCTCAGGAGATGGGGACTCCTCAGGAGAGGGGATTCCTCAGGAGATAGGACTCCTCAGGAGAGGGGACTCCTCAGGAGGTATGGTCTCCTCAGGAGATAGGCACTCCTCAGGAGCTAGGAGCTCCTCAGGAGTTAGGGACTCCTTCAGAGAGGGTCTCCTCTGGAGGGGGCTCCTCAGGAGATAGGGGCTCCTCAGTTGAGTGAACTCCTCAGAAAACCACTCCAGCCTGAGGCTGTCATGAGGTGGTCTTTTTACCCCCTTCTCTCCCACGTTCTGCATGGTTACCATCCCTGCATGCCAGGGCCCTAGGTGGAATGGAGACAGGATGCTGCATCCCAACATGGTGATAGGTGTCTGAGCTTTTCCTAAAAGGATCTGTGAAATTCTGCAGCGTTTCATATTGCACACAGCCCAGACACTTTGCACAGGAGGAGCAGGATTGCACACAGCCACCCCCTCTCCAGACACACCATTCTGTAGAACCTGACCAAGGCTCCAGGCCCCTGTGGCGCTTGCTGGTGGATGCTGCTTTACAGGTTGGGCTCTGTCTCTGGGGTCACCTCCTAGGCTCAGGCCTTCAGCATGCCAGCTGTGGTGGAGAGTGACACTGCTGGGGGTGGTGGGGGACACTCACAGACTCTGCCCAGTGACCTGCTTTCCACCTGATCTTGGGCTGCATGCACATGTAAGGGTGAGGGCAGCGCAGCCTGCCCAGCTACCTGCAGCCTGAACACGGGGTGGAGAAGATCAAGTGCAAAGACCTGTTCCTGAACCCACTTGTGGCCCACGGGCAGAGTGGCCATGTGGGGCCTGGGGCTTACCTGCTGCACATCAGGGACCCTCTGCCATCTCCAATCCCACCTGCCCCCACGTGGACAGTGTGGAATCATGTGGCTTCACATGCTGTGGCACTGGTGCTCAGCGTGCCTCCTCCACATCCGTGCGTCTTCCTGTGCACTGGCCTCTCAGGCCTGGAAGCTGCCTCAGCTCCGGGGTCAGAGTGCCTGCTTCCCTTCTGGGCTCCCACCTGGTGACTTAGACACCTGGCTTCACATTTGCTCTCTCAGCTCCTCTGTCCACCCTTGGGGTCAGGTTTCTCTATTTGAACTTGAACCTTGCAGGTCCTGGCCAGTCCCTTGTACCTGACACAGGCCAGAAATGCTTGTCACACCTGGTGTGCAAGATGGCATGCCTAAGGGACCACAGGCAATGGCAGGCCTTGCACCTCTGGCCTGTGGTGCAAGAGTCCTGGCACACAGAGCTGTGAACCTGACTTTCCCCCAGTAGGTGCCCACCCTGGCCATATAGGGGCACAAAGCCCTGGGTGCACCCTCTCACCTCAGCATGGATGGGATTTCATTCAGGGTTTCAAAGGAGTGGATGCATGGTTGTGACCCACGTCTCCAACGTGAGGCGTGCTCCTGACTTTCCTGACGCCTAATGGAGCATGTCCTCTTTCCCTCTGAGAAAGAGTCTCTGTGGGAGGACGTCTTTGTTTGAGTGGGAAAAGGATGACGGTACGGTGTTGTACCCCGGCAGATGCTTGCTGTTCCCGGAATGTGTGTCTTACGGCGTATCATGTAATGGTGCTCTGTGGGGAATGGTAATGAATAGTGGGAGCACAATAATGTGCATTGTTCATGTTTGTTAAAATAAAGATATTCAATGTATAATAAAGGGGATTAAATGCTTCATTCATGACTATGTTAATATTTGTCTGCAAGTACACAGATAAATGGCAATGCACCTTATCATGTCCAACACCTGTGTGTACAAGTTCCTCTGCTGAGATCTCCATGGATGCACCTTATCACGCCCAACACCTGTGTGTACAAGTTCCTCTGCTGAGATCTCCATGGGATTGCATGTTTTACAGAGCTTAAACTTTCATGTCCCAAAATAATGATATCATTCATTTACAGATATAGATAGGCGCACTGTGCTTTAGCTCCATCCTGAAACGAGTATTGTGGCTTTAGCTACAAAATATGGGATTAATTATGGCAGTGATCTGCCACAGTCTGCCACTGAAGCAACTAGCAACTAACACCACAACCCACGCACCCCATGCCTCCCATCATGGGTCACCGGGTCACCTGCGGCTGCCTCCCCGGCAGAGAGGGGTGCTGTGGCCCAGCAGCGTGCAGGCATGTTGCTCACCAGTGCACAGTGCTCGTAAGTCATATCCTGTGTTTGAACGTCCTGGGGAAATTTGCTCTTTAAGAGATCTGTGATGGATGCTTGGATGGAGCAGCCTGGTGGGAAGCGAACACATGCTCCCAGCAGCTCCGACCTGGCCCTTCCTGGGCTCGTTGCCTGGGAGGACTGAAGATAAGATCAGGCTGTTTTCCTGTAGTTTCTGAAAAGTCACATGTAGACTGCTGGAAGTTCTGAGCAGCTTAATTCCCCAGGATGAGCCACACGGAGGGCAGATAGTCTGTGCCCCTGAGAGTTTTGGTCCTCCTGCTGCCCTGCGGTTGACAAGCCTTGGCAGCTGTTTGGGTTATAGCAAGAGAAATGTAGCCCAGTTCAGTCTGGACCTCGCTGTCGGAGACCAAGGTGTGGGCAGGTGTGCTCCCCGAGGCACTGCGAAGGCATGTTCAGGCCTTGCTCAGGTACCTGGGCCCCTGACCCTGCTTCACACTCGGATCACCTGCTGAGGCACTGGAGTTGATGTCAACCTAGGAACCATGGGGTGCGACAGGCCCAGTGATGCTTGTGTCAGCAGTTATGTTTGAGGGTGAGGGTCAGCAGACAGAGACCAGCACAAAGCCAAAGGGTCCTCAGGGCGGCCTGGAGGAATTGGCCAAGCTGGCGCCTGCCCCACTGACTGGTGTCATGTTCCAGTTCAGAAGAAGAGGGACCAAGGAAGGCCATCCCCACCCTGTGCAGGACACCTTGCCCAGGGCTGGTGCACACACAGGTGTGTGGGTGGACAATCGACTGTGGCTGCTCATGGCCTGGCCTCTGCCAGGAGCTGGCCCTGGGGATTCCAGCTCTCCTTCCCTTCCTGTAGCCCCACGTGTGTTTCCTGGCACCTTGCTCTGTTTGGGGCCTGGTGGAGGGGAGCCACTCCGTGTTGTACCAGCCACACGTGGCCTATAGTGCTCCCTCGTCCTCTTGGCTGGTCCTCTCACCCACACCTGCAAGCCCATGAGGAGCCAAGGGGACAGGCTTACAGTGGCTGCTGAGTCCTTTGTTTTAAGTCCTCAGAGAATTGAGGGTTTCACCCCTTCAGCCTGGGCCCTGGAGACGTTCTCAGCCACAGTGCCATGAGCTCCCTCCACCTAAAGGCACAGCAGTTCAGAAGGAGGGTGAGCAGAGGCCTTTCCCGGAAGAATCCAGGAGGGGCCCAATGTAGGCCAGGCCAGCAGGGACAGAGTGGCTAGTGGCTGGCCTTGAGCCCAAGGCAGTGCTGGGCAGCAGCACTTGGGAAGGCACAGAACCCACCACCTGGGACAGGGCAGGCGGCCGGGGCCTGAGCCAGCTGGGGAAGTTGTTCTTCTGGTGTCAATTCTCTAGGCAAGCACAGCTCTGGACACACAGGTGCCCATGGTGTGACTCTGCCAGAGGCTAGCACATCCACAGTCCCTCTGTAGAAGGGTCAGCATGGGCGGATGGTGAGAACACTGGGGCTTGGGATAGAGAGGCAGCAGAGGGGTTCTCCGCCTCTTGTCACCTGACACACCTCATGGGACACAGGAGCTGAAAACTATGTTCAGATTGGTGGGTTTATTCAACACACACAGTTGCCAGTGGCATGGTCCTGATTAGACAGTACTGCCGATGTGAAGTTAGGGCTGGGGACAATCCAGGGAGGATGGTGGCAAGTTCCTTGGAAAGAGCAGGTGGGCAGATGCTGGCGTGGGCTGCCTGGGGGCTGAGCAGGTGTGGCTCTAAGGAGACCAGGAGGCAGCCGACAGCAGATGTCCTCGGGGCTCTGGCACCAAGAAACGTGCCTGGGACCTGGGCTGTCCTCACCCTGGCTCTGCCCCCAGGGCACACGTGTGGGGACACATCATTGGGTGGCCTACGCTGGTGATCTACAACCTGAAACCCACGAGTCAACCCCCAGCCTGGGCTGCTCGCTCCTCGCCCCCTATCCAGCATGGAATGCCGAGCTGGTCCTCGCCAGAGCTCCACACAGGCGGCGTGGTCAGCCTGGCCAATGCTGGGCCATGCGGTGGACACACTACCCACTCCATTCCTTTCTTCTCTGGCTGCTTCCTGTTCATGCTCACCACTGGCTTCCCTGCCCATTCCCCTCAGTTCTTGCCCTTCTGCTGTTCTGTCCCTCCATTCACTCTCTCTGCTGGGTGACATCAAGGCTGCTTTTCAGAGGCAGGGTGAACACCTGTTCATGGGTACCTGTCCGCACGTCACCATTTAGGATTCCTTGCTAAGGGTGAGATACCCAGTGGCTGTGTCATGGGGAAGGTGCCATCTCCTTGGTGCCCTCTCTCTCTCTCACATAACCCTCCTACTCCAGCCACGTCCTTCCCTGGTCTGTGATCTGAGGTATGAGTGCCTGGCCAAGTGGGGCATCACGTTCAGACATGGCACTCAGCACAGCTGGCACCTCAGTCCTCTGTGACCTGAGCACCAGTCACACTGAGCCACACCACAGGTACTCAAGATGCCACATGGCCAGCTGCGTTCGCACATAGCTTGGACTCCCCACCACCCCAGGAGGCTCCAGGCCAGTGTGGCCCTAGAGCAGGACATCTGCCTGCCAGGGACCCAAGTGCCACTGCAGGTCCTTGGTTAGGATTGACTATCCTGTCAAGAAGTCAGCTCGACTGCTCTGCACCTTAGCTTCCCCTCCATTTTCTATTTTGATTCTAGGAAAAGGTCTATTTTTGGTGGAAAACTGTCAAATTACATTTTTCATTTAAAAAAAGTATGTTTTGACTTGTTAGGTAGAAAAAGGTCCATAGAACTTTGAACTGTTGTGGGAAAGAATGCTCAGTAAATTCAGGAAGGAGACGACACTGACAACTGTCCATCACAGGCAGCAAAGGAGCAAAGTCTCCAGGGTGGGTCCTGGCCCCTGAGCATGCTGCATGCTTTCCCTGCACCAAGCTTCAAATACAATGCAAAACAGGATGACCTCGGTTTCACTTACACAAGGATATGCTTTTTAGGACATGTGGGGATCGTTCATTCCTGGAGCCCTTGAGAACATCATGCTAAGTGAAATAAGTCGGTCCCCCAAACCAAAGGCCGAATGTTTTCTCTGATATGTGGATGCTAATTCACAGGGGGCAGGGGCACTAGAGAAGAATAGAGTTACTTTAGATTAGGTAGAGGGGAGTGGAGGGAGGGGAGGGGTGTAGGGGCAGGAAGGACAGTGGAGTGAAGCAGATGTTATTACCTCATGTACATAGTTGACTGCATGACCGATGTGATCTGACAACATGTACAATCAGAAAAATGAGAATTACACTCCATTTATGTATGATCTAACAAAATGCACAAATGCATTCTACTGTCATGGACAATTAGAACAAATAAAAAAATTAAAAAAAAAACTTCGAGTGGTGCTACATTGGTCACAGCCTCAAGGGCCCAAGCAATTTGATTTCTCATTTTAGCCTGCAGCTTCCAAGCTGTGTGATGGTGAGGAGCGAGGCATCTCTGATCCTCAGTTTTCTGAGTGCAGAAGATGAGGTCACCCTGCCTCATGGCTACTCTGAAGACAGGATGGTGTGACAGGTGTTATGTGCTCTGCAGTCAGCACAGGACCAGCATGTCACAAACCATAAACAAACAGGGCCCTGAGTGCTGTTGGCAGCTGTGTGCTGGGTCCAGGGACGGGCTGGTGTGCGATGCAAGGGTGGGTTTTCAGATCTGCATTGTGTGCCAAAGAGTTGCAGGCAGGCTCAGACTTGGGTGCCCTGCAGAGGAACTCTAAGTGCCGGGGTAGCATCAGTGATCAGGCAAGATTCACGGCCTTGGAGACAAACTTGAAGCAACTAGACCACAACCTTCCTTGGGGTGGCGCTTTGGCCACTGACCAGCCATCTGCACCACCAGTTTTAGGTCTGAGGGTTACTCCCTGACTCTGATCTAGCCACAGCCCCTCACTCTTGGGGACACTCAGCCAAAGGGGAATCTACTTTGCACTTTTACAGGCAGTGGGGAAGGCTAGGCTGACAGGTAACTGATGTGCACACAGAGCAGAGGAATCAGGGTGGGTGGGGAGGGCTGGGCCTCAGCCAGGGAGCCACAGTCCAGCTCCTGCCCCTTCTGCACCCACCTGTGAGCACAGTGCCAGGACTATGAGACAGGGGGCCCGCACCCCAGTGCAGCGTGCGCAGGAAGGCCAGTGGAGGTGGCTGGTGAGGAAGCCCCAGAAGGGATCGGAGCTTTGCAGCAAAGCAGGTGCCTGCCACACAGAGACCAGCTAGAATTAGACGACTCCCAGCCAACACCCAGCAAGCCTGAGCATTCCACGCCGGGGAGAGCTTGAGGAGGGACTGCAGTAGCCATCATCCTCGTCTTAGTCCTGGAGCCTAAAAGGTCAGCTAAGCTATCTCAAGGGGAAGCCAGGGTTCCAGGGCTTCCCTGCAGCTGACACAACCCTGTCCCCATGGGTTAGTCACTGAGGTCAAACAGAGCATGTGCTCAACCTCCCCAGTGACTGTGCAGAGACAGGAGATGCTCTTGTTCTTCCTTATCCCTTGCCCCATCCTGCCCTCTAGAAGGCTTTGGGAGTCCAGTGTGACTGCAACCGTCATGGGACACGGGATGTCCTTTAGGAAGAAGTTGTGTCTCTGATGCTCAGGGCCTACTCAGACCTCCTGCTCTGAACACCTCCTGTGGCCTCGCTCCTGGCACCCCTCACCATCACTAATGCTCACAGCTGTAGTTTTACCATCACACCAGCCTGGAAGAAGAGCCCCACAGTTGGCACAGGGGAAATCAGGCATCCTGAGCAGGAGAGGCTTGGCCTCATGGCTGCTTCTCTGAGTGCCTTGAGCACACACCTCTGGGCTCTGTGTCTGCATGGTGTGCACCTGTCTCTTCTGACGAGAGTTTAGTTCAGCTGAATAAAATCTGTTGTAGTGAACCTCGGTTTCCCTGCCTGTGGGTGAACCTGGCAATCAGTTTGCAATCCCTGCAGCAGCTCTGCCTAGTGGCGGGCCCACTGCCTGGTGGTGGGCTCACTGCCTGGTGGTGGGGCTCAATGCCTGTTGGAGCTCACTGCCTGGTGGGGCTCATTACCTGGTGGTAGGTCTCACTGCCTGGTAGGGCTCACCACCTTCAGGGTTCACTGCCTCATGTTGGGGTTCACTGCCTGGTGGTGGGCTCACTGCCTGTTGGTGGGCTCACTGCCTGGTGGGGCTCACTGCATGGTGGTGGGCTAACTTCGTGGTGGTGGTTTCAATGCCTGGTGATGTGGCTCACTTCCTGGTGCTGTGCTCAGGGCCTGGTGGTGGGTTCACTGCCTGGTGGGGATCACTGCCTGTTGGGGCTCACTGCCTGGTGGTGCAGCTCACTGCCTGGTGGTGGTCTCTGTGCCTAGCAGTGGGCTCACTACCTGGTGGGTGCTCACTGCCTGGCGGTGGACTCATTGCCTGGTGGTGAACTCACTGCCTGGCGGTGGGCTCACTGCCTTGTGGTGGGCTCACTGCCTTGTGGGGCTCACTGACTGGTGGTGGTCTCATTGCCTGGTGGTGGGTTCAATGCCTGGTGTGGCTTACTGCCTGGTGGTTGGCTCACTGCCTGGTGGGGCTCACTGCCTGTTGGGGCTCACTCCCTGGTGGTGGGCTCGTGGCCTTTTTTTGGCAGGCTGGCTGGGTGTGGGCTGCATGCTGTGGCCTCCCAGCACATACTAGGCAGCACTGAGAGGAATAAGGGAATCTGCAGGCTTCATTCACCTTGCATTGTCCATGCTTTTTCCTTCTTTGCCTGTCTGGTTTTCTTGTTACTTGCTGCACGTTCTAGTAAGGTAATTATTGAAGTGATAATAAGAAGTCAGCATTTTTTGATCAATGGGGATAATCTCCAAATAAAGTCAACGCCCAATGTGTGCAATGTCTTACTCTGAATTACTGTCAAAGGGAAAATCTTATTTAAAGTATAAATGTACGTAACAGAATTTTAACTAGCTGGCCAGCCCCATCTGAGCAGAGGGAAGAGGTTAGGCTGGAGAAGGGGTTACTGGAGCTGTGTCTGGGAGTCTGCCCAGCTCACCCCCTCTTTCTCCTGAACACTTCTAGAGATACCTGTGTTTGTTGGAAGATGCCCCTCCTCCATTCATTTAAACAGAATGACTTTTTTCCTCTTTAAATCCTGGAACTTTTGTTATGTTAATCAGACAGGGAACATTTCCAATTCAATTTTACCTGGGCCTGGTCAGCTGAGTCCCCATTTGTTGGCATTCCTGGAGACCTTCCTTGCCTTTTAAACTGTAATTTATTTGGAGCTGCCATCAATTTCCTCTGCTCATTACATTTGCAGTGATATCACAGATATTTAATTGCATCCATGTTCCTGGACCTGAAGGGGACAAGCCTCCCATGATTCCTGAGCGAATGCCTCTCTGCTGCCTGGCAATGCACAAGTCACTCCTACCCTGAATGACACTTCCCCTAGTTAGAGAGGGTCAGTACTGAGTCTGGGAGCAGAACTCTCTGAGGCCTGTGCTAGTGATGGTGGTCTCCATGAGGACTGGGACCTGCTCTTGCTCTGACCTCTCGAGGAAAGGAGACTCTAAACCACCCCCTGCAAACTCCATGAGACCATGGCCATCCGAAACCTCCACGATCAGTTTTGTCACCATCACCAGCTCTGGCGGAGTCACAGGCAGAGCACGGTCCCTGTCATCTTGTCACCTCTGTGAGGCCTGATCCTGAGTGCCCCAGTTTGAAAGCTGTGCCTTAGAGCATTTTGGTGGGAACAGGAGAAAACAGCCCTCAGCCCCCAAATGGCAACTGGTCAGGGTCAGCAGCACACAGTCAATCAGGCAGCAGGGCATCCTGGAGAGTTTTCTCCCAGTGAGGGAGGTAGGATCTTTGCATCAGGCCCAACAAAGTCCTTCAGGTATTGTTATCAAGGATGAACATCCTAGAGGACTTCACACACCCAGTGCCGTGGCCACATGCCTGGGAAGGTCCTGCTGGGCTCCTGAAGGCACGGGGAGTGGCCATGTGGAGTGTCGGGATCCGGTTTGTGACTGGCAGGTGCCTGAGAATGATGGGATTATAACGATGACGTGACCCCACAAGAGCACCCAGTGTGCAGGGTGGGCCGGGGCTGATCTCAGCATGACCTGGCCCCTGCATCGGATGCCCATGCTTTCAGTCTGTGGACCCGACACACTCCTCCTTTTACAGTGAGTCCCGATTACTGTCTCCCCCTGAGCCAGCTGCATTTCTGTAGCTCAGGACACATGTGCTTGTGAGATGCCATGGACACCATGCTAACAGACCTACCTGAGTGTGTGTCTTCCAAGGGCTGACCTGGTGATGTGAGGACCAAGCCCTGGTCACAGTGGCCTAGGGCCCCCACCTCATGCCCGGGAGGGCCTGCTGGTCTTTCACTGTCTGGAGGTGTGTGGGCAGCTGTGCCCGTGTGTGAGCTGGAGGCCTAGGGCAGAGGCGTGGGCACAGATGACCATTGACAGACCAGATGAAGGGGTTTCTTGCCTGCACTCAGCGTTGGGGAGAAGCCACCTCAGGACAGGGGGCTCCAGGCAGGTTTGCAGCCAGAAGCCCTGCAGCCCAGGAGGACTTCCTCTTCCCTGACCCTCAATTCTTCATGGAAAATGGGTGTTATATGTCCCTGGAATGCTAAGTGGAGGAGCCTGTGAACTGCCTTAAGGTCACCAAATGATGGCTGTGGGTTCTCTGAGCTCAGCAGCACCCCAGGTAACTTCATCATCATATGTGAAGTGCAGAGCAGGCTGGAGGGAGCCAAATACTTCTGTGTTTAGGAAAACATGCCGAGACTTGACTGACATCATGCTGTGGGACCAGCCCGTGGTTCAGAGGGCCACAGCCTTAGAGAGACTGACACCTGTTCTGGCTGCCTCGCACCCAGTGAGGAGTGGTCAGGAGGAGGCCAGGCCAGCTCTTGGGAAGCTGGAGTCCTGCTGCAGCACCTGCTGCTGATTTTTCTGTCTCTGCCTGCCCTGTGACCCTCTGACTCACAGCCCTCAGCAGGGCATGGCCCCTACCTGCCTCTGGAGGTACCGAGGAGGCAGGGATTCATTTTGACAGGAGCCTGGGTATACCTGGGTACTCCACATCAGATTTAGGCCTGAGCCTCAACCGCAGCACCCATGTGAGTAGAGCCCTCAGTGTCCTGGGCACCAGGGTGTCACCAAGGCAGCAGCATTGGCTCTTGGTCTTCCTGAGACAGGGTGTGTTTGTGGCTAATGCCAGGAGGGTGGAGGTGCTGCCTCCGCAGAACTGGGGTCATGGGCAGGAGGATGTGGGCCATGGGCCTCCCAGGCTCAGCCTCCATGGGGCCTGAGGATCCTGGTGTGGGTATTTTTTCCAGGTGAGGGGCAGGCCACGCAAATCAGGTGCAAGGACACTGCCAATTTCTAAGTATGAAGAAACAGGCTGTGCACCACAGGCAGGTGACGCCCGGGATAAAGGGCAGAAAAGTTGGACGGGACGCAGCTCGGCTGTTGGGCAGGAGGGATGCCATGCTGTTTCCACCAAGGAAGGGTGATGAAATTCTGTCTGGTGAAATTGCTCCAGAGATGGTGGCAAACATGGAGGATCTGAGAGGCTGTGGCTGGAACCAGGGAGACAGTCCTGGAAGGGATCCTGGGGATGAAACAACTGGTGGGTGAGCAGGGGCGAGGACACATGGTGGAGCTCTGCAACCAGCAGGTCGTGTGAGGAAGAGGGGACAGGGAGCAAGAGAGGGAGCCAGGAGGCAGAGGCTTAGAGGAGATGATGGAAGCAGCCAGGAGTCCACACCACCTACGGTTTCTCTGTGTCCTGCGCTCCCATGGGTGGGGCAGCACACGAGTTCCTGCTGACCTTCTCAAGGTAGGGGCATTCATAGATCACACTGGGATCAGGGACAGGCCCTGCTGGGCAGGATATGCCTTGGAGGCCCTGATAGGGTGGGTGTGAAGTGTGAGGTGGAAGGCCAGCCTGGCTTGGCCTGCTGGGGTCGTTCTGCTGTGACAAGTGTCAGTGCCTTGAATTAGTCATGGCTGGAAGCAGACAGTGGTCAGGTGCACAAAGAGGAGATGCGAGTTGGCCCCAGGTCTGGGTCATTCTGGATTTGTAGCAATGTGACTCATGCCAGTGAACATTCGTTCACCTTCATTTAAAGATTTTCCCCTGTCTTTTGCATTAGTTGATGATTCTTTCATTTAGAAATGATCAGGCCACTCCACATGTGCTGAGGTCCTTCTGCAAAGTGCCCCTCCTGGGTCCTTTGTAACCCGCCGCTCCTGGCTTAAGGGTTGCCGGGAACCTGTCAGTACAGCAGGAGTAGGTGACCATGCCAGATGGAGTCCTGTCTGCATGCTGCGTCTCTGCAGAGTGGCAGCCACTGCATCAGGCACGTTGTGGGCTTGATCTGCCGGCCGCCCCTGAGCTGCCCTGTGTTGTGCATGGAGCCTCTCCTTCTGCTCTGCCACATGAGCAGAAGGTCTCAGCCTTTCCCTCCAGGTAGGAAGCCTGGACACAGCTGTGAAAGCGTGACTGGCCCCAGGAGGTGAGGATGCATTTGGAGAGCGTCGCCTGGTCTCCTCTGAGTGAAACTCCTGCTGTAGGCATAGACACTCCAGGGCTGTGTGCAAAGACTCTTTTAATTTGGTTCAAGTTGATCTTTAAATTAACTGCCATCGGTATACACTTTGAAAACAATGATGATTCCATTATTCAGAGTGCATTTTGGAACTAAGAGTATGTTTATTTTAGGGACTAGAGGAGATCAAATAACTTATACCAACTATGAACAATAATGTTGAATGTGGGGTCAATGGACTCTTGCCCGGTCAGCTGGCTATCTGTGTCTACCTCTGCCCTCACCTGCAGTCTGCTGGGGATTGGTTTTGGACCTCCTCATGTGCCTAGAGAAGAATCACATTGTGCAAGGGGCAAATATAATCACACTAAAATGGGAATGTCACTAACGTCAGTGGGCCTGGCATTAACCGTGGCACCAAGAGCGCTCCACAGAAGTTCGCCGTCTCCTCAGATGGCTTCTCTTCACCAGCCATGGTCACGGTTGGATACTCGTTGACTCTACCAGGGCCACGGCCACTGAGGAGAGAAGGCTGCCACACCTTCCTGTGCCAGTCTCAGCAAAAGTTTGCCATAAAGGATTGCTCTTGCTCTTCTCTTGTCTTCATTATGGCATCAGGAACAGTCCCTTTGCTGCTCATGCATTAGGTTCCCTCTCATTCCACAAACTCGTGTGGAAGCCATGGTTCTCCAGGGGATGACTTCCTTCTCCATGCACAGGATTTGGTGGACAGTTTGTGTGACCATCACCTGTCTGGGGATGCTGTTTTCTCACCCAAATCTCAGAAAGGACACACTGCCCAGAGGTGGCCCTCCTGTCTACACGAGGCAGGGCCATCCTGCACCCAGCCCCCTCCTGCCCACAGTGTAGCCACCTCAGGGAGGAAGGCTAGCACCCAACTCCCACAGCGCCCTCTCATGTCAAGTCTTACTTGTTAGGTGTCTGCCAGGTGCAGCTGTCCTGGTCTTCCTCCATGGATTGCTGCTGTCTCCTAAGGTGGAACTGAGACAGAGGATGAATGGCTTGGCCAGGGTCACTCAGCAAGCCAGCCTTGGGCCTCTCAATGTCCAATACCCTGCAGAGCATGAAGGCAGCTCTCCACACCTCCTGATGTGTCTGTGGGGGCGCAGGGCAGGCTGCACCCCGTGTCCAGACCCTGCATCATAAGACCTGCATTAATACGTGATGACATGTTGCAGTGACAACCACACACTGGAAATGTCACTGTGGAGCAGAGACTGCGGCTGGGCTGGGCTCCTGCGGATCCATGCAGAGGTGGGTGTTTTGATTTTGCAGGTCTCTTGAAGCACTGCCTAGGAGGCCAGCTCCACTGGGATTCCTTTCCCTTTGCTGCAAACTTCTCACTTGTAGATTTTAATTTTATTACCTTCTTTTGATGCTGTCCAACATCACCAGTGGCTCCCAGCACACGGGTCTTTGGAATCAGCAGGGAGTGTTCGCTTTCTTCTGTGGAAAGGTGCAAGCTTGTTCTGTGACTCCTCACCTAGGTCGGTGCAGATGGGCATCCCGGATGGGTGCTGGGTTTGAACAGCGACTGTGAATGCGGGTCTCTGGAAGAGAAGTCCTCAGCTGGTTAGGGATGCTGTCAGAAGCCCCTGCCCTTCTCTAAGATCCCTTCACAGGGCTATCAAGGTGCCCCACATCTGCAGAACACACATTCCTGCAGAGGAGGTCCTCCACTCTGACTCTGGTGAGACCACTGGACACTCAAGATCCCATCAAGGTGACAGGTCTGAGGCTGCAGATGTCTCTGGAAGCCATCACCTGTGGTCACTCAGGGAGAAAGGGGTGGCGATGTGACTGTGGCTAGCTCACACCTGGTTGACCAGCCTGAGTTGGATGCCAGCGCCATGGTTTGCTGTCCGTGTCTGTAGCTGCTGGGTTGTGTGTGCCAAGTCTGGGTGGCACGGGCCTTCTTGCTCACCTGAGATGCCACCACCTGGAGGGGCCACCTGTTGTCCCTCTAGCTGTGGTGTTGGTGCCACATCTCTGAATACCGTGTTCACATCACTCTCCCTTGGTCTTTAGACTTTTTGGTACTTATTGAAAGGTCAGATGGGTAGATGACAGTTACTGAGGAAGGTTATGTTGTCTGCACCTCTGTGACACACCTCCCAGGATTTGTGTCCCCCAACTGCTCTGATTACATCAATAAATAGTATTTATATTTATTTGTCTATCTACCTACTGTTCAGGGCTGAATTGTACAATGATATTGTCTTTCTTTCTTACACAACATTTTGTTTTCCCTGGAGTTCACAATAACTTATTATTCCATTTGCTTAATTTCCTATATACTTCCTGTGAAACCATTGTTCAATTCTTGCAATTTAAACATGAAATATTGAATTCTCACTTTGATCCTTTCTTGACCACGCTCCTCATCCTCCTGGGCTGGAGTCACTGGATTCTGTTCTTGCCATCCTGGTTATCCTGGGATGGGTCCACCAGCCACTGAGCTGGATCCTATTTCCAGGACCCCATGTCACACACTCAGGTTCTGTCTTCCTCATGGTGATTAGATCTTCTGCTAACTTCTCAAGGAAAGTGTGTGTGAAAGATGAAAGTTTAAATTGTCATCTAATCTACTTTCATACTTCACTTGTGGTTTGGCTGGGGATAGACCAGTGAACTGGGCATCACTTTTCTTGTAGAAGAGAGGGCTTGGTCCTACTGCTCAGGCTGTGTGCTGAGAGACATGGTGCTTCTGAGCCTGCAGCCTGTGTGACTGACTCTCCTTTTCCCTTCTCCTCTGGAAGCTTTGGAAGCATTTTCTTTTGCTCCAAGTGCACTGAGCTTCATGATCTTGGTCCTCCTGCACATAGTGTTTGTACATGGTGTCAGTCTGTTATCCCGTGGACAGGCTGATGTGCCTGTGCTCTGTCCTCCAGGACATCCTCCTCTGTCTTCTGCAGTCAGTCTTTCTGGAACTTGATTCATCAAACACTCTGTCTTCTTGTAGATCCTTTGCTTTTCCTTTTATTTTTCTGCTGGTTTTGTTATGATTTCACTATTCTTATCTCCCATTACAATTTTGGTTTCAGTTGTTAGGTTCAATTCCTCAGAACTCCTCTTCCCTTCTTCCAGTCTGACTTTGGGTTTTCTGGTTGCTAGGATACAGTACCTCCTCTTCCTTTCCAGTGTCAGTAGTGATTGAATACTGTAATTTTCTAAGTTTCTTCTGAGGCTGTCCAAGTTCCTACTTGCCGCTCACTCAGTTTGTTTTAGCCTCTGTCTTTCTGTTCGGTGACTTTCCAGAGGACGTGGGGCCTGCTAGCTGGGCCTGCTCAGGTGCAGCGCTTATCAGTGGTGCTGGGGGCTCAGAGCAGTTTGCCAGGACCCTTGACTGCATTTCCAGGAATTTTCTGAGCCCATCATTATACCAGCGACAATGAAAACTGATTTCATAAACTCACACACATGCACACCAAAGGTGCTTATTAAATAAAGGATTTATCAGTGGATTATTAAAGGGCTTGTGAATCCTCAGAACCTGTGGCTTTCTATGTTGACCACACCTGACCAGGATCCAGGGTTTGGTTCATAGGAGCTGCCCTGCATCAGGGTAGGCCGCTACTCTTCCCCCAGCTCTGCATTCAGTAGCATCGGGCAGGAGTCTGCCCTCCGCATGGTGGGGGTGCTGATGCACACACTGCACAGCCCTGCCCAGGAGGATCACCTGCAGGACCTGCTCTTTGAAGGAAGTGTGCTTACTAGCCCACATGACGTCCCTCCTGGGGTGTCTGTAAGTGTGAGACTGCGTCTGTCTCATAAGTTCCTTGGCCATCACCTGTGACGATACTGGGGACCCAGGGAGAAGTGCCTCTGTGAGCCAAGCCTGTGCCCAGCAGGCAGTCCACACCAGATTCTGTGTCTGCACAAGACCAAGCTTTGGGCTTTAGTCCTTCTGAATCTCAGATCCACGCCATAAAATATTCACATTACAACTTTGAATGACTCTTCCCATTTAGGCTTCTCTTCTGGGTAGACACAGTGGGCTTTACTTCTTTTGTGTGTTTAAGAAACTAGTGTTTGTAAGGTTCATGCTAATCTTTTCCCACAGATTTATTTGAAAATATTTATCACAGTAGTTGTCACCATACTCTGCAAAAAAAAAAAAAACAAAAACAAACAAAAAACAGTGTTTGTATTCATTTGCCATAAGGGAATTGCAGCTCTGAGTGCCCGTGGCAATATATTTTAAAGCACTCAGAAAGGAGGCTCTGTAGTTAGGACACGAGACATCTTTTGATTACATTCTGATATTCTTGAGAAGTTAAAATAAAAATTAAATCATATACATATATCAATTATAACAAAACTAATATTTTCTAAGCTCAATATTTCAGTCTGAAAATTATGACATTATGAATAGGAAAAAACATAAACAGCAAGAATAAGACAATCATGAAGAAATGAGATAATAGTCTTCAGAGGAAACAATTAAATGTGGATGATGACATGATTACAGATCCCCTGAGGGGTACAGAAGAAAGCTACTGATGATGTGGTGGTGTTTCAGGGAGTCTTCCTGGAGGCTAAAAAGATGTTAATTCCACCACAAGTTCTTCTGTTTCCTTGTTTTTACACTTTCTCTAAATGTTCCTTTAGACTGGGGTTTCCACTCCGCAATTCAGTCAGAAGTAACAATGTTGGAGAAAGTTTCCAGAAGGCCCCAGCAGGGGGCTCCTCCAAACCCTCCTGTCAGGCCTCTTGCAGCCAAGGGAGCCACCTGTTCAGTAGTGAAAGTGGCCACTGCAGCCATGACAGTAGGTCAAGCTCCCAGGCCATGGGGAGCCTACTTTCTAAGCAGGTATGCATAAAAATTAGTTCAAAGTTGAGAAAAGTAGACTGTAAAATATAGAACTGACATATACATATAGCTTATAGTCAAATAATTTATAAACTATGTCTATAAGCTATATATACATAGGCTATAAATAAACTGCCTATAAAAGCTGCATGTAAAAACTACATAAATACATGTATGTGAAACTTTCTATAACATTTTTTTGTGGTGCTGGGGATTGACCCCAGGGCAGTTGCTCCACCTCAGTCACTCTCAGCCCTGACTTTTGATATTTTTTATTCAGTCATTCAGTAATGCTATCATCCAGACCATCAGAATCACAAATGTAAAAGCAAAGCTTGGATTCTGGGGTTATGTGGAAGGTATGTGTACAAACACAGGCATGTCCATGTTCACGCGCACACACTAGCAGAACTCTGTGCACAGACGTGCACGCCATGTGCACCTGCAGGACCTGGCAGCTGCAGCTTTGTGGCTCCCACCACGAGGCTGGGGCGTGGTGTTTTGAGAAACCAGTGGCCCCCGACAGACATTCAGACTTGTACTTGATTTGCTTTCCAGATAGTGTCGGGTCACAGTTGTGGAACCCTGGCATACTGGGCAGTGGTTCCAGGTTTCTTTCTGCTGCTAGTTCTCATTGAAGTCTGCACTGGTGAGCTGACCCGGCCACTCTGCTGTACTTCACGCAGACTTGCAGAGATTACGGGTGAAAACGTGTAGGATGACTGTCAGTTATGGGTCTTCACTTTTAAATTCACATGATCCCTTTTGGCAATAAACTGACTTCCTGTATTGAATGAGTTCTGTGGTGTTTTGAAGACCTGAAGAAGTGGAGCCCGGGCCTTTGGAGGTCACCACGGTTGCCAGTGCTCTTCTCCTCCTGCGATGACAGTTCCCAGGGTTGAGGGCCTGGTTTTCCCCTGGTAGGTGAGAATGAGCATTTTCCTGGTCCCTGCAGCTCTGTCCACAGCACTTCACTGCATGGTACACACTCCACCTGGAGCGGCAGCCCCACTCGTCATGGATGCTCGTGTCTCAGTCTCACTCTGGGCTCTCAGTTTACGGCTGCCCTATAGTGACCATCTTTGAACTGAGAGTGTTTTCTAAGGGCAACTCTTCCAAATAAAGGCACATCCAAGGCCCGTGGACCCAGGCCATGTGCCTGCGCCTCTTGGAACAGGACTCTTCTGACCTCTGGGTCCCTCCTCCCTGAGCATGGCCTTTGTTTCTTTAACATCAGGTTTTGGGGGCTTCAGGGAGGGGCTTGCGCCTCAACATGGATAACCACTTTGGCCCCAGAGGTCAAGGTGGGACTCTGTGGCCCCTGCCCTGCACTGTCCTGGCAGGAGCCTCCCGACTCCTGTCTGGCAGGCCCCCGTGCTGCGTCTCTGAGCCCCAGCAGTTTAGGGATTCTCCTCATCTGCCAACCTTATTCCAGTCCATGTTGACCCAGATGTGGGACTCAAGACCCTTGTGACTTCCAGACAACCAACCAAACAACTGGATCCCTTCCTAGCAGAGAAGGCCATGAGGTCATGGTGGAGGGCTGTACTATGGGGCTGGCTGGTGGGAGACCCCTAGGCACCCAGCCATGGGTGCCATGGCCCTCACTCTGCCCTTAATTCCCAGGCTCCTGTGTCTTCTTCCCCCTGGGACCTTCCTCCTGGGGCCCTTAATCCCAGATTCTGTCGCAAGCACAGCAATTCAGTCCTCCCCACGAGAGAGCTCAGGGTTGGTCCTGGACAAAAGGACCTGGTGCTCCACAGAACCAGGTTTCTGCTCCCTTCGAAAGGGAGTTGGAACTCGGGCAGTACATGCCCTAGGTGTGTTAAAATGTGGCGTGCATTCTGACACTAGAGACCGTCATTTCAGGGGGCTATGAACAGAGCACCTGTCTGGCTCTCTAGCCTCGTGAGCTGCCTCTTCTCTCTTCTGAGTGCCATCCCTCTTGGGGAACTTCAGTCTCTAGGCAGCGATGGGGTCCAGAGCCCTGACCTTCCCTGCTTGACCTCACTTGGTATGCCAGCCTTGGTGGAGGGTTTTGGAAACAAGTGCACATGGGTGCTGCGCAAGGTGGGTGGGTCCCTGCCCATGTGCATCCCCAGCCCATGCCAGGTCCTCAGAGTGAGGAGGGTAACTGTCCAGAGCACTTGGCAAGGACAGAGAGAAAGCTGGGTAAGGGCTGGGAGGGATGCCCATCAGGAGGGGCCTCGTCCTTGGGTGGGAGGCGGTCACCCCACATGTTCCCTGCATCTGTGGCTGTGAGTGGACAGTGGCCTCTCTAGCACGTGGTGCCAGCACCACAGCAAACCTGATGGAACAGCAGGGGCTCAGGCCCTGCCCACAGGGGGCAGTGCTGCTCTGGTTTCCACTGGGCTCCGGGAGGCTGTTGTGCCCCCTCGTTCAGTGCACTGGGTCTGGGATGGTGGCTCCCCCTTGCTGTGATAGCACTGGGTCTGGGACGGTGGCCCCCCGTGCTACAATGGCTCTCTGGCCTCCCCTGGAAGCTGGAGTTGGTCCTGGTGTGGCATGTGCCCAGCAGGGGCCCTGCTGACACCCAACATTCCTGGTTCGGAATGTCAACTGAGAGAGTCAGTGGAATGAGGGTGCGGGGACAGCACTCTGCAGAGGCGCCACTCAGGATGGTGAGTGGGGTCACGTGGCACCTTCCTGGGTAATAGCATCAGTCCTTGCTCATTATCTTCTGCTCAGCCTGATCCATACTCCAGATGGACATAAGCGGGAGTGGTGTGAGGCTGCGCGGCTCCCACCCCAGCACCTATGCAGGGAGTGCAGATTCCTAATCAAGGCCTCCCTTTGTCAGGGTGCAAACTAATTGTGTTGTGTGTTGGAGGTCAAAGTTGTTATATAAAACATTCGTCTTGGAGTTTTTTAGAGGAACCTGTTTAAAAAGATTAAAGTGGGTAATTATCACACCCTAATGTACAACTACTTGGCAACAAGTGTTGCTTTTCAATGAACCATTTATTCATGATCCACTGCTCCACACTGCAGGATTCTCCTTGACTAGATTAGGAAATGTTAATAAATGATAGGATTATTTATGGTTAACGGAGTGAGATTGGAAATGCAGTGATACACAGAATGAGCTGAATCGACCCTTCAAGCCACCTCGCCGTCCTTAATCTGTGACTGAGCTGCCATATCTCTGGTTGCAGCTGCTCTCAGACGGTTCTGCTCCTGGGGTTGCCTTGGGCTCGGGACGCCCTGCTCCTTCCACTTGAAGTTGGGGAGTAGCTTTTCCTGGCACTTGGGGGTGTCCTGGGTTGAGGTCAGGGGTGAAAATAGGTGTATAACAAGATCCTCGCTGAACGGCGGCTTCCAAACATGACGTGGGGGCTCATGTTAGAAAGAAATCTGAGGAGCTCAGCAGACTTGTGCATTGGTTTTCTCACATCAGAACACATTCAGCCATGCTGTTTTTCCAAAGGGTGCTTTTTTGTTGGCTAGAAACAACTATTTACAGTGTCACTCGTTTCCGAGGCTCTCTTGACACTGCATGCAGGAGGCACTTAGTGAACAACAGCGGTCGCTGAAAATCGGCCTCATTTAGACCCAAGTCGGGCCCAGACAGAACCCCGGCCTTGTTCTGTCCTGGGCTGCTGGGAGGCTGCGAGGCAGATCGTGGGGTTTGCCATTTCCTCTGGGGTGGCCAGGTGCTTGCCTGCCCCCATGATGCCAGCAACTTGACCTATTGGTGCCCCCAGAAGCCTGTCCACTGGGGGCCTCACAGGCTGCTGAGTGCATCCCTCCACACCCCAGGAACTGAAGGGTGGCACTCCAGATCCCCAAGAGCAGAAGAGCACACTGGCCAAGCAACTCGACGTGGAGCTTGCAGGTACCAGGGCTCAGGGTGGCAGGGTCACAACCCCATGGACACCCCCAAGACACAGCAGAAGGCATGAACCAGCCCTGCCCGAGCACCCTCTGCCTTCACAGGATGCTCTGCAGGAGCCCTGGGAGGCTGGCAACTTTCCCACCTCAGCTCCATGTGTGCAGAATCATAGACGTCATGCTGCCTGACCAGGGCAGGGGAGGCTCAGGTGGGCTTTAGGAAAGCCTGGGACCTGCCTGAGCCTGGCCAGGACGAGTCAGCTGCTGCTGCCACCACCCTGCGTGGCTGAGGAGGAAGACAAAGCCCACACCTTGCTGTGCACGGGGCTTGGCTGGTGGCCTTTGGGTGTCCACCAGAGTTGTATAAGGTGACTCCGGGTCCCCCACGCTAAGCCCAGCTCTGCCTGCTCCTCTGCCACTTAGCCTCCACCACCCTGGAGGAGGACTGGGAGCCAACCATTGTGGCTCCTCATCATGACTCCGTGAAGTGGGGACAGAGGCAGAGCTGGCCTCACATGGTGACTGTGGGGTGGGTGTGCATTCCTGGGCACCTGTGCACATTGACTGGGTCAGCGCCTGCCAGGGGCAAGTGCTGTGCATGTGCAGTCATGAGTGTCTGCAAATGACAACCACAAAGAGGACAGCAGTCAGGGGACTGGGAACACTGTCATGTCTGTCCTTCATGGAAGGGCATGGGGACAGGAGGGGAGATTTCATGTTGATGCAGACAGGGCCTCATCCAGAGATGGGGAGAAGCGTGAGCAGTGGGACCACAGAGTTGCACAACCCATGGAGATCACCAGGGAGGTTCTGCAGAGATCAGACATGGGGCCACATGACCCAGCCACACCACCACCAGGTGCTCATTCCGAAGAATGAAGCTGCCATATGCCAGGGAGATTGGCACACCTACCTTTATGGCCACACCACTCCCAACAGCCAAACCAGGGACCCAGCCCAGGTGTCCATCCACGGATAGCTGGATAAGGCAGATGTGGTGTCCATGCACAATGGAGGTGTGGTCAGCCATAAAGGAAATGAAATTATGGCTTCAGCAGGAAGATTGATGGAACTTGAGCACAGTACGTTGTGCAAAATAAGCCTGATTCAGAAGGTCAAAGTCGTACATTTTCTCTCACATGTGGAAACTAGAGCAGAGAAGGAAAAGATGGGTAGGTGGGATCTAGTGAAGATTGAGTGGAGACCTCTAGACTTGAGACAAGGGATCAGGGGAGAGATGAGGAGGGAGAGGGAAGCTGCAGGGAATGGTGTTGATCAGATCACACTTTTAACTTATGTGCATATGTGGACATGAAACTGCAAATCCCACCATTGTGCATGATCATAAAGAAAACACAGCAACATGGAAAAACAAGGGAAAGGACTTCATCTTCCAGGGGCCTCAGCTCTGCGCAGCCCAGGGCTCCCTGTGTAGCAAATTGCTCGTAATGTCCTTTCTTACCTGCACCTGGTTGAACAGGATCCGCCTTTTCCTTTATGTTCTTCTGGAACTTATGAATGTGACTGCATTTGGAAACAGGGTCCTCACAGATGTGATAAAATTAAGAGAAGGGCATCCTGTGTTGGGATGGCCCCAACCAGTGACTGCTGTCCTGGGAGGAAGGGGGAGACCTGGACCAGACACACGAGGGAAGATTGAAAGCACCCAGAAACCACTCCAGATGTGGGCACTTACACAAGAGATTTTACTAAATGGACAGGCAGAGTGTCTGCCCCCAGTGTGAGAGAGAAAGAGAGAGAGAGAGAGAGAGAGAGAGAGAGAGAGAGAGAGAGAGAGAGAGAGAGAGAAAGAGAGTGAGAGTGAGAGAATGGCAATGGAGCTATTCTTAAGTAGTGGAATTTCACGGGCAAATGACAACGGACCAATGACTGCCTAGGAAGTTCATGGGCCAACAATCTGGTCCAATGACTGGCTAGGAATTTTGTGGGCTAGCAAGCTGGGTTGTAAAATGGTGTGGGGGGGCAGGAAACTGGTGGCAGCAAAATGGCAGATCTGATGCCAATAAAGACCATCTGTGACCCTGGAGGAGAGGAGGGAGGCGTCTGCAGGCAAAGGAGCAGAGCATCAGGGACCACCACCACCACCAGGAGCTAGAAGAGGCAAGAAGGGCCTTCCCTGAGAGCCTCCAATGGAGCTGACCCTGCCCACACCTTGATTAAGGCCATGACCTCCAGAACCATGAAAGAAGGTTGCTTTAAGCCATCTAGTTTGTGGTGACTTTTGGCAGCGACCCAAGGAAATGAATGCTGTGCCCTAAAAATGACATTCTTGGCTATGAAAGTGAACCTATGAGTTTACATGGAGCTGAAAAGTTTCTGTACAACTAGGTGAATACCCCCAGCATTGGGCTTGCATTGACCCACAGAGCGGAGAAAACCTTGGAAAGCCACACGTGAAAGGGTTAATATCCAACTTGTAAGGAACACAATAGCAAGGACACAAGTAACCGGATTGAAAAGAAGCACAGGGTGAAGAGACATTTCTCAAAAGGGCTACAGATGTCAAAAAGGTATATGAGTAAATCCTTAAGGTCACTAATTGTCAGAGAAATGCAAATTAAAACCACAAGGAGATGATCTCACACTGTCAGCATGACTGTTTCCAAAACAACACAGGATCAGTCTTGGTAAGCATGTGGACACTGTTGGTGGGACTGCAGATTAGCACAGCCATTGTGGAAGACAAATTAAAGAATTAAAGAATTAAACACAGAGCCATCATATGATTCAGCACTCCTACTTGAGTCTATAAACCCAAGTGAAATTAAATCACCATGTCAAGGAGACACCTGCATACCCATGTTCTCTGCAGCACTGGTAGGAGTAGCCAAGGTATAGCGTCAACGTAATTGTCCATCAACTGTTGAATAGAGAAAGAAAATACAGTCCATGTACACAATGGAATAGTACTGAGCCTCAAAAAAGAATGGAATACCGTCATTTGCAACAAAATGGATGGAAGTGGAGGACATTATGTTAATTGAAAGAAGTAAGTCCCAGGAGGGCAAGTGTGGCATGGTTTCACTCTCATGGAATCTTAAAAGGGAGCGCTCTAGAGGCAGAGTGGACTGTGTTTCCAGGGGCTGTGAGGAGGGGGCTGGGAAATGTTGGCCAAGGAACCAACTTTTAGGTTAGACCAGAGAAGTAAGTCCACAAGATCTGTTGTGCAGCATGTTGACTGCAGAAGATCATGGTGTCTTGAATCCCCCAAGTTCCTGACAGTAGCTTTCAAGTGTTCTCACCATAAAAAAACCATGTATGGTGGTGCATATGTCAAGTTAGCCACTTCATAAAGTATCCACATTGCAAAATGTGTTTCACACAGTTTATACTTACAATTTTTGTCAATTAACAAATTTTAAAAAGACCCTACAAATAAAACTTCAAAGGAGAGATACAGGGAAGGTAATTCAGATTAAATTATCATATATTCTGGAAGAGGAGGCTGGGATGAGAGGTGTCTACAGCATGGGTGCTTAGAGTCCCTGGCCCTGGAGGACCAGGAGGTCATACAGCCCAGTCCTGCCAGTGGCCCATTTGTCAGCCAGCTGCTGCTGACTTTCCTGAGATGATGCAAACTAGGCTTCCACTCCAAATTTCCTGGGAGTTGACTTCCTGAAAAATTTGATGCAGATTGAAATAGATGATTCTAACTAGATTTTCACTTGTGTGGATCATTTGCAAGTCATGCAGGAACAGGGGCCAGTCTTACTCATGGGACTCTGGGGACATTGAGGGACAGAGCAACCTTGGTCTCTGTATCACCAAGTGACAGCCAAACCAGCCCTGCTCATTTGCATGTGCTCCTAGGGCCCCCGGGTGTTGTGAGAATCATTAATTAGGTGCTGTCAAGGGACAGTGTGGATTTGTGACCATACAGTCTGCACAGGGCAGAACACAGGGTGGAGAAGGGACCTCCTGTTACTGTGCAGCTCCAAATCCTGCAAGATCTGCTTGCAAGTGAGGGACTGTGGAGCTTGCCATCTAGGGCCATTTTCCCAGATCATAAGGGGTGAGGCCCAGCACAGGGTGACACCCAGAGCTCCCTGGTCTTTTCCTCTCTCTGGACATGGCTTGATGATGGAGCAAGAGTGTTGACACACACAGGTTTGGGTTTGCTTACCAAGTTTTAAATTGATGCTTGCCAAACCCTTTTTAGGAAGGAGAGTCATAAATATACAAACGTCTTTTCTACCCACAGTTTGGATAGGAAACAGGAACACATCCTCATTAAAGGCAGGCATCAGAGAGTGTGGTGTTTCTGATATTTACAACAAACTGTCCCTCCATCTGTCCATTTGAAACTGGGACATGGAAGCTACATGTTCACAGCTCAAGGTTAAACACCTGAAGCCCCCAGACAGTATCTTGGCCTGCTCCTGCAAGCTTTCAACTGCCTGCTGCAGGTTTCTAGCTCCTTTCTCAAACCTAGCAAACATAAAAATATTCTGCTCTGACAAGGCTGAGAATCTCAAATGCTTCCTGTCAGAAAAAGGTACACCGGGGTTTGAGTCACCCAGGTATAAATCACAGTTTGTGACAGGCACATCCATTTTCATTCCTTTCTGATCTGTCAGTATTTCCAGGAGTACATTCCTTAGCAGCATTGCCCAGAGAGGAACAGAGGCTGGAGAAGCAAAATTAGAGTAGTCAATTTCATCATCTTTCTCAAAGTTTTGGTGAGATGGTTGGGGTGCTGAAGCCCATGGCTGGTGTGCGTGGATGACAAATTGATCTGGCCATCCCCGTTCTGTTCTTGGGGGATCGATGGCTTGGCTGCCCCAGGTACTATTTTATGTAATGCAATAACTCATAGCTTTTTTGATAGAGCGATATTTCTTTACCCCAAAGTCTATCATTGTGGCTTTTGAACTTCACTTAATATTTTGAATAATGAAATAGAAGAATCTCTGTTTGGCAGCTTGAGAGTTGAACATCACTGGGAGATGAAATTGCTGGAGTTAATCAGGCTGAATGATGGTGGCATTTGCAGACGAGATTGCAGCGAATTAGGATGGAGATGTTCTTCAAGTTGAGCAGATTCTTCTGTGCATGTGAAGGGAGGAAAAAACAACCCCCAAAACACAATTAAGTTTCCCTGAAGCGTTTTCCTCCCTGGAACAGAATTCCTGCATCTGATCCAGAGCGGGTGCCTGGCAGCCCCTGGCAGCTGTGCCGCTCAGGTGGGCCTGAGCTGGAAAGGGCAGCCAGAGGCCTCCAGCATCTCACTGACTTCTCTCAGGGGTGGGAGTCATTTGCATTTCATTCCTGATCTACCAGACGCCTTGTTGCTGTTCAGGGCTAGGGCAGATCTGGTGGAGGCCTCTGCATGGTGCCACCAGGGCAGCCACCATGCAGGCAGGTGGGCTCAGCCTGCTCTTTCCAGCCCTGGAGGGTACTGTGGAGCCTCTGTTTTGATTTGGGTGCTTGTTTTCCGGTAGGAGATTCAATTCTGTAATGAAGGTGGATCACCTGCTTTTTCTCTGATTTTTTCAGTAGATTTACATTTTGAAAAGCAAAGCAGCTGCTTGAATTTTGTAGCGCTAGAATAAAATGAAATATTGTCAATGTCAACAGAGTGATTGAAAAATTTCCGAATGATGTTGAATTCATGAAAAGTGATGAGGCACTGAGACCCAAATTCCAAGATGGCTTTCAGGAAGAAATGGAGCTAGGGAGCTGCCTGCAGAGCCTGGATTGACTGCTTCTTTATGGGGAACTGGAGCCCTAGGACTTCATGGATTCCTGGGAGAAATTTAAAAATGGAGTGTTGGAATGCAATTTTATGTAATACGCTTAATACAGCATTTGTGACTAGCAAATTGTCAGGGACTCTTAGGCATGCTATTGTATCTGAGATTCTGGAGCCAGGAAGAGATATGAGAAATTGCAGTCCCATCTCATTGATTAATGTGATTGTAAAATAGTCACAAATATATTGGCATGGCAGCTTCAGTCTGTTTTACCTAATACTGTTCATGACAATCAAACAGGATTTTCCAAAGGAGACTTTAAAACAAGGGCAGGCAGGGCCGTTCAGCATCTCCATGTGCTGACTGCATGCACAGGATAAGACTTCCAAACTCTCCTGGAACAAGTTCTTTCCAATTCTAACTTTTAATCTGCAATCACTGCTTATTAGCTTAATCACAGGCACAAAGATGGTTAACTTTAAAATGCTGCATGTTTTGATATGTTAAAAAAAAAGACCATCAAATTGAATGGTACTAGTATACATCCTATAGTGAATCTTGGGAAAGACCAAACCTAAAAGTCAGCTCATTCTTCCCTTCCCAGGAAAGAATAATTAATTGGAAATGAGGTTTCTCTTGATATGTCTTTTCGAGGTTCTTCTTCGATGCAGTTTCTCAAGGAGGAAGTGACTCGCCTTCCTAAGGTTTTATGTTCTACTTCATTTTATAAAAGAATTTGTTCTCTTGTTTCATTAGGAATAACTTTGCTGATCAAATATCAAACACTAGGAATAAAATTCAAAGAACTTTGCAAAATGTTTCTCTGCACCTCATTTTTCTGCCTGGAGCTTCCTCTATAAATGTCCCTGGAAATTCATGCTGCCCCCGGAGTAGCTGAGATGATGGGCCCCTTTCCTCTTAGCCTCCGGCGGGCAATCACAGGCCTGGTGTTGGGCAGCTTTTCAGCACTGTGACCAAAATACCTGAAAAGAGCCACTTAGAGGAGGAGAGTTCATTTTGGCTCTCAATTTCAGAGGCTCAGTTCATGGTTGGCCAACTCCATGGCTCTGGCCTGAGGTGAAGCAGAGCATTATGGCAGAAGGGCAGGTGGAGGAGGAAAGGAACTCAGTTCTTGGCAACAGAAAGCAGAGAAAGAGAGAGGGAGGAGCCATGGGTGAGATATATAATCCCCAAGCCACACCCCACCTGCCCACAGTTACCCAAGTATTAAACTATTTTGCCGATCCATCCAGATTAGGGCATGGCTCTCACAGTCCAGTCATCTCACCCCTGAGCATTCCTGAGCTCTGGGGACACCTCAATCAAATTGTAAGACAGCTAGTCTGGCAGAGCCAGATGCACCCTCCCCGGGGCAGGCCTGCTGGCTGCGGCCCTCCTCATACATTCGCTAGGGCACAGGGAGAAGGAGAAATGGCTCTTAAAACCATCGCAGTGTCCAGACCTAGAAGTCACCACTAGTGTTTGGCTGTGGTTGAGAGGAAGCTGAGGAGAGTGGCCATGGCAGAGACTAATCTTAAGGGTGCCCACCGTGTGCCCAAGGGGATGTTGCGGTCTCCCTGCAGGGTCATGTGCTGCCCACCGTGGGGCTCCCCGGGCTCCTCTGTGGAGCAGGTGATGAGCTCGATACCTTGGGACTGGCGAGGCTGCAGAGATGTGGAGGGGAGCCACCTCGGCTCCTTCCTGCACCCTCCCTGGGCTCCTCCCAGCCAGCAGGGGCCCACCTTGTATACAGCAGCCCCTGCTGAACCTCTGAACTCCTGTGTATCGAGTGCTGCTTCTCCGCAGCCCTCCTCCATGCAGACCAGGGACAAAATATAAACCCCAAAGGCACACCCCCAGTGACACCTCCTTAAGTCACAGCCCACCTGCCTAAGCTTATGCCCAGTCAATCCATTCGGGTGGATGAAGGCACTGATTAGGTTAATGTCTCCTACCCCAGTCAGTTCACTGCTCACACATGTGCTCCTGGGGACACCTCATGTCTAAACACTGTGAAGCACCTTCCTAGTGCAGTGTGCCCTCACATGCTAACTCACATGGTGTTCAGTGGCCCCTGAGGGAGCTACTCCAGCATCACAGAGGAGCATGTCAAGGCCCAGACCTGGCTAGTAACTTGCTGAGGTCACACAGCTCAGGAACAGCAGATCTGGGATTCAAACCAAGGTAATGTGATCCAACACCCATGATATAGGCCGGAAGTGTTGGCTAAGCACCTACTATTCCTTCTCCTGTGTGCATGGTGTGCAGTCCTGGCAATGGCTGAGAACTCGGCCCTCACAGTGCTTGTCTCTCATTACAGTCACGTGAGTTGAGATTACCTGAGATGTTGCCAAATTATAAAAAAGTTCATTTTCAGAGCAAATCTAATCCAAAGAATGAAATAATTTCTTACCACTTCTTGAATGATTTTATTTAAGAATTTCCTTAAACTCTGAAAAATTACTGAGAAATCCAAAGATATTTTCCCTGTGGGTTATAACTATAGTTGCTCATCATGTCAGAACTTAGAAAAGTTGAATACTTATTAATGTCTTTAAAATTATAACAACAAACTAATTTTATGATAATATGATTAATATATTCTTCTGAAGAACTTTTCTCCAAACAAAAACCATTAGAAGAGCAGCTTTCTCTAGTTTTTGCAAACTCTAGTTTTTCCTTGCAGTCTGGCTTACAGAGGAGAGAGGGTTGGTTCTCTGCTCCCTTCTGGTGCAGGGTGTTGTTTTGGCTGAGGTTCCTGAAGGAGGCCCAGCCCCACAGGCTCGTGCATGTGGAGAGGGGGGATCACAGAGGACAGGGTTGAAATTCTTTGGCAGATGGTGAGCTTGGCAGTAGCGGCGTTTGAAGGTTTGTTTGATACTGTAGAATCGGAAACTACATAGGAGCTCTTTGTGCCCTGTCCTAAATCTGCTAGCCTCAGAGGGAACTGCTGTCACCCCAGCACTGGCCACTTGGAAACCAAGGGCTCACTTGTGACGCAGGACATCCAGCATCACAGAGCTCACGGTGCAATGTTAAAACATGGCCGTTGTGAAAGCACGCCCGCTCAGCAGGGCCGTCTTGGGTCCTGGGCAGCACTGCGTGTCACCACACCCTGCCTCTGCCTCTGGGGCAGAGTCCAGGGCTGTGCCCCTCCCTGACCTGTGTCCCTGTGCACAGGGGATTGCTGGGTCCAGACCAGCTGCTTTGAAAATGGCGAATGTTCCCAGCACCCCAAAACAGAATCACGGGCAGCCTGAAAACCTCATGCTGTGCTTTCTTGCAATGCCCGACTGCAAGGCAAGGAAGCTGGCACAGCGCTCTGGGCTGTCTCCTCACGCTGGCCAGGAGTTGGGCTTGTGATGTTTTCTGCTTTTCTGCTGGTGTCACAGTCTCTGAGAAGACCCAGCTTGGCATGGAGATGAGGTTTGTAAGACTCTTCTCCTTCTCCTCCTTCAAGCTGTTGCAGCAGGGGTCAACAGTTTGCAGAAAGTATTTTGGAGGGATTTATAACTGATACAGATGCCCCTTCAGCCTCCGGAGTGGTAAGGGGAGGCCAGAAACACCAGGGAGGCAGTCAGGTCTCAGAGGATTGCAGGGAGTAGACAGAGTTCAGTGCTGGGCTGGGGAGGGAGGGGAAGAGGGGACAGCACTCCTCCCGCCCCTGTGCTCTGAGCCTCCAGGTGTCCTACCACTCATGGCTCCCCCAGGTGCCTCATTGGCTAGGCAGTGATGCCAACTGCTCATCAGTCATCTTAACAAACACGTGCATCTGCTTCACGTGGGAACAAAGAATTCTCCCCGCAGTTAAGCTGCTGCGGTCAGCAGGTTAGCTGTCACCTCTTTTTGTTGAGCATGAGCCCCGGGGTGGGTTTGAGGAGGGTGGAAACTGATGAGGACTGAAGGACGATGATGGAGTGGATTAATTGCACATGCACAGTGCACCAGACACTGTGGGGGAATAGAATACATGTTCCCTACCCTAGTTTAGCCCAGTGAGAAAGGTCACATTGTCCTCGTTTCACAGAAGAGGAGACTGAGGCTCTGGGAAAGTCACTCGCCAGGGCCCCAGCAGCTAAGTGGAGGACCGGCGCCCTGCTGAGAGGTGCGCTCTTTCCAGTTCCAGGGTTCTTCTGCTTGCGTCCAGTGCTGCTCCCCAGGTGATGCCTTCTGCCCAAGGCGGTGAGGTCCAGGGCCCTGTGGCTCTCTCACTGCTGCCTCTGAGGCTGTAAAGAGCTGCACTGGGCTCAGCAGCACACCAGCCCTGGCCTCAGGAACCTGGAAGGTCGTGTTGCAGACAGCCCAGGGGCTAAAAACTCCTACCCAGATCGGAGGAAACCCAGGTATCTTTCCATGCCGTGGGAAGGGGCCGTTCTGCAGGGGCAGAGCTTGGGAGGGTAACAGAGGGAGCGGAAGTCTTCCTGGAAGGGGTCATTTTGATTTGGCATTTGACTTTTTTTTTCCTCTGATGCTTCATGAATGCATGGTCTTTAGAAAATAAACTGTATGAAATTGGGACGCCTCCTCCAGCAACACCCTCTGACCTGAGAGGTAACCAAGGCTGGCTGGGAATTTCAGAGAGTGGTTGTGACTGGAATGAACTGATGTGTCACACCAGTCTGGGGACATGCACCAGCAAGAAGGTGCACTCCAGTGTCGGGGCTGTCTGTATTGCCCGGTCCCCATTCTGCAGAATCTTGTACCACACGCACAGCTAGGCCAACTGTTGCCACTTAGAATTCCCCTTCTCATCTCACTGGGAGAGGATTTGCCTTCCCTGGATCATCTGTGAGGTGGACGCTATTTGCATCCAGGCATCTTATTTCCCCTCCTAGTTCCCTGCTGTGAGTCATGATCATCTTTCTGCTGGATTGTAGAGTAGGTGTGATCCTATGGCCTTGCATTTGTGGGTGACCAACCGGCCTCTACTGTATGGTGGGGCTTGTTTTTCCTACTCTTCCATTTGTCTTCTAACTTTGTGACATCTTTGCTTAGGCAGAAATGACAGTTTTGGAGTAGGGGATTTCATTTTCCTCACACATCACCAGGTTCACGGCTGAGGCACCTAGGACAAAAGACAGATTCACAGAGAAAAGCATGCACATTTATTTACCATGAGTTTCACATGTCACTGGAACCTCAGAAATGAAGACCTAAGGAACAGGGAAATGGTCCCTCGTGCTGGGATTGAGGATGGCACAGGAGTGGCTGAGCCTGATTAGGCCATGCAGTGTGGCCAGTGGCAGTAAGCCAGGGCCCGGCAGGCCCTTTGTCCCCTGAGCTGAGTGGCCCCTGTCCCCTGCACTGGGTGTGTGCCTCTGGAGGGGGCCTTGGTGCGGTTCTTCCTCTGCTTTCTCAAAGGCCATGGGCCACGTTCAGGGCCCTGTGATGGAACATGGCGGTCACCCTTCGCTTCTTTTCATCCCCTTCCCAGGATTATTTTAAAAGTCTTTCTGTGATAGCTCTTAGTGCTTTTATAGTGGTTTTGGGTTTGTCACATCTGGCATTTGCTCTTGTGCAGAGTGTTGGGCATTTTCTAAATGAGCACTTCATTCCACTTTGAAAGGCCGCATTTCCTCCACTTAGACGCCCCATCTCCAGTGCACATGCCCTGCCCCCATGCTTGGTTCCATGTCCCACTTTTCCATTTCTGGACTCTCACCCAGGTTCCAATTCTCTGCTCTGCAATGTTCTGGTCACTGCTGCTTTTCAGGTGTTCTTTGATATCTTCAGGCTAAATAACTTTACAAACATTTTTTCCTATACATCTCAACTAGATGAACCTTGAAATCAGTTTATAAGACTCCTTAAAATCTCCTTGGGTCTTGACATGGCTTGTATTGGATCATACAATCTGGGGGACCAACATCTTGGTGACAGTGTTACAGGCTTGGTCTGCTTGGTCCAAAATCTTTGTCTTCTTGGGCTTCCTGACAGCGTCCTCCATTGTTCTCAGCATGGTGGACTCCTTTTCTTCACTGTCCATTCTGCTTTGTGCTGCCTTTGCTGCAGGTTTTGCCTCTGCTCTTGGCCCATTGTCTTTGCCTCTTCCATGAGACATGTGGGGCAAGCTTCCTAAGCGTTGCCCCTCTCCCTTGGTGGTGTCTGGTGGTGCCCAATGGTGTGGCTGTGCCAGCCCTCAGATTGCTCCCTCTCTCCTGTGTGCTCATGTTCCTGCAGGGCTGCACTGATAACACCTGTGCTCTGGTGGTGGAGTGCAGGTCGTGCCCACTGAGCCGTCCTGCGGGGAGATGACTGTAGCAGCTTTGTAGACACCATCCTAGGAAAGAGTTCTTCCCCCAAAGAGAAGATCCATGCATAACTCAAGGGGAAGGTGGTGTTCTTCATTGGGGGCGGGTGTTGGTGAGTGGAAGGACGTGGGCATGCGACCGTGACTGCGAATCCAGTTTGCACAGGTAAGAACAGGCATTGCAAGAAGGCAGGGCGCAAACATGGCAGAGCTGGTGGGTGCGGGTGACATGTCTCATATGGATGGGTGTCGTGCACATGTGTGTGCCTTGAGTGTGTGTGTGAGCACATGGCCTGGGGTTTGTGTGGGGCCTGCAGTTCTGGCTCTCTGTCCATCTACCTGTTCCCATGCCCTCCATGACCCATGTCCTGACTCCCCTGCTTTCTCTGAGGTAAGGAATCCCCTGGCTCAGAAGCTGAGGACCCTGACACATACAGACCCCCTCCCCCAATCTCCAGATGACTCTTGGGAGAGCTCTGAGCAGCCCAGGCTCCTATGGACTCCTGCTGACTGTGGCACTCTGACACTGACTGGGCCCTGTGTTCTGGCTGAGGTTGTCCCTGTCACCTACTCACAGTACCCCAGGAATTCCTTTTATGATTATTCCACCCAACATATTCAGAAAATGGACTGAAGTAGAGAGGAGACATCATGACCCAGCCTCCAGACTCTTCCTTAGGCTTCATAGGCAAGAAGTTGGTACCCTCCAGCCACATGGGCAGGCCTGTCTTGTCTGGGCCATGAGTGACAGCTGGGGGTCACTCCCTAGTCCTCCTGGCTGCCCACATGTTTGAGTCTTCACCCACACTGATGGCTGAGTTCCTTTGTTTCCACCTGAGTGTGACTTTTAAAGTGCTTGGCCCATGGTGACACATTATGCAATGTGCCTCAGCAGAAACCAGCTTCTGGCGAAACCAGGGACATGAGCCCATGGCCACCGCTGTGAGCTCTGGGGCCTCAGGAGCTGCACACAGTTCCTTTTGTTCTGGGAAACATTTGGGCTGTTTGACTCTCGGCATAATTGAGATAGCATCTCACCGAACATTAGCTCCAAGGCCATCTCAGTTCATGGAGATGAAAGTGTCACTTGGATCTAATTAAATCATTGAGTTTTAATAAATGCTCGGAAAACAATTCCAAAGATGATGCATTCCCTGGGTTACAGAGCACTCGTTCCTGCCCTCAGAGCCGAGATGCCCCCAAAGCGTCGTCCCCATCCCAGGGTCTCCAGACACGCCAACAGCCATGGAGCCATGTCACTCTACGCTCTGGGCAGCTATGGCTCTGTGGGGCCAACAAAGGTGCTGTGAGAAGCAGCCCCCAGGGCTTTGAAGGGACTCTTGTTGTTCTATTTTTTAGAGAATATGTCATGGGCCCAATGGCCGTGACACTCCCTGATAGGACCCTGTCCTGATGCTGCTGGTGGCCATCTGCTAGAGCCCAGGGCAGCAGCAGGTCTCCAGATGCTTCCCTCTGAGCAGCAGAGCTGAGGTTGGCTCTTGGCTCTGCCACTGAGGTCACTGTGGTCTGTGACCTCTGGGTTCAGGTATCTTTTCTTCCCAGCCCCCTTGTTTCTAGCACAGGGTGACAGCATGTCCCACGTCCTTCAGGGATTGTCCTAAGGACTCAGAGGGAAGGGAACAGGATGGCTTAAGTGACTGTGTTGTGTAGTCAGGTGGGCTTTGTGTGCCCCCCTTGACTTTACCTGCCACATCTGTCCACTCTTCCTTAGTCACATGTTCACCCCTCCAGGGCCTCACTCCTGTTTCTCCACGTACCTGTTCCTTCCTGTGGCAGTTTCCATGGATGGGGAATTTCAGCAAAGGCTCCCACTGGATCTTGACCCTACCTGGGGCTGCAATCCTAGAGCAGGGGCAGACCATCCTCCTGAGAGTCCTGCTAGGTCTGTCCAGCAGGCCACAGCCACCCACAGCTCTGCTCATCCACTCTCCCCCAGGGCACCTCTGCCCATCCCTCCCTGGCCCCTTTTACAGTTGTGCAACTTCAGGGGGTCTTGATTTTCAGCCAGGTCTGCCATGGGGCTCCTCAAGTCATAAGGAACACACGTGTTCATCAGGAAGATGCCCTGGACCTGGGAGCTTGCCAGGGCAGTTGTGACACATGACTCCAAAGAGCAGAGACACGGCTGTAGTCAGGCTCGAGTGGGTGAGGGGTGGGTGAGGAACTTGAGCTCAAGCTGTGGAGGCGGCATGTGTGGTGCAGTGGGCAGGGGGTGCTGCAGACAGGCCTCAGAGATGGCCACAGCCCACCACTTTGGTTACCAGGGGAGACAGACAGTCTGTGTAGTCTCCTGCTAGTGTTGTGGGGTGACTGCCCTTGCATGGACATAGGCAGGAAAGCATGCTGTGTGCTGTGGACCAGGGGTGGGTCCATGCTGGCCTGGGAACTGCCTCTAGTTCTGCCTGGAATGGGAGGTAGAGAGGTGGAAGGTGCATGGGCTCCGTGGGGCACATGCGGTGGTCATGGCCATGGCACAGGGATCCTGACTGATCTTACAGGGAGGCCTGTGTGAGCCACAGGGACGCAGGCCCACAGGATGGGAGGTGACACCTCCAGCAATGAGGAGAGCTCTTACCAAAAGCCTATAATGCCTGGGGCTCCTCTGCAGCCACCACATAAAACTAGGGACAAAACAACTCCTGATCTTCATGGCATGGAGGTCCAGGCCTCAGGTAGTAGAGGCAGGCCTGGTTGGCAGGACTTCATCACATGGACACAGAGAAAGGGCGGTAGCTGGAGGAACAGGCCGCAGCAGCCAGCAGCATGGGCAGGGCGTCTCCTGCTGACCAGGAGTGTGTGGGGCCAGTGAGGTGACTGGTGCTGCCAGAGGCCCAATGCCCATGCAGAAGGAATCCCCAGCTTCCACGCTGCTCTGGCGTGTTCCATTTGGAGGTGGCACAATTTCCTACCTCAGTCTGAGCTGTGATGAGTTTGGTGAAGGATGCTCTGCTGTGAAAATCATACGGATGGAAACTTCGATGTGAGCCTTCAAGCCGTTCAAGGGGCAGACACAACTGTCTTATGTCCTGTTCCTCAGCAAGAAACATGGGCACCAGCAGATATGTAACTAGAGACCAAGAGGCAGGAGACACACACTTTCCCACTGGCAGGAAATGAACTAAGCCAGACCTGCGTCTGGAGGAGGAACCATTTGTCCCTTGTGCATCACAGGCCGGAGACTGGCCCCCCGTAATGGTGCTCATGGCTGCCTCATCCTGCTGGCCAGGAGGCTCTGCCTGTGCCAACGAAGCTTCCTTTGAACACTGTGGAGTTGTAGGGCTGACAAAACTTTAGGAACCATCAGTACACCCTTTATTTCCTAAGTGATTGGAGTCTGAGAGGGGCCACATCCCTGGTTCAAGATGACCTTGAGAGGCTGTGCGTGAGGGTGACCCTCTGTTTGGTGTTTGTGGACAGACCTCCTCACAGACACCTCCACAAGCAGGGACACCCCACCTACTCTGTATCCTAGTTCCTTCATGTTTCCTAGCACAGCACGCCTGACCTTTCACCAGTAGCAATAATGAACACAACGTGTCACATGTAGCCTGTACGAGGAGCTTGATCAGATATGAATGAAATAAACACACAATGACTCCTTAATTTGTCTTCTGGAACCTGATGATTCCCAGAAACTGGGACAGAATCTTACCAAATCCTCAGACAAACCGTCCAGGTAACATTTAAGTGATAAGGACGGCAAGGCCCACAGAACTTAAAGATTCTGCCCTTCCCGAGATCATAGGCAGTGACAGAGTGGGGCTCTAGCTCTGGGCTCCAGCATCTCGGTCTGGGCTGTGACCCGTTGACATGTGTGTCACCTCAGACCACCTTGTTCCCTTGCACTGAGTCACGCTCAGACCCTGATGAGGGTCCAAGTGAAGCAAATCCGCATGGCGCTTCTGGGAGAGTCTTCCCACAGCTTCTGCAGTGGGAATTCCGGCTGGTGATGCCAGCCCACGTGACTTCTTCTGAGGGTCTGGTTAGAGATTCTTGCACCCTGAGTGGAGAGCCACACAAGGTCCTAGAGCCATAAATCCAATGTCACCCCAGGCATACAAGCACACACAAGATTGTCCTCAGCCACCTGGTCAGCAGCTCTCGGAGACAGCAGCTGATAGGGTCACAAGACCTGTCAACCCTCCTGTGCTGTCTGGTCCTCATCTCGGGGGTGTCTGTCAAGAGCAGTGGTGCTGGACATTCCCTCTGACTTGGGGGCAGTCAAGTGTTCTGCCTAGGCGACCTCCTCACCGCTCCTCCTCGGCTCTCACATGTGCACACAGAGTGCACAGGACCCGGGCCTGCACCCCAGGACCTGCATGACACACGAGCACCCATGGTTGGCATTGCTATGCCCACCGAGCTGCCCCTTGCGATGCTTGCTGCAGTCCTGCCCACAGCTCCTCCCTGTGCCCTGGCCACCTGGATCAGACCTCAGTTCCTGGTGTCAGGGAGCCACAGGGCAAGGCTCTCTGCCTGAGCACAATGCTGCTGCCTGTTGGCAGGGCAGGGCTGGGGAGGGCTGGACTGGGTAGGGCAGGGCAAGGCTGGACAGGGAAGGGCAGGACTGGGCAGGGCCAGGCCTCTTTTTGGGTGATTACTGTGTTCCAAAGCTGCATTCCATGATGGTGCTGACACCATTCAGTCATTGCAACTGGGTACACTACACACAGTGGTCATTGTGTGGATGGAGTCAGGAAGCCCTGGTTAAGAGCCTGGCTGTCCCTCAGCACTGCAGTGGGGCTCACAGGTCAGCAAGCCAAAGGGCCGGCATGAACCTCTGGTGAGGGTACAGCTAGAGACGTGGGTTTGAACTCTGGTCTACCTGAAGGGAGAACTCGACGGTTACACCCAGATGTGCCTGGGGACAGACCAGCGCTGGTCAGTGTGCACACCTGCTCTGCCCTGCTCTGTCAGCAGGGAGCACCCAGACCCAGTCACACCCAGTGGGGAGCTCCCAGCCCAGTCACACAACCAGCACCCTCGGGGGTGTGGAGGTTGGGAGCCTAGAGCAGGGCCAGGGCAAGCTGGGTGCGGTTGGAACAGCCCCGTGAAGCTGAAGCACTCTTGACAGGGCATGCGTTCTGAGCATCGCTGGTGCCTTGGGACGTCTTTCCACAGCTGTGTGGTGCCCTTGGTGTGGGTGAGTTCTCACACTGAGGGGTGTGAGACAGCAGGGGACATGCCTGTGGGTGCCCTGTCGCTCCTGCTCCCTCCAAGCCTGCCATCTGGGCTGCCCGCTCTCTGGATGATTCTCCAGTAGCTGCAGTGTCTTCAGGCCAGTGTCAGCCCAGGGAGGCTGGGGGCAAGTAAGGTGAAGGGGATGATGTGGGGGCACCTAAGTGGGTGACCCCAAAGTGATGGGTCCCGCCCTCCAACCTGGCATGAGAGCATCAAGGAGCATGCTATCAGAAATCCTGAGAAACGATGCAGTGCTGTGGTATGGCTGGGTGGCAGCTGCTTGCCTGTTACGTGAGGTCCTGGTTCCCATGAGCACACACAAGAGACAAGTGAACACGCCCACACAGGAAGGAAGTGACAGTGATGGATTAGTTTGCCACTTCCTGTTTTCTCGAGCCTGCCATTCTGTCACCAAGGACAGGTCCTGGGGCACTCTGGAACACCCCATCTGCCCCCTAGATTTCTGCACACTTGGAAGTTTTTGTCACCTGATCACCTGGCTCTGGGTGGTCCTGGGAATCTAGCCTTTTTTCTTCTAAGGAGGAAAACAAGAACTGGAAGGGTCCAGGCCCTTGTTCAAATTCACATCCAGAGCTGTTGACCACTGAGGTTCTGACTCATTCATCTCAACTTCAGAATATCATTTTATATTTCTATCAAGAAATAATCATGTCACTCCAATGAGAGGGGAAGCACAGGTGTCTGGAGGCCAGTTTCACAGGATTTTGGAGCTGATGTTTGAAGAGGTCAGTTGGGAGGAAGTCTGAGCCCCACAAGGAGGCGTAAAGGATGCAAGCCAGGTGGTCTGTGTGGCTTTGAGGAGACACTGATCCATGCTCCAGAAGTTGCTCTTCACAGGAGGGTGAGGGTGTCTGGGTGTGTCTATTCATGACTTCCTCCCAGGGTTTCTTCAAAACCTGGGGCTTAAGTGGTTAGAGGCACCTCAAACCACAATTTCAGACACAGGACAGACTGGCAATGACAGTGCTGTGCAGCCTCCGTTCTCTCTGGGCTGCTAATGTCTGGCCCTTGCATCTGTGCTCTGAACTAGATAGGGAGCTCTCAGAGGCTGGCCTGGACAGCTTGGGCACTGTGACCCAGACACACAGGTCTCCCTGGTACACAGAACCCTCACTCACTTCCCTGTTGCAGTGGCAGGAGGCACCTGTGTGCACCCCACACCTGTGACCTCTCCTTGGAGAACACAGTCAGGACATGTGGGAGGAAGGCTCTGGAGAGACACTGCTGAACAGACAGTGATGCACCTAGTAGACTATATTTTAAATTGTGTGCATTTTAGTCTCATGTTCGGTAAGCATCATGTGAAGTCTGTCAAGTTAAGCAGCTAGAAAGAGATGTCTGCACCATGCTGGCATCTGCGGTGCCTCTGTTCACACTATGCCCTGAGGCCTGAAGGTGTTTCTCTCTGGGCCACCAGGAGGAAGGCTGTGTGCTCCTAGCTTCTGCATCAGTGTCTCCAGGCCTGCTCACAGGAGGCCAGAGGCCACCAGGGACTCCAGCAGTGTGTGGGTGTGCATGCTCACACACATCTCATACCTACGTAGCATGCTCCACACTCTTGCATGCACACAGGCACACTCACATGCCCTGGCTCAAACTCAGACACATGCCTGACCTTCACAACTACTGAGAGAACAATGGATCCTGGAGCGTTTCGAGGGTGAGGCATGAGGGTTTCCTTCAGAAGGACCAAATATTGAGGGCAGAAAACTTCTTCACATGTTCTTCCCAGTTCCAGGGCACACTGAAATTCTCCCCAGCACAGATGAGGACTCGCAGGACCTGGGAAGTCCCCAGTGTGGGCTGGGCTCCCAGGAGGGCACTTTTAAAGGGAGGCAGGGGCTCTTTGCTGATATCCACAGAGAGAAGAGCTGCAGAGCACCACCAGGCAGTTTGGATGCATGCTGGATGGATGTTCACTCAGAGGGCTGACGTCAAAGCCGTCGCATTCCTGTTGGATGCCCACCGACTTGCACTTAATGTACTCTGCTGCCAGTGGGAGCCGGAAGGCCAATTTGCTTTGGTGCGTTTTTGTGCATTAGTGTCCATTATAAGGTAATGGGTGTCTCTCAGTGTCAATATGTCAGCAGCCAATTAATTCTGCTCACTACTTCTTCCAAGTAATTGCTAATCACTGGACCATCCAATGCCTCAGGATCATAAATACCATTTTGACCACTGCAGACAGCACTTTGAGGAGGACATGAGGGAAAGTAGTATTTAGTGTCTCAGAGCAGCAACCGACTAACAATGTTGGTTATGAGGAAGGAGTTTTTATGAGAGAATTTGTTGTAGGACTTATATTTTAAATTGTATGTATTTTAGGATTTACACTAAGTAGTAAGTATTACTGTATTATATGTTATATGTTAAGTATTAGTTGTACAATAGTCTGATAAAATATTTCACAAAAATACAGAATGGTAAATTTTTGGTCCTTTGTAAAGTTTTCCATCCAGTTGGAAGAAGCAATCTACATGAGGTGACTGTGTTTGGGAGACACAGTCAGTCAGACAGGGTGAGCACTAGTGGCTGTTGGCCAGTCAGCAGACCTGTGGGCCAAAGCAGTAAGTCTGGTGGGTGGGACAAGTCCACAGAGATGAGCCTCGGCATTGTCCCCAGAGGGCCTCCCTCATTGTGAGTGAGCAATTCAACACCCACTGTATGCGTGATGGGCAGATTGACCACTGCCCTGGCTGCTGGCCCCAGGGAAGGGGGAGAAGGAGGACACCACAGGAGCAGTGGGCACAGGGGAAGCAAGGCTTCCAGGGTCTGCAGACCCATGCCACAGGTGCCACAATTGTCACTGGGCTTCTGGCTTAGGTTCCACAGAACATCAAATCTTCAAAAGTCTGTGATGATATTTCAGACATGAAAAAATTAAGGAAAAGAAAATTATAGAACTAAAATCTAAACTTTTTAATTCAATGTTTTAAAAATGTAAAAAGATGCCAATTTGATTAATGGGTATATTTAGTTTTTGCCAAAACTGCAGCACATTTGGGAGTAGTTTGTGAGTTAACTTTTCCTACAAGAATCCTGAGTTGTGTGGCCATTGCCAGAGAGCAGAGCAGGTGGAGGGAACGTCCTGAGAGCCAGATGTGCCAGACAGCAACACTGACCTGAGGAACACTTTCAGGGCTGGTGCCTTCCAGGTGCTTCTGTAGATCAGGCCACTTGCTCCTTGCAGTAACCATGATAGAGGTGCCCCTGTGACTTTACAGATGAGGCCCAGAGAGGCTGAGTCATCTTCAAGTCACACAGCTCGTGGGGGCTGAGCTGGGAATCTAACAGCACTGAACTATTGCTCCATGGTGGAACCCTGCTCCATCTCTTGCAAGGATAATTACAAAAGTTTTCTGAAAACCTCAAAGCAAAGTTATGATGTTTAGCATGGGCTATGCAGGCATGTGGACATTTGGTCTGATGTGGGGCAGGCTTTTAACAGGAGGAGTGCAGGTGGCTCTCTGATACTTGCTGAGTGTCACAGTGAGCAGCTATGGAAACCTCCCTGGTCACCTACACTGGCCTGAGGATCATGCCCAGTCATGGAGGGCTTGCTGCAGTGGAGGCACCCAGCCTGGCATGGTCCCTGCTGTCTTTGTACCCTGGGGCAGCTTGCTAGCAGGGACTGCATTTCACCTGCTGACTCTTCTTCCCAGGCAGATGCATCCCCAAGGGGACAGACCAGGTGTGGCACTGTTACTGCTGCCTGCTCTAGCTCACCACAGAATCAGAATCAGGTCTTTTCTGAAAATGCAATCTCTGAATGAATTGAGATTGTTCCAATTTGTCATTTCATTAGCAACTCATTACAGCCATTTCTCTGGGATTAAAAAGAGAAAAAAGAGGGACCATAAGTAAAAAGAGTGAGCTAATGGCCTACCAGAATGCTGTGGCAATTCATGTGACTTGAATGAAATGACAGAATTACCATAATGTTAAATTTAACACGTTTTATTTTAGCAATATAATCATCTGATCATATCTCCTAGTGCAGCCGGCATTACAAAAGTAACTTTTATAATTTTAAGTTCATTCACTCTAGGATGGCTCAGAATGACCATATTATGGCTCAGAGGACATATTATCAAATTTTCAGCTTAAAAATTACCTTCTCCATTGTATCTGTGAGTCTGGTGGTTGGTAGGAACAAAGCTGAAGTCCCTCCTGTGCGTGGACACGGGCGGAAGGCCTTTCTGCAGAGCTGGGGCCTGCGGTTTCTGCCTGTGCTCTTTCCAGAAAATCTCCGGGTTTGCCTTTTCCTCCCACCTCAGCACCCAGGGCTCCTCCCTGACCCTCTGCCTTTTTCCCTCTGACACTTCTTCCAGAGCTTGAAGAGCAGGGCCTGGGGAGCCCGTTGTCAGCAAGGTGCCCAGTTTTCCATTCTCAAGCTTTGTTTTCCTTTCCATGCATTGATGCCCTGAGCCCTTTCAGTTTCATTAGAAACCCATCAGTCTTTCTTTGGCACCCTTCACTTCTTTGCCCCATGTTACAATTACTGTGTTCTTGTGTTCTTGATAACAGTTGGTGAGGTACACTCATACATTGCTGGTGGGGTTACAAATTAGTGCACCCACTCTGAAAAGGAGTATGGCGAGTCCCTAGAAAACTTGGAATGGAAACACCATTTGACCCAGCTATCCCACTCCTTGGCCTATACCCAAAGGACTTAAAATCAGCATATTACAGTGATGCAGCCACATCAATGTTTATAGTTTACAACATAACTTATGTAGTCTGATCTGACCTATTTTAAGTGTAACACATATATTTATGGGTGAAAAATGCTGGAAGTATAAAATAAAATATTAACAGTAGTTATCCCTGGGTAGTGAGATTGAGTGATATTTTTATTGTCATCTTTGCATTTTTCTGACTTTTCCAAATACCTGCCAGTAAAAATGTATATTTTTTGCTATTCAAAAAATTAAGAATAAAAAAATCTTTGAGTGTCTTCAAATTAAAAAATTTTTAAATCTCCCATGGCAGACTTGTCACTAAATCTAAATTCATGTAACATTTTTTTTCTTCCTAAGGCCTCAGTTACACCTGTGTATCACCAAGAAATTATTTTTGAAAATTGATATAGCCTTCTGTCTTCTCTTCCTCACATTAGTTACTCCAGTTTCTGGACTGCCATGCACGTGGATGGTCCATTTAGTATCTTGAATATTCAGGGACTTGGTACTGAGAAGGTTGAGTCTGGTTTAAATCTCAGCTTTTTACTGAGTATCTGTGTGTTTTCTGTAAACCTCAATTTCCCATACATAATGTGGCACATAGTAGGACCTATGCCTGGGTGTAATGAAGATGACCATGCTGAAATATTTGGTCAGCTGTGTTACTTCAACTTGCTTAGTTTTTAAATGACTTTTTAATGTCAATTTTTTTATGTGAAAAAAATGTGCTTACCCACTATTCAGAGAAATTCAAGTTAAAACAAAAATGAGACAGCATTGTATAAAAAAACATGTAGTAATGGAAATTCTAAATGCTAGTAAACTTTAATAAACTCTGGGTGTTGGGTATTGATACAACCCCTTTGGAAGCACTGTCATTATCTAAAAAATCAAAGACATGCCAGCCTGAAAAGCTATCACATCCATTTTACTTCTAATTTGATGTTCTCAAGAAACTTACAAGGCTGGGTATATAACTTAGGGAAAAAGAACCTGCCTATCATAAGCAAGGTCCTACAATTGATTCCCAGCACCATACACATACACATACATACACACACACACACACACACACACATGAAAATAAAAGAAAAAAGGAAAGAAAAGAAACATGTTCATGTAAATCAGAACATACATTGATAATGTTTATAGCAGCAATATTTAGCATTGAATTAGAAACAACCCAACTGTGCACTGATGGGAGAAAGAACAAAGAAATGTGGCAAGTCCATTTAACGGAATACTCTACAGCAAACAAAAATGAAAGAGCTACAGGTATATGAATAAACATTCCAAACAAACTATGTCTACCAAAAAGCAGAGCACAAAAGAATTCCTATAGTATATTTCCATTTATGTAAAGATCAGAATATGCAAAACTTAAGCTTATTCTGTTTTTTTTTTTTTTTAGGTTGAATACCTAAGCATAAGTCTAATTTTAGAAAGACAAAAAAACAAATTAGTATAAAATTTAGAGTAGGAACACACTACTAAAGGGGCAGAAAGGTATTATGTTAAAGAAGGAAGACTCTTGAGTCATCTGGGTTGCTGCCAATACTCTCTTTCATGACTTTGATAGAAGTTACACAAAGGTTGGTTTGATGGACATTTATTATTCTGACATTTGTGACTTACGTACAATTCCATGTGAATGTTAGTTTTCTCATTTTAAAATAATTAAAATATACTCAGGAGAATTATAGGAATAGGGCATCCTGGATGTGTCCCTGCTGTACTTGAACCTCAATTCTCACTTCGCCACAGATGTTCTCCCCTGACTATATTTGATAGGCAGGCAGGGCCTGTAGGGTAAAGGTCTTTGGGTTGTGTAGATCCAGACAGAGAAATCTGTGGCAGACTTTTTCTTCTGGTCTTGTACAGAACCTAAAATTATGGAAAATTTTGGAACAAATATCATCATGTTGTGATGTTGGAGAAAATAAAGCTGCTGGAAATCTAAGGCAATTCAAGAGGAAGAGTGGTGTCCACACACAAAAATATTTCAGAGTTAAATTCCTGTTCTCACCTGACAGCAGCCATTGGGCACTGACTACTAGCTGGTACTGCAGGACTAGTCACATAGATAGAGATATTTTGTGTCTCACAACCCCAAAGAATGAGTACCCCAGGAACTCAGCTTGAGTCCTCAGAGTTATTAAAGGAAAACCACAAATCATATAAGGAGTCCTAGAAGCAAGAGAAGAAAATTTCCAGAAAAGGTGGGTCTTAAAGAGCTGCTAAATCAAACAATTGGTAAAATAATAAAACAAAAGTAATGAAAGCACTGAGGAATTCTAATTTGGAATTAAAATTTTAATTTATAAATATCAAGTGGAATATGTATTTCAAAACTTGGTAAAAAATACAAAGAGATGGGTATCATGAGCACAATGTAGAAAACTCAAAATATGACTACACGTGAAAAATAGAAGATCTAGAGAAAAGAAAAAACAATAAGATTGAAGAGAGGCAATATTTAAATTCCTTATGGCAAAGACAATTTGAGTCTGAAAGGTAGTAGGCTTCATTGAATTCCAAGTTTAATGGGAGAGGAAAAGTCAACATATTTTGCAAAATAAAACAATCATTCTGGCATTGAATAACATTTTCAGATGATGGAGAGAGAAGGACTCACAATCATTCAACCATCAGGAGGATGAGAAGATGGTTGTTTACACAAGAGTTCAGAGAACTTAGTGCTCATGTTCTCCTTTGGAGGAAAATATAGTCCTCAAAAAATTAAATGAGTCAGAAGAGAGACCTTAAGATGTGACAAGATAAAAAGGAGAAGAAACAATAACTTTGCAAAATAGCTGAGAAATAACCTGAGTGGTTAGTGTATGAGTTATATAAGGAGTTTTACTTCAGGAGAAGATCTAAGGATGAATTGAAACTAAAAATGCTGAAATATCTTAGCAACCCCTGAACTGTTAAGTGGTACAGATGGGGAAAGAATAAGTGATAGCAAACAAACCAGTCAAACAATCTATTTTCCTGAGAGAGGAGGGAAGGTGGGGGAAGGAGAGGGTTTTTATATAATAGAAATATTTATATAATAGAAATATTTGATTAGAAATTTGGGGAAAGAGAAATTAACTGCTAATAGAATACAAAATAGAGTTTGCTGCCCTTCAACTTTAATGAATGCAGGTGGAAATACAAATTATTCAAGGGTTAGAATAATGTGCTTAATCAAATTAGCAATATGTATATAATTAATCAGTAATTAGTACTAAACTGTATCCCATAAAGTTTGCATTTAATGAATTTTTTTGGTTTTGAGATTTCTTTTACTTTGGCCCTAATTTCACAGCTAACTTGTTTTATTTGGGTAAGGGAGTCTATATAGTTCATAAATTGCCTTAAGTTTTAGCAAAGTATAGTATACATTTTGAAACAATCTTGTGTCATACATGTTTTTGAAAATAGACTACATACAAATATATTTTGCAGAGGGTATGATAAAAGAAAGCAAAAAGTAAGTTTTAGAATAAATGACCAGAGGGATAACCAGTAAAGCAAAAGAGAAAAAAGTGACAGTATTAAAATCAGATAATAAATTTAGGTTAAAAATTTTAGACAGAAGAAGATATTGTTCTAAGTCTATGCATCAAAATGCACAGCAACTGAGTAGAAAGCCATAATTGCACAGAATTGCAAATATTTTTTTAAAGTCTAGTTATAGTTTACCCTTTAATATGACTATTTCAGAAATGAACTGTTGAATTGTCTAAAAAATGAGGACATACATAAAAGGACAGAATAATTCAATACTACAATTTTAAAATAGAAAAATGCATTGCACATATATATACACATATATTAATATATATGTCAATGTAATATTTATAAGAATTACAAACTTGAACAAGAAACTGAATAGCATAGTCTATGATCAAAATGTAATGAAGTTAGGAATAAGTAACTTTAAATGGACCCTAATAATAATTTATAAATTTTGACAAAAAAGAAATGAAATCAGAAATCTTATGTGATCTAGAAAGGATTCAAAAAGGTGTGTAGGGGATAATCTGTGGTTTTCAATGCCTTTATTATTAAAGAAGAAAGATGAAATGAAACAGGCAGGACAGAATTGAACACCTATTGAGAAAAGTGTTAAGTTTGCTATGTTACTAAGGCAGTAAAAAACATGAACAACAAAATCGATCAGTTTAGGGGTGTAGCTAAGTGGAAGATTGCTTGCCTGCATGTTCAAAAAATAAAAAAGTAAATAAATCATAAAAAAGTAAAAAAAAAAAGCATATTGAAAATCCATGAAAAATAGTAAATGGAAAGTAAAAGCTAAGATTCAGTCAATGAAACAAGAACAGGATATTAAATAGAAATACATATGTATATACATATAAAGTATCTATTGAAAAGCTAATTCTTAGATTGTCATCCTGCTGTGGGTGATGGTATTTTGGGGTCCTGCTGCCACCAGGTTTGGCACCTCACCTCCTGCTTCCATGGCTCTCCCTGATCTTCCTGAGATGCACCCCTGAGCCCATGGAGCTGCCACTCAAGGGGAGGGTCAAGGTGGAAGGTCCAGTGGCTGGGACAGCCCTTCTGAGGCAACCATTTCAGTCCTACTTTCCTTCCCCCAAGACTGACTGGGAGTCATCCCTCAGCAGGAGCTCCTTGGAAAGCATGACTAATCTCATGCTGGAGGCAAGAGTGAACACGTTCAGCTCAAACATCATCATCGGTGACCTGGCTGCAGACCTCAGCCCCAACAAAGCCAGCAGGGCCTGGAGCAGCAGTTAGGTTGTGTCCAAAACCCCTACCTGTGTGCCCTAGATGGGGCCTGGCATAAGGCCTTCAGCATAAAGGACAAAATGAAAGATCTGAGTGGGAAGGCAAGGAGTTACCCACTGCAGCACCTGGCAGGCAAGAGGACAAGCCGGTGAATTACCTACATTCATGCATGATGGAGAGGAGAGGAGAAGTAGCCAGGTTGTGAGATCTTCAGTTGCAGAGGCTAAGAATGGAAGGAGGTGCTAAACAGAGAGCCCCAAGAGTGAAAGGTGCAAAGGGGCAGTGAAAGATGGGTGTCAAGATGTAGAGAGGAGGCCAGATCTTGACCATCCAATGGGAGCCAGAGCCCATCAGAGGTAGAGGCTATAAACTAAGGCTATGTATGTCGAGCTTCCAAAAAGATAACCTGTCAGTGCTGAAGCAGGTCAAGAAACTGGAGCAGGCCTTGGAGGACCTGTTGGTTGGCTTGGATGCCCAGTTCAGGAGACTTGCTATTCCCCACACTGCCTGCCCAAACCATCCAACTGCACAGTCCCACCTACAAATGAGGTTGCCTGAGGTCTCCGAGGTTGGTGGAGTCCTTGAGACCACTGGAGCTGCACATTGCCCTCTCATTCTCAAGGGTTCTACTTGTTCATTTTCTTACTCGTTTGTTAGTAGATGTAGCCCCAAATCATGCTCTCTAGAGAAAGTATGTCTTTGTCCCCTTTCATCTCTCTTTTTCTAAATTATTCAGCAACTGTTCACTGTACTCCAGGACACTCAGGCATAGTGCAGGGTTTGTAGGATCTTCAACTTCCTTAACTTCATTCTCCCTTAGATTGCTTTGAGACAAGAGTTCGGCAAATTGCCTAGGCAAACATAAGTCTTCCTGTGTGTGCGTGCATGCAGCGGATTGAACTCATGGTCTTGCATGTATGAGGGAGCTCTCTAGCAGTGAATCTTGCATTTTGTTATTGGATAAGGGCTATCATTCCTTGGGTGCTCACCTTGTGCCAAGCACTGACACCTTGCTTGGTCAAGAAATTTGCCAAGGCCACACAATTCTGATGTCTTTTGATGAAGTCTGTTTCAAATAATTTTAGAAAAAAACAAATTCAAATGAGTTACTAAATATTTAACCTTTTAAAAGAGAGATATTCTGCTGTGCCTACATATATTTTAGAAATTTTACAAATGCGACTTGAGTTTTCTTTCCTGATTATAAATTAATGATACTTCATTAATAAAATTTGGAAAATCAAGAAAAGCACAAAGATAAAATTCTGGAGTCAATCCATTGTGTTTTACATTCTCCTTACTTCACTAAGTATTCTTTCTTGAAGACCTTCCTTTGTCTTCCAAAGCATAGGGTTTTATTTCTTTTTTAAGTAACTGTGTTTTCCCTCATTCTTAATCCATTTTTTTGATCTTTAGGCCTTTTCATTTGATGCCATTTTAAGTACAACCTACTTTTCGAATCATTTCCTTAAGACAGAATCTTCAGAATGTTAAGTCAAAGACCAAGAGCATGGAGGTTCTTAAGTCTATTACCAAAGTTCTTTCTAAATTCTATGAGCCCTGTTCATTGCCAGTCCTGCCTGAGGCCCAGGTGACACTCACAGATGGTGGAAGGGAATGCAATTTATGAAAAGACAGTAAGATGCAGAATGTGGGAACCACAGCTTCTCTGGGGATCCTCATTCTCTTACCTTTTCACCTTGCTGTCTAGTGATTTCTCTGTCCCTTTCACAATCCTCCTCATTTCCATCTAACAGAAGTTCAACATCTTCTGAAGCATGCTGTGGAATTTCAAAGGTGGGTTCCGTCATACACTAAAAAAGCAAGGGTAAACCAGCACAATATTTGTCACTTATTGACTCCTGTGCTCAGAGGTCTTAATCCATAGAAGGTTGAGTCCATTCCTCAGGGTTCAAGGTGAGACTGATATGTTTGGATGTCAGAAGTTTTGCTATAGCAGAAATCCAGTGTTTATTGGTAATATATTTTATTCTATTTTTAGAGTACTTAATTCAAGTTTCAAGAGATTTGTGATCTTACTTTTTATTGACCACTATTAAAATGTACCTGCCAGTCAAACTGTAAATGCAATTCTGTTAAGACTTTGGAACTGAAAACCATTTTTTCAGGGGAAGAAGTACTATTTAACAGTCATTATTCTAAGACTTTATTGCTTCTCATTTTGTATGCAAAATTCTAAATGTTCAGCTTTTGGTTTTTAAATTCACAGCTTCCAAAACTCAGCAGGCAATTATATGGTTAGAATTCTAATTTGGAGATGGAAAATTAAATTAAGACTGGTTCTGTTACATCACACTCAAAATAAAATAAGCTTTTATATTTGAGTCATTTCTATAAATGCAAATTGTCAGTTAAATGACAGTATTTTTTAAAAGGAACAAAAAATTTAAAGTTTCCTTGTACAATGGAAGCAGACAAAACAGAACAAACATAACACCAGTGATATACTAGTAAAACACACTAAGCACAACAAAAGATGAAGAAACTACAAAAAGAAACTAGAATGGAAAATAGACTACAGGGATGATATGGGTCTATTAACATGAAGAATTTTTGATTCTGGTCTACATAATTAATTGCTTTTGACATCATTTTGCTTTCCCTTTGCTAAAGCACATTTTTTTTCTCAAAATCAGCAATACCTTCTCTACCTTTCCTGTCTAGGAGACTGGAAGATAAAGGTCTGTAAAAGAATGGAAAGAGCTAGAAAGATCAGAATGTCCAGAAAAAAAAAAATAGGACTGAATTTTTAAAAACAGTGATTAAATTCAGACTCATTTGTCCATCTTAAGAATAACATGTATATATAAAAACCGTCAAACCTCCCCAACCTCACACCTCTACCTCCACTCCCAGAGATCATTTCATTTTTAGGCAGAATCCTGCATGAATCTTAAACCTCCCCCAAATCCCACCAAAATCCTAGCTTAAACCCTTCTGTCCCAAGATCCCAGTGTTACACAGTAAACCACTTTTCTATCCAAACAGAATAGAGAAAAATACATTCAGAGCATCTGTTTCTTCTCTTTGAGGATCTGGTAGATCTTTGTTTCTATCTATTGAGGTTTTGGGAATTAAACTGGTCACTTTCTTCTTCTAAGTTTTTGCTTTATAGTAAATTATAATAAATTTGGTAAGAGATTAATAAACTTATACTTTTGCTCTCAAATAATTTGGGATTAATCTATGGAATTATAATTCTTGATAGATTCTAACTACTTGAAGTAACATAGAAATAAAAAATACATGAAAACTTTTCACATTTCAGTGTGCCTGGAATAAAGCTCACAGCCATCTAACATACTTAAAATATACAAAACTTGTTGGAAAATTACATGAAGTCAATATATTTTTCAATACTATTTCTTAAAATATAATCAGGAATAAATGATCTCAGTTTGACACAAAAATGTATTTCATCATTAAAATATTAGCAGATACCTTATGTACAGAAACACTTGATAAATGTATAACTTTGTGGTTTATTCCCATATTTAAAACATACCTTCTAAAGCACAAAAAGAAAAACTACTGTGGTTGAAGATATCAACTGGCTATATGTGTTAGAATAGGATCAGTGGATAAATAACAGAAGCATTCTATTTAAATAGTACTGTTTCTGTGAAATATTTTTTTAAGTTACAGGAATGTTATAACCATAATATTACCATCAAAACATGTAAACTGCAGTTTACTGCTCTTTATAGACAAGAAAAACTATCTTAATAATATACTTTTAATGATGTTCTCTAACTTCATCCATTTACCAGCAAATGTCATAATTTCAGTCTTTAAAGCTGAGTAATACTATATCATATGTACCACATTTTTCTTAATCCATTCATCTGTTGAAGGGCATCCATGTTGGTTCCATATTTTAGCTATTTATAAGCAGGTAGAGGGGAGTGAAGGGAAGGGGAGTGTGGGGGTAGGAAGGATAGTAAACAGATATTGTTACCTCATGTACATATATGACTGCATGACTGATGTGATCCTACAATATGTATAATCAGAAAAATGAGAAATTACACTCATGTATGAGCTATCAAAATGTATAAATGCATTCTACTGTCAGGTAAAACAAAGTAGAACAAAAATTTAAAAATAGTTTCAATGGAGAATCAAAAAGTAAATACCTATAATACATTTTTTACAGGGCCTTCATGACTTTTATAAAAACTGTACATAGTTAACACTAAGGAGCAAAAGGAAACAAAGGGATGAGGTAAGTATCTAGAAATATGAAGATTCCAAATAAGTGGTCAATACATTTTTACAGATGATTACACAAAATTCACAAATTATTCATTTACTTTAGACCCATTATTAATGAATTATGTCACTGTTCCTTGGCATTTAAAATCTATAGCCATACAAGCTTTCTGAAGGCAGTGTTTAATAATTCACATACATTTCAAATTATCATTTTAAGACTTTACAAACTGTAGCATAGGTTTTACACTGAATCTTTTACTATACTAAGTAGTATCTTCAACTATACTAAATAATATTTGGAGTCCTTTTCTTTGTTACTAAACAACATTTTCTTTATTACTCTACATTGTGTTTTCTTATTTCAAAATTCAATATTTTAAAAACTGGTAACAGAACATACAAAATATATAGTTACATAAAACAGTCCTAAGTTTAAACTCTTTATTATCACTACAAACCTCTCCCCTTTGGGAAGTCAATGGGGATAGCCAGTTTAGATGAGGAGAAATACAGGACTATTTTTACTTTAGAAAATACAGGACTATTTTTACTTTAGAAAGAACTCTGGGAAGTGTTTTTACAGAAAACCTCAACTGTTGCTAACCCTCGGATTGTTTTTTAATCCATCATCATATATTTCCTTAATTCAAATGAGCACAGAATTGTGTCAAACTGATTCTTTATAAAATGCCAACAAGATTTCCAGAACTCAATTTTTGTAAATTGATGCTAATGTATTAACCCTTTGCTGCTTTTGTAGTAATATTTACTTTAAACCAACCAAACGTCTGAGTGGTGAGTAGAAATATCAAATATAAGAATTCTCAAGAGAATTCTCAAAATATTTCTGATGAAATTTATAGTATAGCATTGAGTGAGATATCAAGACACTTTATCTTTCTCAACTTTGGCTAATATAATAAAATAGCATAATGTGAATTTGAGTGACCTAGCCACAGATGTTCTGCTGACATTCAGCCTAGTTTTTGAGGAAAGAGTCACTAATTCTGAAGTATAGGGTTTTATAAAATACTGAAGTGTGAATGACTGTTTAAAGTAAATGTCTCCAATCCATGGATTTTCTGAGTTCAGGAAAACATTTTTTAATTGGCAGGCTTGCTGATGTTTTTGGTGAAGGTAGGAAGCAAACTGAGCACCACCTGCCAATTCAGATTCATTCAGACCTGGAAGTAAACACTCTCTGGTTTCTGCAGACTCCATTCCCCACCTCCCACTCCTGAGGCTGGGCCATCCTTGGTTTTGAGCTTGATCCAGAAAGAATGGGTTTCTGCCTCACTTCTCTCCCAGGACTTCTGAAGCAGAGCCAGGGCAATGAGTGCACAGAACAAGGAATCAGATCTGGATTGGAATCCCAACTCTGCTGTCTGCAAATGTTGAATTTCAAGTAAATGAGCCTCAGTTTCCTAACCTGTAAAATGGTAAATGATAACCACCCATTAGGTTTACCACAAAGTTTAAAACAAAACCCAAACAATAGCAAACATAGTTTTCAGCATATTGCCATATGCTGTGCAGAGGGGCTTTACATGTTTTAACTCATTTAATCTCAACAACACTGTGAGGCAGGTACTGTTCTAACTGTATAGTAGCCTCTGGGTGTATGTGGGTGAGTGCAATCAGCAAGAATCCTTCCCTGCATGGAACTTGCATTGTTGTGGGAGGTCAAGAGGTGTTAAGTGTTCCTGAGAAAAGAAAAATGGGAAAGTGAGGTGGAGAACAGGGCTCAGGGGTTGCATTTTTCAAAAGAATAATCAGGGAAGGCCTTTCTGAGAAGGTGATATTTGAGTAAAAATCTGAAAAAAATGAGGGAGGAAATCATGAGGGTGTGAAGGGAAGAATCCAGGACTAGACAGAGGGTAGCATAAGTGCAAAGGCCCTGGGCAACCTGTATGACTTGTTCAAGGTGCAGTTTGGCTGGAATAGAAGTGGTGAGGATTAAGTAGATAAGGTCAGAGTCAGAGGGAAGCAGTTTAGAACCACATGGATCTCAGCTCTTTCTCTCAGTGAGATGGGAAACTCCCTGAGAAGTCTGAGCAGAAGAGGAAATTGGCCAAAATGAACCCAGATATGAGAAAGGACCCTCTGGATTCATTCACTACAGTTGCTCCTCTTGCTGCTGGTTCCCACAAGCACAGTTGCCAACTTTTGAGACCATTAAGTGGGACATTTCTTAGTGGGATATCTGGGCCTCTATTGGAGACATTGTACTTGTTGGTTTTAACAGTGAACTTTCCCCAGGTTGCCCAGCATCTGCATCCTGCATCCTTTCTCTTGAATGGTTCTGTCCTTTGCTGCATTTCTGCACTGAGTTGTCTCAATGGTGCTGCTTAACTAGCTGCATAGACAGCCATGGTCTGCACTCACAATGCCTATTGTGTTGCTATGATGAATTAGTTACTGGAACCAGGGTCTAAAAGAATTGCTGGGGCCAGACAACCAAAGAAGGAATGGGGCAGAAAGATGAGGAAAGAGATGTTTGTAAATGGAGTCACTCCATCTGTGGGGCATCTGAAGGATGTTGGTGTCACAGGCAATGAGAAAACATATTAGCATTTATAAATTCAGATGAGAGGACTGGCATTGAAAGTTCTGAACCTCAGATCTAGGGACAGATCCTAGAGCTCATGGTTCTCCTGAAATCACAACCAAATGTGTATCTGTGGGCGTTTTTTGGGGGTGAGATCATAACCTCCATGTGGCTTATTTCTTGAATGACATTATCAAAATTATAGGCCATATTTGTAGCATTAGATATGCTCACAAAGGTTAAACTTTGTGCAAACTTGTGGGAAAAAATACATGCATTTCAAAACAGTTTAGGTGCTGGGGTTGTAACTCAGTGGTAGAGTGCTTACCTAGCATGTGTGAGGCACTGGGTTCAGTTCTCAGCACATATAAATAGAAAAAATAAAGGTCCATTGACAACTTAAAAAATTGTATAAAAAAGTTTAAAGGAATATTGTAGTTTCTTGATATTAGGATTCCACTATGTATATGCAAAAATCCACATATAATATAATATGCAAATTATATATTTTACAAATATTATTTCTGGAATTCTTAAGATGGAAAGACAAATCATGGTCTCCTAGAAATCATGAAATGTATTTTTTAAGACATCAAGGTGTACTGTCAGTCAAGGCCAGTTTTGCCTCCCTGCTCAGTGGCTATTTAAAGCCAGGAATTTACCCACTGTATTAGATCATATGTTTGTAAATGCTCTTCATTGACTTTGTCTTCATTGACTCAAGTTCTAGCAGTGCTTTCCAGGCATGCACATGAGCCAAGAATACTAGGTCTTCAGTATTTGGAATATCCCCTTCCTTTGGGTTCTTCATGGAACAAGACCCACATGCAAGAAGAAACCCAAGCTCAGGAAGGAAACAGAACAATTTATGTATCTGTAAATATTCTAACATCTGAAAATATCTGAAATGCTTCTGATCTTGAGTATTTCAGAAAATGAGTATTCAATCTATATGCATTCCTGAAGCCCTGTTGGCACATAGTGGCATTGCTTGGTATTGGCACTGAGTATAGCTGCTACCTGATGCTCACCTGAGTAAGTACCATGAGATGTACCAGGCAGAGTTCTGTGGGGCCTGCTGCTCTCCCTGGTTCCTGGAGCTCTGTCACAATGGTCAAGTCTTTCCAGTTCAGATCAGCCCTCTGATCTTAGCTGGAACTTACAGAAGTCAACAAAAGAATTTGTTGAGAATGAATAATCCCACACCCTGGAACACAAACTACGCATGGTTTATGGTACATGACTATGTACAATAAACTATAAAGGACATACAGTGGGTATTGATATCAGGTTTAAGTTCCTCCTCACTAAAGAACTTTAAAAACCCCTTCATCAGTGTGGCTAAGGAAGTAACTCACACCCTCCTCTCTGATTCAATTTCAATGTATCCACATTGGTTTTCCCCCATCCATCTCACTGGAGATATCTGCTTGACACACAGGGTCAGAAGCCTAAAGAGAGAAGCCACATTATGCCCCTAATATCAACAATCCAACTATCACCATGGAAGAGGGAAAATGTATGACCATGAAAAACATGATCGAATATGGTAAGCTTCTATTTGATGAGTAGTGTAGACTAGCAATAACCTTATGACACAGGAGACTGTGGATTTTATTCTAGCACTTGAAAATTTCTTATTTTTCATCAAGAAGGAAAGTTTAAAAAAGGAAAGTTGTGAGTGCTTTCATGATAGATTTCAGCCTATTCTCCTTCCACCTCCACCATTTTAGTTTTGTCCTGATTATAGGGAGATGTAGTCTATGCTCCTCACTCACTCATCTCTCTGAAGAATTAATTGTCTTTTGATGCAGAGATGTAATCTCTGATGGAGAAAAGTTTAACTTATTTGACCAGAAGCATTTTTCTCCTGGAATATCATACTAAAAATGGAACTGTTCTTCATAAGGCATCATGACACTTCCTGTATTATATCTTTAAATGTCTCCTTGTCAGAAAGTTCTAGGTCCATCCTTGGGTCACCAAGTGCTCCATTTTGGATGAAATATAATATCCAGTGTTAGTAAATAATACTCTGTCAGGTGTACCCACAAAATAGCATAGGAAAATTTTGCCTCTACTTCTACATCTATTTCAAAGATTTAGGAGGTATGCTTCAGGTTTTGGCTAAGCAACTTCAGGACTCTGGTGCCTGACTAACTTGAAATTACATAGTACAATAAAAATGAGTGGAGCCATGTCTTGTCTCTCAGTCTGTTATCTGTTTTGTGTTTCTTGCAGGCAGACTGAGGAAGGAGAGATGAGATTGAAGAAGACTTCAGAAATAAATGCCTATGCAAAGAGGAATACCTTCATTGTCCAAACCTCCACATTCCCTGAGTTGGGGGGAATGTAGGACATGAGGTTGGGCTATCACGTTTGGATCACAGTTTTGGTGCTGCAGGAAGATACTTGGGTGTGGATGTAATGGGAGCTCAAGTCCAGTCCCTTTTTGCCCAAGGACACAGATGTGCAACCTTCATGTTGGAAGTCAATCTGTCATTTCAGAAATATGAATATTTACAGTGGAGACTAATGATACTCATTTCTTTCCCTGATGCACTTTGTTGACTTTGCCCTAGATTCCACATATTTCATATAGTGTTAGTTTCCCTTTCACTCTTTGGAACTTGTTCGTTATTACTAACAAAAAATGTCCCTGTGGTCTCCAGGTTCCAGGAGTGAAACACACATCCTCTACCTCAGGGTTTCCAGCTCCTTAGGACAAGAAATACCCAACAGTAGGGACATTCTCCATGTCTTCCATAAACCTGTTACATTTTCCACTGTCACATCTCTCCCTATCTCCTAGTCTGTCTAGATAATCACAAGTCTTTGCTCTTTTCCTTCAGGGGTTGGAGGAATAGTTTCCTTGCCCTACTCTGTGATCCTGCCCACCCACCCCCTGGGTCCCTGCAGCAGAAACCTCAGAAAAAAGGAGCCTCCCCTTAGTTCTGGGACTGCCTGGAGCCATGATTTCTCCAGTTCTGCTTGGATAAACATTTCCCTTACATGATTTATGCTCAGCTGTGGTGTGCGTCTGGAAAATAAGCAAGAGGGAAACAGATGGATCTTCCAGCAAACTCAAAGCCATGAAAATGAACTTTTGTGTCATAGTCCTATGGAGAAATTTTAATAAATATACAATCCCCACCATTTGGATCTCTGTACCCTAATAAATTAGTACTTCTAATTTTTTTAAGAAACTTGGTGTTAATTTTTCATACCCTTATTTCCATTTTGCTTACGTGTCTGCAGAAGAGCTCAAGACCACTTGGTGGTTGTTCCTAATAGATATGGAAAATAAAAAATTCTCAAGATAATGTGGCCTGGGAAAGGGAGTGAAAAGGAAGGTCATGCACTGACAGCCTTCATCTCCCAAGACAAATGTTTTCCAGTGCCAACCAGGAGGTGATTTATCACCACTAAAATAATAGTCTCTAGGAGGCATTAATCTCCTTTGAAGTAGGTCCTCTCAAGATGTTGCCAACAAACAGCATCCCTGTGAGCATCCACAGAGAAAATTACCATGAAATATGCATATAAAATATTAACCTCAGCTGTCCATAGTTGGTAACACAATTACACATGGTTTTCATTTTTTTGTACATTTACATATTGCTCAAGTTTTATTTTACAATGACCAAGTAACATATCTTTCACTCCAATTGATAAAGCTACCCAAATTATTCCTATTAGACTAATAATTTTTGTTATTTTCTATTTCTAATTTCTATTAGACTAATTTCTATTAGACTAATTTCTATTAGACTAATAATAACATGATATTCTGATTTGCAATAGGCTAATGTTTGAAAAATGCTATGCAATGAAAGTTGAATGTTATGTTTTCAAATTCTCAACTATTTGCATGAAAATTACACTGTAATATGTACTCATTTCTGAGACTATTGAAAGGTCTGATAAGCCTCATTCTTTAGATGGAGACTATATATCACTATGATGAACATAATACAACCAAAGTTGTTTTTGAACAATGAATAACAGCAGAATTTATTAGAGTCTGGAAAAAAATCCCAATTTGAAAGCTTCATTTCTCACAGTCACAAGTGATTAGTTAATTCTCATAGTTTGAGGACTTTACTATCTGGAAGCTACTGGGTTGTGTTTTTTAGAAACACATAATTTGAAAATAAAAATGACCCTGTTGATTTTCATTTAGGTAGCAGTTTTGGAATCTAAATAGTTTAAGATGAAAATTCATCAGCAAACACTATGTCTTAATTTTAATATGATTATAGCTTCCAAATTTACTTTTAATACACAAAGAAGCTGAATACTAGCCTGATACCAAATGGGGCAGAAAACTTGCTTATCTTGACAAGAAAAAGGAGTTGGGGAATCTACTCAATTTTATATTTTAAAAAATGTCAGCGAATTGCCTCTTGTATGAATTAGTTAATTTGGATGTGTTGAGCCCTATTGTTTGGGCTCACTGGTTTGATCTACATTCTGGACTTTTAGTTGTATGTGGGCAAACTTGCCATGTGTTTGGGACCACCTAAAGAGTTATGGAGCCACAGGTAGCTTCCTCCAATTCCTCCGTTCAAAAAAATTGTTTTCCATCATTGAACTATTAAATAACTATCAAAACATAGATAATTATATCTTCAGTTTCCAAAGTTATTTTTAAATTAAAATATATTTTTGATTGTTATGTCTTAATTGTAGATATTAAGGGGGTACAGTAAGATAATTCAATACATGTACACACATGCAGTGATCAAATCCAGCCTCCTTTACCCTCTCCACCACATCTCGACATCTAGTAAACAGACTGTATTTCTTTAACAAACCTTATCCTTTGGATTTAGAGTGATTCTCACAATGTCATGGGGTCACTGTCCTCACAGACAATAATTACCTGATTGAATTCAGACTGGCTTTTTGCCAATATTTGCTTTCTTTTTCTCCTAGCTGATATGCTTCACAACTAGAGTCACTTAAGCTTTAACAGGTTTTTTGTGGCTTTGTCCATCATCCTTGGGAAGTGCTAAAAGGACAGAAGGATCAGTGTCTGTCTTCTCTCCCCAACTGTCTTATGTTGGAGCTCCTCAAGGATCAGGCAGTCTGAAACCATCTTCTCTTCTCTTCCCATATATTCTTCCCAGATGATTGTTTAAGTTCCCCCAAAGGATTATCTTTATGCTGCTGTCTCCAAAATGCATGTCTTCACTGAGATCTTTCCATTGAGAAATAAATCAACAGGTCCAACCTGTATAGAGACACCATCCTAGACCACTGTGCTTGTGTTTTAGTCAGATTTTTGCTGCTGTGACTAAAAATACCCTGACAAGAACAATTTTAAAGGAGGAAAAGTTTATTTGGGGGTCAATGTTTCAGAGGTATTAATCCACAGAAATCCAGCTTCATTTCTCAGGATTTCAGGTAAGACAGAACATTATGGCAGAAGAGTGTGTGGGAGGGACACTCTCATGAATTTCCACAGGCAGATGAGATTTCCCTGGTCTCCTATAACCCATTTGACTATTTTATAGACAAAAGTTTTTTATCCTGTGCACTTGAGCAGATCCCATCATATGCCCCTTTCCAGCTTTCCCTGTGCCCTATAGAGGAAAGGACTCTTGCTCTCTTGATATTTTTCTAGCATTTTATTCATAATATCTATGAATTGCTAACTATATGTAATGTACTATAATAAGACCTTGGATTTTAGAACGAGATAGAACCTGGTTTCCATCTTCTCTCCAGTGTGGTAGGAGGCTTGATACAAAATTTGACAAAGATGCATTAGAAGCAACAGTCACATATCTTTTGGAGTTGCATAGGGACAAGTCTAGGATTCAGGATCTCTCCTCAGTCCCATCTGCTGACTCATGTGCTTAGGCAGGTAGTACCACTTGCTGGCCCTGGGGAGGTTTGACCTCACCAGCACCACAGCACTGCTCCAGGGGCACAGATGGCTGTGCAGAGCCTTCCTGTGTACAGAACCTTAGAAATACAATGCTCGCTCTTCCTGACATTGACCAAAAGTAGAGGAAGGAACTTCCAGAGTCACAGGGAAACTCTCTTTAGTCATGTGTACTGAGGTTGCCAGTATGCGCCTCCAGCATGGCCAGGATCAAAGGGTGAGCCCATTCCCGAGGGTCTTGTGAGTGATAGAGCTGGGAGGAAATGACAACAGCTGCAGACATTGCCTTGCTGGTCTGGGGACTGGTCTTGTCACTCTTTGCCTTGGTTTGGCTTTGAGAAAGCTCCCAATTTATCTTTGTTTAAACTCCCAGTCTGTAAAATGGAGATAATAATGTACCCTCATCTGGGGTTGCTGTGAGAGTTGAAAGATTGAATTCATGGAGTGGTGTGGGGTTCAGCCCAGGCCTGGACAGGTGCTCCATCCCTGAGACATGGGAGTCGGAGGGACCAGTACACCACAACTACAACACTCCTGCAGTGCCTCTGGTACTGTTGCTTTGGCAACCACTTGGTGGCAAAAACTGCTGGAAAATTTTGTAGGTACACAGAGTGCTATTATACAAGTGTTGGGCAGCTTGATAATAAAAAAAAATTAGGTGAAAAAATTTCAGATGAACTTTGTCAGAATATATTGTTGTTATACAGTAAAACAAGTTCAACTGCCAAGTCCAGTCATTGATTGAAACTCCTGGACTCCATGTTAAATTCTTAGCTGTGATCATGTCAGTGGGTGGGAGCACCTCCTTTTCCTGAAGAGAGAATGCTGAGGTCAGCCCTGCTTAGTGGTGACACTGTGCATCTTGAGCATGTATGACAACAGCAGTGTCTTTGTCCTCTCCCAACACTGATGTTCTTTGACAAAGGAGTGACCAGTCAGGAACCGGGCCTGATAGATTCTGAGGGACTTAAGTAGAGACTGCCAGCTGTACTTCTCTTCAGGTCCCCAGCAGGTTCCAGTTCCCCACAGAAGGCTTCTCTACCCAAAAAGATCCTGGTGTTTTCTAGGTGAAAAAATTTCTGTGCTTAATTTCATTCTTTCCCACAAAAAGTACTAAATGGAGAAGGTTGTCTCTAAACTATCTTCTGCATGCTAATCATTTGCCAGCATAGGAAGGATGCCACCCTGTCTTCCAAGAGCCTTTGACTGTGCCACTTGGAGGGAAAAGACAGTCGCTTGGGAGATGTATGTGCAAGAGTACTGAAGGAGTAGTGGGACTCAGGGGCAAAGCGGGGCTTCCCTGGATAGGCGGCAGAATGACAAGTGTTAGTACTCTCTAGACTCTCAGGTATTTGCCAGATGTATGAACAAACACTGACCACAGGGAGCACTGACCACAGGGAGTGTACTGAGTAGAATCACTTAGTGGGTGTTCAGAAGGGTTCTTCCTATATTGCTCAAACCTGTAGTAAGGGGTTTAGAAAAGGGAAGAGAAATGGGACTAGGAGGGTTCTGATTCCTGCTATGAAGTTGCCTTGGTGAAGCTTGGAGAAGGAATGACAGTGGTCACCATGGATTAGTGAGTAAGGGAGCCAAGTCACAGCTCTCCCTCTTGGTGAATGGTCCTTTAGGGGAAGATGAACTTCTGGCCAGTTAGCAGAGGAGGCCTGTGGGTGGGAGAGTTGGACCTTGGTATTGATCCTGGAACAAGGAGAAGGGAAGGCATTCAAGGCTGGAGCAAAGTCTGGAGGCTGAAATGAATGTGATCTTGCAGAATGCAGAGGACCTTGACCAATTTGGAACCAGAAGAAACTATTAGGGAAAGAAATTGGAAGTCCTGACAGAAGAGGATGGTTAGGGTCAGGCTGAGGCTGTTCACCAAGTGGGTCACTGCCTCAGCAAGCCAGAACCTGTACATCATTCTTTGCTGATGGGGAGAAAAGTCAAGACATGCTCTTGGGGGTGGGGAAGAAAAAGCAGAATTTAGGGTGCATCATTACAAGTCAGGCAAACTGCCCAGGCATCACACATGCTGGTGCTAGGCCAGTGACACTGATGAGTGAGTGCACTGACATGTGTCCCTAAGGTCATAGGACAGAGTAGGGCAAGGCCAGGACCCAAGTTGAGTCCCAAGCCCAAGCGATCTCTGTAGAGTCAACACTTCACTTAACCAGTTCCACAGGAGTGTGTGTGAGCCTCACACACACAGGAGCAGGAAAGGTGGAGGAAGTAGACCCTCTCAGTTCAAGCATGCCTCTTCACTATCTGGAGGTCATGGTTCTAAATGCCAGATACAGAGTAGCTCAGCTTTGGCCCAGAAAGAATTTAACCGTTCAGGTTTGGGTTGTGAAGAAACCGATCCTCTTAAGATGAATTGTTGTTTTTTACTTGAATTTCAGTGATGTGGAAGTAAATTTTTATGCTTTTGGAGACACATTTTTCTTTCTGCTCAGTAAAGGATATAATGAGACTGGCAACCTGGCTCTATGGGACTATGTTGGTTTGGATCAACAGGTGGGGGTGGACTGAGGTGCTATGTATGATTCAGCAGTGATGGAAAATGGAATAGAAGTCAGGAAGCAAAGAAGAATTATAATGCAGGGGTCTGGGACAGGGTGGAGGTGGGCCAAGTTCAGGGGGAAATCCCTGGGAAGGATCAGGGGCTGGAGTTCTTGGAGGAACTGCAACTCCCCCTTCTCCCAGCAGGTGATCCCCCACCAGGTCATTTTGGCTTGGTACCTGAGGGGTTGATGTGATTTAGGATGTCCCTTGAAATGTCCCTGCCTCCTTTTGCTGTTAGTCAGTGTAGAGCCTCTGGATTGTTGCTGAGAGCTGCTGATCTTCAGTGAGCATTTATGAACCTTGGGAAGAGGATCTCACCATCCCACTTTCAGCAAGGAGCCTGCTGTTCATCAGGTGCCTCCCTGAACAGAGCAGCATGGTGTAGGCAGGAATGGGCCCACGGCAGCCTTGAGCCAAGCTCCTGCCAAGTGCTGGGCAGTTGCCTGAAGAATGTGTGAGGTGTGTTCTTCTGACCTGATGCTCCTGGAAGGATCCTGGAGGCAGTTGCATGCTGGACTGGCCTTTAAGCATCCATGTGGGGCATTGCTGGGCCTTTCTTAGCTTACAGCACACAAACATTCACTGAGGGTCTTGGGCAAAGCAAACCTGGCCTATAGCCTCAGGGAGAGTGCAGATCAAAATAACTTTGTTTAAACACATCATTCCTCTGAACGTCATTTATTTCATGTGTTCTCTTTTGAACTAGAATTCAATAATTGAAGTGTCTGGGTGTTTTAGACAGTGCTTTTTTTTACTTCTGTGACTGAAGAACCGAAACAGAAACACTGAAAAGGAGAAAAAGTTTATTTGAGGGCTCAGTTTCAGAGGTCTTTGGCCACAGAAGGCTGGCTACATTGCTTAAGACTCAAGGGGAGGCTCAATATCAAGGCAGAAGAGTATAATAGAAGGTAGCAGCCCATGTGATACCAGGAAGTAGAGAGCAAGAGGTCTCCACTTGCCAGATATAAATATATACCCCAGAGCCACAACCCCAGTTCCCACCTTCTCCTGCCACATCCTACCACTTCAGTTACCACTCAGTTATCCCTATCAGGGGATTAACTCACTACTTGCTTTAACACTATCACAACCTCATCATTTTTCCTCTGAACCTTCTTACACTGTCTCACACAAAGTTTTGGAGGACACCTCACATCCAAACCATAAAACTGAGTTTCCATTTCATACATTTTTTGTTTGACACTTTGAACATTTTGATTGAAGATGGATAACTTAATTATCTTTGAAGCTGTTGAATCTGATATTTATGCTATTACACTATCAAAGAACAAGGGATGACTTTTCAGGGTAGAGAGTCTCATTTTCTTCCCCATTTATAACATCAGATCCAGGACTGAATGGGGATAATCAGTGTGGCAGGAACTGAACAAGTGGATCTGGAAGCTGAGTGAGACCCTGAGAAGTGGCAGGCATTGTTTTGGGTTAGGCTAGCCCAGAGCTTGCAGATGAACTCCAGTGGGCTGGAAACTGAGGCTGTAGGTAAAACAATGATAGTAGCAGCAGGTGAGGAATGCCAGCCTCTGACCCTCCAGGGGCCCATTATGCTTTGCTGTCGTTACATCCAAATGAGAGACTTGACACCCCAAGATCAGTGGTTATACCTGTTTTGAAAGGAATATTTAGAATAGGGGTGGGGATGTGTGGTAACAAAGTTGCCTGAGATGGGGAACCTGTGCTTACAACAGGGGACACTCTCCAAGGGTACAGAGGATACAATTGTGAGAGTTAGTGGTGATACAGAACATATTATGGGGAGAAGAGACTCAGTCCTGAGCCCTCCTGGCCTGTCTGGGGCAAGGGTAGACTTGAGAATATACTAACTCAGGCCTGAATTTTGCCAGAAGTTTTGTAGGTTGCAGCTTGGGGTCAGAGAGGTCCCACTGGTCTGTGCTTACTCTATGCACCAATCATATGATAGAAGGGGATGAAGTTGCTCATCTGCTTGCCATGGAGTCACTATGTGAGGAAATATTGAGAGTTGATTCTTTGGAACTATTTGTGGGAAGAGTCAGTGTGACTCACTGGACAAAAAGTTTGAAAAATAAAGACCACATTATTTTGTTGTCTGTGCTTTTGGACTCTCAGCAACTCCTCAGTCCCCGCCTCTTCATGTGGAGTAGAAATCCCAGCTCCCAGCACATTTGGGTTTTGGGTGGATGTTCTGAAGTCCCCTGTGTGTGCTAGGATGGAGAATGGCAAAGAATAAAGGCACAATTCTCAGCCTCAAAATATATTATATTGTAACACTTTATTGTGTGGAAGCAGAGTCCACTCAAAGTTACCAAGGTGAGATGGAGTGCAGGGAAAGGCTCCACAGAGGGGAGGCATTGTATGGAGCTCAGACTTCTTGGCTCCAGATAAGTGTGTTACTTACCTGGCCATAAGTCTCAGGAGGGGACTTCCAGTTTGTTCAGCATTACATCCCTGTGGCTTACATACCCTTGGTACACAGCAGTATTCATAAGTTGTAGAAAGGTATTGCTGGAGTCTCAGAGGTTGAGAGTTAGGGAAGTTTCAGTGGGGAAAGGCCAGCTGGCAGTGCTGACAGAGGCATCTCAGTTTCCAATCCTGGAACTGTGTAGGACCTTTGAAGATTCATATAAGCCTCTCTCCTTCCCTCTTTGCATGGAAAAGATGAAGAAATAGCCAGCAAGATTTAGGATCTTGTCACGTGAAGGCCAAGAGCTTGCTGATGGTGAAGAGATCTGGCCAGCAATACAAGTCCACCATACTGAGTGTATGTGGCTTTTAAATGCTCAGCTTTCAACCCCACCTTACAACTGAAGGGACAGAAATGTGAAGACAAGAGACTTGTACGAGGTCCCACATATTTGGTTCAGAGTCACTTATATGCAGCTCCTCTTATGAGAATCATTGGTGGGCATCCTCATTAAAGAGGTCTGGGATGCCCCATGGATTTAATGATATATCAGAATCTCATTTAGCTCATTTCATTGCATCTCTAGGACTAATTAAGAAATCTCAAAAGGGTTATCCTTCATTCTTGTCTTCCAAGCTATTGGAGAAGGTGTTGGAACTTCTTGGCATCTTTTATCTGCTTTTGGTAAAACATTAGATTGAGTATGTGGGCTTGTTAGAAAAGACTGTCAGGAACCTTTCCTTCTGATGGCTGGTGTGTCATGACTGGTTCACTCTGAACTTTTCTCAGGAGGGTGTAGAAGGGCACCTTTGCTTTCGGCGTCAAGGGTAAAGGACCCGGCCATTCTGAGGGTAAAATCCAGGGCATCGTGGCAAGTGTTCCCAGTAGTGTATAGGACTGGGGTTCCTGGGATAGACCTGGTCAGCATACAGCAGAAAGAGGAATGACACTGGGCTACTGTGATTCAGATCTACATCCTCTCTGATATTGGCCTGATGAGGCCATTACAGGAGGTTTCTGCCTCTTTCTGGGGTTTCTGGAAGAGTCATTGGTGACTGTATATTTTCAAACCTGTTTCCTTTTCTGCAAAATAGAGGCACTCATGTTACTCACTGACTGGGATTGTCGTAATATGTTACGGGGTGACACAGGTAGAGCTGTAGGCAGCCTGCCTGGCAAAAATCAGCAATACTATATTATGATGTGGCTGATGATGACATAATGTGTGGCAAAAGGCTTTTAGTCTAGCTGAGGACTACAGTGTGGAGGGTTTGATTTAGCTTCGACAGAAGCTGTGACTATGGGATCTTGTTTTAGACGGGCCGAAGAGGTCCCCAAAATGGAGTGTGAGGAGGATCTTGTGTGGGGTGTGGAAAAATTCCACCTGTCTACCAATCCCCTGGAAGGGGAACACCTTTGGTGGTCTGGTATGAATTGGTGCAACATTCCCCAAATGAGAGACAACCAGCTGGCCTCCAAATTCTGGAAGAGAGAACTTGGCAGAGGCAAGTCCCTCATCCCCATTCTGTTTTTCCCATTAATAACTATTCCCCTCCTCCCTCTAATATTTTGGATTTTATTGGCAACTGACATTGTAAATGGCATCCCTGTTTAATCTACATGATGTTGCATCCCATGCCATCCTGATTCTGTTCAACTTGCAATTTGTCTACCCAGGCCTGTACATCCTTGTACCACTGTAGTGCTGGGCCACAAAGTAAAATGTGCTTTGCCAGGGCATAGTCCCTTGCCTTCCCTGGAACACAAGATAGTATCTCTGTGGGGATAGAAGTCTGTAGCAAAATAGTTATGTGGTCATAGGCCCCATGTGGGCTTACTGCCCTGACTGCCACCTGGTTGGTGGTAGGAGGACTTTCTCCTGTTTTCCACCAGTGCTTACAGTGAAGCCTACCTGTTCACCTGTACTCCACACTAGGCATTTCCCACTCTCCAGGGTTTACCAGTCTCTAGGGACAAAGAACTACCTATATCCTAAAATTGCAAGTCAATATTCTTTACCTCCTTCAATGATTGTGTTTCTCCTGTAAGTACAGAGAACATCCTGGAAGATTCCAGATATTGGTCCCTTGTCAGTTTCAAACAATATCAATGGGGGACAGTATTCAGTTTCTCAACTGTTCAAGGTGTCACATTCTCAATAGAGATTCTTAATGTTTGATGTAATAATGTGTGTGCATGTACACTGATAGAAGTGAACACATGATGTCATGGGTTGAAAATATGCTGGCTTTGGCTTTCAAAAGAAGGTTGCTGAAGGACAGAGTCAGAGCTCAGGCTCAGCCCCTGTGTTCTGCTGAACTGCTGAACTGACAGCCTTGCTGAGGAGTCCCTGCTGGGCCACACCTGGGTTGGAGTGTGTCTGTGAAGGAAACAACTGCTGACAGGGTCCCAGAGCTGTCCCACAGTTTAGTAAGCAACTGGAAATCACCCAGGTTTTGGAAAAGGCTTCCAGGCCAATTTCCTTCAGAGGTCTGTGGATTTTCAGCTGGTTTCTGGGTCCCACGGGAGGGGGTCATCAAGGCCTGTCCAGAACTCTGGCCTTAGACATAGCTCTTTGTTTCTGTGGGCCCCCTCTTGTCCCTTATCCTTCTTCTGGGCCTGTGTTTGTCCCTTCTTAAGGTGTCACCACTGCTACTTTGCCTTCTTGTCAGTCTTCCCCAGAGTGCTCCTCCTCATCTGGCTGACTCAGCACAGGGTAAAACTCAGGTGTGGCATAGTTCATGCCACCAAGAGGACTGTGCCCTTTTATGCAAAAGCAGGTGCAAGTCCATCTGTTCTCTAGGAGGTTCCAGCTGGCTCTAAAGAAAATATCCCAGATGGTCAGCTGGGTAGAGACAGTTAGAAAAGTCATTATTGACAAGAGGTTGGCTCAGAGTTTGAAGACAGAGGACAAGGAGAATATGACAGATCCCTTTTATGACCTACTTCCTGTGTGTGCTCCAGTGTCCACTGCCTTGGACACTTTCAAATCAGTCAAAGGAAGATTTTCAAACATTAACCATTAACACTTTCTCAATTATCTTTTTATTCTTTATCATTAAGATGAGCTAGTTTCTCCTTTCATGGTGCAAATAAGTAGTCAAAACTTATGCCTCTCCTGATAAAGCTAAGAGTGTGAGCTCTGCCACTGAGACTCTTCTATCCAGAAGAACTTGTGTTGTCTTCAACTCCAGCCCAGCCACTATGGCTGCAGGATTATGGCAGACTCTAAGCTGTTCTATGCCACTCATGCTTCATCTGTGGAAATGCTGTTATCACTACTAGGTAGTGAGTGGTAATATTTGGAAGTATGAGAAACTTAGCTTGAGGCCTGGTATATTGTAGATGCCCAATAAGGGAGAAATAGTGTTTATTGCAGTGATTTGAGAGTAATAATTCAGCATGTGATGACCTCCAAACAGAAAGCTTTACTTACAGTCTGAGAAGCTGTCCCTGGCCCCCTGGTCTGTGTGAGAGGCCCTCCAGGGCATCCTCAGCTCTGTACTTTGCTTGCCAACTTCCCTGTTTGTATCATGGTTATTTTTCTGCTTAGTACTTGGCCTTGGATACCCAGAGAAGCTCTGTTTTACTGGCCTGTATGTTCTTGTTGGTAATAAAAATAGGCAGACACATCAGCTTGCAACAAAGGGTATTTTTCAACTGTGACTTCAGGGTAAGCAGGAAGGACCTGGTTGGCTCAGGGGCCTTTGTTGTGGTGAGAGTGAAGATAAAAATTTCTGATTCACCAAAAATTTTACCTCATTCAGGCCAAATGGGTTGATTCAGAAGAGCACAAACATATATGCAAGGTTTTAATGGACTGGGGGGCATTTATACTGATGAGAAAGGGAACAGCCCTGATTGAGAGAGACAAAATGAGCCAGGCTTCCAGTGAGTGGCTGATTGGAAGGGCCAGCATTTTCATTGTAATGCTTTAAAGGAGTTTCCTCCATGTGGAAGGTTCTTGTGATATCTCCTGGGCCATCCTAAGTCCAGTTGATCAACACCTATTTATGGTTGATCTGATGAAGAATGAAGCGTATAAAATGACATATTCCATGCATCATTAAGGTAGAAGAGTAGGAAAAGATTTATAGTAACATTATAAATTAAAGCTTTAGAGTTTATCTGCCATTTTGTTCCCCATTCTGGTCTCTTACACTCTCATTCCTCCTGAGAGATTTTATCCTTATCATTAGTAAGGGGAAAACTTGAGAGTTAATGCATTAAGGAGACATATAAGGAAGACAAGTGTTGCCTGTTTTACATGAAATGGCTCATCATGACACCTTCATCTTTCTTGCTTTTTGACAACAGTAGGATTTCTCATGTCAAATCTGATATCATCTTGCACAATAGTAGGTTCAGGAGTATTAACTTTCTTCCTTCCAATGTTTTCTCATTGCTTTGTTCTAGGTAGGCTAAGTAGATGTCTCTTTTGAAATCCTACTAATTTATGAGATATTTGTTTTTGTTCTCAAGTTTGTGAACAAACTCTGCATTTACAATACCCATGCCAGTTATATGAGTGAACAAAGGTTAATACCCTTTGGAAAACAACCAACCATGTTTATCCATCGTACCATTGAGATTATTATAAGTACCAACTACTTATGGTTGAAGCATGTTTGTTCCACTCCTTTTATTCATGCTGAGATGTTGCCATGTTATTCCACTCTATCATAGTCTTAAGGACCAAGAAAGTATTTATAATCTTACCAGTTTACAAAGACAATTTTATTATTTGCATCAAATCTAATCATATGCCTTTGTATTATCATCATTATTGTCATTTCAGAAAATACCTGTGTGGCCTCTTTTGTTGCTTATGTACAAAATCCTCCCCAAAACTACTATCTGGAAGGTATGTAAAAAAGTCATAACCAGTGAACACTGGATTCTTTACCACTTAAAGCATTTGGAGTACTACCTTATCTTGCCTAAGATCATTGTTAGGAATTTTTTGGGTGCTTTTGCCACAGTCCAACACAAGGGGCAACCTGTTAGATATTGCCAGGCAGCAGTGTGTCACATTCCACATTTCTAAGCAATATACATAATCCAGGTGTCCTGTTTATAGGACAGTTATTTGAAATGTAGCACATTCCTAAATATAAAATGACAAACTACTTCAAGAAAATACTTTCATGAATGTGTTTCTTATATTACATGCCCCTTATGTACATACTGGTGTTCCATTGTACATTTAGTAAAAGTGACTATTGCAGTAGTTTGCCATTTTCACAATATTTTAAAAAATATTTCAAATGATCTCATCACTCACCAATTACCTTTCTCAAAAGAATAACACTGTACAAATATATATTTACTTCAAAATTAACCACAAGTGGTCAATTATTTGCTCAATTTAATGTATAAAACACCTCTAAAAACTGACACATAGGACAACTGACATACTCAGCTAATATCAATCACTACTTATCTTGAGGAGTTTACCCAGAGCAACTGGTGGAGTTTAAGTGTGCACAAACTCCTCTCTGCTCAGATAATAAGAAATTGAATGCCCTTCTATTTTCACAGTATTAGTGTTACCTCAAGGTAGGTAAAACTGTTTGTTATGATGGTTTAAGATATTGGGTATTCCTCAAAAGTTCATATGTGAGACCATGAAAGAAAATTTATAGGTGACATGATTTGGTTATAAGATAATCAAGGATTTATTCCCTTGCTAGGGATAAACTGGACTAACTATAGGCAGGTAGGGTATGGCTCGAGGAAGTGCTTCATTGAGGGTGTACCTTGAAAAGTGGAGCTCTTTCTGCTTCCTAGTTGTCGTGGTCTGAGCTGCCTTCCTCCATCACATCTTTCCACCCTGATATTCTGCCTCTCCTTAGACCCTGAGTTAATATAGGAGGCTGTCTATGAACTGAGACTTCCAAAACCATCAGCATCAAGTAAAGCTGATGATCCTTCTCTAAAATTGTTATCAGTTCTTTTGGTCACAGTGATGGAAAATCTTACTGAAACACTAATCCAGGGAACAAGAGATGTGACTGCACCTATTACTCCCATGGGAATTCATCCTCTTGCATGTTTATGTCAATGTGTACTGAAGTCATTGTTTCTTCTAAAAGATTGTCATTTGTTCAGGGACAACATATCAAAAGACAAACCAATCTCCTCCAAAGTGTTTTGGTTATAAATGCACTCCCAATTTAATGCACTATCTTAAGCCCTATGTTTCTGGGAAGAACCCCAAACATTTATTCCTTGGATAGAAGTTAAAGCCCTGCAAGATGCTGGGAAGCAAATAGCAATTGGGTGATAGAAGACACAGAGGGTATGTTTAGATCTTAATATCTTTCTTTCCTTCTGAAAAGCAGCAGGAAGTAATAGAAACTCATATGAGGAATCTGTATGGATCTTTTTTTGTTTTAACTGTAAGGTCTGAATAAAAATGATGAGTTTGCTTTGGGACACGAGTGTGAGTGAGGAGAACATTTGGATCTATGATATTATAACAGTAACGGTTGCATTCCCTGCTTTGATGGCATATGTTTTATAAAACTGCTTCCACCTGTGAATCATTTAGCTACAGGGTTATCTAAAGGCACATTCTTTAGTTTTAGCTGTCTATAAAGTTTGTTCAATAATGTTCACACATTGGTATTTTCAGTTCAGGAATAAAGTAGCTAGATTTAAAGTTTGACATCCTGGCAAATGTTTGATGTCAGGAGTGTCTAACAATGATGATTATGAACCAGTGATGATTCTTGACTTCTAAAATTGTCTGGAGTTGGTGGGAGGACCTGGACCTCCACATGCTATCCCAAGGTTAATTAGGAGGTCTTGTTAGCTACCAAAGGAGTCATGGCCATTGTTTTTAAACAGTTTGGTAACCTCTGATGCATAGGATCTAGTTGTTTGGAGAAATGAGTTAGAAGTCTTGGATGGCCTCCACATTTGGGGTTTTGACCCCTAAAGTTAAACCCAGTCTTTTGCATATGACTTTTCATTTACCCATATGATGGCACATTTGTCTTTGAGTATACTTTCCTTTTGGACATTCAAGGCTGAGCAGATGGTGCTTTTCTACTGTGAAGGTCAGTCAAGGCTCCTCAGTGGTTACTTTTTAGGTTCTTCAATTACAAATAAATAAGATTTTAATTTTTAGTAATCTTATATTTGAATGAACACCCAGGAAGGAGACTAGCCTTTTAAATTTTTCACATATAAATATTTTTACCTCTTTTTACATACAACAATTTATAAAAACACATTTAAGAGACCCAAATATATTCTTTTATAGACTGTAAGAAGCCAATACTTGAATTTATAATTAGCAATGAATGTTTCAATATTTTAACTTACAAGCTGGGCTGAGGACTGCAAGACCAGTGTTGCAGCAAGTGGTGGGGATGCTGGGCATGAAGGGGCCATGCTACTGGGTCTCAGCCTCTGGTTTTGCTCCACTCTCTGGATGCAGCACCCCCATCTCAACCAGGATGGTGAACCTGGCTGCCATGGTGTGGCGCTGACTCCTGGAGAAGAGGTCCATGCTGGTCCTGGTCTTCAGGCTCTGGCTGGTCTACATCCTCAGCAACACTTTGAAGCAGGAGGACAGTACAGTGAGAGATAGCAATCTTCTCCAGGCTCAGGAACAAAACCAATCCATTCCATGGAAAGTACAATTTAACTTGGGCAACAGCAGCCAGCCAAGCATTCAGTGCCAGAACTCCTTTCAAGGGAAGCACCTCATCATGGATGATCTAGGGTTTGTCCGTGAAAGGGAGAATCTACTGACCAATGGCTGCTGTGATGGCAAGCATCCCCAGCACAAAGCAGTACTGCTGCAATAGCTGCCTGACCAATGACTGCTGCAGCACCTGTGAGTACTGCATGTCCTGGGCCAGCAGCCCAACAAAAACTCTTCCTGAAGCGCTCCTCAACAGGGCAGTTGTGGCATTCCAGAACCTCTTCATGACTGTGGAAGATCACTTCCAATTTTGCTTGGCTAAGTGTAGGAACTCTTCCCAGAATATGCAGCATGAGAACACCTAATGGGACCGCATAGCCAAGCACTGCTAGGGAGAGAGCCCACCCAAGCTCTTCCCCATGTGATGGCCTGCTGCAGCCTGAGCACTGAGACACTTCCAGAGGATGCACCACCTGGAACCAGACTTGAGGGTCCAGGGCAGTCCTGGACAAGGTGGTGTGGGGACGATTTGCCTGTGACCACTTCCATGCTGTCCACTGGCTTCACCCACCACCTGGGCTACAACTCTTCTATAAACTGGACTGGATGAAGCTCTTCTATAAAGTGGACTGGAACCTCTGGCTGGGATCAGGCAGGAAAGATCTTCAGGCTGAGCTGGGAGTGTTGTTTTCATCCCTGGGAGACTCAGTCTTGGCACCCACATAGGAACCAGGAACTTGTGTTTTTTAGGTGCCATGTGTTCACTGCTATTTTGATCTGGTCTTCTCTGTGTAAAATGGTTTTTTAGATTCCTTTGGAATAGTAGGAAAACAATATGTATGCAGGAGAATGCCTTACCATTCTAGTAGAATATATTCAAGGAAATTATAAAAATATATTTTAACTTACAAATGACTCAGTTGTTTACCCCTTATATAGTTGTCAGATTTTAAACTATATGATAAGTAGTACAAATATTTATCTTACTTACATTTAATGTATTTTTAATAGTTGATTGTAGATTACCCATGGAAATCAAGATACCATTCATTTTCAGTTGCTTCATTGAGAGAATACAGTAAGAGTCATCATACCTAAAATACAGAAAACTAAAGACATTGCATGCCTCAAACACCCAACAAAGAAAAATACAGCCTTGGTCAGTCAGTCACTCAGGCAACAATATGTGCTAACAATTCTGAAAACACCTTTATTTTTAGTATAATTGGAGATTCAGAAGAGAAAAAATTACCAAAATTTATAGGTGCTTCCTATAATTGCAAGTGGAGTATTATTTTAAAATTCTTTATAAGAAATGTAAAGAATTATATTATTATTTTAAAATTCTTTATAAGAAATGCTTTAAAGTAGGCATGTCAATCACCCACCATGCCACACATAAAGTATGACTCCTCCAGTGTGATAACAATCTGGGTTCCTGGACCCCTGTGGGCATTTGGACCCTGTCACTTCATGGAGGAATTATGTTCCAGGTAGTACAAGAGGGGCCCAGGTCTTCTAAAGTAGGGGCAATCAGTCTTCCCATTGCCAGTGTGGCCATAGGAGTCTGGCATATTTTTGCAATCTTTTATGTATCCTGACTGAGGGCCATAATGACCTCCAAATAAGGGCCTTTTGTCCATTTTCTTTGTTCCTGTAGTAGAGATCTAGTTGTGAATGATGTTGAAACAAGGAAATCATCCCTCTTGACCACCAAGCACATATAGAGGCCAAGCAGTGGTGCAGAAAAAAATATTGTTCTTTATATCATCTAGTTTGAATTTTTTCTAATTATAAAATACATTCCCTAAAAGGAACTCTTTTGAATTTCTGTCAGTGTTCCCTGTATATAATACCACTGTAAATTTTGTGTTGCATAATGAGTGGTGCTAGGGAGGGGTGTCAAACACTGGAAGAAGTGTCCATATGAAGAGAGTGGTAACATTCATTCGATGGGTTCTGATTATGGACAAGAGCAGCATGCCATACCAGAGGCTGGGCCCCAGAAGGATCTATTCAGGGTGTCAGGTTTGAAAGAAATCAATCCAGTTTCCCCTCTGGACATTAAAATAGTAATTTTACAGTGACTTATTTTTAGAGGCAACTTTAAAAATTATATTTTGTTCAAATGAATGTATGAGTTAACTTGTAAGTATTACTACTACCTAGGATGGTTTGAAATAATAGATCTATCAAGTAAACCTGCATTACCTTTTTAATAGTAGTAGGGAGCAGGGGAAAGAGGTGGAGAGCTGCTAAAAGCCTCCACAATTAACCCTATGATTATAGTGTAAGAGTTATTCAGAAATTGTTTACAAAAAATGCTGAATTAAATATGCCAAACAAACAAAATACCACCTTACATATGCAGGGCCAGAAGGAAAGGTATGAGATGAAATGGATGAGCCTATCAAAGTAAAGAGCCTGGATGGCACACCCCAAGTGCAAGGTAAAGACCAAAAACACAGGTTACAGCATGTGGGCTCCAAGTACTCCTGATCCAGTGGTTCAGCTACAGGAATTTTCTCAATTTCTCAGATTCTGGAATCACAGCAGTAGAGTTACTGGAAATTGCTGCTGGTGGGGTATGGGAGTTTCTCTCAACTCCCCAGAAGCTGGAACCAGGGTCAGGCATCCCTGGATAGCTGCTGAAGAGATGAGAGTTGTCACACATGAAGCAGGTTTTGGTGACCCAACTACAGAAATTTCTTTCAGTTCTCCAGAAGCAGGAGTCACTGTTGGTGGACTATGATAGTTTCAACTTTCAGAAGCCAGAACTGGCTTTCTGACCCCTGAGCCATGGATGCTACTTTCAACTCCCCAGAAACTGGAGCCAAATTTCATTCTCCTTTTAAGCCTCTAAAGCAGAGGAAGAGCCAGGTGGGCCAGAACCAGAAAGGAGAAAGAAAAGATCAGCATATTCCAAGGAAGAAAGTACCCATGAGCTTCTATGTTGAAGAGTTCAACTCCATCAGGTGTCAGGGACATCAACCATCACCCTACTGCCATGTGAATCTGCATGGTTCAGAAATTTCTCAGCAACTGTTAAGGGAACAAGCTGGTGAACTGGGTTTCTGACATTTATTCTTGTCAGTGAGGGAGGTTAAGAGAGTGAGCAGAGCAAAAGAATAGGATGCATTGCCAGCAGTGTGAGTAAAACTAGTGTGGTCTGGGTAGATGAGAGGTTTATCCCGTCCTAGTGAGTCTGGAGGAAATAATCAGGTTGGGTTTGTTATGGTTAGACTTGGCCTAAAGAAGGCTTTCACAAGCAGATGGTGGGAGCCTTCAAGGAACACTGGGCCAAGAAGCTGAAAGAGGCACCTCCATCTTGAAAGAGGCTTCCTGGCCTGGTCTGTCCTGCTGGCTCTCTCCCACACTCCCAGGAACTCCTGCTGCTGCCATCCACAGCTTGTACCCCAAGTCTCTAGACCCACGTGGCTGACATTTACTCAGGGCCATACCAGTGACTGCTTTCATCTGCACTCTTTAGATTTAGCCCTTCCTTAACAATTCACAGGATTGGAAACAGGAGCAGGACTGCATATCAGGGGTAGAGCTCAAAATTTCAGCACTCTTCTAACAATATTTCTCTTAACTTGGATATTGTCTACTAGCAACAGGTTCCTTTGTACAACTGAAAAGGATTGATTTCAGTTTGTTCTTGTTTGTTTTTTTCTCCCAAATTTGCAACTGGTACTGGTACTACTTTTTCTGAGAGTAGCACCCAAAGTCATTAAATCTATTCAGGCCTTGGATAACCTGAGGTGATCATCAGTCACCATTGCTGGATGAATCCAGCATTTCCCAGACCAGATGTGACCTGCCTCAGGACAGGTTTATGCTTATGCCTTTATTAGGTTCTTATCCTTGCTGCCAGATTGCCCATTGACCTCTCAGTGCCTCCAAGTGACACAGGAACTGTGCTATTCTGTGTTCTTTCCTGGTTTTGATCCCACAATGCCTGAATTAAGGCAGTGGTCCAGACTGATCAGGGCAATGACAGAAGTATATTACTGTTGTTTATCTGGCAGAATCATTAAGAAATAAATTGCAGGTAAAGGCTTTGTAATAGGAGATTACAGTCCTCTCTTGATCTAGCAACAAAATCATTTACCATGACCTAGAAATGAGCATCAAAGCAGCTCATTCAGTGCAGGACCTGAGGTGGTGCTGCACCAATCATGGGTCAGACATAACCATGAACTGACTGAAGTTTGGCTCTATGGGACCACTCAGGGTGGAGCCTTTCTGAATGCAAGTGACCCTAGAGGAGACAGGCAACTTCTCCATCCCTGGAATGGCATACTGGGACAAGCCATGCTAAGATGGTCTTGGGCACTGCTGGCATTTCATCCCTCAGTGGTGTTTTCTGCCTTTAGAGTAGCACAGGACACTGTGAAAAGTTCCCTTGGTTTTCACAGAGGTGCCTGCTAACACCGAGAGAAGGTAACAATGGGGAGGAATATCTGACAGGCTGTCACATTGGAGGGGGTGTCTTGACCAGAGCCCATTTATGGTTGTGGGTGGCTCCTGGCTGGAAACCAGCACCTGTGTGTTGCTTGTGTACACATTTGCACATACTGAATCATACCTGACTATGTTGTTGGTATTTTGTTTTTCTTTTCCATGCCATAAGGAAAAGCAAGTCTCTGTTTTATGTCTAATTCATGGATTGCCCAGTTGCCTGCTGTGTGTCTGCAGTACACACAATTGTATGTGTGGTATTCCCCCATTCCCATTCCCTGCTCTGCAATGGAGTATCTGATGCATCTCTTTGTGAGGGTTATTAACCATGGGCTCTTCTTTCCCAAGTTGCTTGATGCTGATCCTATTGGCTCTTGAAAGCCACCAATGTGCTATAGAATGCCTTCCTGTAGGAATTTCCCAAAGGTCTCTATGTGATGCATAGTAACAGACACCAGTGACCAACCCCACGAGTTTCCACCTCCACCAGCACTACACTGCAGAGAGGGATGAGGTGGGACCAAGCAGAGGAACCTTCCAGATGGCTGCCAGGCCCCTGCAGGCATCTTCAACTCTGCAGTGAGACTGAAATTCTAGGCTAGTGTCAGTCCTGATGGGTGGGTATCCAAGCCCCTCTGAGCTTCTCTGTCCTGAAAACAGGCTGGAGTTATCACACTTTACAGAAGGAGAAACAAATTCAGAAACTACCAAGGGCTTCAGCGACTTGCTGAATGCTCCATGAGAAAAACCTATATGAAGACCTAGGTCTTGAGGGCAGGTCTCCACTTGTCACCCTCCATAGGGGTAATGAAGAGAAGTGGGAAGGAGGCTGGAATGCTTAGGATCTGGGAGAACTATACTCTGAGAGACCCTTTCTTATAGCCCCTCAACCCCAAAGAGGCACTGGCTCCTTATGGTACACTCAACCCCTTTTGTTCTTTGCCCACACTCTGAATCTCAGTTTCCCCAGGGAGGAGAAATGACTGCTTCCCCAGTTGGAGGGTTAGGTCAAGGGAAAAGTGCACACATACTCAGAAGGTAATCATTATCATGATTATGAGGACACCTGGGTCAGAGGCAGGGCCCTTTTGCCATCCTTGGCTGCCCCAACACATTCTCCAGGCTAAACCACCTCATCTTCTTGGTTCCTCCTTTCTCAATCTCCTGCAGTCACTGTGTTGAGTCACTGAGGCCACCAACCCTCCTTGGTGATCCCCAGAGTCCCTCAGTGACTCTATGGGCAGTGTCAGTGAGTCCTGGGCCTTCCTCTAGGAAGAGCTCAGTCAGGATAGCAGGGAGATACTTCATCAACCCTCTCTGAGTGCCTCCCCACTGCAAAATGCAAGCTGGCCCAGTGACCCAGGCAACCATCTGACTCTGTCACAGCTATGTCTTCAGAGGTCCCTGTAGGCAGATAACAGGGCTGCCTCTGCATCCCTGCCTTTGCTGCCAGGCCTGAGTCTGGCACATGCAAAACCTCTCTCCACCTGGCCTGGTCTTCCCTGGGCAGCATCAGGTTTCCTATGGTGTTTGCAATAGCTTCCAGGTTTTTTCTGTTACTAAAAGTGGGGTGGGGTCATTGGCTAAGGACCCTGGACCTGGAGGGGCTGTTCATGACCTCTCTCCACCTGGCCTGGTCTTCCCTGGGCAGCATCAGGTTTCCTATGGTGTTTGCAATAGCTTCCAGGTTTTTTCTGTTACTAAAAGTGGGGTGGGGTCATTGGCTAAGGACCCTGGACCTGGAGGGGCTGTTCATGACCTCTCTCCACCTGGCCTGGTCTTCCCTGGGCAGCATCAGGTTTCCTATGGTGTTTGCAATAGCTTCCAGGTTTTTTCTGTTACTAAAAGTGGGGTGGGGTCATTGGCTAAGGACCCTGGACCTGGAGGGGCTGTTCATGACCTGTGGTGAAAGAGATGATGAAGGACATGCTTCCAACCTGTAGTAACAGAGATGATGGAGGTTGTGAAAGGCCCTGTGATCACCTACCTGAACACATTCATGGGCAAAATGCACTTTGTCACTGCTGGTTTGCCTACCTGCAAGAACCTGCATCTTTTTATGGCTCTAGGGTTCCTAGAAGAAAACAGAAAAGAAACAATGAGATAACTTTGGACCCATCCCATGAAACAGGATTATATGTTTTAGGTCTCTTCAAATCCTTTGTGGAAAGGGCTAGGGAAAGAAGGATAAATGAACAAAGAAACAAAAAATTAGCTTAACTCTTTCTAAGAATGGTTACCTAACACCAGCGGTCAGTGGGTCAACACTTGTCCCGCTACCCTCATAAGAAGGCTCTGAGATGTCCTTGCCATGGAAGCAGGTTGCTGGCGGAACTGTTGGGACAACTGATATGCACCTGGGAGCCTCCTTCCTTAGAGAGGTGTTATGAAAACATTAATGCTCAATATTTTTCACCTCCATTAGGACTGATATTCTGCATAGAAAACACAATCTTGACTTTGGTTAGGGATTGTATATCAAACACAGAGTCCTGCTCAGAGAGGAGAATCCGGGTGGCATTGTGAGAGCCAGACCTGTTTTTCTAGACTGCCTTTAGAGCTCCCCAGGCCCCAGTCCACTCTATAAACTCTTCACCTCCTGTGCTTGTCCAGTGAGTGAGTGCCTACTTTGTGCGAGGCTCAGTCCTAAGCTCAGAGGAACAACATGTGCATGGCCCTGGTACCCCTGCTGCTGCACTCTAGCAATGTCTCAGCTTCCTTGCTGGCTCCTGGGATGCTGAACCTGCCCTGTTGGAAACACACTTCTTGTGGCAGCCTTGCTACTACTTCAGAGGTGATCTCAAACTTGCCTGTTTCGGGTTGTATACACCTAATCTTTGCTGTCACCTACTTTGACAGGCCATTTCTTGCTGTCTTTTACCACTCATTGCTTGTTTAGATCCTGTTCTTGAGATCCAAAATGCCTCTTTGACCCCATCTAAAAAAACATTTGCACCCCATCCTTATTCTCTAAGATCCAATCACATGACTCATTGTCTTGCTGGCTACACCATGGGCTCTATGTGGGCAGATTTGTCTTGAACCACCTCTGAATGTCCACTTGGTGTGTTCCAGGGACAGTGTTAGATAGCCAGTGCACAGCAACTGTCAGTTGAGTGAGCATGTGAGGGGTCACAGTCAGCCTCTTGAGGAAGTGCTTCTTTAAGTGGTCAGTCACACTGTTCAGCATCCCACAGAAGAGAATCCTTACTCAAATGGCTGTTACCTCAGGATGGTTTTGCATCCATGTCTATTTCTCCAACTGCATAGTGAGCTCTGCAAATACCAGCACAGGGCCTGGCAGGAAGCAGGCTTAGTGTGTATCTGTGGAATCTGTCATGCTATCTGCTCCTTTGTACCTCAGCACTTGTCAGGGCATCTGGCACACAGTGGGCAGGCAGAAGACACTGAAGTGCACTAATTAGACCCTTTCCATGCCTGTAGTCACTACACACACACACACACACACACACACACACACACACACATACACACACACATCATTTGAGCTTCTCCCAGTGAAAGACTTTAGAAATAGCACTCACGTTTTTTCTGATACTGCTCTCAAAAGGGCAGAAGCCAGATCTTTCTTGATTATAGTAATTTGGAAACCCTTCACTTAGGTGACTCTGCCTTATAAAGTATATTAAAATTTGTATAATTCTGTGGACAAGATGAAAATTCTCCTTGTGGAATTCCAACTACAGTTGTTCTGATTTTTAATTAACTATAAGTATTAATTTGCATGACAAGTGTACATTTTAAAGTGCTTTTATACTCAGATTATCAGATGAAGAATGTTTGATCAATGTTAATATTGAAGGGGTGAGTGATAATTTTGAACTGGCAATAAGATTTGTAGGTTTTTACTTGATCATCAAAAACCTACTGGGTACTCACTATGAGCAAAGCATAATTTTTCAGGCTCTGGGGAAGAAACAAATAGCCAAATCTACTAAGGAAACACTTATAGAACATTTACTGAGGGTGGGCTCTGTGCTAGTAGAGAGAGAGTCTGGTGACAGGGGAAGGCCACAGCCTCCTAGGAGCTCTCAGAGACCTTAGTGGGAAGAGTACTTAGTGAGCAGAGGACACATTTTTGGTTATGAGTTTTGTTCCTGAGAATGCTCAAAGTGACCTATATAGAGTGGAGAGGGCACACAGAGGAAAGGGCAGAGCATCACTCTGTATTAGTTATCTATTGCTTTGTGTCAATTTACTTCCTGGATTAACTGCTTAGAACAAGATTTCAGTCAGCAGGCACCAAAGCAGAAACAGTATCACAGAAGGGCATATCAGAGGAAAGCTTCTCAGTTCATGGCTGCCAGGAAGAAGAAAGAGAGAAGTGGGAACAGGTGACAAGGAATACCTTCCAGGGTTCACCCCCAGTGACCTACTTCCTCCAACAAAGTCCCACCACCTCCCAGTAGTTCATTCAGCTCTGGACTGATTAACCCATTGATGAGATGGAGCCTTCATGATTCAATCACTTTTCAAAAACCCCACCTCTGAACACTGCTGCACTGGGGACAAGATTTCAACACAAGAGGCTTTGGGGACATGTCAGATCCAAACCACAACAAGCATTCAACATGTTCATTCACATAGTTGCCTGAGGGTCAGGAATAGGGGTGCTGTAGCTGGCTGATTCTGCCCCAAATTTTCTCATGAGGCTGCCATCAACTGAGCCCTCCCTTGAGTGGTGTGGGCAGGACTCCATTGCCCACTGGCCTCTCCACAGGGTTGGCTGAGTGTCCTCAAGACACTGTAACTGGATAAACACAGAGCTAATGACCCAATTGTGGGGAAAAGGGGTGGGTCATGGTGGTCTTTATAACCTGATCTGGAAAGTGACATAGTCACTTTACCGTATGCTATATTGTATTCATCACACTGACCATCTTGGTAAAGTGAGGGTGGAGATTACACAAAGGGGAGACAGATTCCAGGAGATGGGAATCTTTGAGTCACTGTGGCCATCTGGCTATTACACCCTCCTATGACTAAGGAGAGAAGAAATGCAGAAGGGCCCACCATATGGGATACAGTCACTGCCCAGGTGATAGTGAGAGCTGGCCACATCCCTGGGCAGTGCTCATTTACATGACTGCAGAATCCTTGCAGATGGCTTTATAAACCTGAGTTCACTACCTGAGATTCATAATGTTACGATACATACAGTATAATATAATATAATATAATACATAATATTCATGTTACATTTAACATATTATTATCATAATAAATTGAAATTTGAGAGCTTTAAAAGTCAGTATGACCCAGCCAGTTCTCAGTATTTATTCAAGAAAATTAAAATTTCTACAGCAGTACTGCAGGCCCATATTTAGCACCACAGTTCACAATAGCCAAGTTATGGAACCAGTCTGTATCCATCAACAGATGAATGGTTAAAGAAAATATGGTGTATATACACAATGGAATTTTATTCAGTCATCAAAAGTGAAATTGTGGCAAATGCAGGAAAATGCATGGAACATGAGAGCATATGTTGAATAAAATAAACCAGAATCAGTAAAAGATGTGTCCTATGTTTACTCTGGGCACCAGGGGGAGGACAGGGAGGGCAAGAGGAGGAACTAGGGAACAAAATTTCCCAATTTTTGTGTTGTTCTGTCGTGCACATGTACACAAAGGTAAGGAGGAATCCCAGAATTATAGTATTATATACAATATAATGTCCCAATTTAAAAAAATGTGATACCCAAGGTTGGTTCCTTATTACACACCATTCTTTCTCTTTTCTCTCTCCTCCAGACCCCCAGGATTGTGCAGAAGGTCAATGCAAAGTGGGCCCAGAACCTGATGTGGTGAAGAGGCCTAAAGCTGCCCACCACAGTAGGGGGGGGCATGCACACTGGGCAGCTGAGGCCTGAAGCGTCTCGGGCTGCAACATGTTGCACCCTGCTCCACAGGAGCCGGCAGGTCCAGGTCTGGTGACTAAGACTGATGTGGACCAACAAAACCAAAGAGTGGTTGGGGAGGACACAGGTGGCTAGGAGCACTGGCGGCAGCTAAGTCCTGAGTAGCCGCAGTAGTCAGGAAACCCAGGGTGGGCCTTCTGTGGAGTCTGAGTCTGGCCCCCACCCCTCCAGCCCTGTGGGTTGTTGTCTGGGTGGATTTAAACTATCAAGTAACTCAAACTGGGGAACCATGGCAGAAGGTGGATTTGATCATAGTGAATGTGTTTGCTGTTATGAACATGCAAGGAGAAGACTGGTCAACGTGTACCATGATTCTGGTGACAGTGGCATGAGCATTACTATGATCTTGAAGGCCTGAATGGTTATTTCAGTTATCTTGTTCTTGTTGAGACATCCTGATTGAAAAGGATCCAATTTATTTGGAAAGTCAACCAGTCCTCATAATGGACAGGATCCACCAGCTCCTCCTGTGGACTAACTTTGTGACACAGGAAGTGGAAATAGTTAGCACCTTGCAAGACCAAGAGAACTTTTAACTCCATTAGAACTGTTTCTCATTTTGCATCTGCAATATGGGATGGTACTGTCTTCATGATCTTCTACAAATTTTACTTGCAAACTTATTTTTGCTTCCTGTGTTATCACCATTCCCATTTACAGTATATTTGAGTAAATGATTATATTTAAAAAGTTACATGAGGCTTCTTTGGTTGTCCTAAACTTTAAACATTCCACTCATTCTGTTTGTGTGACTACAATTTTTGGGTGATTTGTGACTTTGTTGAAAGAAATTTGAGTTTTCTGCATTTAAATATTTTAAATGGTTTTGATAGGTTTTTAAGGTTTTTGTCTTCATAAGATATTTATGAAGTTATTTGGGGTTATCTGTGATTATATGAAAGAAGATGAGAATCACACTGTGTTTACATTTACATTGGTAGTTTATTAGTTGGTGGCAGCTTTCTATAGTTCTTGGGACATTAGCAGCACTTGGAATATTTTACAAATTAGGGCTGAAATCTGTATCACTTATTGCAGCAAACTTACGTGGCTAGGAGAAGTGAATGTTATTATTATTATTATTATTATTATTATTATTATTATTATTATTTTGGCTCTTTTCAGCTTATTTCATGAAGGAGTTTCACTAGTCCAAGTTAAAAGCGGACCCCAAATGGTTACATTATACAAACCGTGAGGTTTTTAAACTTGTGACAAGGGACAGAAGGGAAATTCTACTCATTGCAAGGAAATCCTCACTTAAGCTTCAGTGAGCCACAAGCACTTAAAACCCAACCTTCAGCTGATCGTCCTTAACCAGTCCAGTCTCTACCAGGAACTTGCATATGTTCTTGTGCTGGTCACCCTGTAGCTGAATTACTTCTCCATATTCTGGATGCTCATTTACAGTATCATTGCAGGCAAATTTCTTCTTAAATGCCTTCACTAGTTTCTTTTTATTGTAATCATCAGCGATCCCTTGGATAGTGGTAAGGGTCTTCCTGCCATTTCTCTGTTGAATTCTTATATGGATATAAACCTCAGTGCCAGCAGGAAGCAGGTCATCACCCTTACTTGCATCAGCAAAGGGTTGAAAGAGTGGAGGTTCTGGATAGTGGACATATGATACAATTCCTGTTCCTTGGTGGAAATGGTCTGTGGAAGGCAGCTGTGGGAGAAGGCAGGCGGGGGTGGGAACCGAGGGTAGGGAAGTGAGGGGGCTCGAGGGGGAAGCTGCTGAGTCCTCAGCGGCGGCTCAGTGACTGGGGCAGTGAATGTTATTTTCAAAATTTTTTTACTTCCACTAAAAATGTCTAATGCTAAGAATGTTTTGCTCTTTATAGTGTTGGGCATTGAACCCAGGTCCTAGTGCATGCTAGGCAAATGCTCTACCGCTGAGCTATCTCCCAGCTGAGAATATTTAAATAAATATGACTAATTAATATGGCAGATGATTTACAGTCCAATATATGACTTTTGCCAGCCACTATACCCTAGTCTCATAAGGTTCATGAAAGGAGGGGAAAGGTTCATTCTTTCCATTTTTGCCAGGAATAATATACCTAGGAATAACTTAAGATATAATTTATTTTGTAAATGATTGCATCTCAGGAAGCCTCTCTTCTGTTCCAACACTTCCCTGTTAAAGTGAAACTATCTTAAATCTATATTGGGAATTACGAGCTTACTAATATTTGAATGCCTATTATTTACTTCATTTTATTTGAAGAAAATATTGAGACTTTTGTTATCCTTCCAACTTCAAAAAAATTAATGAAGTCTTGGTTTAGTCCAAGGGAAAAGGGAAAAATGAGAAACAAGAATGCTTTTCTCTTCCCTTAACTTATTCCTGTTTGGTAATGGGATGGAATGGGGTGGAAAGAAACATTGATATAAGTGAATTTTGAAATGCATAAAAAAGGAAAAGATTACATTGTTTTCGGCCAGTTTGGAAAAAAGTAATACAAATGGCATTTTAAAAGTCTGCAAAACCCACAAGGTTATGGACTGTTTTTCCCTAACAATTGATTATATATGATTTATGGGACTATAAGATATTTTGTTATCAATGTAAGGATTTTTACCACTAGGCCAGTCTAGCTTTTTACTGTACAGATCTGAGAAACAATTTGTGTGAACTAAATAAACTCCATATTACTGTACTGTTTAATAGTCTGATACAATTGTGTAACACTCATAGGGTGTTCCCCCTTTATTGTGATGACATTATAGGGCATAAATATTGTAAAGGCATCATATCATTATATAATCCAATGTTGACTGCTTGCATTCCTCCTTGTGCTTCTTGGTTTCATGCTCAACTTCTTGAAATAATATAACCAACTCTTAATTACTTGTGCTGACAAAGGGGTAATGTTAACACAGGTAAGTTATATCCTGGATAAATGAATACCACAGAGTAAATATTTCTCTTTCAGTGACCCAGTGTAAGCCTTCCAAGCTCTATCCATAGCTACTACAGTATTTAAAGCAGAAAGGTCTGGAATAGAAAAATTGAGCTAACTGCCTGTTGCAGTTCTTTATCTGCCCATGCCCCTTGAACACTATATCCTGAGGTTTCTTCCCTAACTTGCTAGAAAACTAATCCTGGGTGAGATTGTGGTATATTCACTGAGTCTGGCTCACAATTGACAATTGGTTTCTTTTGGAGAAGTGGCCAAAATATGGATAAAAATATCTAATATTACAGACCTGAAAATTGGAATTCTTAATCTTCATTTTTCATTTTTGCCACATACACTGATTTGACATGTATCTAAATGCATTATCATTTTCTATATAAATCTTCTAATAAGTTAGTAATAGAAGTTCTTAGTGAAGTATTTAGTCCTGGGTTTTTTACTTTTAAAATTTTTCTGCATTCCTAAAATGTCAGTGTACTGCACATACATTGTTCTTTTTATCTTAACCTAGTGGTTTATATTATTATATTTAATTCTTAAAGTTTTAACAAGTATCCTTTAAATTGAGCATGTTCTTAAATCATTATTTACCTTGTAAACATTCATTTGAAATAGGGCTATAATCCTTTTAAAATAATCTGCATAAAAGAAAGATGAGGTTTACATTTTTATTACTTTGAACTCTTAAATATAACACAAACGCTATTAAGAGTTTATTTTAAGGGTTGGCAATGTAACTCAGTGGTAGAATACTTGCTCTGCATGTGCAAGGGCCTGGGTTTAGTCTTCACCACTATGAAAAGAAAAAAGAAGAGGAACACAAGGTAATTGAGGTTGAATGTTGGGTGTGGGCAGGGGTCACCCATAAAGAAGTTCAAAGGGGCTGAGCACAAGGGGTTTTTGGGGTAGTGCTTGCATCCAGAGGAAGGCCAAAGGAAGGAGTTTAATCCAATCTAAGTGAGTATCTATAGATAATTTGGTTAAACTTGCCTTCAGGGTCCTGTTTGTCCTCTCAACTTTTCCTGAAGATTGTGGATGGTAGGAAATGTGGAAATTTATATTTAAAATTTTAGCCAATTCTTGGGTAATAGATGAATTAAACTTGGAGCCATTATCAGACTGGAGGGAGGCAAGCAAGCCAAAGTATGGAATTTCCTGGGAAGTAAGGCTGCAACTGTAGAGGTCTTTATCGTTAGTTGGAAATAATTCAACTCATCCAGTAAAGGTGTCTGCCAAGACTAGAAGATATTTTGTCCTTCATACAGAAGGCAAGTGGGTGAAGTCATGTCACCAGTCCATGGCTGGAAGAACTCCTCTAGCCTGGTGTGTAGGAAATGGTGGTGGTCTCACATTAGAGTTGGAATTAGCCTTGACACCGGCTGTGCATGATCAAAAAATTTGCTAGAGATTCTGTAAATCTGAAGGAGACAGGTTTAGTGAATTCTTAAGAATTTCTGGAGAAAGCAGGTATCTAAAGTGAAATAAATTATGGAGGTAAGACAAGAGGGTGGTCATCTCATCAGGGGAAAATTGGACCTTTGTTGGTATGGAATATAAAACCTGCTGGGATTGGTGGCTAGATTGAGCAATTTTCATAGCAAGTCTGTTTGTCTCCTGGTTCCCCAAGGAAATGTAATTTTTATCAGCCTGATGGCCTTTGCAGTGTAAAATTGCTACCCTGTGGGGTAAAAGTGCAGCTTCAAGCGACTCTGTTATGTAACTAGCATTAAGAATTGGGATTCCTGTTTAAGTTAGGAAGCCTTCTCTCCAGATTAAGATGTTTAAATGAGTAATATTGTATGTGTCCTTAGAATCAGTAAAACATATTGACTGATTTTTCCCTTGTAACTCAGCTTGCTGGGATGTGGTCCCTGGAGGTAAGGGAGATAACTCTAATATCTGAGAGAGGATTAAAGAAGAATTTGTTGTAGCTTCTCCTTGAATTATATCATAACCTGCAAGGTAAGGGGACTGTTTTGGGGAGCTTCTATCTATGAAGCAGTCTGGGGAGTCTGGTCAATGTTGATCTGTTACATGAGAAAATGCACTCATCATGAAGTCCAGAATGTCAGGACAAGAGTGAGAAATGACAGGGACAGAGGGTATTTTTGTTGGAGAGGACTGGCAGAGTTTAGTGAGGAGTCTTTCTGAAAGGTAGTTAGAGATCCAGGAATTGTGCATGAAATAATTGGACTCTGGTTGGGCGAAGGGATAAAAATTAATGATGACTGAGAAGATCTGGGAGGGAGTGTGTTGTAACAACTGTAATGGGTTGATATAACACAAATTTTCTCACCTGAGGGATCAGGAGAACTGCTGTTGCTAACACCTTGCAGCACTGGGGCCATCCTAGATAAACTAAGTCTAATTGTTTGGATAGGAAGGCAAAGGGGTGAGGGGTATTTCCTGCCTTCTGGTAAAGAGCTCCCAAGGCTTGTCCATGTTCTGAGTGGAGTGACAGGAAAAAAAGGCTTGTTAGGGCTTGGTAAATATAGAGTTGAGGATTTGAGAAGAGAATTCTGGAGAGTAGAAATGATCAAGGAAAAAGAACGGGAAAATGGAAGAGGATCTGAAAGGTTTCCATTGGAAGCTTCATAGAGGGATTTGGCTATGAGGAAGAATTTTAGAATCCAGATGTGAAAATAATTAAAAGGCCTAAGAGAGACAGCATGTCCCTTTGGTGGTTGGTAGGGGAATGTCTTTTATAGTCTGGAGTCTTTCTGGGGGTATGGTGCAGGAAGTGGGGCTAAAAGGATGCCTAAATATTGTACCTGAGATGTTCAGAACTGGGCCTTAGATTGAAAAACCCAGTAATCCCAAGAGGCCAGGGAGTTAATCAGGATGCTAGTGTGACAGGTAGAATATTTGGAAAGGGCTACAGAGCAGAAGGTCATCCACATACTGTATAAGGTGGCTAGGGGATAAATTTAGGTTGGCCAGGTCACACTGGAGAGCATGACCAAAGTAGTGGGGGCTATCTCGGAAGCCCTGTGGGAGAACAGTCCAGGTAAACTGCCACAAGTAGTTAGTGTCTGGGTCTGTGCAGGAAAAGGTGAAAAGTGGGTGTGAGCCAGGATGGAGGAGAATAGTAAAGATGTCATCCTTCAGGTCTAATACTGAGAAATGTGTGGTGGAGGCTGGGATATAAGATAAAAGGGTGTTGGGCTTGAGTACTACAGGGTATGTGGGAAAAACCGCCTTGTCAATTTTTCTGAGGCTCTGCATTATTTGAAACTTTCTGTTGGATTTCTTTACTCTGAGGATGGGGGAGGTATGAGGCAAGTGTGGGGGGCCATCCTTAATTTAGCAGAATCAAACTAGGTTGAGCCATGGGATGCAGATGTCTGACTTCTAGGAACTGAGTACCACAGAGGAATGTCCCAGATTGCCAGGAAGCATGCAGTGCTGCGTGGGAGTGTTCCCTGTCTATTTCTGTGATAGTCCCCCTAAGGATGTGGCTCCCCTAACTCCACCTCATCCTGTTCATCACAGAATAAGTCCCTCCTTTACTTGGCCCCTTTACCTGTGTGACTATAAAATAAAGGAGAGTTGGGTTTACTGCATTTTGTTAGAGGTCAGAGCTGGTATGGCCCGAACTCTCATGCTCCCTCTCATTAATTGATTAGATAAGTTTATGGGTAACTGATTGATTTATAGTCAATATCATCCTCCAGCTGTTAACCCTTTTCTCATCCACAGAGTATGTGGCTGAGAGACCCACACAGGTTGGTATGAGGAATTTGGACTACAATAAATGGGAGGTGATGGGTTTCAAACCTTTGAGGGTTGAGGGGGGGTTAAAGGATATTGGTGGAGGGTTACATAATGGGTAGGGTCTCTCAGTTGAATATAAACTGGGAAATGGTGTTTTGCTATTTGGGGTTGAGGAGTATCCCAGACTGTGGTGTTAATCCCAGCAAGTAAAGGACAATAGGTAGCCTTAGGGGATTTAGGGACCAGGTCCAGGTCAGTATGTATTAAAAAGATAGTAGTGGGCTTTAAAGTGGGAATGATAATGGAGGCTTTTAATTTGTGAAGGAGATCTTGAATAGGGGGACAGGGCAACATGGCATAACTATAAAGGAATGTGATAACGAAAGGGATCCAAATGTACAAAAAGGGGCATGTTTGAAGTGGATATGCAGGGGTACCTTAGATTCCCATAATTGGGGCATTTGATTTAAAGTATATCCATGCCATTCATTCAAGAGCAAAAGGCTTGCCCCACTACTGACCACAAATGAGAATGCATGGCTGTGACCCAGGGACAGTGGATCCTCGATGTGCCATCTGAGAAGGCAGGGACAATAGAGTCCACACCCTGTCATTCCAACTCAATGAGTGGGACTTGGTAATCGGGGGTCTGTACTAGGGGAAGGGGTGTCTTCCCTGGGAACAATCTACCATCCAATGTCCCCATTGTCCATACTTGGAGCAGGGTTTGGAGGGGTTCCTAGGGTTAGGGTAGGCTTTTTCCCAGTGTCCCTGTTGCCCACATTTGAAGCAGGGTCCAGGAGATATATTGGTGGGGCCATGAGTTGTGAAGATATTAGGAGGTGTGGTGGAACCATGAGTCATAGGGGCTTTACTTGGACTCTAGATGGCAGAGGCCAGGAGCAGATATTAAGCTTTGAAATGCTGCTTTCTCTCCTTTTTGGTCTCATCTTCCTGATTGTTAAAAACTTTGAAAACTGCATCTAAGAGTAACTGCTGAGGAGATGCAGGATCCTTGTCTTTCTGAGTTTCTTGCAGATGACAGGTGCAGACCTGCTGATAAAGTTAAAATGAAGAAAAAGATCACCACCAGGACTGTTGATGTCCAAATTTGTATACTTGGTGCTGGTCTCAGTAAGCCAGGCCAAAAATTGAGTGGGATTTTCATCAGGTCCCTGTGTAATTTCCTTTATTTTTTCCCAATTAACTTGAGTGTTAGAATTTTTTGTCATTCCTTCAAGGAGGCAACTGATCACGTGCTGGAGTCTGAGGACCCCAGGGTCTTGAAGCTGATAAGTCCAATTAGATTCAACTGTAGGGATAGCAGAGTCTGCTGCTGGAAGGATATTAGGGTTTTGGTCATGTAGAAGGTCCACGTGACCTCTTGCAGCCTGCCAAACTTGAGTGTGTTCATCATTGGTCACAGTAGATGTTCCCATATGGTACACATCTGCCCAAGGTGGTAGGCCTGAGTCAAGCAGGTGAACTCCTTCCTATATTTAGCAGGGTTTTCAGAAAAAGATCCCAATCTATCCTCTATTTGGTACTTATCTCTCATGGAGAAGATAACATGAACCCAGACCATACCTTCAGCTCCTGTCACCTCCCAGAGTGAACATGTGCTTTGTTGGGAGTTTATTAGAACTTGCATGGGGAGGGGAAGGCAGGGGAGAGGGGGATCTAGTGTGTTGGGGTCTGCAGAGGTGAATTTGATGGTAGGGCACCTGGTCTTTGTGGGGAGGAGTCAGCTATGGGGTAGTGGGCTTTGTTGAGGGCCACTAGATATTTTAGCCTTGGAATTTTGGGGAGGGGAGCTGATGTGGGGTCCATGGGACCCCAGGATCTGTAAGGAGGAGGTTCATCTGCTATTTCTGGGGCTGTAAATGAGGAACAGAGTTGAGAGTTTGTAAGAATTGCAAAATGGGACAAGGTTTTCATAATGGGGGGTTGAGTGAAGGACAAGAAAGGTTTTGAGGTAGGGGACCTCATTCCAATTTTGCCATTTTGCAACAAATGATTTTTTAATTTTTGGAAAATTTCTTGATCAAAGGTTCCATATTTGAGTCATTGGTACAGTTTACCTAATTTTTAGTGTGGCCAAATTCAAATGCTGAGCTTAATGAGGCATTTGATTTTGAGGTCACTTTGGGAGTAAGGGATCTTAAAATTGCCAATGAGACAACCCAAAGGGGAGTCCTGTGAAATTGACTGATTCCCATGTTTTGGAGGGGGTGATTGCGGTGTCAGATTAAAACCAAAGCATTCCCTGGATTCTTTCCGACACTGAGCTAGACAGTGCCACCAGAAATGGGGGAACATCTTCACCCCAATTTCAATGGTGAAGGGACTCCTGGGGCACCATGGTCCAAAAGGTGGTGTCTCAGAACAGGGTACCTATCTGCTGGAGACCAGACAACAATGATGGGGGAACCTTCAGGGTCCCATGGGCCAAAAGGCAGAGGTCTCAGGGCAGGGTGCCTATCTGCTAGAGACTTGAGGAATGGATGAGATGGAACTTTACCTTTCTGGAGAATTTAAATCCTGGTGTTGGATGCAGGAACAAAATGGCAAAGGAGCATCTGATCTGGAGGTCTGAATGGTATCAGGAAAGGATCAGGGAGAGGGCAGCAAGGGTGTGGGAAGGGGGTCAGAAAGAGGATGCCCCCAGCACCAACAAAGGACTAGATACAAATCCTTGCACTGTCCATGTAGCATAGGCTGCAAAAACCTAGCCCAGGATTGGGGTCAGTTATGGGTTGCATACCAGTAGCTGTTAAGCCAAAGAGGACTCAGAGGGTGTGGAGGGCCACTTTCCATGGAGTAGGGTGTGCACAGTCAGTTTAAGGATTCAGCCATATTGCAATTGGTGGCTGGGGGATTCCCAACTTCAGAGGACCATAGAGGTGTTGGAGTCTCAACAGTCACTCCCCAGTTCTCATCAGTTGTTTAACTTAACTGTGGGGGAAGGGGAAAAGGAAAGGGGAAGAGTCCATTTTACCTTACACACATTTTCCAGTCAAGGAACCAAAGTGTAAGTAAAAAAGGACGGGAAGCACACTTCAATGGATTCAGAGAACCCTTTATTCCTTCACTGACTCCGGCACCCTTGAGGTCCACTTTCCAGAAGGGAAAATGGGCGTCAGTTACAGAGAGGATTTTGGTTTTATAGGGTACAACGATGTAATCATTGGAAGCCGTGTATGTGCAGTTTTGACTGTCAGGGGCTAGTTGAATGGATTCAAACTTTAATTTAGGACAGTAGTTGTAAAAAGGTTGAAACTTGTTTGAGCAGTTAAGAGTCCAGATCCTGAGAAGTGAGTACTCAAGTTTTGCCCATTGGTATTTGCTGTGCTTCTGTTTAGGACTTATTTGCCATGGGGGAGGATCATAATTTAGGGTCCAGCATTCAGTATCTTCCCCTTTCCCTGGGGTCCATTGTTTCTTGGCTAGTTACCCCTCCCTTTTTCTGAGCTGCACCTCTCTCCATTTTTCTTCAGGGTTATTTTGCAGGAATATTGTTTTCTATAACCCTTCAGAAGTTATTGTGTTTTAGAGTCATTTAATGTTCTTAAAACAATGGTAATTTTGGCTTTGCTTTTCATATGGAAAAGTTGAAAATTGGAATTATTTATGATAAAAAATTTTATCATGTATCTCTCTAAGCATTGCCACCATGGTCAGCAAATCATATTTTACAACTTGTGGAGATTTTCTATAACATAACCATGGACATGTTAGTATCTTTCTGTTATGTGATATTGTAACAGTGGTCTACTTCACCTTTTGAATATAGCTCTGAGGCTTATTTTAAAAGGGACATGTTTTCCTTTTCTTCTTCTCCCTCTTCCCCTCCCTAACTTGGGGGTGGGGAACAAGATTACCTTGAGTTAGATGTGCTCCACAGGAAGGAGATACCTGCCAGAGGATCTAGAAAGTGACTATCTCCCAAAGTAATAAGTGAATGATAACACACCATCAGGGTGACCGGGATCCCCTGTCAGGACACACCTGTCCTTTGGATAGCTCTTTTAAAATTCCCCTTTTCTTCCTGATGGGCAGAATCACAGGCTTTGGGACAGGAGTCCCCTGTGCTGCTGCTTTGCTAGCAAAGCAATACAAATTTTTTTCAAAACTACGTTCTCAGTATTGGATTGGCATCAGGGACAAGGACTGAGTTTTCAGTTACAAATTTGGTACTCCAGGTGGGACCCTAGAGAAGCCCCTGCTCCAGCTTCCTTGGGCAGGCCTGGCACTCCAAGCAACTACACTTCATGCTGAGGATGTAGTGAACATTTTGAAAGCTGAAAACTGGAAATTCAGAAGGTGGGCCTTGGGTCAAATCAGAGGAACTATTCCTGTAAGTAAAAGGAGGGACCAAGGGACTCCCAGCAGCCACCAAAGCACCCTTTGCTTCAAGGGACTCCTGTCTTCCTTCCCTGCACTTCCTTCCCTGATAACTCCATTTTGGTCTACTTTGAGAAAAAGGAAACTGAATGCAGTAAATTAAATACACCTTGGCCATTCAGTAAGTTCCCCTGGTGTGCACACCAAAATTCTTGATTCTACACATACGGTTCCCCTTTGGGGGAACATCTGGTCCCTATCCATCTGTGGCACCACTGGTGTAGAAGTCACACTTGAGGAGGAGTTGGGAACTTGGGAGAATTTCTCTTTATCTAGTCTGTTTTAAAGATTTCCATCTGTTGGTCATGGTTTGAGGATTCTCTCTATCTCTGTTCTTTGTTCGCATTCACTTCTGGCCCCTTAAGATATGGGTAAAACAGTGTTGATCCTACACATTGTATCTTGGGAAAGATCTTCACTGAATGGGCCACCTACAAATGTAAACATGTCTAAGAAAAAATAATGTTTTCCTGTAACACTTGGGTCTTTGAATAGTTTTTTCTGAATTATTTTATAATCTCACAGTTGAGAGTTGGTCTGTCAGAGATAAAATAAGTGAAAGATTATGTATAGGAATGTAGGCAGTTACATAATGAATCTTAACAGGCAAAAACTAAGTTAGATGCAAAAAGGTGCTCCCTCTAATATGTGAGTATAGTAAGACAGCAAAGGAGGGTTTAACATTTATTTTTTTCTTTTCAACCCAGTGCTAACAGTCTGAGTACTACTTCTCAGCCTGGGCCCAGGCAGCTGCAAATCATCCTGCTGTGGGTCAGGGACACCAGTCCTAAGATAAAGGAGAAAAAAAAAATCACAGGAAAACCACCTGGTCTTTACAGAGATATGGACAAAGAGTACCTGGCCTCTGCACTGCTTTCCAGCCACTCTGTGCCCATGGGAATAAAACCGGAGTTTGAGAACAGAGCTCAGTTTGCCGCTTCTGCAGATAAATGAAATCTATGTTATTGGCATCAGATCTGCCATTTTAGGTCAGAAGCCATTTTACATAGGGGGTTCCTAAGTTTTGATTCTGAGCCAATGCCACTTAGCTTCCTGTAAAACGTGACTACTACTAAGAGTTCAACCCCACCCCAGCCCATGATGCAAGCACTAAGCATGCATAAAAATTCCTATTGCAGGCTATAAAACTGCTCTGCAGAAACCAATAGGTTGCTGCTCTCCCCAGCGGGGCAGCCTTGTTGGTTAGCTTGTGTGCTACTGACAATAAATCCCTGTGTGAGATTCTGGTGTGTGGTGTGGTGCTTGGATTCTGTTTGGATTTTGCAAGTGTCCTGTCATATGTGAGCTATAGGCCTCACTGATTTTCTTTCTGGGTTCTTGTCTCATGGGTTCAAAGAATGAAATCCATGGATGTTGGCAGAGGACAAAAGTAAAAGAAATAAAATTAGCTTTGAATGAGAGGGAAAAGGTGTAATGCCCTGTGTTGTGAGGGGGAAACTGGTGAAAAACTTTTCCACTTGAGTATACCAGTTCAGGGATGTTGGCTTCTGGATAAAAGTATTGATCAGAGTCCCTGCTGAAGAACATTAAAAGCGTTAAGGCCAGTTGTTGGAATCTATGTTGTACAGATATTGGGAATGTACCAAGGCTCTTGGCTTGTCCCATGACTTTCTATTTGGCTATGTACTTTTAGTCCTTAAGTCTAAATTTTTTGTAATCTGCATTTGAGTTCACCCCCATTTCCATTTTCCCTGCCACTCAGGGACAAAGGAGTGGATTGGAATGCTTAACCTCATACGGTTGCCTTTATGTTTGAAAAAAACCTATCTGGGGCCCATTACATTCATGTCTCCTGTAATTAACTAGCCTATCTTAATGGGGATGGAATATAAAATCTGCCAATCACAAGAATGAAACAATGAGTTCCAATATTATTAATTTATAACCTGGGGACAAAATCATCTCCCCTTATTAAGATCTGCCCTATTTGACCAGGAGACACTTCTGGGTGCAGCCCTGCCTGTTGCCCACAGAGCTAAAAATACAAAGGCCTCCCTGAGTCCCCATGAATTCAAGCACCTGTGTCTTGCTTGGCCCTGCTGATTTATGGAGTGAGGTCACTAACAATCTCTATATAGGTCAATGTGACATCACTTCACTAGACAGAGTGCCTTAGATACATAGGTGTATAAATACAGAGTCTCTGGGTATAATTGACAGTGGGGAACTCACTTAAAGTTGATGGTATTATGATGATAAGGGAGATTGGTCAAATAACAACCTGTGTTCCAACACTTTGAGTGCAAATTGGAAGAGAAAATGGTTTAAGGCACAGTTCTTTAAATATGCCAGATTGTCTGATCCCTCCGCTGGGATAAAATTTGTTGTCTAAATTAAATACACAGATAACATACTCACCCCAAAATTAACAACTCCATTTAAAGGCCTTGAAGAAAAAGAAAACAGAACCTGCTCTACTGGAGGTCTACTAGAAGTAAGGCCTTTAAAGCCAAAGGTCCTTGAGAAAGGTGATCAATGTTATCTTAACCAAGATTTGTTTTAGGAGGAAATAACTTGCCCGGTGGGAGGGACATAACCCCTTAAGACACAGGCATTCATTCTCTTCTGGACAGATGTTTAAATTGTACAATGAGTCAGCTTTGCCAGATATACTACTCCGCCTCTTCTGCCTATTAAAAAAAAATTCACACTGGTGAGCACCAATTTGTGCAGGATTTGAGAGTTATAAAATATTAAAGTGTGATGTGCATTGCTTTTAGGATTTTTCTTTGTCAGAGAAACAGATGGCTTAAGATCTTGACTAAGCTTGATTTTCATGAATAACCTAAATATACATGACTAGAGATATAGATAGATCTGAAAGTAAATGTTTGTCAGTCTCATCTAAATGTTCTGTAAAAGTTTCTAAAATGAAAATTCATTTCAGTTTAAGCAGTAAGTGCTGTCTTTTATACATTTCATCTGGCATAAAAGGGAAACACTGTCATTTAAAGACTTGAATCTGTCTGCTTTGACTTAGTCTAATTCTGGTTATTAAAAGTATTCCCTAATTGTAAAGAGGTTTAAGGCTCTCCTTGATTTTTACTAGTACTGCTAAATTCTGCAAGTCTGTAAATATCTGTGGATTCTGGATTTTACTGTGAAAATTACACCTAGTTAATAAAAGGACATCTGTGTATTGGTGACATTATTAGTTTTTCATAGAGTAAGTATTCTCATGTTCTTCTAGTATACAAATTTTAAGATCTAAAGCTTGGAAGCACACTTTACAGAGACCTAGCAGCAGTTAAATGGAGAGATACAACTCACTGCAAAGGTTTATAACATGCCATTTCTGTACATTGCTGGAAGATAATCATATGACTGTTATCAAATGCCATTCTATGTCATCTGGGGCAAAAACCTAAGAGCTGCTGTACCACTTTCAGCTCACCTGGCTTTTCATGTAACAGCCACATACTAACCCTCTGTGCCTCTCAATAAAGGGCTCCCAAACCCACTTTAGGAACCTGTATCTGGCTTGCTAAAGTTCAGCCCTCACCTTGCATGGCAAATTTTCACTACAGACAGGAGACTTCTTGCCTCTGGACCACAGATGTTGCCATCCACGCAGGTGGGCAACTCCTCCTCATTAGTCTGTGGAGGAGCAGAGATGATGGAAGCAGTGCTGGAGTTGACTCCACATTGAAACTGGCAACATTCCCCTTTTCCTCTCAGAAGCCATCAAGTGAGCATGTAAGGAATAAGACAACACAGCAGCAACTTCCAGTTCTGGTCTGTTTTGAGTCAGCAAGGTGAGTCAGGCTGGTAAGGGCAATGCTGGGAAGCATCAAGTCAGGTCCCCTTGGACAATGCAGTGCACCCAGGGCAGAACAGGCTTTGTTTGAGGAGTCTCTGGCCTAATCCCATATAGTGCTAGAAAGCAGGAGGAGAGATGCTGTCATGATTTCCAGGTACCTAGGATTTGTTATATTGGCTAACAGGGGCTACTGGACCAATTTGGAATTTATGGTGTGAACATCATGGGACTTGAAAACTACTTATGCATCTAAAAATGAAAAGGCGAGGATTGTAAACATCAACTGTATCATTCTTTCCATTAATCTGTGCCATATTTCAAGCCTAGGCTTTTAAAAGATCAAGAGGTACACAGGGATCCTGTCTGTGTTCTGGCCTTCAGTGAGTAGGGCCCTTGAACTGGGCCATCATCAAGAAAGACAGTGCACCAGGATCTGGGGTATAATTTTGTTCTTTCTCTAAATGCCTGTGGTGAGAAACATGGAATACTGGTCACAGTGCAGGTCGTGGACATTTTTGGTGGTTTCTTTCCAGTTCACTAGTCAGATACTGCATCTATCTTTTTCTATGGCTATTCCATTTTAACCAAAAGACCATAATAGGTCAGAATGGAGGCTCTGGAGACAGGGGACACAGATTTAATTCTTGGTTCTGTCACTTACTGACCATGTGACCTTAAACTCTTCCCTCTCCTTCTTGGATTCCTTGGAGTTAAAAGATAGTAACTGGACATATGTCACAGAGTTGTTACAAGGTCTGAGTTTGAAAATTCTCATTAAAGAATTTAACAGTTCTGCCCTGTATGAGGCAGATACTTAACACTTAATACATATTGGCTGCTGCCATTGTTATCATCATTGTTATCATCAAAGAAGTAATAAGTAATACAAATGGAATGACTATTTTTAAAGTCTATTCATGTTCATTCATAGATGTGTTATAAGTAACTAAAATTACCCAAGGTAAATCTTGTTTTAATGTTTTTGGTGATCATGTGGTCAATAAACTTATTTGAAAAAATGATGGGCTCTGTAAAAAGATTTGTTCTGGTGTCATGGGTAACATATACAATCACACAATGTCCCACAATAGAGGAGGCAGAAGAAATCTTATTACGAGGCTGTCTTCACAGAAGACTGAAGTCCAGGGAAGAGAGATTTCATGAAGTAGACAGTGGAAGCAAGAATTGGAATTGTGGGCTGAGAATATAATCAGTGGTGGAGAAGTGGCCTCACACAGTATGAGCAAGGCCCTGGGGTCAGACCCCAGCAGCAACACACACACATACACACACACACACACACACACACACACAAAAATAAGGTCTCATGACTTGGTTCAGTAATGAGATGAAGCAAATAGGTCAGAGTCAGTCAAGCCTCTTTGTGTAGCTGGGGTGAGAGACCTCTCAATGGGCAGAACAACATGAGCACCCACTAGTTCACTCTTTAATACAAGAGATCAAATGTTTATCAAGTGTCCAGTCTGTGTTAGGAATGGAAGAACCAAAGATGATTAAGCCATAGGTTGTCCTCAAACAGTTTCTAGTCAACTGAGAGCCACCAAGTCTAGTCTGCAGAGAAAGGCACGAGAAACAGGGCAACTAGAGAATAATTTGAGATCCACAAGTACTTCATTCAAATGAAAGGAGCAGCAGCCCTAAGTTTTAGGCAGCATGTACTGAATTTATTTCTTTTGATCAAACCCATAAAACTGAAACTTCACAATGCCAGAGCCTGCATGTGGGACACCTGGGGATTTGATTTGAAGCACGGTGAAACTTTAGAATGGTGGGCACATTCATATTCTGTTTGTGGATTATCTATGCCATTGTTACTGTTACTAGTAAAGAAGACAAACAATTGACAGCTGTGCAAGCCATCAGTTTAACAGTACCTGTATTTCACTCTCTTAACATTGAAAAATAATGCAGGAGAACATACTGTTTTCTTCACTTGAGATTGCAATAATCAGGGCATCATCATCATAATCTGAGCACAAATTCTGACTAGTTCCAGGTCAATGGCCATCCTGCCTACCTCCAGGGTATGATGCTAACAATGCAGGAGGTGCTTTTCCAAGGCAGTTTTGTTTTCTCACTATCACCACTGACAGCAGCAATTCTACAAGATTCCAGGTGGCATGACTCAAATGCAGCATAGTACACTCCATGGCCTCAGGTATTACATAAATATTTTCTTGCTGTCAGCTGAACAACATAACTCTCCCATCCATGCCAGACCTATCAGTACAATGAGAAAACACTTGGTGACAAGTATGCTGTTCAATGACCATGGAGTGGTCCAGTACTCTGAGGCTGACCACCAATTATGACAGACAGGGCAGTGCCCAGAGCTCAAAACCTGTTCAGGTATCTTCTGCCCACAAATATCTAGATATTTTTATATGATAAAGTAAATATAGTGCTGGGAACTGTGTTGTATGCTTTTAATCTCAATTGCTCATATAAATAAGGTCAGTGAAGTCTAAACACCAGTAAGCAATTAGGATATCCAGAAACGAAGCCTGTCCCCTCAGGCTCCCAATCAGGTGTGTTTTGGTCTGGCCTCAGGAGCAGGTTGGGGCAGCGCTCAGGCAGCTGGAAGGTGCTGCAACTCTCTGAGGGAGGGTGGCAGGCCTGTGGTACTATGTGCGTTACATGTACCATGCTGGCCCCTGGTGTGCTTCAGCCAAAAGCAGCAGAAGACCAAGTAGGGTCACAATGCTGTGGATGGGACAGACACTGGACAACTCAGAAATTTCACAGCCCTGGAGACTGTTTTAATTATCTTCTTTAAAAATGGGTCATAAAGATGGGGTTGGGCCCACTTTTCCCTTGGTATTTATAGGGACTGGTTCCAGAAGTCTCTGTGTATGTTCAAGTCCTTTATGTAACATTGCATAGTATTAGCATGTAATATACATCTTCCTGTATATTTTAAATGATCTCAGATGACTTAGAATACCTAATATAATGCAAATGCTGTGTGGTTAGTTGTTACTAGTTTGTTTAGGGAATAATGACAAGAAAACTGTACATATTTAGGACAGATGCAATCTTTTTCCTAATGGTTTTGTCTTCAGTTGGTGGAATTCATAAAATTGGAACCTGTGGAAATGAAGAGGTGACTGCATAGGGAAACAGACTATTGCCTTAGTCTCAGGTGATAGCAGCTTGATAAATCTTACTCCTTTGCAAAGGAGACTAATGTTAAATTCACATATTTAAAATAATATTCAGGAAGAAATGTCTGCATGACTTCCTCCTTGTAGTTTCAAGAACTGTGATTTTGAAAGAGGACTTTGAATTAAGCATTCAGAACTTAAAAAATTTTTCTCCAAACAAGTCACACTTAGCCATAGTGGGCGAAATTCTGTCTCCTTTGTAAACAGGCAAAGGAAGGGAACTAGAGTTAATGTCAACTTGCCTCTAGCCACACACCGCAGGTATCTCTTTGAAAATAACGCTTTCATCAAATTTTCCCTCTTATCTTTTTGTTTCATGATAACTCAGAAATATATCCCATCTTTAGTGCAATTTTCTTCATGAAAACACTAGTATTATTTAAATACAATAGAATGGGCACTAAATATTTAATAATTTATGCTTCATTCGTAAAATGTATGTTGGTTAATGAGTTTAGGAGATGGGGGCAGTGTTTCAGGATTAAAAATAGTAGTATATTTACCTGTAACCAGGGTTTATGTAACAGAAGCTACCACTTGCTTTTGCCCAATAATTCATATCTCTTTAATTATTTCCCAATAATCACAACTTCTGCAATTTCAATATATTAAAATGGCTGACAGGAATATTATTGTAATACAAATGTTCTCAACCTTATGAAAGATTTATAGCAATTTTAGAAACAATAGTAAATACAATTAGTCATGGTAATATTGTTGATGCTTATATACTAATTTCTGTGGAACATGTAATTGAGATAAATTATTCCTTTGAAAAGTGTTGAAAATGCAGGTATTTTCATTTATATATTTAATTACCCATGGGTAAAATATGGTAAGAAATGCCTACTACTCAAGTTAATATACATTAATTTTGAGAGTATATTGCCATGGGTCTCTGCATGAAAACTTAATATTACAGATCTTTATCTCCCATCCTTTCTTAATAGTTGCTGCATCAAAATGTTTCACCAAAATATTTTAGGATAGGGAAAATAAGAAATTGCTTTGCTTATAGAATAAAATAAATGTGCAGGCCTTATACAACTTTTTAAAGAAAAGAGGTTTTCAGATTTTATTACTCCAGGCAAGGATCAAATGAGTTAATACTCAGAAACAAAAAAACTATTAGTCATTGATTCATGAGAGTTTTATAGGACACTAAAACTGAAGATCATGTCAGTTTTTAGTCAGTATTGCCTATATGCAAAAGAATTCCAGGAATTAGTATGAGATGAACAGATTTTAATTTTCTGCCTTCTCCAACTATTTTTGAAGAAGGCACCCCCCCACTTCCCTCTCTCTCTCTTTCTCTCTCTCTCTCTCTCTCTCTCTCTCTCTCTCTCTGTCCTTGAGTGTCTTTATGGTCAATGCATATATTTGAGTTGGCTGACTCAGAATGCTGTGGGTAGAGGAAAAGAAGGCCCACAGAGGAATGAGCTCAGTTTGGTAGAAATAGGTTCTACCAGCAAAAATGTTTAATTATGTCTAGAAATCTAACCTGAGGATGTGCTTGCCTTTCCCTCTCATTCCCTTTTTTCACTTTTCCACTGCTTCTCCTTTTTAATTGAGGTCAAATGGGGCATTGTGGGATAGGGGGAGACACAGCTGAAAGATTATCTACTCACCAATGAACATTTCTGGGCCTGAAGTGACTGATCAAGGAGCATTTGACAGACCTACTGGGCAGGCTTAAATAATGAAATATGCTTGCTATACATCAGTAACACTCCAGCAACTTATCTGTGAACAATGTCATGTTTTAACTATTCTGTTGAAAAGCAAAATTTTAACATACAGACATGAAATTGGGTGAAAAGTCCTGAACTATTAGAACTTCTAAGAATTTCTGTTAAATATGACAATTTCTACCACATGATTATTCAGGTTTAAATTTTATATATTCTAAGGTATTTTATATTCTAAGAATGAGATATTAGCTAATTTGCCTTATGGAAAATATAGTCTATATTTTTAAAAAAAAGCAAATACAGAAATGGGGCATGCTGTGAAGACAGCCCTTTAAAGAATACTGAGTAGTAAATAATTAAGTAAAATCTGACAGAACTTATGGGTAACTAAAGTTGTATCAAGGCCATATGTTACCGTAGGTAATCCCTTCAAGTGTCTAATTTATAAAATGACCTCTGTGACTACCTGAGAGACCTAGGTAGAAAAGATTAATTAATCCATCAGAAATAGACCCTTAGAGGATTAGTTAACATTTAGCTAAAGTCACAATGGAAACTGGATTACTAGCTTCAAGCAATTCCTCACAGAGAGCTTGCTACATGACACAAAGATCCAGTACATTCCCAGAATTCACAATAAATCACTCTAAAATCTTCAGTTGAATATCCAGGCATGGTAGACCTTATTGTTTCTTAGGTTTAAGTTTTGAGAAAGATCCTACTACTACAAAAATAAAGATAGATCATTGGTACCAAAAATCAGGTATCTACATAAACATCAAGATGAAGAACATCTAGGGAAATATCATAAGAGGTGAGAGATAAGGAAGTGGAGAGAAAAAATTAAATATAAGAAATAGCTTGGTCTAGGAGTGACTGCATAAGAGCCACGGGCAGTTGCCAGAGGAGGAGCTGCGTGGTGAGCTGTTTGAACTCAGAGTGGGCGCTCCTGAGCGCCGGGGGACTGCCCGGAGGAAGAGGAGGAGCGCGGCGGGACGCTTGGTCTGGGAGTGACTGCATCAGAACCACAGGCGGTTGCCAGAGGAGGAGCTGCGTGGTGAACTGTTTGAACACAGAGCGAGCACTCCTGAGTGCTGGGAGGTTGCCTGGAGGAGGAGGAGGAGCGCGGCGTGTTGCTTGACCTGGGAGTGACTGCATCAGAGCCGCGGGCGGTTGCTGGAGGAGGAGCTGCGTGACGAGCTGTTTGAACTCGGAGCAGCTGCTCCAGAACACTGGTGGCCTGCCTGGAGGAGGAGAGCGGTGGGACGCTTAGTCTGGGAGTGACTGCATCAGAACCACAGGCGGTTGCCAGAGGAGGAGGCGAGTGGTGAGTTGATTGGACTAAAAGCGACCGCTCCTGAACACCGGTGGCCTGCCTGGATGAGGAGCGTGGTGAGTCACCTGGTCTCGGAGCTACCGCTCCTGAACACCCAGGGGGCGACCCCAAGGAGGAGGAGGAGGAACAGGGCAGGGTCACTTGGACTTGGAGTGACTGCCTAGGGCTACGGGTGGTTGGCGGGAGGAGGAGACCCGAAGTGAGTTGCTTGGACTCCTAGTGACTGCGTCGGAAACAGGGCGGCTGTCCGGAGGAGGAGGTGTGTGGCGGGTCTCTGGGTCTAGGAGCTATTGTACAGGGCTCCAGGTGGTGGCTCAGGGGAGGGGCTGCCTAGCCAGGCGATTGGTGCAGAGCAGGGTCCCAGGAGCTAGGTGGCTTCTTGCTGGAAGAGCCGTACAGAGACACGCCTAGGGGCGGAACGAAGTTTCCAGGGTGGCGGGCAGATACTCTGGGAGAGGCAGCCTAAGGAGACTCGCCTGCGAAGGGTGAGGCTCCCAGGCCCAGGACATAGGTCCTGGGCCCCTGGGATCCTTGCAGAGGAAGACAGCCCAGCCCAGGTGGTAGTTGTAGATTGAGGGGAACCTCTAGGAGGGCAACTGACTAGCGAGACGTCCCCACCGAGTGACTCTTCCCAGCCGGGGGAGGTTTTCCCACAGGGACGGTAAAGCCAGAGACATAGGCACAAACAGGCCTTGCCTCAGCCCACAGTCTACTTCCCCATTGGATGACCATTGGTCAACAAGTGGAGGCACCTCTGCCCACTAGAAGGGAATATACGCCACCTGAGGGTCACCACCCCTAGAGAGGCAGCTTCTTCGTGGAGCTCTGCATTATCAACCTCCTCCAAGACTTCAGGCTACTGAAGGATAAGAGGGGATATACTAGCAATCTTCAGGGACATTATAAGTTGATAGAGGAAATCTGCAATATCCTAATGACCCACTGATTCCTGAACAATATGAGAAAACAAGGGAAGAAAATGTCCCAAACAAATCTAGATGCTACATCAATAAAATCCAACGACAGCATGGCAGAAGAAATGACAGAAAGGGAGTTCAGAATGTACATAATTAAAATGATTAGGGAAGCAAACGATGAGATGAAAGAGCAAATGCAGGCATTGAACTGATCGCACCAATCGACAGTTAACAGAGCAAATTCAGGAAGCAAAAGATCATTTCAATAAAGAGTTAGAGATATTGAAAAAAAACCAAACAGAAATTCCTTGAAATGAAGGAAACAATAAACCAAATTAAGAACTCCATAGAAAGCATAACCAATAGAATGGAACAGCTGGAAGACAGAACTTCAGATATTGAAGACAAAATATTTAACCGCAAAAACAAAGTTGAACAAACAGAGAAGATGGTGAGAAATCATGAACAGAATCTCCAAGAACTATGGGATATCATGAAAAGGCCAAATTTGAGAATTATTGGGATTGAGGAAGGCTTAGAGAAACAAACCAAAGGAATGAACAATCTATTTGAAGAAATAATATCAGAAAATTTCCCAAATCTGAAGAATGAAATGGAAAATCAAGTCCAAGAGGCTTATAGGACTCCAAATACACAAAATTACAACAGACCCACACCAAGGCACATTATAATGAAAATACCTAACATACAAAATAACGACAGAATTTTAAAGGCTGTGAGAGAAAAGAACCAAATTACATTCAGGGGGAAGCCAATACGGATATCAGCAGATTTTTCAATCCAGAACTTAAAGCTAGAAGGGCCTGGAAAAACATTTTTCAAGCTCTGAAAGAAAATGGATGCCAACCAAGAATCTTATACCCAGCAAAACTTACCTTCAAATTTGACGATGAAATAAGATCATTCCATGATAAACAAAAGCTAAAAGAATTTACAAAAAGAAAGCCAGCATTACAGAACATTCTCAGCAAAATATTTCATGAGGAAGAGATAAAAAACAAAGAAGCAAATCAGCAAAGGGAGGAATTATCCTAAAGGAACTGTCAAATAAAGGAGGAACCAAGATTGTGTCAAAAATTTTAAATATGAACCAAATGACCGGGAATACAAATCATATCTCAATAATAACCCTGAATGTTAATGGCCTGAATTCATCAATCAAAAGACATAGACTGGCAGATTGGATTAAAAAGAAAGATCCAACAATATGTTGCCTGCAAGAGACTCACCTCATAGAAAGAGATACCCATAGACTAAAGGTGAAAGGATGGGGAAAAACATACCATGCACATGGGCTCAGCAAAAAAGCTGGAGTATCCATCCTCATTTCAGATAATGTGGACTTCAAGCCAATGTTAGTTAGAAGGGATAAAGAAGGACATTTCATTCTGCTGAAGGGAAGCATAAATCAGCAAGATATAATAATCATAAACATCTATGCCCCAAACAGTGGCTCATCCATGTATGTTAAACAAATCCTTCGCAATTTAGAAACCAAATAGACCATAACACAATAATACTAGGTGATTTTAACACGCCTCTTTCATCCACTGGACAGATCTTCCAAACAAAAATTGAATAAAGAAACCATAGATCTCAATAACACAATCAATAATTTAGACTTAACAGACATTTATAGAATATACCATCCTACCAAGAGCGAATACACTTTCTTCTCAGCAGCACATGGATCCTTCTCTAAAATAGACCATATATTATGCCACAAAGCTAATGTCAGCAAATACAAGAAGATAGAGACACTACCTTGTATTCTATCAGATCATAATGGATTGAAGTTACAAATTAATGAAAGAGTAAAAAACAGAAACTACTCCAACACCTGGAGATTAAACAATATGCTACTATATGATGAATGGATAACAGAAGATATTAGGAAAGAAATTAAAAAATTCTTAGAGGTAAACGAGAACAAAGAAACATCATATCAAAATCTCTGGGACACTTATGAAAGCAGTACTTAGAGGAAGATTTATTTCATGGAGCGCATTTAATAAAAGAAGTAAAACTCAAAAAATAAATGACCTAACACTACAGCTCAAAGCCCTAGAAAAAGAAGAACAGATCAACACCAAAAGTAGTAGAAGACAGGAAATATTTAAACTCAGAACTGAAATCAACGAAATTGAAACGAAAGAAACAATACAAAAAATTGACAAAATAAATAGTTGGTTCTTCGAAAAAATGAACAAAATTGATAAACCTTTAGCCACACTAACAAAGAGAAGACGAGAGAAAACCCAAATCACTAAAATTCGGAAAGAACAAGGAAATATCACAACAGACACAACTGAAATACAAAACATAATTAGAAGCTATTTTGAAAATCTATACTCCAACAAAATACAAAATTTCGAAGACATCAACAGGTTTCTAGAGACATATGAATTGCCTAAACTGAACGAGGAGGACATACAAAATTTAAATAGACCAATTTCAAGTAATGAAATGAAGAAGTCATCAAAAGCCTTCCAACAAAGAAAAGTCCAGGACCAGATGGGTTCTCAGCCGAGTTCTACAAGACTTTTAAAGAAGAACTCATTCCCATACTTCTCAAAGTATTCCAGAAAATAGAAGAGGAGGGAACTCTCCCAAACTCATTCTATGAAGCCAATATTACCCTGATTCCTAACCAGACAGAGACACATTCGAGGAAAGAAAATTTCAGACCAATATCCTTAATGAACATCGACGCAAAAATTCTCAACAAAATTTTTGCAAATCGCATACAAAAACATAATAAAAGATAGTGCACCATGATCAAGTGGGTTTCATCCCAGGGATGCAAGGTTGGTTCAACATCAGGAAATCAATAAATGTCATTCACCATATCAATAGACTTAAAGTCAAGAATCACATGATTATTTCGATAGATGCAGAAAAAGCATTTGATAAAATACAGCACCCCTTCATGCTCAAACACTAGAAAAAATAGGGATTAGTGGGATCATTCCTTAACATTGTAAAGGCCATCTACGCTAAGCCCATGGCTAATATCATTCTAAATGGTGAAAAACTGAAAGCATTCCCTCTAAAAACTGGAACAAGGCAGGGATGCCCTCTTTCACCACTTCTATTCAATATCGTCCTTGAAACTCTAGCCAGAGCAATTAGACAGACCAAAGAAATTAAAGGGATACGAATAGGAAAAGAAGAACTCAAACTATCCCTATTTGCTGATGATATGATGGTATACTTAGAGGAACCAGGAAATTCCACCAGAAAACTTTTAGATCTCATAAGTGAATTCAGTAAAGTAGCAGGATATGAGATCAATGCACATACATCTAAGGCATTTTTATACATAAGCGATGAATCTTCAGAAAGAGAAATCAGGAAAACTACCCCATTCACAATAGCTTCGAAAAAAATAAAATACTTGGGAATCAATCTCACAAAAGAGGTGAAAGACCTCTACAATGAGAACTACAGAACACTAAAGAAAGAAATTAAGAAAACCTTAGAAGATGGAAAGATCTCCCATGTTCTTGGATAGGAAGAATTAATATTGTCAAAATGGCCATACTACCAAAAGTGCTATACAGATTCAATGCAATTCCAATTAAAATCCCAATGATGTAGCCTTACAGAAATAGAGCAAGCAATTATGAAATTCATCTGGAAGAATAAAAAACCCAGAATAGCTAAAGCAATCCTTGGCAGAAAGAGTGAAGCAGGGGGTATCACAATACCAGATCTTCAACTCTACTACAAAGCAATAGTAACAAAAACGGCATGGTATTGGTACCAAAATAGAAAGGTGGATCAATGGTACAGAATAGAGGACACAGAACACAAACCCAAATAAATACAATTTTCTCATACTAGACAAAGGGGCCAAAAATATGCAATGGAGAAAAGATAGCCTCTTCAACAAATGGTGCTGGGAGAATTGGAAATCCATATGCAACAGAATGAAACTAAACCCATATCTCTCACCATGCACGAAACTAAACTCAAAATGGATTAAGGATCTCGGAATCAGACCAGAGACCTTGCATCTTATAGAAGAAAAAGTAGGTCCAGAGCTTCAACATGTCGGCTTAGGACCAGACTTCCTCAACAGGACTCCCATAGCACAAGAAATAAAAGCAAGAATTAATAACTGGGATAGATTCAAACTAAAAAGCTTTCTCTCAGCAAAGGAAACTATCAGCAATGCGAAGAAAGAGCCTACAGAGTGGGAGAAAATCTTTGCCAATCATACTTCAGATAGGAGCGCTAATCTCCAGAATCTATAAAGAACTCAAAAAACTCTACACCAAGAATGCAAATAATCCAATCGACAAATGGGCTAAGGAAATGAATAGACACTTCACAGAAGAAGATCTACAAGCAATCAACAAACATATGGAAAAATGTTCAACATCTCTAGTAATAAGAGAAATGCAAATCAAAACCACCCTAAGATTCCATCTCACCCCAATTAGAATGGCAATTATCAAGAATACAAGCAACAACAGGTGTTGGCAAAGATGTGGGGAGAAAGGTACACTCATACATGGCTGGTGGGGTTGTAAATTAGTGCAGCCACTCTGGATAGCAGTGTGGAGATTCCTTAGAAAACTTGGAATGGAAACACCATTTGACCCAGCTATCCCACTCCTTGGCCTATACCCAAAGGACTTAAAATCAGCATATTACAGAGATACAGCCACATCAATGTTCATAGCTGCTCAGTTCACAATAGCCAGATTGTGGAACCAACCTAGATGTCCTTCAATTGATGAATGGATAAAGAAATGTGGTATATATATACAATGGAATATTACTCAGCCATAAAGAATGATAAAATTATGGCATTTGCAGGCAAATGGATGAAACTGGAGAATATCATGCTAAGTGAGATAAGCCAATCTCAAAAAACCAAAGGAAGAATGATATCGCTAATAAGTGGATGATGACACATAATGGGGGGTGGGAAGGGTTAGTGTTGGGGTTGGAGTTGGGTTAGGAGGGGGGCAGGAATGGAGGAAGGAAGGACTGTATAGATGGAGGGGAAGGGTGGGAGGGTTGGGGGGGAAGGGAAAAATGGCAGAATGAATCAAACAACATTACCCTATGTAAATTTATGATTACACAAATGGTATGCTTTACGCCATGTACAGACAGAATTGGAGGAAGAAAAGAGAAAAAGGAGGTTATGAAAAGTTCAAGAGAGGTACAGAGAACAAGAATAAAAAGGAAAAAAGCATTCAAAGTGATGAGAGCAATTAAATGAAGGGTGAAAAATGAGGGGAAAAAAAGGATACAGCGCATATGACAAAGTATAAAGAACATGAAATGACAAAGACCGTAAACCAGTGGTGTGTACAGCTATCGAAGGTCCATAGTACATTCTGGAGCTGAACTTTAAGAAAATACACATGGAGAAAGAAGAAATCAGCACATGTGCACATATTTGGATATCAATTCATCCCTTCTATATTGCTATCACCCCAGGCTTTATCTTCATTCTTGATGATGTTGCTACTCACTCTATAATTCCCTCATGTGAACCCATGGCTTCAGCTCCAGAAAAATTGAAGGTGTGTGGACTATGGAGTTAAGATTCCTCCACAGGAGCATGCCCGCCCACCTACCAGGACTCACCTCCCTTAATGGAATCCTGAACTTGGCATGTGCACAGTTGAACTCAACATCTTTACTCCTCACATAGGCTCCAGTTCCTCCTCCACTCCACATTTTGGTGAAAGGTGCTGTCTCCACTAACTTGCCCACCCCAGGAGACAGGCTCTCTCTGTATTGTTTATTCTCTCTCCAAATGGTTAATAAAATTTACCTCTCAACTCTTCCTCAGGTTGCCTCTTCTCTTCACTCAACTGGTCTTCCTGAATAGAGGACTTCCCCTCCTCACTCAGTTCAACTTCCTACCATAAAATCTGGATCATGTTCCTATCTGCTTAAAGGACACTGGAAGATTTCAGGACCCAGTCGAGCCTTCAACTTTCAAGACCTTCCTGGGCAACCTCTCCTCCTTCACCCCTTACCATTCATGACCTCACTCCTACTCCATGACAGGAATTGTATATGAACCACAGAGAAAAGTAACAAGACCCATGTGTTTCCTCTGTTTGGGAGATTATCCTATCATTTTTGTACCTTCTATATTTTTAAGTTTGTCATTTTTATACAGATTGAAGATTTTGTTGCTAAGTATGGTTTTACTTGTCTTTACAGAGCAAAATGGTTCAATATGGAAAGTAAGAATAGCTTTCTATAACCAGATAGATTGATCTCTTTCCCCAGATGACTCCTTGGCTAGACAGGGCCAGATTGTAACATTTAACTAGCACACTAACTTGTCCTTAATATGTGTTGTTGATGTTCTGCTGTTTTTTTTTTTTTTTTTTTTTTTGGAGCAAACACCCTGGCATGGGGCCTGCACATAACATGGGCTCATCTTCCTTATAAAATAATGAGGAAAAGTCCTTTATCATACTCTTGAAAGTCTCAAATATACTAGCATGTTAGTAACAATTACTACTAATACCCTAGCAGGGAAATAGCTTTTAAGATTTTCAGGGTTTTATGCATTATAAGGCACATAATTCTTATACTATTCTGGCACGATATGTTTTGTATATTCAAACAAAACCACCGTCATTTACTCTAAATTTCTTTCCCATAGCTGTGAATATTACATAATGAAAAATATAGACAATTACAGAGTCACAGATGTGTCCTGGTCATCAATGCCAATTCAGTAATCAAATACTTTCACACATGAAGCAACCTGACAATGAGACAAAAATTACATTTTGGGCAACAGCTGGGGACTCACCTTTTCTTCATTACGAACACAACTCCAAGAGATATAATAATGAATGGCAAGGTGCTGGCTATGACTCCAGCAATTTTAACTATGTGGTCTGTTCCTCAGGTTCTGGGAATGGTTTTGGAGTGGTAGCTCCCAAAGGTGAAAGGAAATGAAACAGGAAAGAGAGTGGATAAGGTAATGAAGATGTTACATTTAAGTTTTGTTTTCTGCATTTAACAGAGTAGTAAGACTTATCTGACCCAGCATACAGATGAGCTTTGATTTTTTTTAAAAGCTTTCATATGCACTGAAAGGACTGTAATTGTTCACATTGTTCTTCAATGTTTAACTAAATCACAGCATACCCATGTCTCACCCTTTTATCAGACTCATCGCAAATACAATTTTAAAATATTTTTATTGTCTTTGCTGCTGGTCTGTCTACCATTTAATTACTTGCTAATAACACAATTGCTTTCCCTAAGCCTTTATCTAAGTTTAATTTGTTGGAATATTTTCCTCATTATTTTTCATAAATGAAGCAATAATTCCATAACATATTAGCCCAAACATGCATAAAAGTAAGATTAGCTTATTTACCATGCATTTTACCAGAAATCATTTTTTTAACACAATAGAGGTTTTTCTCCTTGCCTTTGGAAATCAAAATCTAGGTCACATCTGGTATGCAAAAGACTACTTCTAAGCAATTTATTCACAAAGTGGGAAGCAGGTGGTGACCACACCACTGGAATGCACATTTAATATCTGTTTAAATGAGATAACCAGGGACATAAGAGTGGCAGCCACGTCTCAGCTCTCCTGGCTTCCCATTTCTAACACACTGTCCTGATTAAGGTATAATGTGATGCAATTTCAAATCCATGTTTCACAAAACAGTCGCTTCCTCTGCTAAATGAATTCACAATGAAAACATTAGGGATGTAATGTTCAGTTCACTAAACACAAATCATTTTTTTCAGGGCTTCTCCTTTTTGGACCAGGATGGAATAGTTCTTGGTGTCTGAGCTACCATGCCAACCCATACTAGGTAGACAAAAGTATTTTATGTCCAAACATCTCCCTTAGACTTTTCTTTGTAATTCTGTTGGTAAAAACACAATTAAGATTGAATCAGGAGCTGGGTTTATGGCTCAGTTTGAATGTAAACGGTTTCATTCAGAAACAGATAGGTACCTGTTTGCATTATTGAATATAAAACTTGGTTTATACTCTATAAAAAATAACCAATATCCAAATTTAAGAGAACTAGCACTCACAGAACACATATTCTGGGTGTGTAGCTATGGTTCACAGTCTCAGGATGATTTAAACAAATGCCCCCCCAAAATACCCCAAAAAACCAATCCCACAAAAAACTTCAAGGGGTTCACAGAGATGAGAGTACAATGCTTGCTGGTGAGTCCCCACATCCAAAAGCTGCCAACCTAGCAGGTTATGGTTTGCTAAGTGCATGACTTTCATGTCACGCCTGTGCTCTCTGCACCTAATAAAACTTGAGGCTCATACAGATCATGATGTGTCCTATTTAAGCTAGGGTGATGGCATTTCTCATTAGCTCTTGTCATAATAAAATGGGGAAATCTGCAGGTGGATAATGTTCATTATCCTATACTGGGGTTAAATGTAAAGAGTGGATCCTCTATCAAGAGCTTGATGCAAAGGGGTGAATTTACATGACACCTGGCTCTTTACCACACCAAGCAGCCCACCTCAACAGGATTGTGGAAGACAAAAGGATATATACCTAGGTTCAGATAATAATCATCACCCAGCACCTCCTGAATGTATTATGCAGAGATGTAAGAAATAATAAAGCTTGTGTGTGTGTGTGTGTGTGTGTGTGTGTGTGTGTGTGTGTATCTTAGTAACCTGAGGGTTAAAGATTTGGAATACAATAGTTCTTCTCATAAGAGGTCCATCAGTAAGAAAGGGACTAAAATGAATAGATGGTTACATAAAATATGGTCAAAATGGAGCTGGCAGCACCTTCTACAGGTTTTTTATCATTAGTAACAATAGAACATCTGCTGATCCAGGATAAACCTTTTTTGGTTTTTTGGCAGCAGAGGAGGAGGAAATGAGGGAATGGGGTGTGATGGTCAAAGGCAGGAAGAGTGAGCAATGGTCCTCAAACCAGAGTCCTCTATCTGTAAGTCCTTCTACCCTTGCATCTGAGCTCAAGCTCTAGGATGAACACTGACTTAATAGTGAGTGGTTTGCATTCTGAGGTATGAAGATCCCTGGTAAAGTCAGCAACACCTGGTTTTTAGAAACCAGCCCACAAGATAAGAACACTGCAACCAAGCTTGTAACTAATACTGCTATTTAACTACCATCCAAAAGAGAAAAACAGGGGAAATCCCCCCTATATTGGTAGGTTTTAAGCTTTCATATAAGATGATCTAAATAATTTCTTCATTTGATCTTAGGGTTCTTTAACCAAATTCCCATTCAATGATCATACCTCTTGTTAAAGGCACTTTTGATGGCATGATTGGAAAGGAGTGATTTTTTTTTCTAATACCAGGAATTGGATTGAGGATTCTCTACCATTGAGTTATATTCGGCCCTTTTTATTATTTGTTTAAAAGACAGGGTCTTGCTAAGTTGCTGAGGCTGGCCTCAAACTTGAGAACTTCTTGCCACAGCATCCCAAGTTGCTGGGATTACAGGCATGTGCCACCATGCCAGCAAGGAGTGAATTTTAACTGCAGTGACATCAAGATTAATTGCTGGGAAAGAGAAACCTCATGGAGCACTTCCAGTGATTTCAACAGGCAACTAATTATGTTGTGAGCATTTCAACAGATGTATACCCAGAAATAAATGTATGCCCTGAACACAATTGCATTCTTCCTTTAGTTTTCCAGCTGTTTCTAGCTTGAAACTGGCTTATAAAAATCTAGAAATAACTCTGTAAAGAGATCACACTCACTACTTGATTGATTGTCATGACACTAGCCCTAACTTCCAATTACAGCTGTGGTTGAAAAAATTAGCAAATAGCTAGTTCTACAGGAGAAAAAAGAATGAAGTCAAGTTGAATGAAGCTTTCTTAGAGCACAGGGATTCTGTCGCTGACCAGATAATCTCAGGACCAGTTACTGAACCCATAGAAACTGAATGCAATATAAAATGTCAGACTTTTCATAGGCAATATTAAGTGTTATCTTTGTAAATATAAATCATTGAGCATGTAATTTTTCTTTCTCTCAACAGTGCTAATTGATCTCAGGCTTAAAACACGTGAGAATCACAAAAATTATATAAGAGGTTGAGAAAGATTAAAGAGCTAATTTTTGCCTACAAGTGTGGGTTGAGGATCTTGATCCTTCATATCATACTTGCAACTAGAGAACAAATACAAAAACAAACACACCATGTTATACATTATACAAAGTGTAAATCTACAAACACAGGCATACTAATTAGAGTTGTTCCTCAGAAGCACAGTTCCCTCCAGTTCCTTAGAGAGGAGGAGGAATGTGGATGGGATGATTTTCATTATGTCATACGCCTTTTCATGTCTTAAAAAGTTTGTAAAAACAGCCTCAGTAGTGCAACTTCATGTGAAAACAAAAGCTCTAAAAATAAATTACTTTTGAAGAAACATGGGTTCCTCTGTCTGCAGCTCAGAATTCATCATGTCATACTAAAGTCTCCTGAAAATCTGTGGCTTGGCTGCCCAAAAACAAATCATACTTGTTGACAATCTCCTCCTTAGTAAGCTTGCCATCCTTGTTTTGATCCCACTCACAGACTAGGTGCCTAGCTTCTGCCTCTGTATGGTCATAGTCTGAGGGAAGTATCCAGTCTTTGGTTTCTTCCTTGTTCATCTTCCCATCATGGTTCCCATCAGTTCTCAAAACTGAACTGCTCTTGCTCTGTCTTCACCCATTTTGGCTCAGTCACATTTCCATTATGGCTGTACATGTCACCAATATACTCTTCTAGATCAATGAAACCATCACATTCTAATCTATATACTCCATTGTTTCCTGCACTACTAAGTCCTTCATATGGTCATATTCCTCAGGGTGCAGGAAAGCTGTGAATTCTTCCTTTGAGGCAATAAGGTCCCCATCTCTGTCTGCCACCTAAAACCTCAGCTCATCTCTAACCATCATTTGTTTATAGTTAAATCCACCATCAGGGTCTGGGTCATTAAAATGTAGCCATAGGTGGCATTTTTCTATTCTTCCCAGGAAATGAGGCTGTCCTCATTGAGGTCATGCCCCTTCCAGGATGTTGCTCTACATCCTCGTATATCTGGCATTTTTGTGCAAATTTAATCCAGTCTTTGAGCTCATCCACAGTGACAAACCTGTCCTTGTCACCATCTATTTTACTTACAATCTTTCTAAGCCTTTCCATGCTCACTTCTGGTGTCAGCTGATCAAAGACTTCTACAGAACCCAAGGCACCATGATCACAATCAAAACTCTGAGCATCATTGTGAACTTTGTCATTGAGTTGAGGTTCATAATGTACATGGTTCTTCTTTTCTGTAGGTTTGCTCAAGGTAAAGGCTGTGCACAGGGACAAGCACATATAGAACTGTCACAGGTCCATGACAATCAGATCTTTCTCCACAGCCTCACAGCCCAAGTTCCCTTGCCCTGTTTCACCCACGGGTTCAGATCAAAAGCTCAGGCCATCATTTTCATTTCAAAGTCAAGAGATGTACTGCTATTTTGTTTCAATTAATATCCCTTAACTGGTTGTCTAGTTAGATGTTGAAAGTATTAATGTTTATTATTTTTATGGCCATTATATACCTGAAATATCCAACCAACCACTGAAATATACAACCAGATGGCTATCTTGGAGGAACCTGTTATGTTAAATAAATTGTCAAGAATCTAAAAGTGAAAAAGGTATGTGATTTTAAAAAAAGAATAAAATAATTAAAAATAAGGGAAAAAGAAATATTTTGAGTTCAGAAACTGAAAAAGTCAAATGATTTTCAAATTTGATTGTGTCCAATTTGAGAGCATGCATTTTTAATAAAATAACATGGGTTTTATTTTTCAAAATGTTCAGTTTTAGTTTAAAAAAACTTATATATTAAAAAATAGTAAGATACAACCCATACATCGCAAATACTCAGTGACAGATGATTGTGTTCCATTAATAGTCACATTTGCTTCTGTTGAGTGACTAACTGCCTATCCTTACTCAGCAATGCACGTAGGCTCAGGAAGAACTGTTCATGACTCTTCTGCTTTGGGACAAAGAGAGGTGGTCACCCTCACCTTTTTTCCCTGTTGGGAAAAGGCGATCATATCCTTATGCAGCCATTTTAAGCTCCATATTTTCATTCTTTACAACCCATTTTTAACTCACTTCCCTTTGCAGATCAAGAAAATAAAATGTTCTCTTTGTGTGACACGGTTGCAATGTGATTATGATAGCAATCATTTGCAAAATGATTGCACAGGTGCAAGATGAGGTTGAAACACTGAGAGAGGTGGAGAGATCTGGAAAAGTGATGAGACATGATGCTGGGGGTAACATCTGCAGATTGCACCAAGGATTCTCCTTTTTCTTTGTTTGAGATGGGAGCTACAGGAGGATTCTCAGAGGAGGACGGTGATCTGGTTCATATCTAAGAGGTGCACCCTGGCACCAGGTAGCACAGCAGACACTAGAGGGTCCACTGTGGTAACATGGTCATTAATTTTAAGGATATCACAGTAATTCAAGCACAAACCTAGGATGGCTGGAACATAATGGTGGCTGTTGACTTGGGGAGATGAGGTCCAACTTGAGCTATCTTTTGATGGTGGGGTCACAGGTCAGTGACCTAGATGTAGAGGGCTTCAGAGTAACATCTACTTGCATTTGGTAGGAGCTGAATGACAGACAAAGGTACCATTTACTGAAAAGAGTCAGGAGTGTTGGAGGAACAGGTTTGGAGTGTGGGTTGGGAAACAAGGAATTTAGTTTTTAGACCACTCAGGGTTGAGATATTGACATCCAAAGGAGATATTGAATAGGCAGTTGGATATTTAGGGGAGAGATGTGAGTTTGGGACAAATTTTGGAGTTGCCATAATAAAGGAAAATGGTGTGTAAAGCCATGAGCCTGCATGAGGACACTTAGGAAGTGAACACAGAAAGAGAGGGTGAGTCATGAGAAGGGGCCAGTAAGTGGAGGAAGGAGAGAAACTGGCCAGGAGGAGGAGGTGAACATAGACAAAGAGGGGCCCTCCGTGTAGAGCATCCAGGAGGGTTCACGGATAGAGAGATTATTTTTTTTAATTAAAATGGGAGATGTCAGAGCATCTTTGAATGTAAAAGCTAATGATCCAACATAGAGGGGTTTGTTGACCATACAGGAAGAAAAAGGAGATGGCTATAGGAGCAAGATCCAAGAAGAGGCAGGAAGGTGGGCCCCAGCATGCAGGCAGGCAGAGGAAATGGACTGGCCAGGGCAGACACTTCATGTAGATGAGCAGCAGCAAGGACAGCTCATAGGCAAGAAGGCTTGAAGGCAAGTTGACATAATTGTCTAGGAACAGATCATTCCAATGATCCCCTGATGTTTTCATTGTCATAGTGGAAAAGCAGCAAGAGGATGAGGGGAGATGGGAGGTAAAGTGGTGGAAGAAAATTCAAGAGGGGAGGAGACATGTTGGAAGAGTGGTCTGAACAGCCAGGGGTAATGTGCAAGGCTGGAGGCTGGAAGGTGAGGAATTATAGGTGGTGACCTTGAATTCAGAGGACAAAGAAGAAGTGTTTAGGAAGGACAGAGAAAAGAGTCAGGGTTTACATGTGGTAAGGGAACAGAGAGATGGGGTAAAATGAGAGGTGGGTTGTTGATTCTTGAGAAAAGGGCACAGTGAGGTCTGTCTTGATGTCCTCAAATTTGACAGTGACAGACAGATATGAGGGTTGAGGACAGGGGCTGTGGCTTCTCCAGAAGTTCTTTGACCTGTATTTATGCCTCACAACAGGGGGAAAGACAAGGAAGGAAAAAGAGTCAGAGTGTGAGACCTACTTGGAGGTGCATTCCAGTGGTGGGAGGGATTTGACCAGTGGCCATTTCAGTAGTAGAGACACATCCTAGAACATCCACGTTACCCATTACCACCTACATACAATAGTCACAGTACTGACTTATATACAGCAACCCTGTTCATGTGACACAGCCTTCAAAGGAACACCCTGTATTAAGTTCCTCACATGCTTCAGGTATCATAACTAGGCTCTGTGGGGCAATTAGGGAGAAAGAAGTTTGCACTTTCATGTTGCAAGGAGCAGGCCACCAAATGCAACAGAAGAAGCCATCAAAGTGCCAGAGGTGAGCTACAGAGTCAGACTGGTGAAACATGAGAATTTGGAAAGGCTTCATGACAGAGGTTGCAATAATGAGTGAGTTTGTAGAATTTCCACAAAATGGTGGAAAGGATGCCCAATAAGACCAGACAGAGAAGTCTCTGTAGTTATGCACTAGCTTTGCTCTGTGAAGCCTGGGTACAGGTCTGGGAGTAGTGGAGGAGTAGACTTGGAACTTGGGCTTAATGGTGAGATGGGCTTTTCCCACTGGAAAGAAGAGTCTGTATTAAATTTAATGAATGAGGAACCTCAAAGAACAATGGGGTTATGCCTTGAGGCAAATCCACAGGATCCACCGGCTCACTGAGGAAGGCTAAGAAGGGAATTCAGGAAGTAGTGGGACTGTCACTGCCCCGTCAGACCAGAAGTTTACAACTTCTAAGGTGAGAGGGTGCTTGGGACTAAAAGGACACAAGGGACTCATTGGGTGCACAACCAGCTATACACAGGTGGGGACACCCACAGATGGTGCCTGGGTCTCACTGCCTCAGGGACTAGGGGATGGGCAGTGCTGTCTGTTGGACCAAGTGCTTGGCTTCCTCCTGGAAACAAGTGTGTTTGGGTTCAGTGTTTGAATCAAACCCAAGCAACAAATTACATGGTTCTCACTATATGCCTAAGGAATGACAGACCAGGGGTCACAATACCACTCCTGGTGCTTGACAGAGAAAGAAAGAGGAGGTGGGGCAGGAACAAAGGAAACTACTGTAAAGAAAAAACTAAGATTGAGAAACCTGATGAGAGGAAGGAAGAAGAAAACAGAATAAAATGGAATCTGTGGATGCATGGAAGAATGCAGCTTCTCCAAGTGTTTCAAACACTACTGGCCCCTACAGATATACTAATATTTCAACTGAGTAGTCCTCCACCAATTTGTAGCAGCATTTTTATGAATGTATGCAGTTAGTCATCTATTTTAATTAATTTTCATAATTTTACTTTTACCCTTTTCTCTTTGCAGAGGTCTTTCTCTTCTTTATTTTAAAAACAGCAGCCTTCTGGTTTTAGACATTATGAAACATTTCATTCATGTAATGTTACTCAGCTGTACCTTAACATTACACATGATCACAGATGATTTTCTAGATAATTTCATTTAAATTACACATCATTTTTTTTTCTTCCTGAGAATGTAAAGTCAATAACAACTTCTGGAATAATCTATATTCACACTTCATGTACTATTTATAACCTGTTTATATTTTTGAATTTATAACTCTTACTTTCTCCTTTATTTCCACTGTAGGGCATAGTCACGTATGGCTTATAAGTAATTATCAGAAATATACCTTCTCACATAACACTGAAAGGATGAATTGTTTGATATAAATATCCTCTCTAAAAATTAATCTTTTGGTTTTGTTCTAATTTCATGACAGTCATTATTTTCATTTACTGATGTGGCTGACACCCTGTGAATAAGATGATCTATCAAAGGCTTATCACTTGCTATCTGGACATTAAAAGTTCCAAGAGAATTATTATTGCTATTACTACTCTGATGAAACACTTTCTTTTCCATTTGAATTTCTCACATCTTGGTCAAGAAATGAAATGAGGAAACAACTTGTCAATACTAAGCTATCAACTGTGTGTACCTTTTCTATAAAGTGAATAATCAGTTAAGGGAATCTGAGCACCTGCTTCTGAAATTAATGACTTTTGAGAATGATTTAGTTAAGAGTGGACATTTCCAACAATTTGATTTGGAGCATTAAAATCACTACCTACTTTGTCCTTTAAATTTTCTTCTAGACTTAGTGCTTTCAGTCACAGTTTAGCTCCTACTTTGCTTCTAAAAACTAATTGTGTGGGAGAAAGGATACA